>NW_027507764.1:545733293-546933293 GCF_037356315.1 Lithobates pipiens
AATCCTAAGGGCCGGTTCACACTGCGGGCGATGCGAGGCGACACCGACTTGCCTCGCCGCGACCTGCCGCGACCTCAGCGGCGACTTGCAAATGACTTCTGTATAGAAGTCAATGCAAGTCGCCCCGAGGTCGCCCAAAAGTAGTACAGGAACCTTTTTTCTGAGTCGGAGTGACTCGAGTCGCTCCTCTCAGAATGGTTCCATTGTACAGAATGGGGGCGACTTGTCAGATCGCGGCGAGGCAAGTCGTGTCGCCTCGCCCGCAGTGTGAACCGGCCCTAAAATTAACTTTCGCCCAGGAAAAAAATTAATAATAATAATAATAATAATAATAATAATAATAATAATAATGACTATGCTTAGGGAAAAAAAAAAAAAAAAAAAAAGAAGTGTAGGTAAACAAAAATTAGGGCTATAGGCATACACCTTATTAAAATGTATGTGTGTATGAGAGAAAGAAAGAGAGATAAAAAATGATGGTATATAAAATTTATATTGTTTTTTCCGCTTAAACTGTATGCAAACGCGGATAAAGATATTTCCCTTGTTTGCTCCCCTCTGGTATGCTGATATATCATTGAATTATATCAGTTTGCCAAATGCATTTAAAAAAAAAAAAAAAAAATTAAGTACTGTAGCTGTTCACCCAGCCAATGATCTTGTGGGCTGATAATTTTATGTACGCTCTGCCTCTGAACTGTTATCGGTTAGTACTGTTCCCTGCTATCTTGATGGACTACAAAACACCTCCATGGTATGGAAACAAGAGGCTGGTGTTACATAGTCCAAACACACTCCCTGTTCTGGGATGACAGCACTGCTCAGTGCGATTGTTGACCTAGGACAGGAAGTGTGTTAATGGCAGGATTACCATGTTAAAATAAAAAATAAAATAAAAAAAAAAAAGTGTGAAAAGGCAAAAACTAAAAAAGGCAGCCACCACATCGGAAGGCAGTTAAAGGGATTGTAAAGTAAATTTTATACATTTTTTTTTTTTTTAAACATGTTATACTTACCTCCACTGTGCAGCTCGCTTTGCACAGAGTGGCCCTGAACCTGGTCTTCTGGGGTCCCGCTGCGGCTGTCTCGGCTCCCCCCCCCCCCCGCAAGTACTTCTCACATGAATGTGAGCTCCCTCGCATGGTAAGAATCACTTGCGCGCACGCTCCCGTGATACAGCCAGCGGCTATAGCTCGCTGTATCACTCGGCACCGCCCAGGGCGCGCCGCGTCATTGGATGTGATTGACAGCAGCGCGAGCCAATGGCTGCGCTGCTTTCAATCCATCTACTCTAGCCAACCAGCGGCCAGGCTGAGCGGCGAAGAGGACGCCGGGGGCGAGTGCAGGACTTTCGAGGGCTCAGGTAAGTAAAACGGGGGGGCTGGGGGCGCCGGCTCTGCCAGATGTTTTTGCACCTTAATGCATGAAGGTGAAAAAATATTTACCTTTACAACCCCTTTAAGCTGCAATACTACCCATTTTGTTCCATACCGGGACCTCGCCGAGCCCCCAACGGGCCAAAGCACCGGGACCTCGCCGAGCCCCCAACGGGCCAAAGCACCGGGACCTCGCCGAGCCCCCAACGGGCCAAAGCACCATCATATAGGGAGGCTACCTAGGCTAAGACCAAATTTTACAAAGTCCATATTGGCATTGGGAACTCCAGCAGGTTCCAAAGGCATTGTGAAAAGGGGAATTACAGCTCTAAAAAGTAAGTTATGGAACTTTATGGCAACTGCCATCTGCCAGGCCATACAGTTTAGTAAATTTACAACTACTACAGGTTCACTTTATGAACACCACAATGCAGTTCCACCTAGGGAGAGATAATAAATCAATGCAAAAAAAAAAAAAAAAAAGGAAGGAAGAGAAAAGAAAATCACACTGGCTGTTTAATTGGTTTACAAACAGCGTAGATGCATTACGCCTAGACTTGGACGCTACATCAAAGTGGTTAATGTGCGCCTCTACAGAAATACCTGGTTGGTGTTGCAGGAAATGATCTTTCAATATCTCCGTTCCCTCCCGTTGGGTATATCATGGCTGATGCCACAGCTGTGTGTTACAGCACCGAGTCCCTGATCCTTTGTCAGGGAGTGAGAGCCCTGGGGACGCTACACAATATGGTATGGAAACGTTAGTTTTAATTATAACCGCGTCCGCAGTTTTAACACATTCAGCCACAGGGCAGCGCTTTCACCAAATGAAGACTACAACGGATTTATTAGCAAATGCCCCAATCTCGGCACTGAAGCCACAGTACGCTTCAATGGTCAGATTGTGGAATATGACAGCAGGATCTGCAAGACTTGACATCAACAGAAGCAACGCCATTCACAAGACGCATAGAGCAGCGAATAATAAAACAGCGGAAAGAGTAATGGAAGACATAAAATTCAGTAACCTACAGCAACAAGGCAAACTGCCTTTACATGGGCTGCAATGCATCTGGATGGAGTGCTAAATGCCCATTAAGTGTGGGAGACATTAAAGATATTCAGATAGGAGCTGCATACATGTGTTGCCATAGTAGGACTCCTCTATCCAGGCTCATGTCAAGGGGCAGATCTGTAAGGTGGCATCAGATAAGCGACCACCGATAGAAATACTCACCCGTGTGCATTCTAGTACTTACAACCAACCATTAGCTATGGATCAGCAACGAGCATGTAAGTACCAGAAACCATACCTGACCCACCCCACAACGCATGCATTATTTGTGGATGAACAGAAGTCACAACACGCATGCACAATTCATTAAGGGCAGCACAGTGGTGTAGTGGTTAGCACTCTCGCCTAGCAGTAAAAAGGGTCGCTGGTTCATATCCCAACCATGACACTACCTGCCTGGAGTTTGCATGTTCTCCCTGTGCCTGTGTGGGTTTCCTCCGGGGTACTCCGGTTTCCTCCCACACTCCAAAGACATGCTGGTCGGTTAATTGGCTTCTGTCCAAAATTAGTCCTAGTATATGAATGGGGACCTTGGATTGTGGGCTCCTTGAGGGTAGGGACCAATGTGAGTGTGCAATGTACAGGGATAGGGACAATTGTAGACACTCAGGATGGACTGGTGTCTTTATTCAACCTTACTAACTATGCAACTAAGGAGGTGAATAAGGTTCAGGAGGGCAGTTTTTCAATACCTGGAAAGTTTGAAAACCAATCTTAGAAAGTATTATTTTACTGAAAGGGTAGTTGAAGCTTGGAATAAACTTCCAGCAGAGGTCGTGAGACAGTCAACAGTAAATGGCTTCAAACATGCTTGGGATAAACAGATCTATAGTCAGACAATAAAAATCCAAGGCAATCCTGGCACGCTCACCACCAGGCATAAAATTAAGAGAGCGAGATGGAGATAATCTCTCGCCATCAGCAAAGGCTTCCATTCCCCATCACTGCCCTGAATTTTCTTCACTTCTGTGTCATGAGGATTAGACGTCCCATTTCATAATACAATGGCCTAGGGCTTGAGTGACCTATGGGCAAGCCCAGACATGTGCGTGTTGAGGGTGGGGAGTGCTCATGCTTATTCTAATAGGAGCTGATTTTGCAGGACTCTGGCCAGTGCTGGGGAAAAAGATTTTGGATGAAACTGTATGCGCAGACAGCTTAATCGTTTAAGGACCGCTCTACATACATATAGCGTGGCAGGGCGGCCCTTAAATCACGTACCTGTACATGTCGTTCTTCAGATCTGGGGCACGTGTGCGCTGCAGAAGACCCACTCCTGCTGTGGTTGGACACAGTGGGAGCCAATCAGCGGGTCCAAAATGAAAAAAATAGCTGCATACCACAACTCAGGTGCAGCCTGTCCATTAAGGACGCGTGGGCATCACCCCCTCCCCCATCTATGCACTCTGCCCCTTTCAGGACACCAGCGCATGGATTCCAATGAATTCCAATGCCGGGGGGGGGGTGCTGTTTTTTTTCGAAAGCATCGATTAGAGCCAAAGGCTCTAATAGGCTTCAATATAGGGTGAGCTTGGGTCGCAGAGAGTGTGAATTCCGATCCAACCCAGGTGTGTTACAACAGCGAATGAATATGCTGTTTTAACACTGATCCTCCTCCCAGCCAATCAGGAAGAGGGTTTTGACACCAGTCACCCAATTGGCTGAAAGGACAGGTGATCCTATTGGAGGCCTAGGAGGAGGGGAGGAGCTGGAAGCCACCATGGAGAAGAGGACATGAAGCTGCTGCACCACGCTCGCTGCCATGGTGGGGTAAGTGCCAGGTGGTTGTTTGCTGCCACAACGGATATCCAAGATCTTTTATTGGACATTCCATGGCGGCGGCCACAGGACATAAGATTGACTGGTAGAAGCGTTTCACACATCAATTTAATTTGGGTACAGTGTCGCACGATAACGCAATTGTCAGTTAAAGTGACGCAGTGCCGTATTGCAAAAAAAAAATGGCCTAGTGGTCAAGAAGGGGGGGGGGGGTAAGACCTTCCGGAGCTGAAGTGGTTAAAGTGGACCCTTACCCCTCCCACCCACTTTCCATCCTTTCACTCCTACCTCTCTCAACTGCCCATGGATATACAGAATGTCAAACGAAAATTTTGGAGAAAGCCTTAGGAAAAATTTGTCAAAAAAAAAATAAAAAATCCCAGAACATTTACATTTTTCATTTAAAAGATTTTATTATGAATGGCCGAAAACCGTATGAAATGTAAGAAGTTTTCCAACCTTCAAATCCTCACTGCTGTCAAAAAAATAATGGAGATTTGACCCACTAATTAGTAAAACAGCGAAGAGCCTTCTTTTCCAAACAAAATTATATCCATTTATGGCCAGCATAACTAACAAACATTTTTTATATGCTTTTTTTTTGGGGGGGGGGGGGGGGGGTTCTAGCCTAAATAAGGGGGAAGGACATACTCAACTGCCCACAGGCTCCTGAGATGCCCATCAAGCAGCCCAGGAGGGCTCTGTGTGCTCTACAGCTCATGCAGCATCGGGCTGCCAGGTCCTGACCCACCATCTTTTTTGCTGACATCAATTGGCAAAAGAAGATGGCAAGAAGCAGGGACAGAAATCTGGCTCCAAAAGATGTCAGAAGATGATGATGGCAGTGCAGGACCTGGTGGGCAGAACAGTGGGATATACCTATAGAACAACGCTGGATTTGCAGTGGAAAACTCATTGGAAAAAATTAAAATAAATATTGTCCCATTGGAGAGATTTTCTTTCCTGCAAACACAACAGGAGGTGAGAAGATCTCTCCAAAGTGAAATAAGTCATCTAACTAGACAGCTGTCACTACTAGAAGGTGGAAACTCAAAATTTTGGAATTTTCCTTCCCCGTGGTCACCAGGACTGAAGGAGAGGTTGACACGAAGCTTATATAGTTTGAGTGTTTCTCAACCTTTTTACCATAGAGCAGGGATCTGCAATTAGCGGAACCTCCAGCTGTTGCAAAACTACAAGTCCCATCATGCCCCTGCCCCTGGGTGTCATGCTTGTGGCTGGCAGTCTTGCTATGCCTCATGGGAATTGTAGTTCTGCAACAGCTGGAGGTCCGCTAATTGCATATCCCTGCCATAGAGGAACCCTTGAAATAAATTTTCAAGTCTCATGGAACCCCCAGCTAAAACCACTTCATCAGGAGCCAGTGACCACCAATGCCCCTTACATCGGTGGTCAGTGTAAAGAAAGCCCCTCTCATAGATAGTAGAAAGATCATTGTAGTCATGCCACTGACTGCCTGGTGGCACTGGCACCATCAACTAGGAGGCCAACCACAGTTCAAAGAACCCCTTAACTGTTAGAGGAACCCTAGGCCTCCACAGAACTCTGGTTGAGTTGACAGATTTTGATCCACCGACTTTACAACTTAACAGCAATAAAAAGATCAAAACAGCATAGTAGTAGCCTATTCCTAGATTTGTAAACAGCACACATATAAAACCAAAGTCAAAGGTCTTGTTTCCTCCACTTAAAGTTAAATCCGGCAGGATAACATCAAAGATTTGGCAGCCTTCTGTACAGCGGTATGCATTTACTGCATGGCAATATCCAGATTATTGCTCCACTCCACACAGGTGTCTGAGCATCCCAAGCACCAGGCAGAGCCGAGACTGTCAACAAGCAGTTCCCCCCCTCGGCTCATTCACAGCATTACAGGAAACTCACGATTGTCTAAGCCGGCTTCCAGAAGGAAGGTTTTATTTACATCTAATGTCTGCATTATCAGGGCAACTAATGTGCTTGATCAATTAAAGAAGATTACAGACCTTGAGGTTTGCATAGAATTTTTATGATAACTGAATATGCAGTAAATTGCCCGATGATGAAGTCGATATCCTCCCAGACTAAAATATAGATCCATACAGTCGGCACACGACGAGTGCCGCTACATTTGTAAGTGCAGTTGATTTTCCATTTGCATTAACAGTAACATATGCAAACATGAACAACAGAGGACAGGAACCCTTTGTGGCATGGTTTCAGGCTTTATATTTAGGACTTGACTAGACTGGAATGGATCGCTCAAAAAAGGTATTTTTGTAAATGCCAAGTTTAAAAAAAAAAAAATGCAGACATTCTGACCTTTCTTCTGGGGACGGGGATATCAATACCCAAAGATAAACAAGTGACTGTGGTGCAATGAATGCTGCATTTCCAAAGCAGAAAAAACGTATGGTACTCCGGGATTTAGTGCACTGCAAGTCTCAGCATGACACTTGCAAACATTGTTGGTAGTATGCTGAGACCTGTAGTACCCATCCTTTAGGCTGCCCAAGTCTCGATTGAATGAAGTTTACCTTAACTTTATAGAGACAAATAACAAAGGATCCCTGAAAAATGGGGGGCACGGCATAGTGATTCAGTCCCAAATCTGTGGGTCATCTCTTAGGCTGCCATCATACACCAACACTATAATCCCATTCAAGGGACTGAAGACTCTGGGAATCACATAAGCGAGACTGGGCACCTCTAAGCCCTTGTACACACGGTTGTACATTCCGACAACCAAATCTGTCAGATTTTGTCCGAAACTTGTGTTGCATACACACGGTCGGACAAAGTTGTCGGAAAATCCGATCGTTCAGAACGTGATGACATTATTTTGCTCCGACGGGACTACGCTCAGGCTAGTAGCGAATAGCTTTGGTCTAGGAATTTGATCTGAGCATGCATGGCACTTTGTCCAATCAGAATTCTCTACAAACGATCGAACAAAGTCTGATCGGATCATGTTGTCGGAAAATTTTATAGCCCAGCTCTAAAACTTTGTCGGTTGGATATTCCGACGGAAACAGTCCGATGGAGCCCACACATGGTCGGATTATCCAACAACACGGTCCGATCGGACATTTTCCGTTGGAATGTCCGACCGTGTGTACAAGGGCTTAGACTATCAGTATGTAAAGTCTTGAAACATGGATTGAGGTCTCAAGGCTTGACACACACACACACACACGTGTGGGGGTCCTCAAGGCCTGGCACACACACATGGAGGTTTCAAATGTTTACATCCTCATCCTCCTTAGTGAGCCCAGTCTTGTTTTGCGTTGCAAGAGAGCGCAATATATTTTCATGTTCCAACTCAAAAAAAGGACAAGGAGATGCCTCTAAAGAGTATCACTATATCAATTCTTGAAACAAGTACCTTGCAACACTACACATGATACGCTTAAACTCACCACCCACATTACAATCTGATTTTACACTCTCCTTTCGAACTACCAACAAACATGTACTGCAAGGGCCTTTCTGTTTGGATGCTTTAGGCAGGTTCTCCTATCACATAGTTTTGGAAGATCTAAAAATTGATTGCAATCTGGTCATACAATCTCTGTACAATGTGTATGGTAATCCTTAGAGGTTCATCTGCTTTTGGGGATTCTAATGTCTAAATTGAAAAAAAAAATTACAGGATTTACAATAGAAAGGTGCCTTGAGCACCGATCAGCATTCACTAGTCTGGTTAAAGTACGTAAAATAGCCTTTTCAGCTTCTATGGAATATTGTACATTTCTGAATCGTTACAATAAAGTCAAGGGTCAGCTATACTACAAAAGTAACTTTGTTGCATTTTTTTGTTTTTTAGCCACCACCAATAACAAAAATGAGACGAAAACTATTTCTCCAGAAGGTTAACTCAATGTAAAAACGGTAGTTAATAAAGCAAAGTGTACAGAATTCCCTACAGGGAACCTGAGGGTTGGTCAATGACCATTATAGCACCAACTACTAATAAAACAGCCTTCAGAAATTTAACCCAAAAAGATCACCGTCAACATGAGAATCTTCGTCAAGAAATCCACACTGCCATTAAAACCATGTTATATATCCAAGAATCAAGCTAATCCGATAAAACCACACACAGTGTACAGAATGCCTTATAGAGAATTAAGGGTTGGTATTTGACCATAGCACCAATTAAAAAAATAAAAAATAATAATAAATAAAAAAAAAACACCCTCACCAAAAACTGATCTTGTTGGATTAACGTGCAAGACAGAAATGGAATTAACCCAACGAAATCACCAGCAAGTCACAAATCTATTTTATACCCAAAAATCAAGCAAACCCAGCAATATTGAATATATAAAATACAGAATTGCCTATAGAGAATGAAGGGCTGGTCATTGACCATCATAGGACCAACTACTAAAATAAAATTCACCAAAAACTGATCTTGTTGGGCTAACGTGCAAGAAAGAAATTAAATTAACCCAACCAGATCGCCATCAACACTATCCGGCAAGTCACGAAACTATTATACTCCCAAAATCAATCAAACCCAACAATACCGAAGATATAGGGTACAGAATTCCCTATAGAGAACCAAGGGTTGGCCTTTGACCATCATAGCACCTACTACAAAAAAAAAAAAAAAAAAAAAAAAAAAAAAAAAACACACACACACCACACTAAATATGGTGATCTTATTGGCTTAACGTGCAAGAAAGAAATGGAATTAACCCAACAGCAATAGATGCCAAGTCATGAAACTATTATACACCCAAAAACCAAGCAAGCAATACCAAACATATAGCGTACAAAATTCCCCTCGAGGGAACTAAGGGTTGGCCTTTGACCATCACAGCACCAAGAAAACTCACCAAAAACAGTGATCTTGTTGGGTTAATGTCTAAGGCAGAAATTTAATTAACCCAACAAGATCACCATCAACACAAGACAGCATGTCATGAAACTATTATATGTCCAAAATCAAGCAAACCAAAACAAACATACTACACAGAATTTCCTACAGAGAACGATGGGCTGGTCATTGACCATCAATAACATTTTTTAGACCTAGACCTATGAAAGCAATAATAAACATTAGAAGGACCTCCTAGAAGTACCCAAAAGCAAAATAGGCATTATCAATATATAGCCAATGGGACAAAACCCGACCTTCCTCTAGCTGGAATACACTCTATATAGGAAAGTGCAAAGGTCAAGCTCTGCGCCTAGAAACAAGCATTCCTTCTGGAGATGAGAGCCCATATCAACATACACTTCAAAAAAATAAAAAAAAAATGGCAAGCACCCTGCGGTGTCAAATCACGAAATCAATGGAAACGTATACACATGTTGAAATCGATGCAGGTCCTTGGTTAAGCCTGCAGAAAACGCTCACGCCATACCAGGACCTGACAGCTGTTAACAGCATCTGTACCGGGGAAGAGGGAGAAAGAACAAAAAAAAAAAAAAAAAAAAGAAGGGGGAAGAGGAGAGAGAGGAGACTGTGTACACCAGGCAGACACCACTTACTTCTCATATTCAGCGTTATCTTTGTCACAACGCGAGTCTTTGTGCTTCTGCCAGTCTTTTCCATGCTTGCAAGTAGTCAAGAGTACCACATCCTCCCCATTATGAACATGATATAAGGCATTCCTGGTGTCTGACCCTATCCCCGTCAAGTATCTTTTCCCTTTGAAGACCAACATGTACTTCCGAATCGGAGGGATAGTGTTAAATCGCAGAAACCCCCGTTCCCCCCCTGTCCTGGGATGATCCTTAGAAAATAACGGGATGGAAACATCAAAGTTGGGGCGGAAGTTGTCCGTGCTGATGCTGGCCTTGGCCAGCATGGCCTGGCCGATGTCGAAGCCCACGTCTTCGGTGTAGTCCGGCCAAGTCCCAGAGTATAAATTAAAAATTAAATGGTTTCTACCGTTGTTCCACAGGTGCAAGTTCTGGACCTTGGAGCGGAGGTTGTGGACGTACTGCGGGGACAGCTGGTCCCGGTCCAAGGTGTCCAGGCTCAGGATGAACAGGCAAGCCTGGCTGGGGTCTGAGGTGTAGTACCTAGAGCCCTCGATGGCCGACAAGATATTTTGGTAGCTCTCCGAAATCTTGTCCCCCTTCTGTTGAGGGTAGGTGTACACCTTGAAGCCGTTCCGCCGGCACAGCGAAAAGTCGAAGCAGGACTCCATGCGGCACTTCTTGCCCTTGTAGACGCTGGAGTTGGCGTCCCGCTTCTGCCGGGGCGAGCCCTGGCTGTTGGAATCCTCACCCTCCGCCTGATCCCACTGGATGAAGGGCAGCAAGGGGTCCGGGAACCGTGGCCACGGGTGGTAGTCGGCGCCCTTCTGAAGGCCATTCCTCCGGTGGTGGTCGTCCCTCTTCTTCTGGCTCCTGGACGCCCTAAACTGCAACCCGCCGAGGTAGAAGAGCAGGATGACGCAGGTGCCGGCCGACAGCAGGGTGAAGTAGCGTTTTTTGGCCTGCATGTGTCCGGTCGGGCTCGGGGTGGTCGGAGATGAACGCAAAAGCCCCCAAACGTTCCCGGTCCGCGTCCTCAGCTCCACTCCGCCATCTTCCTGAGCGGATAGATGTCAAACTCTCTTCTCCCACCTTCCGCGGATGCCTTTCCCCCAGCCGCGGCGTGATCCAGAGCATGTGGGCGACTTCTTTAACGTTCCCCCCTTCGGTCTTTCATCTCCTTGGTAGAGCCAATCTTTTTTTGGGGGGGGTGGTGGGGGGGGGGGGAAGATAATTGGGGGGCAACGGCACCGCTTAAAGTGTCCCCGGTTTAAAGGGTCTTCTGATTTAAGGTTCTCCGATTGTAAAGGGGGTCTGGCTTAAAGGGAATCCAAACGGTCTCTGGCTTTAAGGGTCTCCAATTTCGAAAAAGAACCTCTGGCTTTGAAGGATCTCCGGCTTTGAGGGTCTCCAATTCCGAAGAATCTCCGGCTTAAAGGGTCTCCAGTTTGGAGGAATCTCGGGTTTTGTAGGCTCTCCGGATTTAAGGGGTCTCCACCTTGGAAGGGTCTCCGTCTTATAAGGACTGGTCGTAGTGTGCAGAGACAAGAGAGCACAGCTTTGTTCCCCCCGGTCACCGGATCCCGATCAGCTCCTCGCCTGACTGTCCGCACCCCACACCGGCTGACTTCATCAACTTCACCGGGGAAGCTGGACGTGTCAGCAGCGGGTTACATGTCCGTGCCGGAGCCCGGTAACCGGACGAATCCCTGCATGGCTCTGCATCCCCGAAGCGGCGGGGCTGTCCCGGTGTGTAGAGGAGGGGGGAGGAGGAGCGGAAGGGAGGGGGGGGAGGCGGCCGTTGTAGGACGGGAGGTGCGGGAGGCTCTGTCGGTGGTGAGCGGTGCCCCGGATCCCTTCCCCTACTCTAGTCTAACACATTCCATTCTCCGCACGACAGCTTGTGACCTCATCTATCCACGCACCCTGCGCTCCCATTGGACGGACGTCACGTCCGGGGGTGGGAGGGGCTTCCGCTGCACCCGGCCCGGGGGACCGCCCCCTTTCTCCCTGCACTGGGGAGAGACCGGGAGCCGGGCGGTGTTCGGGGGGAGAGATGACACCGAACACCGAGCCTGCATCCTCCTCATCCCTCCCCTGTGTGTCCCATGTCTGCTGCAACATGTAGTCCTACAGAATAAAGAGGACCATACACCATGCAATCTGATGTACACTATACAATCTCCCTTACCATCAACTATGTAGTGCAAGGGGCATGCCTGATTGGATATTGCGTGGTGAATGACCACCTTTAGTTCTAAGGGTTCCCGTACAATTCACAATCTGACCATACACCCTGCGCACAGTCATCCTAGGCTCCGTTCACACCGCTGCATTTTCGGATCGCGAGCAGAATCGTCGCAAAATCCTGTCAACCTCCAATGGCACCCCAAATCGCGGCGTGATTTTTCTCGGGCGCCAAAATCGCGCCGCCGTTGGGATCACTGTGATTCCGCCCTGCAATTTCAAATGGCTGCAAAACGCGGGACGCGTTTGCGATGCCATTGCTTCTAATGGCACCGCCAATCGATCGTCGCGTGGTAAATTGTGCTGCAATCGCAACGTTTGTTGCTCAAAAAGGAGCACAAGCTTCTTTTTTTTTTTTTTTTGGGGTGACACCGTCACACATTAGCATTTGCCGCGATTGCAGGACTATTGCGGAAAGAACTAGCAGCACGAATGTGGTGCCGTTAGAAGTGATGGTATCGCAAATGCGTTCCCTTGTATTGCAGCCATTTGAAATCGGATTGCGGCGACTCAGCCCCGCAATCGTGTGTGAAATGCAGCTTTAGATTTACCGAATCTATGTCATATGATGGCCAGCTAATCTAGCCAAAGATCTAATGCCGCGTACACGCGACGGTTTTTCCGACGGAGTTCCGCTGAAACGGACTTGCCTACACATGATCACACCAAAGTCCGATCGTATAGAACGACGGGACTTGAAAAAGGAAGTTCAATAGCCAATAGCTGCCCTTGCGTCGTTTTTGGTCCGTCAGAACAGGATACAGATCAATGGTTTTCCCGATAGGAATTGATTCCGTCGGAAAGATTTAAAACATGTTCTATTTCTAGGTCAGTCAGAATAAAAAAAAAAAAAAAAAAAAAAAAAAGTCAGATGAGGCCCACACACGATCGGAATATATGATGAAATTATTCTGTCTGACTTTTTCTGCCGAAAAGTCCAGTCGCGTGTACGCGGCATAAGGCTCGGGTTTACAATAGTGTGGGCCGTGCACCCTCTGTTTGCTCTGGCACAGAACCCATTCATTTGAACGGACTGCTGTGCCACATGAAATGCACAAAAATGGCGCATGCGCCTTTTTTAAAAACGCAGCTGTGGTGAAAACCCCTTGGTCTTTTTAAACTTGTGGTTCCCCCGATCGCACTGTGGACTGACATTCACAATAAATGGCAGCCTAACGCATCTCGCAAGAGCAGTGCGACACGGGTTCCGGGAAATCGCGGCCCACACTAGTGTGACATGAGGCCCCTTTCACACACAGCCCCCCCCCCCCCCCCCCAACAGTTAGAACACATCCTTAGGACACACTTAACCCCTGCAGCGCTCCCTCCTGGTTAACCCCTTCACTGGCAGTCACATTTCACAGTAGTCAAAAATAATGCTTTTTTTTTATAGCGCAAAAAAATAAAAACCGCAGAGGTGATCAAATACCACCAAAAGAAAGCTCTATTTGTGGGAAAAAAAGGATGCCAATTTTGTTTGGGAGCCACATCGCATGACCACGCAATTGTCAGTTAAAACGACGCAGTGCCGAATTGCTCTAGTCTTTGGCCAGCCAAATCCTCCGGGGCTGAAATGGTTAAGGCTTACCTGTAGGTGCTTGAAATATCTCCGAAACCTCCACGGTTTAGGAGATATTTACTAAAAAGTCGAGCGCTTATGACTATGACGCATGCACCAATGTCATTGGTGCATGCGCACTTTAGAAAGGGCACATCGTGCCATTTCTAATAGGGGTCATGCTGTGACTGGTGGCTCCTGCGCGCATGCGGGGGGGGGGGGTCACGTGACTCCGGCCAGTCACAGAGCCGGAGTTCGTGGCTCCGGAAGGAAGAGGGGGAAGATGGATGCTCCCTGCCAGTTGGGACAACAGAGACATTGCGGGCTTCGGTTTCAGGTAAGTGACACATAATGGGCTACTGTGCGATACATAGTAGCCCATTATGCTTTACCTTTGCAGGAAAATAAAGAGGAAGTAAAAGCCAGCAGGGTTTACTTCCTCTTTAGGTTAGCGCTGACACCTGCTGCAGATTGCAACTTAGTGCATTTTGAAGGCAATGCGGGAAACGTGCACAGAACGCAGGTTCCCCTCACCACATTCTGGTGTGAACTGGCCCTGAAAGAAGAATTGTACTCCTCTACACGCACCTAAATGTCAGTACTTTAAAGCGGAAGTTCCGCTTTAAAATACTGCAGCTGCTGACTTTTAATATAAGGACACTTACCTGTCCAGGGAGCCCACGATGTCAGCACCCGAAGCCGATCCGTACCCCGCGAGTCGCACTGCGCTTTCTGAATGGTCCCTGCTATGGGACCTGTGTGTCTCCCAGAAGGCAGCGGGGTGGGGGGGTGAGGAGTGGCCGGACATTGCGTAGTTTGCCGCACAATAGTATGGCGAATTTTCCCTGGAATGGGAGCAGATACCTAGATTTGACAGGTATCGGCTCCCCCCTCCCTCCTGAAAGGTGCCAAATGAAGTTCCATTTCTGGGTGGAACTCCACTTTAAGGCCCCTTTCACACTGGGGCGGTGTGGGCACCGGCGGTAAAACGGCGCTATTTTTAGCGCTGCTTTACCGTCGTTTTAGCAGCGGGATTTGGCCACTAGCGGGGCAGCTTTACCCCCTGATAGCGTCCGAGAAAGGGTAAAAATCACCACAAAGTGCTGCTGCAGCGGCGCTTTGCCGGCGGTATAGCCGCGCTGCCCCATTCATTTCTATGGGCAGGAGCAGTGAATGAACAGTATATACACAGCTCCTTCACCACGTTAAAGTTGTTGCTGGCAGGACTTTTTTTACTGTCCTGCCAGCACACTGCTCCAGTGCGCAAGCCCTTGGGCTTTCACAATGGAGTGAATGGAGCGGCTCTTTCAGGGCCCTTTGCAGGCGCTATTTTTAGCGCTGTAGTGACTGCAAAGCGCCCCAGTGTGAAAGGGGTCCAAGTGCGTATTTTGCACAGAATCTTCCGCTAGCAAGAACCTGTGTTCCGTGCCGAAAATACAAATATGCCCGTGTGAACCAGTCATTAGGCCTCACAATGGGTCTCAAAGATGGCCCTTTCATACAGGTGTACACATAGATATGTCTCTGTGAATGAGGCCTTATACACACATATATACAGAAGGTTTCCACGGAACATAACTTGCATTCTTTACTCTGCAGATAAACATCAGTAAATTATGATGTCTGTGTATAAGAGGCCTTGGGCTAGAAGATTCACATCTCCACTCTTGTGTTTAGAAATGGTGGGGTTGATTTACTTAGGCCCCTTTCACACTGGGGTGTCGGTGGTAAAGCGCCGCTTTAGGGTCGTTTATGCGGGAGTTTTCAGCCGCTACTGGGGCGTTATTTGACCAGAGTTGAATACTGCCCTTGCTATAGATGTAGGTAGGGTTGCCACCTGTCCAGGATTCACCCGGACAGTTCGGGTTTGGAACCATGCGTCCGGGTTTCAGACTGCCTGAAACCCGGACACATTATTCAGATTGGACTATGGCTTCCCAGCAGGGTTGCTGGCTGCAGTTGTCTAAGCTGAGAGTGACTTTTACATTCTTTCACGCTGCACAAAGCCAGCACTAACAACCCCCCCAAACACACACACAGACAGGAGAGGAGAGAGGGCTCGATCTGCACCTCCCCCCCACCCCCTACCCCTCTGTGTCTGCCCACACTCCAATCCCAGGCACTGTACTTCAGAAAAGGAAAGTGGGGGCTGTAAATTTGAAGTCCAGCAGCCTCAGATACATCTGGATGAGAGGTGCTGATTGCCAAGGGGTGAGTGAGCTCACCATCCATCCCAGTCTCTGACTGAAGTCTCCCCCCTTCTCTCTCCTGCCTCTGAGAGAGTACACTAAGGTATATCAGGGTTCTCAGAGCACCCCTTACATCAGATTTCCCCTTTACACCAGAGGCCACAGTGTTTCCTCTCCATACATCAGAGTTCTCAGTGTTCCTCCTTAAATCAGAGTTCTCCTTATCATCAGAGTCTGCAGAGTCCCCCCTTACAGTGGAAAGAAACTCTACGAGTTCAGATGTAAAAAGGGGAACTCTGCGGACTCTGATGTAAAGGGGGCTCTTGTTATTAATTACATATCATTAGAAATGTTATTTAATAACAAAATATATATACAGTTTATAATATAAAAAAATAATAATTGCTGTGCGCCGCTAAAGTGTTCGGGTTTGACTTGAAGAAAAGGTGCAACCCTAGATGTAGGCCATTTATGAACCTAATGAAGCCTGACTGGAATACTCCCAGGACTTTGCTATGTGAGGCCTACTCATCACCGCTGACCTCCACCATCACAGCAGTGAGCTCTCAAATGCTGAGCTCAGAGCTACTGCATCAGGGGAGGGAAAGGGTATGTGAGGGGGGTCTGAATCAGAGAAAGAGCTCACTCCTGTGATGGTGGAGGTGAGCGGTGATGAGTAGGCCTCACTTAGCAACATCCTGAGAGCATTCCAATCAGGCTTCATGCGGTAAGTAAATAACCTACACCTATAGTAAAGACATTATTCAACTTCAATAAGAGCTGCATAGTCTGTTTTTATTTACGAACGTCCCTTACCTGCATAGGCAGTTTTTTTGTTTTTTTTGTAAAGGTTAACTAACCCTTTATGGCCCTATTTACACCTCCACTTTTAACCACTTGACCCTTAAAGATTTACCCCCTTCACGACCAGGCCACTTTTTGCGATACGGCACTGCGTTACTTTAACTGACAACTGGGCGATCATGCAACGCTTTACTCAAAAAAAATTGATGTCCTTTTTTTCCCATAAATAGAGCTTTCTTTTGCGTTTTTTTATTTTTTTTTGCACTATAAACAAAAAACTGTGACAATTTTGAAAAAAATGTATTATTTTTTACTATAATAAATATCCCCAAAAAATATATAAAAAACATTTTTTTTCCTCAATTTAGGCCAATATGTATTCTTCTACATATTGTTTGTAAAAAAAATTGCAATAAGCATTTATTGATTGGTTTGTGCAAAAGTTATAGTGTCTACAAAATAGGGGATAGATTATGGCATTTTTTATTAATATTTTTTGTTTTACTAGTAATGGCGGCGACCAGTAGAGATGGCCTTGCGGTTCGCCCGACTGTCAGTTCGCGGCCAATTTTGCGTGTTCGCGATTCGCCAAACCAGCGGACTTCTGGCGCTGTTCGCCCGGCAGACATATGCGTTTACATTGTGAAAGAACTTTGACCCATGATGACACATCCATCATGGGGTACAGGACAGCCAATTGAGACATTTCAGCACATGGACAATTGGACATTCGCCCTACCTTATAAATAGACCTGATCTGGTGGCCATTTTACATTCTGTCTTATGTCAGTGTAGGGACAGGACGCTGTGTGGAGCAGGGAGAGACTGTAGTGACACAAATCACGAGCTATTAGGTCCACAAAAGTCCTTTTAAGGACTGGTATAGGTGTACAGTAAATAGGGTTCTGGTGCACTGCTGTGCTGGTGGTTGCTGAGTGCACTGCTGACTGATTCTGCAGCTGTCTATTGTCAGTGTAGGGACAGGACGCTGTGTGGAGCAGGGACAGTCAGTTTAATCACTAGCTATTGCTATTAGGTCCACAAAGGTCCTTTTAAGGACTGGTATAGGTGTACAGTATATATGGTGCTGGTGATTGCTGAGTGCACTGCTGACCGATTCTGCAACTGTCTTTTGTCAGTGTAGGGCAGTGTTTCTCAATTCCAGTCCTCATGGCCCACTAACAGGTCATATTTTCAGGATTTCCCTCAGATGAAACAGCTGGGGTAATTACTAAGGCAGTGAAGCTGATCAAATCACCCTTGCAAAATAATGGAAAGCCTGAAAACATGACCTGTTAGTGGGCCATGAGGACTGGAATTGAGAAACAATGGTGTAGGGACTGAGGGACAGTCTGAAAATCACTAGCTACTAGGTCCACAAAGGTCCTTTTAAGGACTGGTATAGGTGTACAGTATATAGGGTTGTACACATATAATATACTTTCTTCCAAATATAGAAAGAATATTACACTTGACTGCTGCCCAATTCTGCAGCTGTCTTTTATCAGTGTAGGGACTGAGGGACAGTCTGCAAATCACTAGCTACTAGGTCCACAAAGGTCCTTTTAAGCACTGATATAGGTGTACGATTTGGTGTGCAGCATATAGGTGTGTAATACACGTATAAAATACTTACACATATAGAAAGCATAGTATAGTGCATTTCCACTGTGCAGCATTGTGACTGCTGAGTGGTTCTGCAGCGATACTACAAAGAGTGACAAATGCAATAAAAAAAAAGTATTATAACTAGTGTGATAGACCAGTGGCCCCCAAAAACAACAGATTGAAGCGAGGTGTTATATACCTTCTTCCACATACATACTGCACTTCTCTAGAGACTTTTGTCCCAGGGTCATTTAAAAAATGACAGGCAGAGGAAGAGGCAGGCCCTTCCGTAGAGGTGGTAGGGGTAGGGCAGGAGCAACAGACTTGAGCCAAAGTGGCAAATTGCAGAAGGTGTGTTCGATTACGTCAAAGGACACACCAGACTTGGTTGAGTGGCTCACTCAGCCTTACTCTTCTGCACCCTCCTCATCCTCTCGATCTGCACCCTCTTCACTCTCTGCTGTGTGCACCCCCAAAGACACTACCACCAACACCATCACCACCATATACCTTCCGCTTGAGTCACAGGAATTATTTTCCGATCCATATCAAGACATTTCTGATGTGCAGCCACTCTCGTCATTGGATCAGGAAGAGGAGGTAGTAACAACCGCCACTCAGCAGTCTGACGACAGTACCCAGATCGGCCCAAGGAGGAGGTTGGTCCCCGCAGTTTCTGCCTACTCCGAGATCTCTAATTATAGCGGTGGGGAAGGTGACATCGATGATGACGTATCTAGTGATGTCATGTGGGTGCCCACAAGAGAGAAAGAGGAGGGGAGTTCAGAGGGAGATATGGACCAGCAGATAGGGAGGAGAAGCAGGCAGAACTTAGATTGCACAGGAGGGACAAAGCAGACTGCTAATGTATCAGGAGCGAGGTATCAACCATGTACGGTTACATCTGGCGTTCCCAGGACGCGGGCTCTGCAATGTGGGCTTTTTTTTTTAACGTGTCCGCAGCTGACAATAGTGTTGACATCTGCAATCTTTGCAGTCAACGCATACGTCGCGGTAAGCCCAACACTCACCTAGGGAAGACCGCCTTAAGAAGGCACATGAGTTGCCATCACCGAGCCCAGTGGGAGCAACGGAACCCACAAAGCCACACTCCAGGCTTTCACCGTCCAGCCTCGTCTTCTACTTCTCCTTTTCCTCTCTCCTCACAATTGTCCTCCACTCTACCTTCCATCATGCCATCCTCACGTTTTTCTGGAAAAAGGCACGCTTCCGTGGGCCAAATGTTCGAACGCAAAAAAATTATGACGCCGGATAACCCTCTTGCCCAACGGTTGACGGCTGTCTTGTCAGAACTGATAGCCCGCCAACTACTGCCATATAAACTGGTGGACTCGGAGGCCTTTCGAAAATTTGTGGTCATTGGAACGCCACAATGGAAGGTCCCAGGAAGGAAGTATTTCTCACAGAAGGGCATCCCAGAGCTATATGGCCATGTTCAGCGGCAAGTGAATGTATCTCTGGCACACAGTGTCGGTGCCAAGATACATCTGACCACAGACACGTGGTCTAAAAAACACGGGCAGGGAAGGTATATCACTTTTACTGCCCACTGGGTGAACCTTCTGACAGCCGTCAAGCATGAAACCCGTGGCACCTGTGTAGTGTGGTTTTACCGCCACGGATTGCATGCAGGCCTGGCTCTTCTTCTCCTCCTCCTACTCCATCCTCCTCCCTCTCCTCCTCAGCTGACTCCTCCTTTTCCGCTGCTAGCGTCTCTTCCGCTATGCCGCCCAAGCTCCCCAGAACCTATTCGACATGCCAGATGAGATGTTGCCATGCTGTGCTGCGTCTGTTGTGCCTGAAAGCCAAGAGCCACACTGGCCCGGCACTCCTTTCAGCTTTGCGTTCACAGGAAGATCAGTGGCTAACACCGCTCAATTTGACAGTTGGTAAAGTGGTGTGTGACAACGGTGCCAATCTGCTTAGCGTATTGAAACAGGGCAAAATTACGCACGTGCCATGAATGGCACACGTCTTAAACTTGGTCGTGCAGCGATTCGTTGTCAAATACCCTGGGGTCCAGGACATCTTGCGGCAGGCCAGGAAAATCTCGGCCCATTTCAGAAGATCTTACACGGCCATGGCTTACCTTGCAGACATTCAGCGGCGACACAATCTGCCGGTCAGACGCCTTATTTGCGATTGCCCGACGCGATGGAACTCAACCTTCTATATGCTTGATAGGCTGCTCCAGCAGAAACGTGCAGTTAACGACTACCTGTACGAACTCTGCGGCAGAACAGGTTCTGGGGAGCTTGGTTTTTTTTCACCACGTCAGTGGCTGCTCATGCGCGAAACATGCAGATTTCTGCGCCCATTTGATGAGATCACCAAACTGGTCAGTCGCAGCCATGGCACCATCAGTGACATGGTACCTTATGCCTTCTTTATGGAGCGTGCATTGCGTCGTGTCATTGATCAAGCCGTGGAGGAGCAGGAAGATGAGGAAGTCACAATGCTGGATGAATTCCCAGGGGGGGCTACTCTATCTGAGACAAGTCAACAACAGGAGTCTGAAGAGGAGTCAGAGGAGGATGGTGCAGGAGCAGATGAGGAGGAGCAAGAAGAGCCTGCTTTAAACCTTTCTGGGATCCCTGTTGTTGTGCGTGGATGGGGAGAGGAGAATGAAGAGGACAACATTATCCTGGATGATGAGCAGGAGCCAGGCCACCACACCGCTTCCAGTTTAGTGCAAATGGGGGCCTTCATGCTCCAGTGTTTTAACAGGGACCCCCGTATAAAAAGCATAAGGGTCAAGGACCAGTACTGGGTGGCAACGTACTTAGACCCCAGTACAAACACAAAATGGCAGAAATGTTACCACCGTCACAGAGGGCTGTCAGAATGAAGCACTTACAGACCTTGTTTCGACAGCTGCTGCATTCTGCTTTTGCGTGCGCTGGCAGAGGAGGAATTCCCACTCCCAGAGAAAGAGTTGAGGGTACCAATCCAACAGCGCCTGCAAGAAGAGGCCGGTTTAAAGATGTGTTGGTGACTTCTGATATGAGGTCATTCTTTCAGCCGACTCATCGACAGGTGTCATCTGGATCCAGCATCAGGGAACGCCTAGACCTACAGGTGTCTGACTACATCGGGTTAAAGGCCGATGTGGACGCTCTGAGGAGTTATGAACCCCTGGACTACTGGGTGGGCAGGCTTGACTTCTAGCCAGAACTTGCCCAATTTGCAATGGAACTGTTGGCTTGTTGACCAGTGTCCTGTCCGAAAGGACGTTCAGCGCAACAAGGGGGATCGTGACCGATAAGCGCACTCGCCTAGCTCATGACAGTGTTGACTACCTGACATTTATAAAAATGAATGAGGCATGGATCTCAGAGGAATTCAACACATGTGACCAGTAGACCATGTATATGCATAACTCTATAAATGATTTATTTAATCGAGCACATGGACCTTTTTTCTACCTTTGGCTCACTTCCTTGTACAGAAAAAGCACACCGTACTATATGCCCGTACCGTCCTGTTTGAAAAGGTTGAGCGGTGTCATATTTTTGGGTCCCACAGCGAGTTGCTGGTATCAGTGCTGCTGTCAGTGCTCTCTATCTCGGTGCTGTTGTCAGTGCTCTCTCTCTATCTCGGTGTTGGTGTGGTCTCAGTGCTCTCTATCACGGTGCTGGTGTGGTCTCAGTGCTCTCTATCACGGTGCTGGTGTCAGTGCTCTCTATCTCGGTGCTGGTGTCATTGCTCTCTATCACAGTGCTGGTGTGGTGTCAGTGCTCTCTATCTCGGTGCTGGTGTCAGTGCTCTCTATCTTGGTGCTGGTGTCAGTGCTCTCTATCACGGTGCTGGTGTCAGTGCTCTCTATCACGGTGCTGGTGTGGTGTCAGTGCTCTCTATCTCGGTGCTGGTGTCAGTGCTCTCTATCACGGTGCTGGTGTGGTGTCAGTGCTCTCTATCTTGGTGCTGGTGTGGTCTCAGTGCTCTCTATCACGGTGCTGGTGTGGTGTCAGTGCTCTCTAACTCGGTGCTGGTGTCAGTGCTCTCTATCTCTGTGCTGGTGTGGTGTCAGTGCTCTATCTCGGTACTGGTGTGGTCTCAGTGCTCTCTATCACGGTGCTGGTGTGGTGTCAGTGCTCTCTAACGCAGTGCTGGTGTCAGTGCTCTCTATCTCGGTGCTGGTGTCAGTGCTCTCTATCTCGGTGCTGGTGTGGTGTCAGTGCTCTCTATCTCGGTACTGGTGTGGTCTCAGTGCTCTCTATCACGGTGCTGGTGTGGTGTCAGTGCTCTCTAACGTGGTGCTGGTGTCAGTGCTCTCTATCTCGGTGCTGGTGTCAGTGCTCTCTATCACGGTGCTGGTGTGGTGTCAGTGCTCTCTATCTTGGTGCTGGTGTGGTCTCAGTGCTCTCTATCATGGTGCTGGTGTGGTGTCAGTGCTCTCTAACTTGGTGCTGGTGTCAGTGCTCTCTATCACAATGCTGGTGTGGTGTCAGTGCTCTCTAACACGGTGCTGGTGTCAGTGCTCTCTATCATGGTGCTGGTGTGGTGTCAGTGCTCTCTAACTTGGTGCTGGTGTCAGTGCTCTCTATCACAATGCTGGTGTGGTGTCAGTGCTCTCTAACACGGTGCTGGTGTCAGTGCTCTCTATCACGGTGCTGGTGTGGTCTCAGTGCTCTCTATCATGGTGCTGGTGTGGTGTCAGTGCTCTCTATCACGGTTTGGGTGATCATCTCCTGCACCATCTTGATAGTCTGCCCTGACCTTTCCTCTCCTCCATGGCCTTCATGCACTCCTGAATTGTCAAAATTTCACAGATAAAAAAAGAATGCTTGTCGTTGTCGATCCCAGATTCACTTAATACTTTTGTTATGTCAGTGTCCATGTGGTGGGACTATGTGTGCACATCTAGTAAGTATTTTGTGGCTAAAAATATTAGACTTGTGCACAACGGAAAATTTTGTTTAGTTTCGGTTCGTTGTCATTCGTAAAATACATCATTTCGTTCTGTTATATTTGTTATGTTACGTTAATAAGTTTTCGGATCATTCGTTATTATTCGTAGAGTGTCGAATTCATTCGTTCGTATTCGTTGAAATTCGCTATTTATGTATGAATAGACATTCGTGATAATGATTCGTAGTTTGGAAAGTTGTTTGTTTATTGAATCTTTTAACACACACAATGACAATGTCTCTTCTCCTCAGCTCAAATACAATACAACACCCTTCTAACCAGGGCTGGACTGGGACAAAAATTTGGCCCTGGTCTTCATCCAGACCGGGCCACTTTAATTTTGGGAACATGCACAAAAACAGTATATATATATATATATATATATATATATATATATATATATATATATATATGCTGTTGGGGAGTGGGGTGGAGGACACAGAGGGACAGTGTGGGTGGTGGAGGACACAGGAGAACACTGTGGGGGGGGGGGGGGGGGTGGAGGACACAGTTGAACACCATGGGGGGGTGGAGGACACAGTTGGACATAGTGGGCAGTGGAGGACACGGGGGGGTGGAGGACACAGGGGGACACAATGGGGGGGTGGAGGACACAGTGGGGGTGAAGGACACAGTGGGGGGTAGAGGACACAGTGTGGGTGGAGGGCACAGTGGGGGGCGGAGGAAATAGTGGGGGTGGAGGACACAGGGGACACAATGGGGGGTGGAGGACATAGTGGGGGTGGAGGACACAGGGGGACACAATGGGGGGGTGGAGGACATAGTAGGGGTGGAAGACACAGGGGGACACAGTGGGGGGGGGGGTAGAGGACACAGTGTGGGTGGAGGACACAGTGGGGGGCGGAGGACATAGTGGGGGTTGAGGACACAGGGGGACACAATGGGGGGTGGAGGACATAGTGGGGGTGGAGGACACAATGGGGGGGTGGAGGACATAGTAGGGGTGGAAGACACAGGGGGACACATTGGGGGGGGGTAGAGGACACAGTGTGGGTGGAGGACACAGTGGGGGCGGAGGACATAGTGGGGGTGGAGGACACAGGGGGGGACACAGTGGGGGGTGAAGGGCACAGTGGGGTTGGAGGACAGAGGGGGACAGCGTGGAGGGTAGAGGACAGAGGGGGACAGCATGGGGGGGAACAGGAGAGTATCATGAGGCCTCCTGTGATCCTGTTGGAGCCCTTACTTTGACAGGCTGTCCCTCAAAGTGGCCCACTGAGCCATCGGCCCACCAGGAAACTCCCGGTAGTCCCATTGGCCAGTACATGCCTGCTTCTAACTCAGTTCTCAGGAATGCACTTTGCCAGTAATCCATCCTCTGGCACAAAATTAATTAGCTGATTGGACTATAAGATTTACTTTGAGCTGACCTTTTGTTTCATTAGATCTTTGAAAAATTTAATTCATTTGTTATATTTCTTTCGTATTCGTTGTTATTCATTATTTTTTTATTCGGACATTCGGATGCATCCGAATGTCCGAAAGATGCAAAATTCGGCCGAATTTCAATTTGTTACGAAACAAATTGCACAAGCCTAGAAAATATGACCTATAGGTTTTTAAGGTTCGCCTGCCATTAAAGTCAATGGGGCCCGCCGCAAACTTTGCGGTTCGCAAACTTTTGGCCGCGTTCGCGAAACGTCCCGTCGGAAGTTCGTCCATCACTAGTGACCAGACAAATCACGACTACTTGCATGTGTCTATTATATAATGCAACCATACCAGATGATACGTTAGTAGTCATCCGGACAGGTGGTGGTGGTGGTATTAGGTGCTGTACTATCCCGGCCCGCAAAGGTTCTAGACATTGTTCACCTGACAAACCAAATTATTAGTTACAGCATATGTATAGCCACATTATTTTTTTTTCAGATTTCAGAAAGAGTAGGAGGGCTGGAAACCCTTGTCCCATTAGGGAAATTTCACTTAATTTCCTATCCAGCAAATGAAACAGGAAGTTTGAGGAAATCTCCCAAAGTGAGGAGCATTACCTTGTTCGACACTTGTCACCAGGACATATGTCCCCATTGGAAGGTTTACCTCTTGTTCTAGTAATATCCAAAAAGTTGGGTTCTCTATCGATCTCTGTCTCTTTTACAGTGGTCATCGGGACAAACAGAAAGGGACAAATCTACCTAGCAAGGGCACAGATAGCAATACAATCTCTAAAGCCCCATACACACGATCAGAAATTCTGCCAGCAAAAGTCGGATGTGAGCTTTTGGTCAGGAATTCCGACCATGTGTATGCTCCATCGGACTTATGCTGGCAGAATTCCAGCCAGCAAAAGATTGAGAGCAGTTTCTCTATTTTTCGGTCGGAAAAAGTTCCGATCGGAAATTCATATCGTCTGTACAAATACCGACGTGCAAAATTCCTACGCATGCTCGGAAGTATTGAACTTAATTTCCTCGGCTCGTCGTAGTGTTGTACGTCACCGCGTTCTTGACGGTCGAAAGTTCAGAGAACTTTTGTGTGACCGTGTGTAATAAAGCCAAGCTTGAGCGGAATTCCATCAGAAAAATCATCCAAGTTTTTTCCGACGGAAAATACGCTCGTGTGTTACAGTATAACCATTCAAGGTATGGTGAGTAGCAGTGGCGGCCTGTCCATACGGAGCGCAGGGTTGCCGCCCAAATCCATGCGTCTGACCCCCTATTCTACAAGCGGGTGTCGTACACATGGATTCCAATAGAGTTTCTTTTTTTTTTTTTTTTTAGAAGCACGTGATTAGAGTCAGAGGGTTCAAAAAAGGATGGGCTCGGGGCCCAGAGCACTGCCCCCCGAGCGCACCCAGTTGTTGTGTGACAATAGCAAATTAATATTCGCTATTGTCTTCCTGATTCTTCTCCTGGCCAATTAAGAGGAGAAGTGATCCTATTGGCCACTGAGAAGAGGGGAGATGAAGGGGGAGCCGCTGTGAAGCACCAGGAGGAGGAGACGCAGGGTGAAGCCGCCGCCCGGAGGAAGCCCTGTTTGCGACCTTGATGGGGTAAGTACGGGGGCCCGAGACCGACCGGGGGGGGGGGTTCCTGTGACCTGACCGACCAGGTGGGGTGCATGGCGGCAGATGGATTGTTTGTGGTCCCCCCAAAACAAAATATACCACCAGCCACTGGTGGGTAGGGACTAAAGCAATCAAAAAACTCTTCAGCCTTATCAGTACACAACACAGCAAAGTCCTCTTAAAGCAGGAGGGTTGCTATTCTATAGCATGAAATGGACTTCGGTGGCAGGATCAACAGTTATTTGTGAGACTGCTTAAAGGGAAAAGTACAGATGCACTCACAACACATGTTCTACTTGAATTGACTTTTAGATAGTGTAACACAAAACAATAAGACAATTGTTTAAAAGAACACATGTTAAATAATCCTAATCAATGTTGTAAAATCTTTTCTAAATTAAAAATACAATTCCCAAAATACTGAAATACTGTAGTTCAGAAGTTACAGTGGTGAAAATACTTGTTGCATTATTTTTTAGTGCAGGGGTCTCCAAACTCAGGAGCCACATCTAACCGTTACAAGGTTTTCCAACTCTGACATGGTGGTGGGGCGGTGTTTCTGGGGGCTTCTCGTGTGAAAGAGGTGGACCAATATTTTTGGCCCAAGAATATTTGTAAAAAATACTATGTGCCCCCCCACTGAAAAGATTGAAGACCTCTGGTTTAGTGAATTGATGGGAAAGGAAAGCAGGACTAATAAGATTCCTTTCTTTGTGTTCCCAAATGATAAAAGAATAAACCTGATAGGTCAGTATATGCAGTAACTCTTGAGTACCATTTTCTTTTCTATGATTCGCAGCTCTTTTACCTAATCATTTTTCTTGGGGGGTTTAGAGGTTCTTTAAATATCTTTGGAATATTTCCAGAAGCTGTTACATATTCATAATCATCTTCATCCATGATATAAAATCATCTTCTGCATAAACCAGTACTGTTGGCACCATTTTTAGTGTGACTTATTGATACATCTCTGATAATAGATTATCTCTTTTGATCAGGTTCCTCCTCCAGTCAACCTCCAACCAATCTCTTTGGCTGTCATTCTACTTGTTGAAAATTTAGATAAGGATCATACAGTTACTGATAGGAAGGAATGGGCAGTGTCAGATTGAAGTGATATATGGCAGCGTTTAGTGATTATTCTGACTATAGTTTAGGATACTAATCAGATAGTTTGTACTGGACATTCTAATCCTTTATGACAATGTAACTGTAGCCTGATTCTGGTTTTTACTCATAATTCTATAACCAAGGAGCAAAGGTTACCTACATGTAGATCTTCAAAACAGCTAGTAAAAAAGATATAGACCTAAACTATACTGTATTCTGTTTTTAACTAAACCTTTTTTTGTGTACCTTTTTCATATTTTGTCGGTTTATTTTTTTTACATACATAGTTACATAGTTGGTGAGGTTGAACAAAGACACAAGTCCATCAAGACCAACCTATGCATACAAATGAACATTTTTTTTAAGCATTTTTCATATGTTTTCGAGCTTCAGGTGTTTTTGCCAGTGGAAAGCATTATCATTTGTGACATCATATGTCATTATTGTATTTGCTTCCCTATTTTCCTGTGTAATATTGTGGGCTTCCAGGTGGGTTATGCCATAATGTGCTAGTATGCACAGCATATTAGTATATTATGGCAGACTTACCTGTCAAATGGTGTCCTCCAGCGCTACAGTGGGATCAATCCAGTGGGCCCCGGGCTCTCTGGGTTCCATGTCTTCAGCCGTTTGAATGGCCGTGCCACAAAGACGTCACTCCCGCACTTGTGCACAGGAGTGACATTGCTGTGGCAGGGCCATAAATGTTTGCCAAGCTGCACATGCGCGGTTCAGTTTACATGACGACTGACAGGCAGGAGGGTGCATTTTTGGCAGAAGGGATTGCTAGTCGCCATAGTCGCTGGCAATAATCACATGAAAAATATGACATGTTGGTTGTATCCAAGTTGATCTATCAATTAACTTGGGTATTATAAAGCCGCGTACACACGGGCGGACTGTATGGCCTACTTAGTCCGTCGAAACACATTTCAGCGGACAGTCCGCTCGTGTGTGGGCTTCAGCGGACTTTTTCAGCGTGCAGTCTGGCGTACTAAGTATTTCGGAATTTTCGAAATTCTGCCCGTCATACTTTGGTTTCAGCGGACAATCCGCTCGTCAGTAGGCTAGTTCGACGGACTAAGAATGGCGCATGCTCAGAAAGGATTTACACGGCGAAAGGGTGCATTGCTGTGTATTGGACTTCCTATTTCTAGTCCCTTCGTACGTGCTGTACACGTCATCACGCAAGCTTTCGACGGACTGTTTGTGCATCCGTGTGTGGTCAAGTCCGTTCATTCGAAAGTAGGACGGACTGTCCGTCGGATTGTATGACGGACTAAGTAGGCCATACAGTCCGCCCGTGTGTACGCGGCTTAAGTCTGCCTATATGGTTCAAACCTTGGCCAGTCCCAGCCGAAACGGCCTAGATTCCAAAATTGGAATTGCCGCTTTAAGCAATCCTCGCCCCCTGACATGCCACATTTGGCATGTAATTTCTTTGGGGGGGAGTGCGTACCTAGTTTACAGTGGGACTTTCTGTCTCACCTCGTCCTTCCTGCTCTTGGCCGCCTAGGTGACTCCTCCTCTCCCCCTAGGTGGCTCCTTCCTCTCTGCAATCTTCAGGGACATGTCACAGGTCCCAGAAGATTGCTTGGCCACTAGCAGAGTGCAGCGTGACTCGCGCATGCGCAGTGCTCCCCCAGCCATGAAGCCGAAAGCTGTCACGGTAGGGTTCCCACAGTTGTGATGATGGCGCCGGCGGAGAGGAGGGGAAGAGGAGCAAAGCTCCGTGCGGCCACATCGCTGGACCGTGGGACAGGTGAGTGTCTGTTTATTAAAAGTCAGCAGCTACACTTTTTGTAGCTGCTGACTTTTACTAAACTAACAAATGTGTAGAACTCTTCTTTAAGGGCTTACTTCCTGCAACTTTCACCCCTCTGACCCAGCCCCCTTCAACCCCATGTCCAATGAGAGTCTTCTGACTAATAAATGCACTAAATGTATTTCATGTTTTTAGGTGCTTCAGTTGAAGTCTACGGGGCCAAATATGTGTGATTCTGCAGTTAAAAAAGCTCAAGTATTTTTTCAAGCATCAGCACAATGCTCAGGCGGGAACAGGCATCAATGAATGTAACGGAAATCTTTATGTTGGGCATTAAGTCTATTATTAAATCCGTTCTTCTGAGTCTGGGTTTTTTTTGTTTTTTTTGTTACTAAGGGCTTGACTTCCCCAACTTTCACTCACAAAACCAGCTCCCTTCAACTATCACCCCCTTGTTCGAAGGGAGCATTCTGATTGGCTAGTGATGAACGCTATTGAGGAACTTTCACTGGATAAGGCAGAGCTTAGTCCTGTAGTTCAGGAACTGAATCCTTTCTCAAAAAGGTAAACCTAGGGGTGCATAAAATAATTTTATGGTGCCAACATGGCAGCATACGTGTCGTAGTAGCCCCGCCTACTTCTGCCCACATTGCTATAAAGTGTTGATGCCCACACAACAGCCCATTCCCTACACAGAGATGTCAACCGACATGATAGGCAAGACAGCCAAATAGGTCTTTTTATGTTGCGTTTCTTCAGTACTCCTAGTGGGCAAGCTGAGTTTGTTGAGAAGGTGGTATCTTACTCCCTTTCCTAAAAGATTGGATTTGCATAAGCTTCCCAACTTGGTAGTTAGTTATTGGTCTACTACATGTATGCTGTCATGTTGGCACCAGAAAAGTGAAAAATGTTATCAAATACTGTAATTTTAAATTCCTGGCGCTAATCCATGGCAGTTTACTGAGCCCAACCAGTTTGTTCATAGTATTGTACAGGGAATGGGCTGTTGTGTGAATGCCAACTCTTTATAGCTATGCACTAGTCCTGTGGGCGGATGGGGCTTCTACCACATGTATGCTGCCATGGATTGGTGCCAGGAAAGGAAAATTACGGTAAGTATTTGATACAATTTTAAATTTTTTTGTCTAATAAGGTATTAGCAGGTTCCTCATGGTGCTTGCTCTCAAAGCAACCCTTTTGCTATTGCTGTAGCAGTCTCAGTGCTTTTGGACAATTACACAAGGGGGGCATTACCAGGGCAATAACATATATTAAAGTATGTTAAAGGCGCATATAATCCAATGGGAAGATTTTTTTGTAATGAAAGGGCTGGTGACAAGGTCTTTAAATAGAAATTTCCCGCGACGCTTTCCTTCAAGCCTAGTTTGTTGTTTACCTGCCCCCTATGGAGAGAATCATCATGTTGGCTGGGCTCACATTCCAAGAATTGAGTGCTGGTCAGTCCTGGAAGAATGTCTGTCCCCCACCGCTGCCAGCAGAAGAAGAGGAACCTATCAGAGAAAAGCCGAACATGATGGTAGCAAATTATTCTGAAAAGGGGATATGGTGCATCCATTATTTATATTAGAAATATTATAACTTAATGATATAATGAGTTTACAGGTTGTCTTGCATTACCACCATTATTTCACATGATTATTGCAGTACTGATGAAGTGTGTAAGATCGAGCTCAGAATAAAGACAGCCATACATGGACTCAGCAGGGACCAGTTAAATTTTCATCAATGTATGAGTTAGCTATAACCAGCAACACTGAACCTCCTGCTCTCAAGCTATCTTTTTTCCTCCTCCCATGCTCATCTCCAGAACTTTTTTAGAGCCTCCCCCATCCTCTGGAACTCTTTACCTCAGTCTGTCCGACTATCTACTACTCTGGCTGCCTTTAGACTCCATTCACACTTGTGCGATTTGTCATGCAACTTTGGACCTCAACAAGTTGTTCCCCATGGTTTCCAATGGTAATCATTCTTATATGTGCAACTTAAAGGGGTAGTAAACCCTCTAGGTTTTTCACCTTAATGCATTCTATGCATTAAGGTGAAAAACCTCCTGTGATGCAGCAGCCTCCCAGAGCCCCCCCCCCCCCTTTTACTTACCTGAACCCAGTCTTTCCAGGGACGAGGAAGAGCACACCAGCTCACGTGTCTCGGGTCCTCAATGGGTAGATTGACAGCAGCACAGCCATTGGCTCCCTCTGCTGTCAATTAAATCCAATGACACGGGAGCCGCGGGGGAGGCCCAGTCCTGCTGTCTGTATCAATGGACGTAGCAGGACACGGGAGCTTGAGTGCCCCCAGGGAAAGCGCTTATCCGTCAGGAAGCTCAATGCAGGGAGGAGCCAGGACCGCTTTTGGGGGAGTCAGAAGAGGATGATTGGGGCCACTCTGTGCACAATCCTTGCACAGAGAAGGTAAGTATGACATGTTTGGAATAAAAAAAAACACAAACGAGACTTTACAACCCCTTTAAAGTTGTAGCCACTTCAAAGTAGTTCATCCACTACTTTGGTCCAACTTTCATGCAAATTGAAGGCCATAGACTTCAATGTTAACCCTCAAAAGTTGCATGAATGTTGCACCTCAATGTCTCACAGAAAGCAGCTTGCTATGGGGGCAACCGAGCTGAGCCACAGCGCCGTGTATCCATTCAGACACGGAGCCCCGACCTTGCTCTGTCCCCTCACTCTTCTAATTGGCTAACTGACTTTGATTGACAGCCACAGGAGCCACTGACTTTGATTCACAGCCACAGGAGCCAATGCGCCACTGCTGTGTCTCAGCCACTTAGGAGGAGAGTTCCGGATGGCTAAGACACTTGTGGACATCGCTGGAGAGAGAGAGGGCTCAGGTAGGTAATTACAGGAAGATTATCCAGGCATTCCCTGAAGTTGCTTCAAAGTTACTTCAAGTCACACTGAAGTCACCAGGCAAAGTTGCACTGTAAGTTGCGTGACTTTCTGGTCGCGGTAGTGTGAAATGAGCCTAAGGCAATCACTGAAAACTCATCTCTTCAGGGAAGCCTATCCCACCTCCAACAAACTGAACTTTTATCACTTCCATTAAATCATCCCCCACAATGATAACCACTTGTCCCACCATATTAGACAGTAAGCTCTTTTGAGCAGGGCCCTCTTAAAGCGTTTGTTACGCCAACACTTTATACTCCTGATATGTGCCTGCTGTACCATGTACTTGTATGAAAAAGTATCCTGTTCTGTTTGCTTTGCTTCCTTTTTGTGGAATCCCGGGTGTTCCTGCCAGTCCCTCTGCTTTCCTATTAAAAACTGACCATACTAAGCAGGAGACCACAGTGTGGTCAGTTCTCTAGCTATGTTGGGAACCTGCTCTCCTCCAATGTTCAGCCTTGTCCTGACACCACCCACACACAGCCATTTAATGGTAAGCCCAGTGTGCTGCTGCTTCTCCTCCCCCCAGCTCTTATGCAGCTGAGAACAGAGGGAATGTGATCACTTATAAAAAAGAAAAAAAGGTGTTTATAATAATTTTTTTCTATATATCACAAATATTTTGCCTTTCCTCACTATTTCAACTGAATGGGTTGTTTTACAAGGTGACCATTTACAATCACGTTAACCCTGTTGTATTTTACTATATTGCAACTGTGCTGTTTGCCTTTAGATTGTAAAGCATTGCGCAAACTGATGGCGCTTAATAAATCCTGTACAATTATAATAATAATCATTGTATTTAGAACACAATAGCTCATCTCAAATGTGTGGATGGGGGAATTGGTTCATTTCTTTCCATTCAACCCGATGGTTGAATGAAAAAAAAAATTTGTCCTCCGTGACCAGCCTAAAACTCTGGTATGATCATACACCCAGAAACCAATGTGATGTAAACAGGGATTGATCTCTGGAAACGCTTATGTATTTAAATTGAATATGCATTTTGTTAATATTGCAATGTTATCTGAAGGTAAATTTCTGCTGTAATGTTCACATTTCTTGTTGCATGCTGTTTCATATTTTTTTAAAGACAGTATCAGAGTTGGAGTTGCGCCCCCTTGTGGCTATCTGTATGATAAGTGTACCAGGATGAACAAAGAGTAGGGTAATGCCGCGTACACACGACCGGACTTTTCAACATCAAAGGTCAGACGGAACAATTCCGGCAGACTATTCGATCGTGTGTGGGCTGCAGCGGACTTTTGTTTTGCAAAAGTCTGACAGACTTTAGAAATGGAACATGTTTCAAATTTTTCCGCCAGAACTCCGCCGGACCCAGTTCCTACCGAGAAATCCGTTCGTGTGTATGCTAGTCCGACGGACAAAAACTGACGCTAGGGCAGCTATTGGCTACTGGCTATGAACTTCCTTATTCTAGTCCGGTCGTACGTCATCACGTTCGAATCCGTCGGACTTTGGTGTGATTGTGTGTGGCCAAGTCCATTCATTCGGAAAGTCCGTCAGAACTCTGTCAGAACTCCGTCGAAAGTCTGTCGGACCTAAGTCCGGTCGTGTGTATGTAGCATAAATCCAATTATAGTACATGTAAACCGTAACTATTAACTCCTCTTATTCGGTTCCTTTTAGTCTGTTAAATATACCATTGAAAGGTTTTTTTTGTTATATCTATTCAGTAAGTAAAGAAAATTAATCTATTGATCCTTACAGAAACCTTTTCAGCTGACAACTTCCTGTGCTCTTTGCCTTGCTGCACTTTTGCCGGTTACATTGTTCCAAACTGTCTCTGAGGACTACAAAACCATTCCCCTCTATTTTATGAAGAAGAGGAGAGAGGGAGGGCATTGTAGTCCTGTCCTGGGGTGACATTGCGGCTTCTCCAAAGATACAAAAGTGTGTTACTTGCAGGATCATTTGAAAATAAAGGGAAAAAAAGCCTGAAAAAAATAATGTAGCCCACACATCTAAGGGCTAGTAAGCTGCAATATATTATATTTATATTATATTTATGTCCATGGGTTTAGAAGATGCACTTTTGGTTAAAGTGTTTGTTAACCCCAAAAACAAACAAATTCAGATCCTGGTCGCAGTGCACAGTGCTTGTGCTGTGTAATCGGCCCCCCTCTAAACTATAAAAAAAAAACCCTCCCTGAACCTGCCACTTTCTGTGTCCCCCTCTATATACTGACCACGAAAATCAGGGCTGCTGAGCCCTGACCACCGTGGTCAGTGTACATCCCTCCACCATCCGTAGCCCTGCTCAGCTCTCCTCTCCCCCTCCCCCCTCCCTGCCTGTCATTTCTGGGTCTCTGTCTCTGCAGAGTGGAGCTCCACTGATGACAGGAAACATGTGACCTCCACTCACCCTTTTTTTTTTTAACTGAACTTTACAGTGGAACCTTGGTTAACAAGTAACGCAGTTAACGAGCGTTTTCAAAGACAAGCATTTTTTTTTTATTCTTTTAAAAATATTCAGTTCCCGAGTGTTTTCAAGCCTTACCGAGGCTTTCCAAGTTCAGCTGAGTTGTCTCCGAGTATTTCTGAGGCTCTCTGGCACCCTCCCACCTCTGGTCAAATGCGGTATTGCATGCAATAGAAGTCAATGCGGAACAAATTATCTTTGTTTCCATTGACTTCTATGGGAAAACTCACTTTGATATGCGAGTGCTTTGGATTACAAGCATTCTCCTGGAAGGGATTGTGCTCGTAATCCAAGGTTCCACTGTATTGTGAATCTCCTGCAGCTGGAGCTCCACTACAGGAAGTGGAGGTCACATGATTCCTGTACATGATTTCTGTGTAGAGTGGAGCTCCAGTGACTGCAGTCTGCAGCACATACTCAGCCATTCTGTTGTTACTATTAACAACTTCAGCCCCGGAAGATATGGCTGCTCAATGACAAAGCCATTTTTTTTGCGATTTGGCACTGTGTTGCTTTAACTGACAATTGCGCGGTCATGCGACGTTGTAGCCAATTAAAATTGAGTTGATCTTTTTTCCAGCACAAATAGAGCTTTTGTTTGGTGGTATTTGATCGCCTCTGCGGTTTTTATTTTTTGTGTTATAAACAAAAAAAGAGCGCCAATTTTGAAAAAAACTAAATATTTTGCACTTTTTTCTATAATAAATATCCCCATTTTGTTTTTTCAAAAGCCAATTTTTTTCTCAGTTTAGATATGTATTCTTCTACATATTTTTGCTAAATAAAAAAATCCGCAATAAGTGTGTATTGATTGGTTTGCACAAACGTTATAGTGTCTACAAAATACTATAATAGGGGATAGATTTATAGCATTTTTATTATTATGTTTTTTTTTACTACTAATTTTAGCAATCTCTGAATTCTATCATGACTGCGACAATATGGCGGACACATTGGACACTTTTGACACATTTTTGGGACCATTGGCATTTATACAGCGATCAATGCTATAAAAATGCACTGATTACTGTAAAACTGTCACTGGCAGGGAAGGGGTTAAAAACTAGGGGGCGATCAAGGGGTTAACTGTGTTCCCTGTATGTGTTTCTAACTGCAGGGGGAAGGGACTGACCTAGAGGGGATGGCAGATCGTGGTTCCTCGTGCCCACGATTGCATCGCGACCGTTGCCCACAAGCATCGGCACCCCCGCAGTGCAGCGGGCACGTGCGCGCCTGCTATCCCAATCCCACAAGCCGACGTATAGCTACGGTGGCTCGCGGGATCGTGCCGACCTGCCGCAGTAAAATGACAGCGGCTGGTCGGCAAGTGGTCAATAAGCCTGAGATTTGCAGAAATACAAGATATTTTTGGGAGGTTTTGTACTTTCTGTTAAAGTGCTGTCCTTGTAACAAATGTTTATTATTTACCAATGTACATTTTTGGTGTTGCTTGAAGTTCATGTTTATGTTGGAAGAAGAATACAATCCATGTCTCTAATCACAATCTCATTGTCCTTGTTTGCCCACCTTCATGCCAACTAACAGGACCAAGATTAAGACACACATGGATCTCCACCCAAAAAGTATTTTTTTCGGTACAATGGTATGTCGGCATTAAACCTCCATCTTCTTGAAAATCACATATGTTCTGGTGCAAATATTATCCACTAAACGAACGCCCTGCTGCATTGTATTGAGGACAGGGGGCGCTGTAGGCAAATCTATGTGCCGGTACGTTTAGGGCATGCGCATGTTCAGCCCCACCCAGTTCCCGCTGTGATTACACACAGCATGGCGGCCAATGATTCACACCTGGGTCCAGCCAATCACAGCTCAGAGCTCAGAGCTCTGTGTTGAAATTCAACACAGATCTCTGTACAGAGGGAGTGATCTGCCAGAGATCATTAGTATGAGGCAGCACACTGTGCACACATTACACCAAGGTAAGGAACATATTTAACCCCTTGATCACCCCCAGATGTTAACCCCTTCCCAGCCAGAGTCATATTTTTAGCACTGATCACTGTATTGGTGTCACTGGTGATGTCAGTTCCCCCCACCGGCGATCCCATCATCCACTGCACCCTCTCCAGTACCGATCCCATCATCCACTGCACCCTCTCCAGTGCCGATCCCATCATCCACTGCACCCTCTCCAGTGCCGATCCCATCATCCACTGCAACCTCTCCAGTACCGATCCCATCATCCACTGCACCCTCTCCAGTACTGATCCCATCATCCACTGCACCCTCTCCAGTACCGATCCCATCATCCACTGCACCCTCTCCAGTACTGATCCCATCATCCACTGCACCCTCTCCAGTGCCGATCCCATCATCCACTGCACCCTCTCCAGTGCCGATCCCATCATCCACTGCACCCTCTCCAGTACCGATCCCATCATCCACTGCACCCTCTCCAGTACTGATCCTATCATCCACTGCACCCTCTCCAGTACTGATCCCATCATCCACTGCACCCTCTCCAGTGCCGATCCCATAATCCACTGCACTCTCTCCAGTACCGATCCCATCATCCACTGCACCCTCTCCGGTGCCAATCCCATTGTGCACTGCACCCTCTCCAGTGTCGATCCCATCATCCACTGCACCCTCTCCAGTGTCGATCCCATCATCCACTGCACCCTCTCCAGTGCCGATCCCATCATCCACTGCACCCTCTCCAGTACCGATCCCATCATCCACTGCACCCTCTCCAGTGCTGATCCCATCATCCACTGCACCCTCTCCAGTGCCGATCCCATCATCCATTGCACCCTCTCCAGTGCTAATGCCATCATCCACTGCACCCTCTCCAGCACCGATCCCATCATCCACTGCACCCTCCCCAGTGCCAATCCCATTGTGCACTGCACCCTCACCAGTGCTGATCCCATCATCCACTGCACCCTCTCCAGTGCCTATCCCATCATCTGCTGTACCCTCTCCAGTGCTGATACCACCACCAGCAGCACCCTCTCCAGTGCTGATTCCACCATCTGCTGCATCCTGTCCAGTGTCAAGTCCACTGTCCTCCACATCTTTGCTAAAACACACATATGCACTGCCATCTGTATCGGCCACAGTCGAAGTATATAGGAAATTTGTGAAATTCCCTCAGTGTAGCCTTCGTCTTCTCAGGAAAAACTTGAAAGTACGCATGTTGAAAAAGCATGCAGATGTGGCACAAGATATTACCCAGGCCTGTCATTTACAGAGTATAAATGTCGATTAGACAAATGGCATATTTTCTGTGCAGAGAAGTAAGCATGGATTTTCTGTGCCAGTACATGTGCAGAGGAAGAACTGGGGGAAGACTCATGTAGTCCAATGTGAGTTGGAGGAATGTCTGCAATATCAGTTGTTGTCTCAGCGTAATGGACTGAGCTACAGTTTATGTGAGCACCTTCACTCACTAGATTACTGTACAGGAACTGTTGCAGAGGTATTCCTTCAAGAAGACATCCCGAGGGAAATGGTGCTCCTCAAATTATTTGGAGAGGCAAAGGCTGTTACATTTGTAAAGAAGCAAAAAGCGGCTCAGATGGCGCATGTTCCACTTTGTGTGATTGTGGATTTTGGTGGCTCACCAAAATCCACAATCACACAAAGTGGAACATGCGCCATCTGGTTTTGTTACAAAAAAAAGTCCCAATAAGTGTATATTGATTGGTTTTCCTGAAAGTTATAGCGTCTACAAACTATGGGATAGTGCGATCTGACACTAATGCTGTGTGCACATGGCCAGACTTCTCGTCGGACTGAACTCCAAAGGACTTTTCAAAAAGTGCAAAAAATAAAAAATGCAGAGGTTATCAAATTCCACAAAAAGAAAGCTCTATTTGTGGGGAAAAAAGGACCTCGATTTTGTTTGGATACAGAGTCGCACAACCGTGCAATTGTCAGTTACGCAGTGCCGTATTGCAAAAAACGCTCTGGTCATTAAGGGGGCAAATCCTTCCAGGGCTGAAGTGGTTAAATAAATCCTTTTACAAACAAATACAGTTTACAAAGTTAACTTAAGGACAGCACTTTAACAGAAAGTACATGACCAATGCATTAGGGACATACCTCTCCATACTTTCTACCCCTGGTAATTAACCTTCTTTTACTTTGTATAATCCTAATACCGTTATTCTATAAATTTTTTCCCTTATCCCAATAAACATGCCACACAGGAGTTTGGAGTATAACTGTCCATAGCAGCCTTTTATTAACACTCTTCAAACCAATAACTTAAATAACTTTATTAAATATATATATATATATAACACCAGAGGCGGCTCTAGACTTTCTGAGGCCTTAGGCAAAACTTAGACATGAGGCCCCACTCACGCCCATAATGGGAAAAATATTATAAAAATGATAAAAATTAACTGTATGAATGCATATATTAACTTAATTCCTATGAACTATGAATTCACCGTTTCTATAAATTTCTCTAGCCAATTATTCTTTAATCAAATATCATTAAACATAGGGTGGGTGGGTATATATGTTACACGCACACAGATATAGATCAAATTGTGCAGCTGCCTACTCATTATCCTTTGTGCTGTCTCATAAATGTGAAATTAATTTGTCAACAAAGTATAAAACAAAAAAAAAAGTAATTTTACAACATATTCTAAAACATAACCTGTTTAATGCAACAAGTCCAATCCAGCTAAGGAGCAGTCCCAGCTGAGGGATATAGTCATAGTCCAACCCAGCTGATAGACATAGTCCGACCCATCCAATCCAGCTAAGGGACAGTCCCAGATAAGAGACAGCCCAGCTAAGAGACAGTCCAATCCAGCTAAAGGACAGTCACCGACCTCACATCCATGATACAAGAGATGGTCAGAGACTGTGTACGGGCAATAATACAGGAGATGGTCAGAGACTGTGTGTGGACAATGATACAGGAGATGGTCAGAGACTGTGTGTGGACAATGATACAGGAGATGGTCAGAGTCTATGCAGACAATTATACAGGAGACGGTCAGAGACTGTGCAGACAATGATACAGGCAAGGGTCAGAGACTGTGGACAATGATACAGGAGATGGTTTTATTATGGTAATGACAAGCAAACTCTTACCTGGCTAACATGGTATCAAACGTTGGAGCCACTGACAGGGTGCTGACAGACAATCATGCAGGAGATGGTCATAGACTGCGGAAAATTATACAGGAGATGGTCAGAGACTGTGTGTGGACAATGAATCAGGAGATGGTCAGAGACTGTGTGTGGACAATGAATCAGGAGATGGTCAGAGACTGTGTGTGGACAATGAATAAGGAGATGGCCAGAGACTGTGTGTGGACAATGATACAGGAGACGGTCAGAGACTGTGTGTGGACAATGATACAGGAGACGGTCAGAGACTGTGTGTGGACAAGGATACAGGAGACGGTCAGAGACTGTGTGTGGACAAGGATACAGGAGACGGTCAGAGACTTGCAGAGACAATGATACAGGAGACGGTTTTATTATGGTAATAACAAGCAAACTCTTACCTGGCTAACACGGTATGAAAAGTTGGAGCCACTGACAGGGTGCTGACAGACAATCATGCCACAAAGATGCAGGAGATGGTCAGATACTGTGCGCAGATAATGATACAGGAAATGGTCAGAGACTGTGGGCGGACAATGATACAGGAGCCACTGTGCCATCAAAAGCAGCCACCGTGCCAGTAATCGCAGCCACTGTGTCATCAAACACAGCCACTGTGTCATCAAACGCAGCCACTGTGCCCTCAAACGCAGCCACTGTGCCAAAACGCAGCCACTGTGCCCATCAATTGCAGCCACTGTGCCCATCAAACTCAGCCACTGTGCCCATCAAACTCAGCCACTGTGCCCATCAAATGCAGCCACTGCGCCATCAAACGCAGCCACTGTGCCATCAAACGCAACCACTGTGCCATCAAACGCAGCCACTGTGCCCTCAAACGCAGCCACTGTGCCCTCAAACGCAGCGACTGTGCCCTCAAACGCAGCCACTGTGCTCATCAATTGCAGCCACTGTGCCCATCAAATGCAGCCACTGCGCCATCAAACACAGCCACTGTGCCATCAAACGCATCCACTGTGCCATCAAACGCAGCCACTGTGCCCATCAAACGCAGCCACTGCGACATCAAACGCAGCCACCGTGCCAACAAAAGCAGCCACCGTGCCATCAAACACAGCCACTGTGCCCATCAATTGCAGCCACTGTGCCATCAAACTCAGCCACTGTGCCCATCAAATGCAGCCACTGCACCATCAATTGCAACCACCATGCCATCAAACTCAGCCACTGTGCCCATCAAATGCAGCCACTGCGCCATCAAATGCAGCCACTGTGCCATCAAATGCAGCCACTGTGCCCTCAAACGCAGCCACTGTGCCCTCAAACGCAGCCACTGTGCCCTCAAACGCAGCCACTGTGCCCATCAATTGCAGCCACTGCGCCATCAAACACAGCCACTGTGCCATCAAACGCAGCCACTGTGCCCATCAAACGCAGCCACTGTGCCCATCAAACGCAGCCACTGCGACATCAAACGCAGCCACCGTGCCAACAAAAGCAGCCACCGTGCCATCAAACACAGCCACTGTGCCCATCAATTGCAGCCACTGTGCCATCAAACTCAGCCACTGTGCCCATCAAATGCAGCCACCGTGCCCATCAAATGCAGCCACTGCGCCATCAATTGCAGCCACCGTGCCATCAAACTCAGCCACTGTGCCCATCAAATGCAGTCACTGCGCCATCAAACGTAGCCACTGTGCCCATCAAACGCAGCCACTGTGCCATCAAATGCAGCCACTGTGCCATCAAACGCAGCCACTGTGCCATCAAACACAGCCACCGTGCCCATCAAATGCAGCCACTGTGCCCATCAATTGCAGCCACCGTGCCCATCAATTGCAGCCACCGTGCCATCAAACTCAGCCACTGTGCCCATCAATTGCAGCCACCGTGCCATCAAACTCAGCCACTGTGCCCATCAATTGCAGCCACCGTGCCATCAAACTCAGCCACTGTACCCATCAAATGCAGTCATTGCGCCATCAAACGCAGCCACTGTGCCATCAAACGCCGCCACTGTGCCATCAAACGCAGCCACTGTGCCCATCAATTGCAGCCACTGTGCCATCAAACACAGCCACCGTGCCCATCAAATGCAGCCACCGTGTCATCAAACTCAGCCACTGTGCCCATCAAATGCAGCCACTGTGCCATCAATTGCAGCCACCGTGCCATCAAACTCAGCCACTGTGCCCATCAAATGCAGTCACTGCGCCATCAAATGCAGCCACTGTGCCAGCAAACGCAGCCACTGTGCCCATCAAACGCAGCCACTGTGCCATCAAACGCAGCCACTGTGCCCATCAAACTCAGCCACTGTGCCATCAAACGCAGCCACTGTGCCATCAAACACAGCCACCGTGCCCATCAAATGCAGCCACTGTGCCATCAAACGCAGCCACTGTGCTCAATAATTGCAGCCACTGTGCCATTAAACCCAGCCACTGTGCCATCAATTGCAGCCACCATGCCATCAAACACAGCCACTGTAAAGCATCCTCAGTAAAGCAGATGAAAAGTTATTTTTAGAATGTGTGAAAATAAAACTGTCTTGTCAATGCAGAGTTAATATGGCCTTTGGACTCTTAGATTTGGTGGGGGTGCATTGTTGTTAGGTTTTTCATATATATATATATATATATATATATATATATATATATATATATATATATATATATATGAAAAACCTATATATAAACTGTACCTGATGATCCTGCTCCTCGCCTTGGTGACAAATTGGTAAAGGCAGCAGGACTCAGTTGGAGAAGCAACACATGATGTTCTAGCTCTGCCCTGCAGTGCAATCTGGGAGTTGTAGTCTCTGCAGAGCACAGGCACCAGACGGCCATGTTAAAGTCTATGTGCCTGTGCTCTGTGGGAGAACTACAATTCCCGGCATGCAATGGGGCCGCCGTTAGGGGAAGGAAGGGCTAGGACTCGGAGGACAGCGCTGCTGCTATTGGACACACAGGCAGCCTAAGCCATGCATATTAGACAGTCGGACATACTCTTATCACCCCCCTCATCCACCGCCGCGGAGCTCACTCTGTCTGCAGCTGTGTGCAGCGCGCCCGCCGCTCGCTCACCCCGCCGTTTGAGAGACACTCCACACAGCAGCAGACAGTGCAGCACAACACCTCAGAGACAAATTAGGCAATCGCTCGATGGCGAGGCCCTTCCTGTGGGCGAGGCCTAAGGCAATCGCCTAATTTGCCTAATTAAAGAGCCGCCTCTGTATAACACTTTTTGGTAACGGCAATTTTAACGAACTCCCAGTCAGTTGGTCTTTGACGGTACCACGCTCCACCTTTTAAACATAACCTTTTTACCATTACACTGCGGGACCACCTTTTAACCATACTAGGCCTCCGGCCATTTATAAGCCTGGAGACAACCACCTTCCCGCAATGCCACCAAATCCCGTATCCAGCCTACCCTTCCGCTGTGATACACCAAAAAGGGGAGGGGCCATATCCCTATGAGCTCCCCCCCACATTTCCATCATCTGTTTCCTTTTTTGCCCCATCAAAGACCAAAAGACACCGCCGCTACAGCTGCTATGATGACCTTCAGCACCGAACCTGCAAGAAAACAAAAACACAAACAACAGAACGACCACAACACCAATGACACCTCATCACTTTCTTTTTTTTTTTTTTTTTTTTTTATAAATTATGGGACGGGTGGGTGGGCAACTCTTTTTTTTCTCTGAGACACGCTGCCTTGTCCGCTCCTCCCCTTCCTTTAAATAAAGCTCCGCCCCCCTTCCATTCGGACTGAACTCCAAAGGACTTTTCAAAAAGTGCAAAAAATAAAAAATGCAGAGGTTATCAAATTCCACAAAAAGAAAGCTCTATTTGTGGGGAAAAAAGGACCTCGATTTTGTTTGGATACAGAGTCGCACAACCGTGCAATTGTCAGTTACGCAGTGCCGTATTGCAAAAAACGCTCTGGTCATTAAGGGGGCAAATCCTTCCAGGGCTGAAGTGGTTAAATAAATCCTTTTACAAACAAATACAGTTTACAAAGTTAACTTAAGGACAGCACTTTAACAGAAAGTACATGACCAATGCATTAGGGACATACCTCTCCATACTTTCTACCCCTGGTAATTAACCTTCTTTTACTTTGTATAATCCTAATACCGTTATTCTATAAATTTTTTCCCTTATCCCAATAAACATGCCACACAGGAGTTTGGAGTATAACTGTCCATAGCAGCCTTTTATTAACACTCTTCAAACCAATAACTTAAATAACTTTATTAAATATATATATATATATAACACTTTTTGGTAACGGCAATTTTAACGAACTCCCAGTCAGTTGGTCTTTGACGGTACCACGCTCCACCTTTTAAACATAACCTTTTTACCATTACACTGCGGGACCACCTTTTAACCATACTAGGCCTCCGGCCATTTATAAGCCTGGAGACAACCACCTTCCCGCAATGCCACCAAATCCCGTATCCAGCCTACCCTTCCGCTGTGATACACCAAAAAGGGGAGGGGCCATATCCCTATGAGCTCCCCCCCACATTTCCATCATCTGTTTCCTTTTTTGCCCCATCAAAGACCAAAAGACACCGCCGCTACAGCTGCTATGATGACCTTCAGCACCGAACCTGCAAGAAAACAAAAACACAAACAACAGAACGACCACAACACCAATGACACCTCATCACTTTCTTTTTTTTTTTTTTTTTTTTTTTATAAATTATGGGACGGGTGGGTGGGCAACTCTTTTTTTTCTCTGAGACACGCTGCCTTGTCCGCTCCTCCCCTTCCTTTAAATAAAGCTCCGCCCCCCTTCCATTCTTCCTCTCTAGACCCACCCCATTACCTCCCCTCCTCACATTAACCCCTTCCGCTCTTCCCCTCAGCCTTTGTCATGTCCGGCCCTCCTCCCAGCCTCTGGCTTAGTTCCGTGCCTCTCTTGACCAATGCATTAGGGACATACCTCTCCATACTTTCTACCCCTGGTAATTAACCTTCTTTTACTTTGTATAATCCTAATACCGTTATTCTATAAATTTTTTCCCTTATCCCAATAAACATGCCACACAGGAGTTTGGAGTATAACTGGCCATAGCAGCCTTTTATTAACACTCTTCAAACCAATAACTTAAATAACTTTATTAAATATATATATATATATATATATAACACTTTTTGGTAACGGCAATTTTAACGAACTCCCAGTCAGTTGGTCTTTGACGGTACCACGCTCCACCTTTTAAACATAACCTTTTTACCATTACACTGCGGGACCACCTTTTAACCATACTAGGCCTCCGGCCGTTTATAAGCCTGGAGACAACCACCTTCCCGCAATGCCACCAAATCCTGTATCCAGCCTACCCTTCCGCTGTGATACACCAAAAAGGGGAGGGGCCATATCCCTATGAGCTCCCCCCCACATTTCCATCATCTGTTTCCTTTTTTTGCCCCATCAAAGACCAAAAGACACCGCCACAGCCCGCAAGGATGACCCCCCTTATCCTTAAGGGCACCTCCACACCCGCAGGGCCCGTTCAATCCCATCTTGCAATCCCAACGCCCATAGATCAATGCCCACCGCCGTCAAATGGACCCCATCCCCACGAAGGTACATACCAACATTAACCTCCAACTCCATGTGGCGCGCCACTAAACCCCCATTCCGTTTTACAAACCTCCCCAAAACCTTGTTAACTTTAATTCTGGCTTTATTGAGTCTGACTACAGACCGTGCCATCCGCCATGCCGTACGTGCTACAATGTCCGACCAGACTATGACCATATCAGGGAAATCCCTCCGAAGCGTCAAAAAATCGCACTTTACATCCGCAATGATATCCCGAGTAGACATAAGACCCAAATCATTCCCCCCAGCATGGATTACTAGGACATCCGGGGGCCTATCAAGCCTGGCGTACCGATGAACTTCAGGAATGACCCTACCCCACTTCATCCCCGGGATACCCAACCACCTGATGCAAGCCTCTCTACGTGGGATCCCCAGCTGTCTTCCTTCCGGTCTGACATCTGCGCGCCGAGCCCCCCAAAAAACATATGAGTGTCCTAGAATCCAGACGAGGCGTGGTAAACCTCCATCTGAAAAGACACAGACAAAAATCAACACCCCATCACACCAGCCCGAAGCACCCCCGACCCAGAAGAAACAGCCTACACCAAGTGCGGCCGCACATAGGACCTAAAACGTTTGGATTCCCATCGCCCTATCCGTTTTACCGCAGTCTCGTCCAACCCGCATCTGGCAGCCTCCGTGGCTGCCCCGATGCGGAAGGAGTGCGAAGCAAACTGCGCCCCGTCAAACCCCCCCGCCTTCAAACATTTTCGAAACACCGTAATAAATTGAAATTTGGACAGAAAACTCCCATCCCGATGCACCAGCAGCGGGCCCTCCCCCTGTGGTCGTATTTTCACGAACTCCGTCACCGCCTTCACCGGACAGATCTCCGAACCCGGCAATGCATATAACCAAACGTCCACCCCCTTACCCGTCTAATCCGTTTTAGACCGTCTTTGCCGGGCTGACTAACTCACCCACCCGGAAGGCCCCGAAAAAGGCCAAGGAAAAAGCCGTACGAAACAGGTGCGCTTCATAACCTGACGTACACAGACCCCCCAACTGCCGGCTAATCACACCCAAAATCGCAAAAGTCACCGGCCGCCTCCCGTCCTTCTTCTGATTACCCTTCCGGTATCCCTTCAGCGCCTGACGCACCCAAAAACCTTTTGTCGCATCCATTTCGCCCCGCAACTTAAACCAGAAAGCCAGAGCCGCCAGCTTCCGTTCAATCCCAGAAACTGACCCCAACCCTTCCATCTGCCTGACCACAAAGTACAAAACTAACAAACCACTGTCCGCCCCCCATGTCCCCCAGCTCGGCATCCGCCAGCCGTAAAAATTCCAGCCACTCACCCCAAACTCGACTATATGCTGACCAAGTCGATTCGCTCACCGACCTCCTGATCCATCCCGATCCCGAAGCAATGGTCCAAAGCCGCTCCGGGCAGGGGACCCCCTCTTCTGCCGCTCCTGGCGCCAAGTCCCGAAACCTCTGCCACTGAAAGCGAGACAAGGCATCGGCCAGGTTATTGTCCACCCCAGGAACGTGCACGGCATACAAAAATATGTTCATCTGCAGGCACTGCAGCACCAGATGACGCAGCAACCTAATCACCGGAGGAGAAGAACCCGACATCCGGTTAACCACCTGCACGACTCCCATATTGTCGCAATTCAACCGAATCTTAAGATCCCGGCAGGACCCACCCCATAATTCCAATGCCACTACCACCGGAAACAGTTCCAGCAGCACCAGGTTCTTAGTCAACCCTTCCTCAACCCAAGTCTGTGGCCAGGCCGCAGCACTCCACTGACCCTGAAAATACGCCCCATAGCCCGTCGACCCCGCCGCATCCGTCACCAGCTCCAGGTCGAAATTACTCACCGGCCCATCCATCCACACGGAACGTCCATTGTAGTCCTCCAAAAACGTGTGCCAGACCCGTAAATCTTCCCTATGTTCCCCCGTCAACCGCACGAAATGAGTCGGAACTGAGACTCCCGCCGTGGCCGCCGACAGCCGTCGGCAAATAACCCTCCCCATGGGGATGATGCGGCAAGCAAAATTGAGCTTGCCCAAAACCGACTGCAGCCTCCGGAGCTGCACTTTTCGCACCCCCAGCAGCTCCCTAATCTCCAGTCGGAGTCCCTCCACCTTGTCCCTTGGTAGCCGGCACTCCATGGCGACCGTATCCAGCTCGATGCCCAAAAAACTCAACACAGTCACCGGCCCTGCCGTCTTGTCCGGTGCTAGAGGGACCCCGAACTTCTCCGCAACGTGCTGCAACGTGGCCAAAAGGATCGCACACACATTGGAAGCCGGAGGACCCACCACCAGGAAGTCATCCAAATAATGGATAACTGAACCCCAGCCGGATAAGTCGCGCACTACCCATTCCAGGAAAGAGCTAAAAAGCTCAAACAGGGCGCAGGAAATGGAGCAGCCCATGGGCAGGCATCTATCCACGTAAAAACGATCCTGCCAACAGCACCCCAGCAAACGGAAACAGTCCGGATGCACCGGCAGCAACCGAAAGGCTGACTCAATGTCCGATTTGGCCATGAGCGCCCCCCTCCCAAAATGACGCACCCAACCCACCGCCGCATCCAAGGAAGTATAGGACACCGTGCAAGCCTCCGGGTCAATTGCGTCATTCACGGAGCCGCCTCTCGGGAACGAAAGGTGGTGAATAAGCCGAAACTTGTTGGGTTCCTTCTTAGGCACCACCCCCAACGGGGACACCACCAGATCCGCCAACGGGCGATCCAAGAAAGGGCCACTCATCCTCCCCAGCGCAACCTCCTTGGCCAATTTTGCGGAAACTACCCCCGGATGCAACAGCGCGGAACGCAAGTTCCGAGCCATCGGCGGCACCCCAGCCATGGAACACGGAATTTGGAAACCCCCAGAAAAACCCTCCCCCAACACTCTCGCCGCCTCCCTATTCGGGTACCTATTTAGGAAAGGTTGCATCCTTTCCACCCTCACCGGCGTTGTCCCTCTTAAATGCAGCGTCAGCCCCGCGCTTACCCCGTTTGAAGCACCGGGACAGGGCGTGGCTCCCCCCACAGCCGGAAACGACAGGACCCGCCAAACTTGCAAGACCCTTCGTTAAATTGCCAGCACACCCCAAACTTCTTACCGGCCTGCAGTCCTGAGGCGGGGGTTCCCCCACCCCCCCCCTGAAAAAACTGCGACGGAGCCCGCGCCGACGACATCAACCGCATCCACAGGCTGATATCCTTGTGATCCCACCTGATATCCGGCCGAACCGCCCTCCTCTGCCTAAATTGCTCGTCGTACCGCAGCCACGCCGAGCCCCCGTATACCCTATGTGCCTCCCCAATGGCGTCCATATAGCAAAAGAGAGCCGAGCAGTGTTACGGAGATTTTTCCCCTATCACGCTGGCCATGATGGCGAACGCCTGCAGCCAGTTTGCGAACGTCCGCGGTATAAGCCTATACCGCCGCTTCTCCTCGTCGTCCTTCTTAGAGTCGTCCGGCTTAACCCTATCCAGATTAAACTTTTCGAGGGGCAGCAAGGAAAATATCTCCACATACTCACCCTTGGCGATCTTATCCCGCACTTCCTGCTTCAGATGCGCGCCCAGTGGCCCTTCATAGCACACATACACCTCGCACTTCGCAGCGTCCGCTATCCTGACCACATCAACCCTGGGCGCCGCTGCCGCCTCCCCCTTCTTTTCTACCCCTGCCGTACTCACCGCAGCGTCCCCCGTCGTCGAAACCGCCACCGGCACTACCACCGGCGGGGCCGTTGCAACAGGCGTGGAGCCCTCCTCCAGCGGAGTTCCCACTGATCGCGGCGCCTCTTGCCGCGCACTCGTCCCCCCCGGTGCCTCCAGTACCCCTGGAGCCCCCAGCACCCCACTCAGCCCGGGACTACCAAAACCGCCCCCCGGCGTTAGTGACCCCAGCCCCAAGTGCCCCCCCGGGCCCCCAACCCACGGAGCCGCCCCCGGGTGAACCGCCGCGGCCCCGGCCGCAAACCGTTGAAGCAGCCCTTGTAGCCCCCCCAATAAGGATTGTAGTGGATCCTGTGACCCGCCGGCGGCGGGCCTACAGCCCGCCCCCAACGGGCCCACTGTGTCCTGCACAACGCCACCCCCAGAAGCCCGCACATCTCCCCCAGCAATCCCACACAAATCAGCATTAACAGTAATAGGAGATAGATTGAAAGCCTTACCTGGCTGCCTGGGTCTGCTCCCGTCAGCCGCCGCCCCGGATGCTCCAGCCGCCGCGACGCCGTCCCGGATCTCCTCCCCCGAGCCCGACAGCTCACCTTCGGATCGCTCACCTGCCGTAGGTAGCAGAGGCACAGTCAGCCCACTGGGCGGCTCCACCCCAGCGGCCGCAGATCGACCACTGCTCGTAGTAGCCCGCTCGCCGTTGTCGGTCCTCCCCCTGGCTCCGCTCTGCGTGGCCGCCGCCGCCATCGGTCTCCTCACCGGTCCGCCAGCTCTCCCCCGCTCTTCCGCCGCCACTCTTCTCCCAGCCGACCGTCCGAACCTGCCCGCAGCGTCTGGTAGCTGGCGCACAGGTGTTACACTGCTCCTCCTATGCCGAGTCCCCCCATGTGGCGAAGACGCCACGCTTCCTTGGGAGACCGCCGTCCCCTCCTGCACTGCCCTCGCTGGCGGGGAGCTGGCCACTTCCGAACCTCCAGCCCGACTCCCCGAGCCCCGCCAATGAGGAGGATTCCGCCCGGACCCCCTGGCACTGAGGTGCCCAAACGTTTGGCCGGGGGGGCCGGCGGGTCCGTCACCGGGCTCCTAGGGAGGCGCTGGGCTCTAGTAGAGGGGCCAGGGGAAAAACGTTCCGGCGGCCGAGACCGCCGAGCGCGTGGAGTAGTCTCCCCCCCTGCTACCGGCCCCCCCACCGCCGAATCCGTAATGGCCGCCACCTGACTCTGCAGCCAGTCCGTCCCTCGTGACGCTGCCGCGGCCCGCAGCCGGTCGAACAGAGCGTCCAGACCCTCCATCAAGAAAAAGGATTCCTCGCCGAGGCCTCGCAGCAAAAACCCACCCGCCGTACCGGAGCCCCCCCCACCGAATACCGGACAGTCCACCACGTGTACCCTCCCCCCAGCCACTCCGCGCCTACCGCCAATAGCACATGAGCACGGAGCAGGTCCTCACGCTGGCAACTCTTTTTTTTCTCTGAGACACGCTGCCTTGTCCGCTCCTCCCCTTCCTTTAAATAAAGCTCCGCCCCCCTTCCATTATTCCTCTCTAGACCCACCCCATTACCTCCCCTCCTCACATTAACCCCTTCCGCTCTTCCCCTCAGCCTTTGTCATGTCCGGCCCTCCTCCCAGCCTCTGGCTTAGTTCCGTGCCTCTCTAAACCTCCCAAAAATATCTTGTATTTCTGAAAATCCCAGGCTCCACTTTCTGTAGTATTGTCTATTTGTTGTTTGTTACATTACAGTTCATTTAACAATAAAAAAGGTGGAGTTGTGAAGGTCACATGTTTCTTGTGATCAGTGGAGCTCCTCTCTGCAGCCAGACCCCCTTGGACATCAGAAGGAGATCTCGGCCCCTCCCGCAGAAGCCATCCATCGGAGCTGTAAAGCGGCTGTGAGTCATGTGACCAGCCTGAAGACAGCTCTAAATAGGTATTTACAAGCCTCTTTTTTAGAAATGACTTACATAGTGTGGTGTGCCATGTTCTAATAGAGTGGCTGGCAGTGATTTAGTATTTAGACTTAACAAACCCTTTAAGCCTGTGTTGTTTTCACTCAGCCTAAGTATACCAATCGATTTGCAATGAGGTCAGAACAGTAAATTACATTTTTATATGATTATAAAATTATTATATCTTTATTCAGGGTTTATATAGAGCCAACAATTTGCACATCATAAAAAAATGGAGACAGTACAGTTACTATACAAATCAAGGTTTAGGAGGGCCCAGGCTCTGTAATAAAATAAACTTTTATTAAGTCATGCGTATATTGTGAGATACACTAAGGGGGGTTTACTATGACTGGTGCACACAGAATCTGGTGCCGTTGTGTGTAGTAACCAATCACCTGCTAACTTCAGCTTGTTCAATTAAGTTATGACAATAAAACCTGGAAGCTGGTTCCGATGTATAGCTGCACCAGATTCTGTGTTTACCAATTTTAGTAAATCCCCCCGTATTTCCAGAAGTTTGTGAACACCCCTCCAAATTTTTTGATGTTTCCAGTGAAAACTATTTTTTCTTTTCCAGCATTACTGTCCCTCTGTGCACAAAGCCAGCTCAGTGAAGACATGGTTTGATGAGTCCGGTGTGTGGAATAACTTGAGCGGCCTTCACAGAGCCCCGACTTCAACCCTACTGAACACCTTTGGGGGAAAAAATGGAATTTCAATTGTGAGTCAGGTCTTCTCATTCAACATGAGTACAGGACCTCACAAATGTTCTTTTGGGTGAATGGGCATAATTTCCAACAGACATGTGTAAAAGCTTGCGGAAGACCTTTCCAGAAGAGTGAAGGGCCAATTCTATATTAAAGTGGGACTTATCCCCCTTTTTCCCTATATGAAAATACCAATACATGATTCATATATTTATTTTTGCTTGCCTTATCATTTTTGCTTCTCTAATTTAATCATGCTGTTTTCCACCCCCTCTTATAAAACTGTGCTGCCATCTTAAAAAGCTGACATCATCGGTCTAGTTAGATTTTGGGGAAAGGCCCATATTTTTTTTTTTTCAACACAGAGCTTCTTTGTTTTACCTATAGAATTCTCTGGAAGGCACTGGTGGTGCAGTTGTGAGTCTCTGGCTACATTCCCAGTGTTCCTAGAGACCAAGAAATGAGCTAATAAAAATATAAGTTGATGTTTTCGGATCAGCATGCAGAGTTTGATGCATCATTAATTTTCATTGTTGTAGGGTAAAGGTCCACTTTAAAGAGGAAGTAAACCCTGATGGGTTTACTTCCTCTTTGCCCTTGTACACACGGTTAGAGAATCCGTCGGAATGTGTCCTATCGGAACGTGTTGTCGGATAATCCGACTGTGTGTGTGTGTGTGTGTGGTATGCATCGGACTGATTCCATCGGAATATCCGTCGGACCCAATTTTCCAACATGTTGGAAATATTTTCCGACCAACTGGTCCGATCGGACATACTCCGATCATGTGTAGAGAATTCAGATTGGACCAAGTGCCACGCATGCTCAGATCAAATTCCTAGACCAAAGCTATTGGCTACTAGCCTGAACGTAGTCCCATCGTAACTAAATAACGTCATCACGTTCTGAATAATCGGATTTTCCGACAACTTGGTCCGACTGTGTGTATGCAACAGCTTCGGACACAATCCGTCTGACAAAATCAGACGGATTTGGTTGGCAGAATGTCCGACCGTGTGTACAGGGGCTTTGATTCCCTGCAAAGGTAAAGCATAATGGACTACTATGCATCGCATAGTAGTCCATTATGTGTCACTTACCTGACACAGGAGCTAGCGAAGTCACCGCTGTCCCCTGTAGTTCCGAGTGTCCATCTTCTTGGTGGGTCTCCGTGGGTCTCGCTGCTCCGGCGCTGTGATTCGCCAGAGCAGCGATGATGTCACTCCCGCGCATGCGCACGGGAGCCGACACTCGCGGCATAACGCCACAATCTGCGGCTTACCCAGTGAGCCTGCGCGCTTTTGTCTTACGGCGCATGCGCCGTAGACAGCGGTGGCTGTTTTCAGGTAAATATCTCCTAAACCGTATAGGTTTAGGAGATATTTCTTGGACCTACAGGTAAGCCTTAATCTAGGCTTACCTGTAGGTAGGGATGAGCTTCGTGTTCGAGTCGAACGTACGTTCGACTCGAACATTGGCTGTTCGGGCGTTCGGCGAATTCCGAACGTTTGGGCCGTTCGCGTCAAAATTCGAGTGACGCGCGCGCGGACCACAATGCACTGCGGTGGCGCAGTGCATTGCTGCCCCATGATTGGCCAAGCATGCACTGTGACCCCGCATGCTTGGCCAATCGCAGCGCCGGCAGCGAGGAGAGCCATGATTGGCCACAGGCATCCTGCCCCGTGGCCAATCATAGCTCAGGCTGTGTAGTGCATGCCCCACACTATATAAGGCCGCCTTTGAGGCGGCTTCGTGTAGTGTGTTACTTAGCATCTGAAGCAGTGGGTGTTCTGTGTACCTTCAACACAGTACACACCAATCGTTTTTGGCTGATTTCCTATCTTGCTGCTGTGTAGTGGTTGTTGTCTGTGCCCTGACTGCAGTATACACCACTATATTCACCTCACCTATATAGCTAGTGATCTAGCTTTAACCACTTAACAACTGCCCATTGCCGATTAACGGCTTCAGGGGGGGTGTTTAACTCTGAGAGGCCGTTAATTAACGGCCTCCCAGAATTCTGCTCTTGCGTGCCCCGAGGTGTGCGCACTCGAGAGCATCCGTGACCGCCGGGTCGCATCACGGATCACGGTAAACGGCCGCTCATAGCGACCGTTTACCACGTGATTGCTCCGTCAAATGACGGAGTGATCACTTGGAAACAAACCGGCGTCATGTTATGACGCCTGTTCCTCCCTCCCCTCTCTGTACCGATCGGTACAGCGGAGGGGAAAGAGATCGGTGTCAGCAGCGATGTGGGCTGCATCTGCAGTGCCCACATCGCTGCTCACCGAATTTAACCCCTCAATTCCCTGCCAATACTCTGCAATACCAGTGCATACTCTGCAGTACCCTGCCATTACTCTGCAGTACCCCGCCATTACTCTGCAGTGCAGTACCCTGCCATTACTCTGCAGTGCAGTACCCTGCCATTACTCTGCAGTACCCCCCATTACTCTGCAGTAACCCCCATTACTCTGCAGTACCCCCCAATACTCTGCAGTACCCGCCATTACTCTGCAGTACCCCCAATACTCTGCAGTACCCCCCAATACTTTGCAGTACCCGCCATTACTCTGCAGTACCCGCCATTACTCTGCAGTAACCCCCATTAACCTGCAGTAACCCCCATTAACCTGCAGTACCCCCCAATACTCTGCAGTACCCGCCATTACTCTGCAGTACCCCCAATACTCTGCAGTACCCTGCCATTACTCTGCATTACCCCCCATTACTCTGCAGTAACCCCCATTACTCTGCAGTACCCCCCAATACTCTGCAGTACCCCCCAATACTCTGCAGTACCCTGCTATTACTCTGTAGTACCCCGCCAATACCCCGCCAATACTCTGTAATACCCTGCCATAAATTGCCATACCCAGCCATACTCGGTGATACCCTGAAATACCCAGCCATAGACGCCCCCCACCCCTCACCGCCCTCCGGTGCTTCTACCAACTCGCCAGTACGATCAAAGCCAGAATCTTTTTTTTATTTTTTATTTCAGGCTTCCCAGCCTAGAGGTGAGATGTGGGGTCATATTGACCCCCCAGATTTCACTGTAAAGAGGACCTGTCACCCCATATTCCTATTACAAGGGATGTTTACATTTCTTGTAATAGGAATAAAAGTGATCAAAAATATATTTTTGGGGAAAAAAATGTCAAACTAACATAAATAAAGTAAAATGAACAATAAAAAAATAAAATAAAAATTAAAGCGCCCATGTCCCCATGTGCTCGCATGTGCCACACATGTGAGGTATCGCCGAGAATGTTAGAGCGAGAGCAATAATTCTAGTCCTAGACCTCCTCTGCAACTCAAAACATGTAACCAGTAAAAAAAAAATTAAAGCGTCGCCTATGGGGATTTTTTAAGTAGCGACGTTTGGCGCCATTCCACGGGCATGTGCAATTTTGAAGAGTGACATGTTTGATATCTATTTACTCAGCATAACTTCATCTTTCACTTTATGCAAACATTGGGCTAACAAGTGGTTAATAATAGAGCTTGCAGTCAGTAGTGTTAGGAGATAGTGCGTGCTGTCTGCGTGCTCTGTACCCAGTACATACCGCTATAATATAGGGCAGGCCCCTACTTTCAAACATCCAACTTACAAACATCTCCTACTTGCAAACGCAAGGAGACACTAGCAAGTGAGATGAAAAAAGATGGACGACAAAACAAATTATACAGGGGTGATAACCCTTCCCTATGTTTTCCAAAAAGCTTAAAGATAGTTTTTTTGACTGGAGCTACACTTTAAAAATGTACCGGTTGAAAATGACAAACAGATTCAACTTAACACAACAAACCTACACAGTCCCTGTCTTGTTTGCACCGCCTGTATACTGCTGTTCTGAGTATATAGGGCCTGGGGGCCACACGCATTTCCTTTTTTTAATATGGGTACGGGGTTCCCCTTAATATGCGTACAAGACCCAAATAGGCTGGTAATGGGCAGGGAGGGCTACCCATGCCATGTTTCTCAATGATTTTCAACCATATTGCAGGAACCAGATATAACATTAAAACCGCAAGCAGTTTTAAATGGTGTTATTTCCGTTTAATGTCATTTTGTGCAGGGACTGTTCTAAACACGGGAAACACGTGGCACTTCACAGGCATACTACAGACACCCCCCAGGCACCATATTTAAAGGAATATTTCACTTTTTTTTTTTCACTTTAATCGTCATTAAAATCAGTGCTTCCGCCAAAACGGCAGTTTTTAAAACTTTTTTTTGCAGTGACCCATGTCCCCTGAGGCAGGAGGCAGGTCCCCAAACCCTTTTTAGGACACTATCTTGCATATTAGCCGTTAAAATTAGCACTTTCCAATTCGAACGTTCGAGTCCCATAGACGTCAATGGGGTTCTAACGTTCGTACCGAACGCGGGGGTCGTTCGCAAGTTCTGGTGCGAACCGAACCGGGGGGTGTTCGGCTCAACCCTACCTGTAGGTCAAAGTGGTTTGTAAGGGTTTACAACCACTTTAATTCTCATGATTTTGGAATGGGATGTCCCATTGTGGTCAGATGTCTACAAACTTTTGGTCATAGCTCATGCACATGTTCCATTATAGCTGCTTTATTGCAGATCACAGCCTATGATCATTGACAGAGCATGACGTGCTCTCATGTAAATATTTTGCAGGAAGAAGGTGTACTGGTGACCAGTTTTGCATGGTTTAGATCAGGAGTCTCCAAGCTTTATAAACAAAGGGCCAGTATACTGTCCTTGAAACCTTAGGTGAGTCGGACTGTGGCCAGTGGGAGAAGAAAATGTCCTGGCATCAGTGGGAGTAATAATGCCCCATCTTTGGTGTCAGTAGAAGAAATACTGCTCCATTGTTGTTGTCAGTGAAAGGAATAGTGCCCCATCATTGGTATCAATGGAAAATATAGCGCCTGATCGTTGGTGACAGTGGGAGGAATAATGGCAGAAGGGACGGATAAATGCAAGCAAAGGACCGCATCCAGCCCCCGGGCTGCAGTTTGGAGACCACTTGTTTAGATAGAAGAGAAAAAACACTGGTCTTCAAGTCAAGACAGGACGCATGGCACATATGGACTACTATTGCTCATAAATGCAAGCATTTGTGTTATCAGTGTTATCACAGCCTGTGATAATTGACAGACCATGACGTGCTCTCATGTAAATCTTTTGCAGGAAGAAGGTGTACTGGTGACCAGTTCTGCATGGTTTAGATCAGGAGTCTCCAAGCTTTATAAACAAAGGACCAGTTTACTGTCCTCAAAACCTTGGGTGGGCTGGACTGTGACCAGTGGGAGAAGAAGATGTCCTGGCATCAGTGGTAGTAATAATGCCCCATCTTTGGTGTCAGTAGAAGAAATAGTGCCCCATCGTTGGTATCAATGGGAATAATAGTGCCCCATGGTTAATGTCGGTGGGAGGAATAGTGCTCCATCGTTGATGTCAGTAGGAGTACTAGTGCCCCAGCATTGGTGTCAATGGAAAGGATAGTGCCCCATGGTTAAAGTGGTTGTAAACCCTTACAAGACACTTTGACCTACAGGTAGGCCTAGATTAAGGCTTACCTGTAGGTCCAAGAAATATCTCCTAAACCTACACGGTTTAGGAAATATTTGCCCGAAGACAGGCATCGCTGTCTACGGCGCATGTGTCATAGACAGCGGCACGCAGGCGCACTGAGCCCGGCATTTCCAACGACGGAGCTGCCGCGCGTGTCGGCTCCCGTGCGCATGCGCGGGAGTGACATCATCGCGGCTTCGCCAAATGACAGCGGCGGAGCTGCGAGACCCCACCGAGAAGATGGATGCGCCGGACTACAGGGGACAGCGGTGACTTCGCTGGCTCCTGTGTCAGGTAAGTGACACATAATGGACTACTATGCGATGCATAGTAGTCCATTATGCTTTACCTTTGCAGGGAATGAAAGAGGAAGTAAACTCATCAGGGTTTACTTCCTCTTTAATGTCGGTGGGAGAAATAGTGCTCCATCGTTGTTGTCAGTGGAAGGAATAGTGCCCCATCATTGGTATCAATGGAAAGAACAGTGCCTCATTGTTGGTGACAGTGGGAGGAATAATGCCAGAAGGAATTAAAGCAAGCAAAGGACCGCATCTGGCCCCCTGGCCGCATTTTGTAGACCACTGGTTTAGATAGAAGAGAAAAAACTGTGGTCTTCAGGGCAGGAAGCAAGGCATATATGGACTGCTATTGCTCATACATGCAAGCATCTGTGTTATCAGTAAAATGCATATTTCCTCTTTATTATGGTCAGAATGGTATACAGCACTGCGATTTTTCTATATCTATAAATGACTGGGGTGACCTGCTTATAGCCCAGTAATTATCACTGGTATTCCTGCAATCAGGGTAAATTCCAGTCCTCTTTCCCCAAACTATATCTGAACGGAAGGCTCACATTTCAGTTTATACCGATAATTGTATAATCATTATGCACTTGGAAATATTATAATCGTGACATCTAATCTAACAGTTTTAGGAATCCCTGCCCTTTCTCTAAGCTTAGTAAAGCATAGTAAACACCACTTGGACACTTGTACCTACAGGTAAGCTTATAATAAAGCTTACCTGTTGATACAAGGAATATCTCCTAAACGTGCACTGTTTAGGAGACATTCACTTTCTCTGCAGCCGGTTATGTAACCGGTGCATGCTCTTTGAAGGGATGGCATGAGTATTTAGAGCTCTGTGCTGTAGCTGTGACTCCCGTGCACATAAGGGTAGGTGCAGTGTGGTGTGGCGGGCAGAAAACACACGGAGACCAAGTGCACTAAGAGAAATACATACCTCCCAACTTTTTGAGATGGGAATTAGGGACACCGATCAGCAAAAGCATGCAGACATAGGACACACCCCTTACCACGCCCCCTTAAAGGAAAATTGTACATAAAAAACAAGATTGGTTAAATCCACAAGTGCTTTTTTACCACTACTATTCCTTTATATTGGCTTTTGGAATTTACAAATGCAGCAATTTAGAAATCAGATGAAAGGTTTAGTGCTGGAAAACACTTTTGGATAGATAAAAAGTGCATTTTATATACATCTATATAGATCAGACCAAAATGAGGGACAAATGAGGAGGAATAAGGGACAGAGGGACATTTCTCCAAATCAGGGACAGTTGGGAGCTATGGAAATATACAGTGTTGTAACAGATGTCCAGCAATACACAGCATACCCGGCAGGAAGGCTACCCAGTCAGGAACACTCATGAGTTGTACAGAGATGGTAGATTGAAGACAGAGGTGCTGACAGCATCTGTCTCGAAGAGAGGAATGAATGTGGCCTGACCAAGCCGTACCCAAATAGAGAGGCTTCCAGGATAGTTGGCATGTCCTGCACTTTTCCTACTCCTCTAAAAGCTTTCTCTGGCACTAAGCACTGTCCCTGACGGGTATCCTGTCCCTACACTGTCACTTGCAAAAATGCGTGCCAAATCGCAGGAGCCAGGGTCTTAAATAGACTTTGCCTGACTCAAGATGGCTAATGCTTGGCCTATTCTTAATGATATTGCCTGAACCCTTTTTAATTAAATTGCCTGGTCTCTTCTTCAGGATAATGCCTGACATCCTTTTCATAATATTGACTCTTCATAATATTGACCAGCCTATTCTTCAAAATATTGCCTGGCCTCTTTTTCGTGATATTGCCTGACTCCTTCTTCAGCATTCACTAAAACTCATTAACTGGTTCAAGACAGCCCCACATATATTTACTGCAGCAGGGCGGCTGATATGTGCACAATCATGTACCTCCACATGATCTTACACTTCTGGGTCTGGGCCGCCGCCGACCCGCTCCCGCTGTGTCCAATCAGCAGGTCCAGCAGACTCTATGTCCGCCAAGACCCACTGATTGCTCAGGAGAAAATCAGAACGGCAGTCTGCCTATGAAAACAAGGCAGACTGCTGTTCTGTCAGTAAGGAAGGTAGTTATCCTGTGTTTCTGCAAAGCACTGCCATACATTACTATGCAAACAAGGCAGACTGCTGTTCTGTCAGTAGGTAAGGCAGTAATCTTGTGTTTCAAAGCCTTCCCATGGTACAAGCAGCCCCCACACAGTAAGCAAGCACATTTTAGGCCCCGATTTAAACTCTTTGATCGCCCCTGATGTTAACCCCTTCCCAGCCAGTGTCATTAGTACAGTGCAAGTGCATATTTTTAACACTGATCACTGTATTCCTGTCACAGGTCATCAAAAAAGTGTCACTTGGTGTCCGATTTGTCCGCCGCAATGTCGCAGTCAGGCTATAAGTCGCTGATCGCCATCATTACTAATAAAAAATAAATAAACAAATAAATACATAAACATTATATGCTATAGTTGTAGATGCTATAGATTTTGCACAAACCAATTAATATTTGCTTACTGGGATTTTTTTTTACCAAAAATATGAAGCAGAATACATATTGGCCTAAATTGATCAAGAAATTCGATTTTTTTGCCTTTTTTATAGGTTGTGCTTTATAGCAGAAAGTAAAATATATTGTTTTTTTTTTTTCACAATTGTTTTTGTTTATAACGCAAAAAACAAGAACCAGAAAGGTGATCAAATACGACCAAAAGAAAGCTCTATTTGTGGAAAAAAAACACATACATTTTTTTGGGGTACATCGTCGCTACACCGTGCAATTGTCATTTAAACTAACACAGTGCTGTTTTGCAAAAAATGACCTGGTCATGAAGGGGGTAAACCATCCGGAGCTGAAGTGGTTAAAGAGTTTTTTTGGGGTTTTTTTCCTGAAAATTTGGGTATGATAAACCACTGCACAGATATCATACAACCTAAAAAAATTGCAACCATTTTATTCTCTAGGATCTCGGTTTAAAAAATATATAATGTTTAAGGGTGCCAAGAGATTTTCTAGCAAAAAAAAATGCTGCTTTTTACATTAATGACAGAAATGTCAGAATTGACCTGGACTGGAAGTGGTTAAGCCAATTTCCTTTTTTTAAACAGGCAAAACACTTGAGCCTGAGGAGTGCCGTTCACATTCTTCCCTACAGTGCCACAGGCATTCTGCAATGGGCCATATGTGTCATTCTGCCTCCAGATAACTCTCCTATAGCATCATACATGTGGATGGAGACAGCGAGGCCTCAGCAGACAGAGGATGAAGATTGATGGAGGGTGACGTCAGCTACGCTACATTGTGAATGATCACATACTGTATGCTAGATACACTCTACTGTAATGTCCCCTGGGCTATGGAGGAGATAGGTTCCCAGGGCCCAGCATGGGTAAAGAGAGATGACAGCACCCCCTGCTGAGCACTCACCTCCCCAGGCTGGAAGGAAGGGATTCCCAGGACAAAGCTCATCAAAATAACTCAACAAACAGAACAGGTCTCTTTATTTTCTAAAACAATGGAGCGGGGAACAGAGAACGCGGGCGTCCTTCCAGCACCAATTTATTTTCAGAGGAAAAAAAATCACAATTTTTTTTTCTTTTTTAACTTGTAAGATGTTTCCTCTTCGCAAGAGCGGTTGATGGTGAAGGACAGTAGTGGGGCGCTGACACCATAGATATTAAATTGTTGTTGTAACCCATGTTTGGCTGGATGGTCAATTTCTAATGGATTTTACTAATGCTATACATATCTATTAAGGTTCCATTCATGCCGCAAAGTGTGTGTTGAGTGCACATACTGTGAATGCATTGACATACATTTGAATGCCGCACTGCGTTTTAAAATGTGCTGAAATTTTATTTTTTACTTCACTAAGCTTTATTTGTAAAGAAAACTTCAACTGACTGTTTTGACTCTTGTGTCTTAAGTGCATTGAGCTAAAAAAAAATAAGATTCTACTTTTTTTCAGCACAGGGCACTACACATTACTGCAATGCGAACGTCTATTATAAAAATACACTATATTGTAAAAAGTATTTTTACACGCACATGAACTTTAATGGCATCCCAGTCTTAGTCCATAGGGTTCAATAAAGACATTGATGAGCGCGTTTGGGGTGCAGGAACTTGACTGGCCTGCACAGAGTCCTGACCTCAACCCAATAGAACACCTTTGGGATGAATTAAAGTGGAGACTGCGAGCCAGCCCTTCAACATCAGTGCCTGATCTCCCAAATGATCTTCTGGAAGAATAGTCAAACATTCCCATAGAGACACTCCTAAACCTTATGGACAGCCTTCCCAAAAGCTGTCGAAGCTACAAAGGGTGGGCCAACTCAACATTGAACCCTATGGACTAAAGCCTCGTACACACGATCCGATTCTTGGCAGGGAATTGTGTGATGACAGACTGTTGGCCTAAAATCGGACCGTTAGTATGCTCCATCAGACAATTGGTGTCCAACTTTCGGACAACAAATGTTGAATGGCAGGCTAGTAAATTTTCGGCGGACAATGGTCTGTTGTCAGATTTTCGTTTAGTCTGTACACAAGTCCATCACACAAAAGTCCAAAGTACAAACACACATGCTCAGAATCAATGCTCACCAAACATCACATTAGCAGAAGGTGGCCAAAGGGTGGTGCTCAAGAGCTTAAATTCCACGTAGTACATCACTACGTTTGTGTTTGCTGGACAACAATTGTGTGCCGTTAGTATGCAAGACAAGATTCAGGCACACGTCCTTTTGACAAAAGTCTGATGCTCTGTTGGCCAACAATCCAATCAGGTGTACGAGGCTTAAGACTATTATGCCATTAGAGTTCATATGTGTGGAAAGGCGGGCGTCCAAATACTTTTGGTAATATAGTGTATGTACACAAAGTGAAATTTCACTCTCCCAATCAACATCGACTATTTTCAATCCTTATTCTGCTAAGATTAGTAAATAGTTATGAAAGTCATATTTACGTGTTTCAAACTTTTATTTTACATTTCTTTAATTAATTCCTGATTTCCTGGCCTAAGCAAATTATTTCATACATCTCAGGAGTCTTCAGCAGGGGAGCGGGAGTTTTCCTACCTGACAGGCAATGCTTTGGACAATATAGTGTAGTGCCCTGCTCCAAATGAGAAGACGCTATTGATTTTGTAAATTTAAGTTGTCTTAGGCCCCTTTCACACGGGACGGATCAGTAATGATCTGCCCCGTGATGATCCGCTTGCTCAGCGGGGATCGCTCCGTTGTCCCTGCTGAGCCGGCGGCGGACAGGGCGGTCCCGGCACACTGTGCAGGGACCGCCCTGTCAGCTCTCCGTTCTCCTCTATGGGGATCGGATGAGCATGGACCGTCTGTCTGTTCATCTGATCCGCTCTGCAGACGGATAGAAAAATAGGATTTTCCTCCGTCTGCAGAATCGGACAATTGCAGAGGCGGACAATAGCGGGTGTCTGCGGATATTCATCCGCAGACACCTGCTATCCCATAGGGATGAATGTATATCCGTATTTCATCTGCAAACGGATGGATGAAATACAGACATACTGTCCGCATCTGTGAAAGGAGCCTTAAGCTGCAGTTTGGCTCAGGCTAATTATGTCAAAGTTCTGGTTTCTGTACCAGTTCAACTGGATTGTTCTAGTTTCCACTTGGCCGTGGGTGTCGCTGTCACCATCGGTAAGTGTTGAACAGACTGAATGCATTGGGTACCCTTTTACTCAGGAATAGCTTGGTGGGAGTGGTTCACCCGCTGGGCATTCTGGGTAAGGGTACTTAAGGTACAGGCACCATATTTTTGGGGTTCGTTATCCCGACCTCATGGCCCTCCTGGCCTGAGGTGTGTTCTGCCTTTCTCTATGTCTCTGGGCCGGCTGGCCCGAGGCTTTGCAACTGAAAGGGTGGGCCCAAAGGTCTTGGGGCCTACCGATCTAGGGGTGGTCCTGTGCTGTCTTGCCAGTGGGGAGAAGCCACTGGAGGATCCAGGGGAGGACTTTTTCAGGAGAGGACCGAGCAACAAGGCTGGCATCTCTGGAAGAGCCTGGAAACTCAGTTGGAGGACGCATCCCGGGTCACTTACCACAGTATCGCCTTATCGGCTGAGAGAAACTGGTACTGTGTGGCAACTCTTTAACTTTACAACAATTTGCTGGTTGTGCTTTCCTGTGGCAGAGGATTACACAACGATTTAGTTGAATTGGCAAGTCTGTGGCAGAGACTTTGTTCGAGCATCTCACCGTCTGCTAGGTCAGTGAGAGGGGCCTATCCGATGGTTGCCAGATCCAGCCTGTGGAAGCTTTGTCCTCTGGATCAAGGAAATACCTCTAACCCACAATTACAAGGTACCCGAAATTCCCTTAACCCTCTATCCCTCTTTTGCAAAAATTCATGTTCTTTCAGATAAATCTTCGGGGGTCAGTGCTACATAGTGTATATCGCTTTTACAATGTATACGTGCTGGCATACATTGATCAACACATGCCAGCACATGAATGAACCATAAGGCTTGGTTCCCACCCACAGTTATGACCAAGTGCGCACGCATTTATGAACGTTTTCCAAGCATCGCTACAGAAACACAGAAAAAAAATTCCCTGTCTCTTTTCTATAAATGCATTGCACCAAACCGTGCTGCCCGGTTTTTCTGCTTGTCAATTTTGTATCCATACCCGACACACACATAGATGTGAACCTAGCCCTAATCTTCTGAACTCCTCTAATGTTCAAGAGACAAAGGGAAGGCCACCATGGATTTCATAACAATCAGAGGCCTTAGGGAGCCAGGATAGGGGGGTGGTAAAACCTGAATCCCCAGCCATTTGCTGAGGATTAGGCTTTTTACAGTGCTGCGGATGTTTTTTTACACGCGCCCAGAACCGGGAGTGTGTGTACTTTAGTAAAGCCAACTGTTGGTTTTATGTGGAAGTGATCAACAAGCGGCTTTGAAGCCATTTATTACTTCCACCAGCTCAGCGATATGCCAACTTTCCCCCCCTCGTGACCCCCCCTGCCATGCTCACTAGGCTCTGCTGTCCCACCTGCGGGCCCAGTGCTGTCATGGCGGGTGTCTCTGGGAAGGGCCTGAACACAGACCAGAAAGTGATGTGTATGACATCACTTCCTTGACCGGAGATGTCATTCTCCAGGATCAGTGCTGGGGGAAGCAGCTAATGGAACATGAAAAGGTCTCTGCCAGCTAGGGGTCCACCACAGGCTGAGACCGTGAGAGACAGAGATGATGCAAAGGCTATTTTAGGGGGCATTAGATCGACTCAGGGCCAGGGGCAATTTCGGGACACTGTATTGTCCTGGAATGAGGGTGCCCAGGACTGGGACAGGGCTGCCAATTGCAGGAAGGTCCCGCGGAATCCAGGACGGTTGGGAGGTATGTGGTCAGCTGCAGTGAATTAGAGAGGAGACATCCAGGGTCTCCATAGTGAGAACCTGTCACCTATATGCTATCACATAGGGGGCTATTGGTCCCCTATGTCAATGTTTCTCAACTCCAGTCCTCAATTCCCCCCAACAGGTCATGTTTTCAGACTTCCTATTATTTTGCACAGGTGATGTGATCAGTTTAATAGCCTTAGTAATTGCTACAGCTGTTTCATCTGAGGGAAATCCTAAAAACATGACCTGTTGGGGGTACTTGAGGACTGGAGTTGAGAAACATTGACCTATGTGATTGCAATACAAATTATGTAAAAATAAATAAATGAATTCAAATTAAACCAAAAATGTTTTAAGCATATAAGCAGTGGCAGTGCGTCCATAAGGGTGCACGGCCGCCGCCCCCTGTCTCCTGCCACCCCCTCTACCACCAATAGATAGATTCATGCATTGCATGAATCTATCTATGGCTGCTGCTGCCACCACCTATTCAGGCGTCTGGCCCCTTTTTGGGTGCCGGGCCCCTGAAGCGGCGGGGGGGATTGAAGCACCTGAATAGAGCCATAGGCTCTAATAGGGGTCAAATAAGGTGACCTGTGAGCACCACGCTGGGTGCTCGCAGGTCACTCAGCTGTGTTAGAAAAGCGAATGAGGGAGTGGGAGCATTTGATATGGCACAGTGACTGCGTTTGATGGGCACAGTGGCTACGTTTGATGGGCACAGTGGTTGCGTTTGATGGCACAGTGGCGGAAATTGATGGGCACAGTGGCTGCGTTTGATGGCACAGTGGCTGCGATTGATGGTACAGTGGTGGCAATTAATGGGCACAGTGGCTGCATTTGATGGCACAGCGGCTGCGTTTGATGGCACAGTGGCTGCGCTTGATGGGCACAGTGGGTGCGTTTAATGGCACAGTGGCTGTGTTTTATGGTACAGTGGCGGCAACTGATGGGCATAGTGGCTGCGTTTGATGGCACAGTGGTGACAATTGATGGGCAAAGTGGCTGCATCTAATGGCACAGTGGCAGCAATTGATGGGCACAGTGGCTGCGTTTGATGGCACAGTGGCAGAAATTCATGGGCACAGTGGCCTGCGTTTGATGGCACAGTGGCTGTGTTTGATGGTACAGTGGCGGCAATTGATGGGCACAGTGGCTGTGTTTGATGGCACAGTGGCTGCAATTGATGGGCACAGTGGCTGCATTTGATGGGCACAGTGGCTGAATTTGATGTCACAGTGGCTGCATTTAATGGCACAGTGGGGGCAATTGATGGGCACATTGGCTGCATTTGATGGCACAGTGGCTGTGTTTGATGGTACAGTGGTGGCAATTGATGGGCACAGTGGCTGCATTTGATGGCACAGTGGCTGTGTTTGATGGTACAGTGGTGGCAATTGATGGGCACAGTGGCTGCATTTGATGGCACAGTGGCTGTGTTTGATGGTACAGTGGGGGCAATTGATGTGCACAGTGGCTACATTTGATGGCACAGTGGCTGTGTTTGATGGTACAGTGGTGGCAATTGATGGGCACAGTGGCTGCATTTGATGACACCTTGAGTCCCCTTTGAATAAGGATCCCCATCAGAGCGCCTCTTACACCAGAATGCCTATCAGGATCCTCATTAAAGCCCCCCTACATCAGGGTCCCCACCAGAGCCCCCCTCACATCAGGGTCCCCACCAGAGCCCCCCTTACATCAGGGTCCCCATCAGAATCTGCTGTTACAGAGACCATAGGCTGCCTCTGCTGACCTTAATCCAAAAGCTATATACACTATATTGTCAAAAGTTTTTTGACGCCCTGCCTTTACATGCACATGACTTGTAATGCCATCCCAGTCTTAGTCCATAGGGTTCAATATTGAGTTGGCCCACTGCAGCTATAATAGTTTCAACTCTTCTGTCCACGAGGTTTAGGAGTGTGTCTATGGGTATGTTTGACCATTCTTCGAGTAGCGCATTTGTGAGGTCAGGCACTGATGTGGGTGAGAAGGCCTGGCTTGCAGTCTCCGCTCTAATTCATCCGAAAGGTGTTCTATCAGGTTGAGGTCAGGACTCGTCCATCCATGTCTTTAGGGGCCGTGCTTTGTACACTGGTCTAAAATCATTTGGTTAACGGGGGATTATGGTGTCGTGTTGTAGTTCAGGTGTTGGGCTTGGCCCCTTAGTTCCAGTGAAGGGAACTCTTAAGGCGTCAGCATACCAAGACATTTTGGACAATTTCATGCTCCCAACTTTGTAGGAACAGTTTCAGGATGGTCCCTCCCTGTTCCAACATGACTGTGCACCAGTCCACAAAGCAAGGCCCATAAAGACATGGATGAGTGAGTTTGCGGTTGGGGGAACTTGACTGGTCTGCACAGAGTCCTGACCTCAACACCTTTGGGATGAATTAGAGCAGAGACTGCAAGCCAGACCTTCTCATACAACATCAGTGCCTGACCTTACAAATGCACTTCTGGAAGAATGGTCAAACGTTCCAATAGACCCACTCCTAAACCTTGTGGACGGCCTTCCCAGAAGAGTTGAAGCTGTTGTAGTTGCAAGGGGAGAGCCAACTCAATATTGAACCCTACAGACTAAGACTGGGATGGCATTAACGTTCATGTGCGTATAAAGGCAGGTGTCCCAATACTTTTGGTAATATAGTGCATGTACTTAAAGCAAAATTTCACTCTCCCAATCAACATCGACTACTTTTAATCCTTATTCTGCTAGGATTAGTAAATAGATAGGAAAGCCATATTTACTTGTTTCAAACTTTTATTTTACATTTCTTTTGTTAATTCCTGATTTCCTGGCCTAGGCAAATGATGTCATACATCCCAGGAGTCTTCAGGAGGGGACAAGGGTTTTTCTCAGCTAAGCACACCCTCCTGCTTGCATGCCTGAGCTAAGGGCAGTTGGATTCCAGGAAGTAGGGCTGAAACAACTAATCGATTAATCGACAACTAATCGATTATGAAATTAATCCATTACTATTTTCATAATCGATTAATCGGCCAGTAAGGCCGCGTACACACGCGGGGACTGTTCGCCCAACTTTGTCCGCTGAACAGTGTTTCGGCGGACAGTCCGCCCGTGTGTGGGCTTTCAGCGGACAGTTTCAGCGAACAGTCCGCTGAACAAGGTTTTTCGGAAATTCCGAAAAACTGTCCGCTGAAACTTTGTTTCAGCGAACAGTCCCCTCGTGTGTAGGCTTGTTCGTCAAACTAAGTTCCGCGCATGCTCAGAAAGGATTTACACGCCGAAAGTTATAATGCAGTGTATAGGACGTCGTATTTTTCGTCCCGTCGTACGTGCCGTTCACGTCATCGCACGGCCCCCCCTTCCCCAAGGCACCCCCCCCATGTTGAGGGCACGCGGCCTGGTACGGCTCAGGAGGGGGGCGCTCGCCCCCTTTCCTGGCCGGCCGGGTAGCGTGCTCGGACAAGGGTCTGTTGTGGACTTGGGGGGGACCCCCACGTTTTTTTTTTTCGGCGTTGGGGTTGCCCTTTAAGTCCATACCAGGCAGCGGGGCCAGCGACGTCTCCGTCGCGGGCCCCGCCTACCTGGAGACGGGCGGGAAAAGTCCGCTCATTTCAAAAGTAGGGCGGACTGGCACACACACGGGCGGATTGTCCGCCGAAATGCGAGTCCAGCAGACAGTATTTCCAACATTCCGAAATACTTAGTTCGCCAGACTGTCCGCTGAAAAAGTCCGCTGAAGCCCACACACGAGCGGACTGTCTGCTGAAATGTGTTTCAGCGGACTAAGTTGGACAGACAGTCCGCCCGTGTGTACGCGGCTTAAGAAGTTTTCTATTATTTCCAAATATTCCCGTCACTGTGGTTGAAAATGAAAGTCAATTTGACCCACTTATTTTTTTTTAAGGTTATTAACCGATTAATCGATTAATCGAAACAATAATCGGCCAACTAATCGATTATGAAAATAATTGTTAGTTGCAGCCCTACCAGGAAGTAAATGCTACATGAATCTTTTGCCCTGACTCAAGATGGCCACAGCCAGGAATGCTGGGAGGGACGGGGGGTAAAGTGATCTCTCAGCAAAATAAAGCATGGAGACATTGATGGATGGGGGAGTTTGCTTTGAATATTAAAAATGTATTAAATAGTGATTTTGGTTTGTTACGCTCAGATGCAGTGTAGTTCTGCTTTAGTAATAGTTATAAAAAAAATCCTTATAGTATCCCTTTAAGCCCTTCTTGCAAGTTTCGTTTTTTTTTCACATCCCAAAATATTCACATTCATAAACCTTCACTCTTCTTCCAGAAACCTTTTCTTTTTGACATTTCCATTGTTAAATATATCATTGTTTCACCTATAAGCCAAAAACCATAGTCTGACTAATAATAGCCGTATAAAGTCAGAACTAGGCTGAGTGAACTTTATCCAAGTGACTAACGTAATTAGGCATTCTCCCCGGAATAGTTCACATTCCAGATGTTCACTGACAGTGGTCCTTACTAGGCTGATGGTGACACCTCACCAGTGGTGGAGTCACAAAAGTACAACTCCGCTTTATCTTACAGACATCATTCCCTAGCTGTAAAATCTGCAAAAGAGAGAATAAAGAGAGAGTGAAGACAAAGCTACATCACCCTAGTCCAGGCAGCAAGGTATAAATCTTATTGTATTTAATTATTTATTTGTTACAGGTATTTATATAGCACTGACAAGTTGCACAACACTTTACATATTGTATGGTCACATAAGTAAGCCCTAAAGGAGTTCAACCCCTTCCTGCCGACGTAACACATATATGCGGCCCCACTGCACAGGGCTCTTTTTCTGTGGGGCTCCGTATATGCCTATCTCCCTTCGTACTGGGATTGTGCCACACAGCACGCTCCCATCACAGAGACTGGGGTCTCACTGAGAGCCCCGGGCCCCATACTAACGAACGGAACCTGGATCCCCCGATTCCCGGACCAGCTGATCGCTGTGGTAGCCTCCGTTTGGTCAGGGTTGTGACAAAAAGCCTGTGGTGAATGTGCCCCTTGAGTGGCAGTCCAGGGGTGCCATAGCTCACACAAGTGTTAAGGGGCACTTCCATATTTGGCACCTTGGTCACTTCACTACACGCTTTTTTTCACACCTGCCTCTAGGGCCGAGCCTTTTGGTTAGGACCAGAGGAGTTTTTGATTCCTGGCCGAAGAGCCGGCCATTGTGTTGCACAATGGCCACTTTTCACTTCTCCCACCTTCCTTTCTTTTTATTTATCCCTGTGTTTGTCACTTTTTTTGTATTTTTTTGTTGGTGTTGTCAAGTTTGTCACAGTGTGATGGTGTGGGTCCTCGGGCCAACCCTGAAAGTCTTGGGGGGGGGGGGGGTGCATAGGCCTTTTGGCTTTGTTTGCCCATTCTCTCTCCATTCGGGAGAGCCGCACCTACTGTCTTTCCCCGAAAGTAAGACAGCCCCCGAAAATAAGACCTACTTCCAGTTTTGCCTCTCTCTGTAATATAAGGCACTCCAGATAATAAGGCCTCCCTATAATAAGGCCTCCCTGATAATAGGGCCCCTGAAGCTACCGTAAGGCGTCTGACTCCTCTGGACCATAGCAGTGGGCGCCGCCACGCAGCACACTGATTGACTGCAGCACAGCCGGAGCTGTTCAGGCAGGTGCAAGGTCTCTTTAAATCAGTGAGCCGCGGCCAGCTCTCTGGATGACGAGTGAAAAGCCGTCATAAGAGAGCCCGCCCTGCCACCAGGACAAGCTGCCACCTTCTGCCACCTGCTGCTCGCTCTGCCCTGACGGAGTCTGGCTGACTCACAATTAGACAGTGAGTGGGTCGCGCGGGGCAGGAGTCGGGCACATTGTGTGGAATCTGGCCTTCACAGACACACATGGGGTAACTTAGATGGAGGGGAAATGTCTGATAAAGGTGGAGGATGTCTGATAAAGGGGAGGATGGTGGGAGGATGGTGGGGGGGAGACTAAATAATCCACTGCCACAGGGGTGGGGGGAGGGGGACTCACTTAAAATGACACAGGGTGGATTTAAGGGGGGGGGGATCAAAATGGCACAGGAGGATCAGAAGAGGGGAATCAATAAATATGTACCATATTCTTCTTCATGGAAAAATAAGACATACCCTGAAAATAAGACCTAGCGCATCTTTGGGAGCAAAAATTAATATAAGACACTGTCTTATTTTCGGGAAACAGGGGAGTACTTGGGTGGGTCTGTTTCGGCAGACCCTCCAGAGGAAGGGGGTCCGTCTGGTTTCTGCCAGAGGGACCCATGTGATGTACATCAGTCCCCGTCTGGAGCCTAACGCCCCGGGGGATCAGGGTAAGGTCCTTCCCTAGTGGAGGACAGTGTAACACACGTTGCACGTTTTGTGTTTCACTCTTTATGTATGTGCATTTTTTTGGGCACCGGGTAGAGTTTTTGGGTGTTTTTCACATGCCACTGGCTTTTCAAAAAAAAAGTGATCAATCACCATGAAGCCCGCACCGTGTGTTTTTTCTTCTCTCTGTGAATAGAGAGGAAAGATACAATGTATCTTTCTCTTTCCTTGTAGAGAGAAAAAAAAAAAGTGTGTTAAAAAAAAATAAAAAAATAGAACAAATAAACAATAAAAAATAGAAGAAATAAAACCTATATTACGGTTTGATCTAGAATAGGTAGTGTTTGGGTCAAATAAGGGTCAAAGGTCAGGGTCAGTATATTTTTGGCATTTTTTAAAAATTTGCATCAATGTCAGTTAGTGTCAGTGTGTTTTAGGTAGGAAAAAAAAAAAGCAAATTGCGCACTATTGCTTTTGGGCTGTGCTATGGGTACAAACAACAACTGACACATACATATGTGGTATCGCTGCAATTGTCAGGAGCAGGAGAATTTATTTTGAGTTGTTCTTTGGAGGAAGATTAGGATAATAACAAGAAATATATAGCTACATTTAAAAAAAAAAATATTATTTTTTTTTACTATTCTAGTCCCGTTTTCGCTTAATATAATAATAATAATAAAAAAAAAAAATCAGGAGATGTCCATAACCATTTTCTACCAAATGAAATCCCATTTTGTTCTGAAATAAACATGGTATAATCCACCTGGATGTACGGTTTTACTAACACATGTCAAAATTGTGCTTAGGCATTAAGATTTTTTTTCCTTTTAGGCATGAAGGGGTTGAAATCCACACTGACAAAAATGATTCTGTTGGCTTGTAATTTTAACATAAAAATGTTATAATTTTCAACATTAAAATAAATGTTAATTCATTTACTTTGATATTTTAAATACCTTACTGAAATTTCATTAGTTCTTAAAACACACCTTTTACATTTACAAAAATAATGTGTAATATTGAGTAATATAGACAAAACATTTAAGGTATGAGCATTTCCATATTCTAATTGAATTACATTTACTTTAAAAAAATTATCTTTTCGTTTGACTGAAATTGCAGGATGCATGTTTGCCAAACCTGCAACCACACGAGTTTTGATGCTGTATATTTTTATTTTTTAAAGAGTTTGAGGCCCATCAGGACAAAAGAGCGCCACCAGCGTCAAGAATTGTTCCAAGTCACTACAAAGCCATGCAATGCCATTGAAAGGTAAGAATGAACGTTGAACAAATTATCATTCACATGCTTTAAATGTGGCTTAACATACCATCCAAAAAGTTTATTTTGTTTGCCAATGAATATATTTGTAATAAATGCACATACGTCCGTTGTATACACCTATTGAGACAACTCACTTGTGCGCGCGTAAAGTTCGTGTTTACCACATGCGGCAGAATGCAACCAAGATGCAGGGTGAGGGACCACCAGCTGTTAAGCTTAAAAATTAATGTTTCAGCCAGTTAGGTTTTTGAGATATTGGACTTCAAATTCAGATTATGTAACATCAAGTCCCGCCCACTTTGCACCCAATGTTATTAAAATTTAAAAACAAAGATAGAAATTGCTATCATTAGGGGTGGCACAGTGGTTAGCACTCTCACCTAGCAGTAAAAAGGGTCGCTGGATTGAATCCCAACCACGACACTACCTGCCTGGAGTTTGAATGTTCTCCCTGTGCCTATGTGGGTTTCCTCCCACACCCCAAAGACATGCTGGTAGATTAATGGGCTTCTGTCCAAAATTGGCCCTAGTATGTGAATGGGGACCTTGAATTGTGGGCTCCTTGAGGGTAGGGACTGATGTGAGTTTGCAATGTACAGGTATAAATACTCACCAGGTTGAACTGGATGGTCTGGTGTCTTTATTAAACCTTACTAACTATGTTTGTGCTGCAAAAACAAATGTATGTGCTGGTTTGGTTGCAGAGATATTGTACATTATAGTGATGTCAGAAACCATGAAATTAGACAGAGACAGAAGTACAGTTAAATCACACTTGTTTAATAATAAAAATAAATAGAACAAACATAGTCAAAACATAGCCAGAGTTCAGGAACCGGAATGGATAGTCAGATAAGCCAAACGTCAGAGAGCCAGAGATGAGCATAGTAAAACAGCAAGCAGGATCTGGAGCGTAGGAGAGTGTCTCTGTGATGTTGACTAAGGCAAAGGCAGAGATCATCTGGGCTGGATGGTTTAAATAGGCAGGACTGACGAGCAGGATATCATCAACAGGTGAGTAACTGTGGAGAGAGATGGGAGCTGGCAATTAGCCGACAGCTGAGCGGCCAGCTCAGAGCAGGAAGGGCTGAGCCCAGCCCTGACAAGTGGATGAAACCGCTCCCAGTTTACACCACATATTAATACAATTATACAATTTGTTTGTACTGATTTGTACCACGAAATCAAACTTTGTTCAGTTTTTGAGATATTGGACATTCAACATTAGATTATGTAACCTAAAGCCCCGCCCATTTTATTACATTTGAAAAAGGAATATACCCTATTTATGCTACATTGGCAGGAAAAATAAGCATATTGGTATAGTGTATTTTTTACATATAGCACTCTCAATTTGTATCAGAAAGAATGATTATGGTACTCATTTATGCTTTAAGCCTGAGCTACCCTGAAAACCTAAAATATACCTTTAAAGTTTTTCAGAAAATCATTTAGAGCTAGATATGGGGAATGGATCTTCAAAAGTTCACACTTTAACCGCATTATACTGCGGCAGGTCGGGTCTCCGCCGTAGGTGTACGTTGGTCTTTGCACAGGAGATAGCGGAGATAGCGTGCCTGCTGGTCCGGTGGACTTGATATCCACTGGTGACCTACGATCGCGGTATACAGAGCCAGAACGGGGATCTGCCTATATAAACAAGGCGATTCCCAGTTTTGCCAGATGACGTCAGAGATCTTCTGTTCCCAGTGATTGAGAATAGTGATCTCTGTCATGTCCCTGGTAGCCTATTCCCCCTACAGTTATAACACACCCAGTAAACACATTTAATCCCTTGAACGCCCCTAGTGTTAACCCCTTCCCTGCCATTGTCATTTATACATTGACCAGTGCCTTTTTATAGCACTGATCAATGTAATAATGTCACTGGTCCCCACAAAGTGCAATTTGGGGTCAGATTTGTCAGCTGCAATGTTGCAGTCCTGATAAAAAACGCAGATCGCTGCGATTACCAATAAAAGCAATAAAATAAAAATAAAACTCCCTAAATCTATCCCATAGTTTGTAAAAGCGATAACTTTTGTGCAAACCAATCAATATACACCTATTGCGATTTTTTTACCAAAAATATGTAGAATATATGTAGCACTGACCCCCGAAGGAGCGGCTGATTATTTTTTGGGCTTACCGTTACCTTCTCCACCTCATGTGCGTCTAGGGGTTTCCCAAGATTGCTGACCCAATAAACTGTAGAGACCGACACTTGAATCCACTTTAGGGATTTTTATTTGCAAAATGTTGAACAGAACAAAGTCTCTCAGTAAGGAATAGAGGGTATGGGTAGTAAAGCCCAGGTACTTTTGAAACTGCTGAATGTCTCTCTCTATGCAATCCAGGAAATAGCCATTCGCAACTGGATTTTACAACAGGTGATTTGAATAAAACATAGTCTCTGCCACAGAATTGGTTGTAGAACTTTAGAATGAAAAAAGTCTCTGCCACAGACTTGGTTGTAACTGAAGGATGAAATTAGGAACTTTCATACGGTACCAATATCTTGCAGCCAGACCGGCGATACCGTAAGAGTGTGGATTTGCCTGGTGTCCTTTCCAGCTTAGATTCCAGGCTCTTACCAAGCAGCCAGCCCTGTGCATGGCACTCCTCTGAAGAGTCCTCCCCTGGTTGCATTTTCAGTTGCTGGGCCTCTCCAAAACCGAGATGGCACCGGACCACCTTGGAACCCTCCTTCCAGTTACTGTGCCTCAGGCTAGCCAGCCCCCAGACTTGGAAACGGATGGATCCACACCCCAGGCCATGAGGGCCTTTGGGGGCTGGTCAGGACCAGGGAGTCAGAACATACTTCTGGACCGGAAACCTCGAACCACGTGACCTCAGCACCTTAAGTACCCTCACCCGGAATACACAGCGAGACAACGCACCCACTGTTTGGCTCAGAGAGAGAGATTGGTACCCAATGTGTCCAACCAGACTGCGTTCCAATGCCTGCCAAAGGTGACACACACACCCATGTCCAGGCAGAACATAATACAGTCCAGCCAAACTGATACTGAGACCATAATTTATCACAATTAACCCTAAAACCCAACTATGGTCTTAGGAACTTTTAAATTGACAAAACATAGCGCATGCTCTTCAGGAGCCCGGAGCTACACCCCCCCCCCCCCATGTTATTTAGACAATGTCCTCATCGTCTAGTGAAAAAAAAACTCCTAACACTACAAAAATTCAAGTACCTGAACTTTTGGGGTTTGGAAGGGAAAAGGAAAGAAATAAAAAACACATTTAACTTTGTCATGTAAGAAAAGTTTACATTAGCAGAGTATACACATACCACCCAATTCCTGCCTATCTACACCACCCACTCTCCAGCGGCTTGATAGATGGTTTTGGTAAATCCTGAAAAGAAAACACACAAACAGAAATACAAAATATATATTACACTCTTAGAAGGCAAGATCCCGTCCCAGTCTCAATGGAGTCCTCTCTTCTAAACGTAAAACTTTCCGTTTTTTTAATAAAACCACATTATTATTATTATTATTATTTTTACTAAGACAATAAAACCAACTTTTTGTGCCGACCCACGCCACCTAGTGGTCAGAGTCACTGTAATTACAAGTCCTTTCCCTGAAAGCAAGTACTGGTACCCAGTGAGTAGTCTTGACACGTAGCTCTCTAGCAGCTAACCTATCTATCTACCCCACAGTCCTAGTACTTTCAAGAAAGGCAAAACAAAAAGAGAAAAACTCTTCTTTCGTTCAAAAGACACTCAGTTCAGGTAACTCTTCACCAGTAAAATCCGGCAAAGTCAAGTTTCTTCCTTTTTCATCCACGGTTGTTATGAAGTAAACTGCACTGTCTTTGTCTGCCCTGCAAATGACAACTTTATCTGCATAAATATGCTGACCATAGCTCCAGTGCTGTAGACAACCCACAAAGCGTTCATACATCTCTGGACAAAATGCCTTTTTGCAAAGTGGCTTTGGAACTTTACCGTAGTTCCAGACGTCCTCTGTGTACCACTTCTCACAATTCTCCTCAATTATGTCCATTATTTCCCTGGGCACGGCAGGGTTCGGGCTCTCTCTTTTTTTTTTTATAAAGTCAACTTACAGCAATAGGGGTTCAAAGTACTCATCATCTCCAGCATCAGAATTGGAGTCCAACTCCGAATCCCAAAATTCCTCCGCTGGCTACCCTCTGCCACCGATTCGGTCCAGCCGGACTTGGAGGTGGTCTGCCACTGCGACGATAAGAGGTTTTTGCACGCTCTACCTTCTCCAGAGCAGGCATAGCAGTAGAAGTGGTGGTAGACGGAGCCGTGTCCATAAATTCAGGGGTAGCTTCTCTGACACGGGAAGAAGCAATGTCTTTCTCCAGAGCACCAGCAACAATAGATGATGCAGGAGCTGTAGGCCTCACAGTCGGAGTGTAGACGATGGACTCCTCGGTGGCCACGCCCGTGGCCCAGTCCATGTGGTAGGCCCGAGGTGACTCTGTAGGCTGTTCCACTTTGAACAAGTAGTCTCCGCATCTTCGACAATGGACAAACGGCCAGGGACTTGTAACAAGTCCCTCACTTCCTCTGCAAAGCATGCTGAGGACCTTGATGCCCCTGGAGGAGAAAGGATAAACCGCCCCTGCGGCAGCAAGCAGATCCCCGTGTCGGTTAGCACGGTACTAGGCAGCCTCACACTCGTAGGACCTCTTACCGATGGCATCCTGGGTCCTGGAACAGACGATGTCCCTGGAACTTGGAACATTCTTTCTTTTCCGATAAACTTTTCTCTGTACAGTAAAACATGACTGACTTTGCTCTCCTCCTACAACACACTCACGTGGTGCCTCATGTAGGGAAACTAAAACAGGCAAGACTCCTCCCACTGGTTCCTCTGGCTGCTCAACTCGCCGGCTTTTTCCAGGGCTCCTCCCACGCTTACGCACCAACAGTGAATGTCTTTCGCCTTTAACTGTCAGGGCTGGTTTAGCCCTTCCTTCTCTGGGCTGGCTGCTTAGCTGTTGGCTAATTGCCAGCTCTCATATCTCTCCACAGTTACCAGCTGTTCCTGATCATGCTCATCTGACCTACCTACTTAAAGCTGTCCAGCTCACTTCATCTCTGCCTTCGTCTTGGTCACATCACAAGAAACCATCTCCTGCAGTTCTGTTTTAAGACTGGCTTGCTGACATCCCTTCTGGCTCCTTATCCTACTTGCTGTTGCTCTACTTGGATCCCTGACTTCTGGCCTGGCTGATTACCCGATCTGGTTATTGAACTCTGGCCTGGCTGACTACTCTATCCGGTTACTGGACTCTGGCTATGCTTTGACTATGCTTTTTCTATTTATCTTTTTATTTAATAAACAAATGTGATTTAATTGTACTTCTGTCTCGGTCTGATTCATGGTTTCTGACATTAACAAAATGGCGCAGTTCCAAAAAGCTTCCACCCTCTATCCCATAAACCCACATGTACAGTTCTTTTCATTGCGAGAGGTAACAGCAAATCCTGGACTGCGAGCCCACATGTGTAGCACTGACCCCCGAAGGAGCGGCTGATTTTTTGGGCTTACCGTTACCTTCACCACCTCGTGTGCGTCTAGGGGTTTCCCATAGTTGCTGACCCAATAAACTGTAGAGACCGACACTTGAATCCACTTTAGGGATTTTTATTTGCAAAACGTTGAACAGTTAGAAAGAACAATTTTGTTAAAAATGATGGACTTAGTAGGCATAACACACAAGTTTTTAAAGAATTTAACAAAATGTATGGGTATGGGTTGGTGTGACAAGACATTGGTCAATGATGGGTTTGGTATAGATGGTACTCTTGGAGTTTGAGGTTGTATATTAAGGATTTGTGTAGCCTGTTGAGCTACTGTACCATATATTTATTCTGTGATTTTGTCCCACCACCATTGTTGACAGAGTTGCCTGATGTTTGGGTGTGAGTCTTAGGATTATTTTCACCATTGCTAGAACGCTTAGAGTAGGGTGAGAAATACCCACCACCATGACCGCGCTTCCGCGATCCTGGATTCGCATTGTTAGGTGTACTTTGTAAATACATTTTGTTAAATTCTTAAAAACCTGTGTGTTATGCCTACAAAGTCCATCATTTTCAACAAAATTGTTCTTTCTAATAATTTCAAATTTCGGGACATGGCACATTTTATCTTATATCATATCCACAGCACCACTCTGGTTAAACGTTAAACAGAACAAAGTCTCTCGGTAAGGAATAGAGGGTATGGGTAGTAAAGCTCAGGTACTCTTGAAACTGCTGACACTTGAATGTCTTTCTCTATGCAATCCAGGGAATAGCCATTTGCAACTGGATGTTACAGCTATCAGATAAATCCCCTTTTTGTGGATTTAGCAACTGACAGGTGATTCGAATAAAACATAGCCTCTGCCACAGAATTGGTTGTAGAACTTTAGAATGAAAAAAGTCTCTGCCACAGACTTGGTTGTAGAACTTTAGAATGAGAAAAGTCTCTGCCACAGACTTGGTTGTAACTGAAGGATGAAATTAGGAACTTTCATATGGTACCAGTATCTTGCAGCTGGTCCAGCGATACCGTAAGAGTGTGGATTTGCCGGGTGTCCTTTGCAGCTTAGCTTCCAGGCTCTTACCGAGCAGCCAGCCCTGTGTGTGGCCCTCTTCTAAAGAGTCCTCCCCTGGTTGCATTTTCAGTTACTGGGCCTCTCCAAAACCAAGATGGCACCGGACCACCTTGGAACTCTCCCTCCAGTTACTGTGCCTTGGGCTAGCCAGCCCCGAGACTCGGAAACGGATGGATCCGCACCCCAGGCCATGAGGGCCTCTGGGGGCTGGTCAGGAGGACCAGGACCAGGGAGTCAGAACATACTTCTGGACTGGAAACCTCAAATCACGTGACCTCAGCAGCTTAAGTACCCTCTCCCGGAATACACAGCGAGACAACGTACCCACCGATTGGCTCAGAGAGAGAGCTTGGTACCCAATGCTTCCAACCAGACTGCGTTCCAATGCCTGCCAAAGGTGACACACACACCCATGTCCAGGCAGAACATAATATAGTCCAGCCAAACTTATACTGAGACCATAATTTACCACAATTAACCCTAAAACCCAACTATGGTCTTAGGAACTTTTAAATTGACAAAACATAGCGCGTGCTCTTCAGGAGCCCTGCGCTACATATATATCGGCCTAAACAAATGAATAAATTAGTTTTTTTATATTATTTTTGTATATGTATTACAGCAAAAAGTAAAAAAAAAAATGTTTTTTTTCCCCAAATTGTCCATCTTTTTTATTGCTCAATAAATAAAAACTGCAAAGATGATCACCAATCACCAAGAAAGCTCTATTTGTGGGAAAAATAGGATGTAAATTTTGTTTGGGTACAACGTCGGATAACCGTGAGATTGTCAGTTAATGTGAAAAAATAGGCCTGGTCATTAATGGGGCAAATCTTTCTGGGGCTGAAGTGGTTAAACTGCCAATTACTTTCCTAAAAGGCTTAAAAAAAGTTAATACATTCTTTTTTCTATGTTTTCTTTTTTTACAGATATACTGTATATACATCTTTCAGTTTGATTTATTAGCTGCGAAAGAGGCATTTTTTTTTTAAAGTTTACATTTACATTTTATGCTGCTTTAATAATATTACATTTATAACACTTTATACACATGTTAATTTGTTTTGAAAGCCTGTTTCATGAGACTATTCCTTTTTTTTAAAAACCATATTATTGTATTATTTTTATATGAAAACCTTCAAACATATATCAAATACATTTGCAAAATAAGTTTTACCAACTTAAAAAAATTTAGTGAGTTGCAAGTTAATATCACTTAAAACCAAACAACTGATCTGCTAAGTAATAGGGCAGCGCAGTGGTGTAGTGCCTAGCAGCAAAAGGGTCGCTGGTTCGAATCCTGAATGCCTGTGTGGGTTTCCTCCCACACTCCAAATACATGCTGGTAGGGAAATTGGCCCAAGTATGTGTATGAAAGTGAGTTAGGTATCTTAGATTGAAAGATCCTTGAGGGATGTGAATGTGTATGTAAAGCACATAAGTACTTGAAATAAATAAGCTAGCATATGTGTTCCCAACTTTTCTATAAACTAGAAAAATTGAGTTGGCTTTACTTGAACTTATGGTCTATAAACTGGAAAAAATGTAGTTAGTTTTTCTTGAACCTATGGTCTATAAACTGGAAAAATTGAGTTGGCTTTACTTAAACCTATGGTCTATAAACTGGAAAAAAATGAGTTGGCTTTACTTAAAAATATATTTCCAGACAGATTAAGGTATTTATTCCTAACTTAAAACACTATGGTCTATAAACTGAAAAAATTGAGTTGGCCTTACTTAAAACAACAAAGTTGAAAACATGAAAAGTCGAATGAGTCAGACAGAAATACGTTTAGTTGACAGTACTTAAAAAGCTGATGCAAATAGTTGCCCCATATTTTTTTTTGAGTAGACCCAGCACAAATTTTTTTACAGTACAAAGTCCCCATCTCTTATGTATATTGATACTAGGGTAAGTTTAGAAAGGAATCCATTAACCTACCATCATGTCTTTGTATTGTTGGAGGAAACTGGAGTATCGGGAGGAAACCCACGTAAGGGACAAACTGCAAACTCCACCATCATGGTTGGAAGTAAAAGGTTAGTGGACTTTTAGTGCTCCTATAAATGGAAATTTGTTCTAGCTTCTTATCACTGGATAAGTAAGATGGTCAAGTCCTGGAGGAAGCTGTGTTGTGTATAGAACCTTGTTTGCTCTCTGTTCATCTTTTGTGTAACAAATGTCCACCCAGCACACATTCCTTTAAAGCCAATAAATTGGTGGCTTTGAAGGTATTGTCGTTTATTTCTTCAAAGAAGCTAATAAATTATTATGCAAATTTAAATTGGTTTATATTAGGCCATATAATATAATATAGACCACAGTGAACTCTTTTCTGAAGATATGTCACCTGGAGAAAGGAAGTCTAGGTGACCACACAACATTGGCTGTAAGACATGTATGGTTTTCTTCAACTCATTATGGTGTGCTAGAATCTTTGCAGGCTTTATTTTCAGAAACATCGAGGGCCCATTTTAGATGGTTGTGGCGTGTTAAGAATCACGCCTTATCAGAAGAACTATGCCATTTTTTCCCACCACAGCACACCAGAACCCACAGTGGTGCTGTGATGTACCTTGGTTGAAGGCTGAAATGGCGAGAGGGCTTCACTTGCTGCTCTAATCAGAGCAACAGAGGCACAATGCACAAAGTAGCACGAGTGCTAATAACCGGGTACCGGGTAGCAGTAGAGCTTGTGCTGTAACCGGCAGCAGTAGACCCATTCCAGGAGTGGGTCATGGTTCATAGTCTGCAGGGTGGCACCTGGAAGAAGAACCTTGACAGCACAGTGTGGAGACTGTGTAGGAGTTCACATGCAAGCAAGGTGCAGTAAGTGCCAGGATCTGAGATGAAGTCAAGAGACAAGATGAGGTCAGCACAGATGTGCACCTGAGATTAAGCCAGTACCCATGCAAGGGTCATACATGAAGGAGCAGGAATAAGCATAGTCAAGAAGCAAGCCAAGGTTAGCAGAGTGTGGTCAGAGACAAGCTGAGGTCAGGATCCAGAATCTGCAGTACAAGATAAGGAGCAAGCAGAGTCAGCAACAAAATTTCAGTCAGCAGGAACACAGGAGAATAGATTATAGGGGAGCTGAAGAACATCCAGCAATTACCAGACATCAATGCTTCTATTTTATAGGCGACATGGTGTCATTCCCGCATTTGGATGTGGGTGTGCACGTGCTTTCTGACAGGTGCTTTACCCTGCATTGTGGTGTGCTACAACACTGGTGTGTTGCTTCAGTTCATTGATATGCCCTGGAAAGTGAATGGCACCACATTGCACTAATATATGTAATGTACATTGTGAATGGGCCCTCATGGATATTTTTTTCTCCATAACGTGCATCTGAAAAGTGTAACCAGGAAAAGGTATAGGCTTATTGGTTTCCCAACTGACCACTGTGCTGTGCTAGGAGTCTTCCTTTAAGTTTTTACAAAACAGAACACAGACAGATTTCAGAAGCAGCCAGACTGTGTGCAATAATAAAACACCCAACTCTGAAGTGACAGCGGGAAGCTGATGAGCTGGTGGTTCAGCAACCACAAAGTAAAAGATTTATTATCACTTTCTGTGAGGAGTGATAAGCCTCTTGGCTACTCCAATTCAACAGGACCTTCTTTGTGATTTAACGGACACCCTTCAGGCCTGACTGCTCCCAACTTTTACTGCTGCAACATAAGATTTACCTTAAGGCAACAGGCCAGCCTGAAAGTCATGTCGATGTGTGCTGCCATTGAGGATCCATTTAATTTGGACATGGGAAAAATGGACTTCTTTAGTGCTTATGGCATCCATTGACATTAGATGAAAGTCAGAGGATGAAAATATTTAGACTCAAGTATTGTGCCAATGATTCTAAGGCCGCGTACACACGAGAGGATTGTCCGTCCAACTTAGTCCGCTGAAACGTGTTTCAGCGGACAGTCCGCTCGTGTGTGGGCTTCAGTGGACTTTTTCAGCGGACAGTCTGGCCGACTAAGTCTTTCGGAATTTCCGTAATATTGTCCGTCCAACTTTGGTTTCAGCGGACAGTCCGCTCGTGAGTAGGCAAGTTGGACGGTCTAAGTATGGTGCATGCTCAGAAAGGATTTACACGGCCGAAGGTTGCATTGCAGTGTATTGGACGTCGTATTTCTAGTCCCGTCGTACGTGCTGTACACGTCATCGCGCAAGCTTTCAGCGGACTGTCTGTTTGTCGTGTGTGGTCAAGTCCGTTCATTCAAAAGTAGGACGGACTGTCTGTTGGATTGTCTGACGGACTTAGTTGGACGGACAATCCTCTCGTGTGTACGCGGCCTAACATACATTAAAACTACCGTAAATTAAACTTTTTCCGTAGGGCTTATATATTTCTAAAAAATGTTTTCTTTCCTTTGGGTAAAGGGTTATAATCACTATTGATTTTTATTGGTGTCTGTGTATTCACTGGGGGGATTCACCCTTTCTATATGTCCCAATGGCCAATGTCCTCCAGACTGAAAGTGAGTAAAAATCTAACATTTTGAGTTGTCACTGCAACAGAATTAAAGGGGAAAACTTCCAATGGGGACAATTCTGGTGACAACTATCTTCTTAGGAATTGCTTTACCTTGAAGAGATTTCCTTTACTTATCTGTTGTGATTTGAATGAGCAAGTGAAAGAAAAATGGGACACAGACTTAATGGGACACAGACTGCAAAAAAGTAACATCTTTTTTAACCCTCCCTTAAAGTGGTTGTAAAGCTTTTTTTTTTTTTTTTTTTTTTTTTACTAAAATAACAAACACCTTTACTTACCTGCTCTGTGCAATGCTTCCCCGATCCCCTTCTTCTGGGGTGGCCCGCCAGTGCTCCGGTCTCCTCCTCTTCATTGGGTTTCCCTGGGGGCACCCGTGCAGGCTCGCTCCCAAATCACGTTGCTGTGTCCATTGACACAGACAGCGGGACTTGGCCCCATCCCCTCTCATGTCACAGGATTTGATTGAGAGCAGCGGGAGCTAATGAATCCTGCTGCTATTAATTTTCCCACTCAGAAGCAGAGACTGGAGCCGCTGCACTCATGCACATCGCTAGACCAGATCGGGCTCAGGCAATCTACCCAAAACTAAAACAAAAAGGTTTGTATAGTATAGCAATTATATTATATATGCATTATTACCATTCATGCTGTAATACTTGTTTTTTTTTTTTTTTAAAAACATTATGTGCATAATGGATTTTCTAAACAAAGAGTACAGCAGAAGCTGTTTTTCCTCAGGCTGTCTCTCTCTGGCTGAAACTTCATATGGAATAGAAGTCTGCAGCCGTTTCATTTACTTGAATGTGTAATCTTTAGCTGAGGCTATTCAACTATGTAAACAACAGTCTCTTTTAAGTAAAATGAACAAGGACAACTCATAAAGCATAAAAGGAATTATAAAGCTCCATCTGCTGGCTGGAAATGAAAATACAAAATATTCATATAAAATATTTCATATTTTCTCCATTAAGAATATGTATTTTATATTTAAAGTGGAGGTCCACCCTAAAGTGGAACTTCCGCTCATTGAAATCCTCCCCCCCTCCGGCGCCACAATTGGCACCTTTCAGGGGGGAGGGGGGTGCAGGTACCTGTACAGTACAGGTATCTGCACCCACTTCCGGCGTAGATTCTGCAGAAGGTACGCCCCTTTCCGCAGAATCTACACCCCTTTCCGAAAGTCCCCCGCTTCCTGCTGGGAAACACACGGATCCCAGAGACAGCGGGGACCATCCTTATTGCGCAGCTTATCGGCTTCATTTCCCGGTTCCCTACTGCGCATGCACGAGCCGTGCTGTGCAATAAGTAACCGGGAAATGAAGCCGAAAGGCTCCACTTCCTGATTCCCATACTCAAGATGGCGGCGGCAGGACTCGAGAGACAATCGAGAGATCGGCTTCGGGTGCCGACATCGCGGGCGCGCTGGACGGGTAAGTGTCACTATTTTAAAAGTCAGCAGCTGCAGTATTTGTAGCTGCTGGCTTTAAAAAAAAAAAAAAACGGCGGAACTTGATCAGAATTATTGTAGCACTACCCCCGTAGGGTCGCTAAGTATAGATTTCCCTGGGCCTTCCTCTGATTATCCTGCAGCCAGATGCTTGTATTTTCATCGGACCAGGTGCACACTCATCTGCTCATTATCCAATGACAAGAATTGTTTTTTTGTATTTATTGTTAGAGCTTGGATAAGAGAAGGGATTAGTGGGATACTCCAAATTTAACTATGCACAGATGAGGACAACTCTCACTTGGCCTCACTTGGTTGTACTTAATAGCAGACTCTCTGCTGAACCATACAGCATCTGTATGGAAGAACACGTTCTTTGCTTGCTTTGGCAGCAGACTAAATGAACCCTGATTCTTCGGGACACTAACCAGTTTCCCCTTTAGCTGGCACCAGTCCACTGACTTTACTAGCTTGCAGGGATGGCCCTCCCAGAACAGGCCCCTAGACTTAAGTCTGTACTCACAGTAGCCAGGAATAGATCCTTCTAGGTGTGTCTCCTTCCCAGTGAGTTCTGAAGGATGTCTGGGTTGCAGGTTCTGTGACTCTGGCCCTCAGGTTGACTGCCTGAGGCTGCATGGCAGCCTGTACAGAGGAGGGGCATTGACCCCCCCTTCCTCCAGGACCCCGCTATCCATCCAAAGACCCCGTGCACATGTGCTCTCTTGGTATAAATACAATCACCCAGCATGCCTTGAAGCACCTTCCTCTGCCAATAGCCAGGGCTGTATCTACACTCATGCTCCCATTCTCGGGTTTCCTCCCACTGTCCAATGAGCCCCTTCCCATTGGACCAGTGTGAAACAAGCGGACAACATGAGCAGCACCTGATCACACTGTGCAGACCCAATGGATCACTGCTCCTGGTTAGGCAGAGAGCACCTAAATATACCTGACCGTCTGGCACTCTCTAGCACCTACCTAGGAGATGCTACATTATAAAGAAAAATGATTCATTCCATGGGTGGCATTAGATGCACACTCACTGTGCCACCAAGTGTGCAGGTGGGATGATCAACAATATATACAAAAACGAATACACTCTAGATCAAGTGTCAGGTACCTGACTGTGGAGCCTGAGATGATTAGGGCGGCCTCTTGCACAATTCCTATCCAAGCAACCCTGGTAGTGGAGACAGAGACTACTAGGGCAGTGGAAGGGAACAGGTGCCTGGAAGTTTTAGGAGTGAGCTGTAGCTTGGAGACACAGGAGACCTTCCAGTGTTGGTGTGGAGTCTGGTCACAAACCTTGTTCAGTGGGAGCCAAGCAGACAGGTGCAGAATCAGAATCAGGTTCAAGGTCGGGGACAGGCAGAATTTGGGCCAGGTCAGGAACAAGGTTAGCAGACATGGATTAAAATCAGGAACATGGGAACCAGAGTTAAAAACAATCCAGCACTTAGGAAAGGCAGGCTCTCAGTTTAAATAGGCTGCTGGGTGTCATAATCTGTGGATGCATGCACACGCCTACGTGCACACGCACATGCGCATTCTAGTTCTTGCTCATCTTGGGCTTCTATGCTTGTGACTCTGCACATGCGTATGGGAATGTGTACCTGCTGCATGGGAATGAGCACTTGCTGCATAGGAATGAGCCCCTGCTGTACAGGATCCTTGACATCAGGGATGTCAAACACAATTTAATTGTGGGCTGCATTGGCATTATAGTTGCCCTCAAAGGGCTGGTTGTATCTGTATCTAGAGCAACCCACCCCCCTTACATCGGATATCAAGAGCCCCCACACCATTAGAAGTCAAGAGTCCGCCACACTCCCTTACATCACAGTGCACCTCCCTTACCTTGGGCTGCTGCTGGGAAGGACCTGAGTGCAGAGGTGTGAAGCAGAAAGTGCATGTTTTGGAGGAGGACCAGAGGAGGGCTGGAGGTAGCTGCTGGAATCTGCTGAATGCTGAGACCAGGAGACAAGGGAAAGCTGCGGTTAGACGGACTGCTGATATGAGGGGACACAAGCCTTTCTGCAGCTGCACAAGGCAATGTGCCGCAGCTCGCAGCTGCAGGAGAGGTGTAAGGGCCATATGAAATGGCCTGGCAGTAGGGTTGCCACCTGTCTGGTATTCACCTGGACAGTTCGGGCTTTGAATTATATGTCTGGGTTTCAGTCCACCTGAAACCCGGACACAATAACAGACAGGAATGTGGCTCAAACAGGGCTTGACAGGGGGGTGAGGGCATACTCCCAGCTTTCTGAGAGGGGAATGAGGGACACGTATTAGCAAAAGTATATAGGCATATGAAAAAGGCCCCTGCCATGACCCCTTAAATGAGAATTGTATAAAAGAAATTGATTGGTTAAACCCACAAGTGCTTTTTTACCACTACTATTCTTATTATATTGGCTTTTGGAATTGGGAAACACTTTTGGCCCTGGGAAACACTTTTTGAAATATAAATAGTGCATTTTATATACAACTATATAAATCAGACCAGAATGAGGGACAAATGAGGAGCTATGAGGGACGGAGGGGCTTTGTTCCGAATCAGGGACAGTCCCTCAAAATCAGGGACAGTTGGGAGCTATGGGTTAGGGGGCAATATGCATGCCGCATTACTATTTTCTTTGCAGCAGCCAAAGGTGTCCCAGGTCTGTTACAATTCTACAGTGTATGCTAAAAAAAACTAAAAATTTGCTGTGCGCCGCTAAAGTGTTTGGGTTTGGCTTGAACAAAAAGTGGCAACCCTACCAGGCAGGCCGCATCCGGTCAGCAAGCCTTGTGTTTGATCCATGTGCTTTATGGACTCCTGCTTTTCCTTCACTGACCATGGATGCACTGGCAAAGCAAGGTCCATCTGCTCCCTGAGATTTAGACAAGAAATATTGAAGCTGCTTCCAAATCTTCTCCTTTTTCTTTATATAAACTTTATTGAGCATACATTGTATATTAAGTGTAGCACTGACCCCCGAAGGAGCGGCTGAATTTATTGGGCTTACCGTTACCTTCTTCACCTCGTATGCGAGTTTCCCGAGGTAGATTGCCCAAAAACTGCAGAGACTGATGACAGATCCACTTAAAGGGATTTTTATTTGTGAAAAAATAGTTAACAACACAATCTCTCAACATAGGATCAGAGGGTTTAGGTGAAAAGTCCAGGTACTCTTAATGTTAAATTCAGTATGAAACATTCTCTCACTTTGAATAAATCCAGAGAATAGCCATTCACATCTGGATCCCCACTCTAATTGGATAGTCCTTCTCTCACCAGGCCTAGCAGCCAACAGGGTACTCAAGTCAGGAATAAGTCTCTGCCACAGACTTTGCTATAGAGCATGTGAGGGAAACTTGAAAGCTTGTAGAACATTTGTGTGGTACCAGTATCTTGCAGCTGGTCCAGCGATACCACACATGATTGGATTCGCTTAGGTCCTTCAGCTTTTCCAGGCTCTTGTTGATAAGCCAACCCTTGCGTGGCCTTCTCCCAAAGAGTCCTCCCCTGGATAACTTCACAGTTGCTGGGCCTCTCCACCAACCGAGATGGCACCGGACCACCTCCGAATCCCTCCCTCAGTTTCCTCGTCTCGGGCTAGCCAGCCCCGAGACGTAAAGTTGGGTGGATCCGCACCCCAGGCCATGGAAATCCTGGGGGCTGGTCAGAGGACCAGGTCCATGCAGTCAGAACATACTTCTGGACTGGAACCCCGAAACACGTGACATCGGCACCTTAAGTACTCTCTCCGAGAAGGCACAGCAAGAGTGACACTCCCACTGGGCTGATTCAGAGAGAAAGTAACCTTAATGCACCCAACTAGACTGTGTTTCCATGCCTGCCGCAAGTGACAGCACCACCTATGGTCAGGCAGAACACCCGGTAGTCCAGTCAGACTGATACTGAGGCCAAAATTTTGAGCAATCAAACCCAAACCAAACTGCTGTTTAAAGGTAACGTTAAATTAAAAAACACATAGCGCGTACTCTTCAGGAGCCGGTGCTACATAAGCAAAACCTTTTCCAGCAGACCATGCTCCTATTCCACTGGTGTGCGTCATCCCTATAAGTGCTTAATAATAGAGGACCTTCAATATTTCTTGTTGGATTGATCCACAGCCTGGGCCAGACAGTGCCTGTGTAGTTTCAGCACGGACATCACTGAGACATCACAAAACAAGGTATCTGTGTATGAGGTCTAAAATAGAAACTGCCATTTTCTGATTCATGAGCTTCATACCAGTTCCAGTACAATGAAATTACTCACGTATTAGGTTCATCTTCACGGCACCAAAGCTAGTATGTGCCTAAATTGGAGTTGCTATCTTGGGTTTCTCATAAAGGTATTTTGCCCGGTAAACCCGTCATGAACAAAATACGGGAGCTGATGTTTTTCTAATGCTGGCTGTTATTCTGACCTACTGTGTACAACACTGAACCAGGACAAATATGCAAATCAGCAAAATAACAACAGAATCCTCATCAACATTTTTTTTTTTTTAAGGTCAGTTACTATTAAAGAGGAAGTAAACCCTGATGCTCGCTGCAAAGCCTGCAAATGGAAAGCATAACATTATGTTCCACTTACCTGCAAAAGAATCCAGCGATGTCCCCTGTGTAGGCAGCGTCCATCTTCTGGCCCCTCTTCCTTCCTCGTCGCGGACTCCGGCTTTGTGAATCGCTGGAGCCGCGTGACGTCACTCCCGCGCATGCGCATGGGAGCCGCAATTAACGGCACAGGCTAGGGAAGGAGGCTAGGGAAGAAACAGCACTTAGCTTAGTTTCTTCCCCACGCATGCACTGTTGTATTTCCTTAATCCAGGCTTACCTATAGGTAGAAGTCCAAAAAGTGGGTTTACAACCACTTTAAAAATATGTTAGAATAAAAGCTAAACAACTACTGTTTGCAAAAGTAGTGCTTGTGTAAACAGAAAATTTGATGTTTCTTTTATGACATGCGTAGGTAGATGTAATGCTAAGGTGTCTCCACCGACCTGATGAGGGCGCTGTGTTGCTTCTTCATGCTGGCAGGCACTCACTGGGACTAACAATTGTCATTTTGATATGCGGGTACACCTAATGCATGTGTTTTGTATATGCTCCTTCATTTTTTTTTTATTGCTTGTGTGTTAGCTATGTTTGGGGGGAATCCCACACCATTTTTTTCTTTGCATGGTGTGCCCCCTTAAAATCCAGATGCAAAGGGGGTTATTTACTAAAGCGGGAGAGCGCAAAATCTGGTGCAGCTCTGCATAAAAACCAATCGGCTTCCAGGTTTTATTGCCACAGGTTAATTGAACAAACTGAGGTTAGAAGCTGATTGGCTACCATGCACAGCTGTACCAGATTCTGAGTGCACCAGTTTTAGTAAATCTACCCCAAAGAGTCTGGTATGAGTTATGGGGGGACCCCATGTCTTTTTTTTACGTGGGGTCCACCCTTAAAATGCATAACAGACCATCATTGATGATAAGATCTTTGGTATGCATTTTAGGGGGATGCCATGATTTTTTTTTTTTTTTAACAATTCTTGATGTAGGATGTACTACAGCATAGTGACAGTTTGGGGGACATTTTTTTATCAATTTATATTTTCCTGCCAGCTTCCTTTCTTTTTAATGGCATGGGGACCCCTCCAAAGTACCCCCCAAAACACATACTTAACCCTTAAGGGGTTGGTATGTATGTTGGAGGTCCCCATGCCGTTTTTTTTTTACAAAGAAATCAAAGAAATCTAAGTTGGCATGGTAATGTCATTTACCAGCCATTTAAACAGCATTTTTTTTTCTTTTTCACTTATAAACATGTCTGCAGCACAGTGGCTAAGTGAAAAAATGGTGGTGCTGCGCATCCAGAAAAATGGAACCTTACAAGAAATGTTAGAGAGCTAATTATTCAGATGGAGATATATCAGATGGTATGTATTCAAACTAGTATGGTAGAGGAGAACTTCTTATCCCGATGTAAAAATTATTCTATCGAAAGTGCTTGCAACAGTGTGTACACAATGATAACTGTCACAATGCAGGGTGCAACTTATATCTCTATGATATAATAATAGTGCTAAGTGCAATAGTACATATAAGACCACATACAGTAGTCTAACTATAAATCAGACTTCTAAAAGTGCTGAGTGCATCACAGGATACGGAGACCGGAAGTGACGCTCGCACCAGAGCGGTCGATTTGAATTGTCTTGCTGCTAATATACATGAGCTGGTGTCTCGTGAAAGTGCCAGCGGCATCTACTAAATAAGAGCATTCCTCACAAATCCCATTTAAGTGCAGGAGCCCATTGAATATTTACAGTGGCTGAGTGGTTAGAAGTTCTACCTAGCAGCACTAGGGTTGCTGGTTTGAATTCCAACCATGGCACTACCTGGCTGGAGTTTACATGTTCTCCCTGTGGCTGCGTGGGTTTTCTCCAGGAATTCTGGTTTTCACCCACACTTCAATGACATGCTGGTAGGTTTAGTGTATATATGGGTTTTGGATTAACAATTACAATTCTTGATCTGTTTAATGAATGTCCTATCAAGTGACTCCAGGTATGTTCGGTTCATTTCTACCCATTAGTTATTCAGTGTGAATGTATGTATATACCTTTGTTCCAATCACAGCTAGAGTGTACTATACTCTGAATAAACAGAGTCTTTTAGTTTAATCAAATGGGCAAACATTAAACTTTCCTAATAGAAATGGTTCTATCTTCTATTCGGTGACACATTTTTGGACAAAAGATTACGTCCAACATGACAAGGTAGACTCCTCTAGGGCAGGGCCTACACTAAACTACACTAACTACACCAACTCCTAAGGTTAGTTCACACTCAGACTGGTGGTCATGGCAGTGAAAGTTAACCCCCCTCCCATCCCTTCCCCCTCATTGGTGGTCATGTCAGTAAAAGTTACTTAACACCCCCCTGTTACTTGTCATAACAGTGAAAGTTAACCCCCCTCCCATCCCTTCCCCCTCATTGGTGGTCATGTCAGTAAAAGTTACTTAACACCCCCCTGTTACTTGTCATAACAGTGAAAGTTAATCCCCCTCCCATCCCTCCCCCCATTGATGGTCTAGGCAGTGAAAGTTAGTTAACCTCCCCCTGCAGTGGTGGTTATAGTAGTGAAAATTACCCCCTCCCCCCCCCCCATTGGGGGTCATGGTACTGAAAGTTAGTCAACAACCCCATTACTGGTCATGGGAATGAAAGTTAACCCCCCATCCCTCCCCTGGTAGTTATGGTACTGAAAGTTACCCCCCCACCCCTCTTCACTCTCTATTCGTGGTCATGACAATTGCCATGACCACCAGTGTAGGGGGTTAACTAATTTTCGCTGTCATGGCCACCAGTGAGGGGGAAGGGAATTCATTAACTTCAACTGCCATGACCACCAGTGTGAGGAGGTAACTAAATTGCACTGCCATGACCACCAGTGTGTAGGCGATGGGGAGGGTTCATTAACCACTTCAGCCTCGGACCAATAAACACCTTAAGGACCAGGGGTCTTTTTACAATTTTGCACTGCGCTGCTTTAACTGGTAATTGCGCGGTCATGCAATATTGCACCCAAACGAAATTCGCGTCCTTTTCTTCCCACAAATAGAGCTTTCTTTTGATGGTATTTGATTGCCTCTGCGATTTTAATTTTTTGCGATATAAATGGAAAAAGAGCGAAAATTTTGAAGAAAAATGATATTTTCTTCTTTTTGTTTTAAGAAAAATCGAATAAACTAAATTTTAGTCATACATTGAGGGCAAAATTTATTCAGCCACATGTCTTTAGTAAAAAAAATGTCAATAAGCGTATATTTTTTGGTTTGCGCAAAAGTTATAGCGTCTACAAACTAGAGTACATTTTCTGGAATTTACACAGCTTTTAATTTATGACTGCCTATCTCATTTCTTGAGGTGCTAAAATGGCAGGGCAGTACAAACCCCCCCCAAATGACCCCATTTTGGAAAGTAGACACCCCAAGGAAACTGCTGATGGGTATGTTGAGCCCATTGAATATTATTTTTTTTTTGTGCTAAGGGATTGAATAATGACAAAAAAAATAAATAAAAATGTACAAAAAGTTGTCACTAAATGATATATTGCTCACACATGCCATGGTTATATGTGGAATTGCACCCCAAAATATATTCCGCTACTTCTCCCGAGTACGGGGATACCACATGTGTGGGACTTTTTGGGAGTCTAGTCGCGCACGGCATCCCGAAAACCAATCACCACCTTCAGGATTTCTAAGGGTGCAAATTTTTGATTTCACCCCTCACTACCTATCACAGTTTCGAAGGCCATAAAAAGCCAAAATAGCACAAAACCCCCCAAAATGACCCCATTTTGGAAAGTAGACACCCCAAGCTATTTACTGAGAGGCATGTTGAGTCCATGGAATATTTTATATTTTGCCACAAGTTGCGGGAATATTACAAACTTTTTTTTTTTGCACAAAGTTGTCACTAAATGATATATTGCTCACACATGCTATGGGCATATGTGAAATGACACCCCAAAATACATTCTGCTGCTTCTCCTGAGTACAGGGATACCACATGTGTGGGACTTTTTGGGAGCCTAGCCGCGTACAGGACCCCGAAATCCAAGCACCGCCTTCAGGATTTCTAAGGGCATAATTTTTTTATTTTACTCCTCACTACCTATCACTACCTATCACAGTTTTGACGGCCATAAAATGCCAAGATGGCACAAAACCCCCCCAAATGACCCCATTTTGGAAAGTAGACACCCCAAGGAAACTGCTGATGGGTATGTTGAGCCCATTGAATATTTATTTTTTTTGTCCTAAGGGATTGAATAATGACTAAAAAAAAAAAAAAAAAAAAAATGTACAAAAAGTTGTCACTAAATGATATATTGCTCACACATGCCATGGTTATATGTGGAATTGCACCCCAAAATATATTCCGCTACTTCTCCCAAGTACGGGGATACCACATGTGTGGGACTTTTTGGGAGTCTAGTCGTGCACGGCATCCCGAAAACCAATCACCACCTTCAGGATTTCTAAGGGTGCAAATTTTTGATTTCACCCCTCACTACCTATCACAGTTTCGAAGGCCATAAAAAGCCAAAATAGCACAAAACCCCCCAAAATGACCCCATTTTGGAAAGTAGACACCCCAAGCTATTTACTGAGAGGCATGTTGAGCCCATGGAATATTTTATATTTTGCCACAAGTTGCGGGAATATTACAAACTTTTTTTTTTTTGCACAAAGTTGTCACCAAATGATATATTGCTCACACATGCTATGGGCATATGTGAAATGACACCCCAAAATACATTCTGCTGCTTCTCCTGAGTACAGGGATACCACATGTGTGGGACTTTTTGGGAGCCTAGCCGCGTACGGGACCCCGAAATCCAAGCACCGCCTTCAGGATTTCTAAGGGCATAATTTTTTTATTTTACTCCTCACTACCTATCACTACCTATCACAGTTTTGACGGCCATAAAATGCCAAGATGGCACAAAACCCCCCCAAATGACCCCATTTTGGAAAGTAGACACCCCAAGGAAACTGCTGATGGGTATGTTGAGCCCATTGAATATTTATTTTTTTTGTCCTAAGGGATTGAATAATGACTAAAAAAAAAAAAAAAAAAAAAAATGTACAAAAAGTTGTCACTAAATGATATATTGCTCACACATGCCATGGTTATATGTGGAATTGCACCCCAAAATATATTCAGCTACTTCTCCCGAGTATGGGGATACCACATGTGTGGGACTTTTTGGGAGTCTAGTCGCGTACGGCACCCCGAAAACCAATCACCACCTTCAGGATTTCTAAGGGTGCAAAGGCCATAAAATGCCAAAATAGCACAAAACCCCCCCAAATTACCCCATTTTGGAAAGTAGACACCCCAAGCTATTTACTGAGAGTCATGTTGTCTGAACGAAAAAAAAGAGATTGATCGGTGGGTATGCCCACCATTAGATACCTCCCTTCATCCACCCACTTCTAATGATGGACATACATGCACCATTTATATATGCCGAAGCATGGGGGCATCCTCCCGCAAAAAAGTTATGCCGCGTACATACGTTCAAACTTTTCCATGGGCAAGCCCCCTGTCGTAATTTTGACCGTATGTACGCGGCATTAGGAGCAAAATCGCTCCTCCACCCCTTATGCCCCCATGCTTCGGCATATATGCTCTTTTTTAACTGTGGTGGTGAAATCACCGCCTACAGCACTGGAGTCACGGCTTTATGTATCGTGGGAGCAAACGCTGTTGCTGTCAAGATAAATAAATCCGCGCTGCAGCTGAATGGCGTACCTGCTAAGCAAATTATGGTTAACGTTAAAACAAAGTAACATCCCAGTAAAACCTTACCATACCATACCTGCAAAGCAATTGCCAAAAAAAACAGTAAAAAATAAAACATTTTTTAACACAACCTGTGCCTAAAATATATATATATGCCGAAGCATGGGGGCATCCTCCCGCAAAAAAGTTATGCTGCGTACATACGTTCAAACTTTTCCACGGGCAAGCCCTCCGTCGGAATTTTGACCGTATGTACGCGGCATTAGGAGCAAAATCGCTCCTCCACCCCTTATGCCCCCATGCTTCGGCATATATGCTCTTTTTTAACTGTGGTGGTGAAATCACCGCCTACAACACTGGAGTCACGGCTTTATGTATCGTGGGAGCAAACGCTGTTGCTGTCAAGATAAATAAATCCGCGCTGCAGCTGAATGGCGTACCTGCTAAGCAAATTATGGTTAACGTTAAAACAAAGTAACATCCCAGTAAAACCTTACCATACCATACCTGCAAAGCAATTGCCAAAAAAAAACTGTAAAAAATAAAACATTTTTTAACACAACCTGTGCCTAAAATATATATATGCCGAAGCATGGGGGCATCCTCCCGCAAAAAAGTTATGCTGCGTACATACGTTCAAACTTTTCCACGGGCAAGCCCTCCGTCGGAATTTTGACCGTATGTACGCGGCATTAGGAGCAAAATCACTCCTCCACCCCTTATGCCCCCATGCTTCGGCATATATGCTCTTTTTTAACTGTGGTGGTGAAATCACCTCCTACAGCACTGGAGTCGCGGCTTTATGTATCGTGGGAGCAAACGCTGTTGCTGTCAAGATAAATAAATCCACGCTGCAGCTGAATGGCGTACCTGAAAACATGAAAAATGGTTAACAATAACACAGTAAACAGTAAAGTATAAAAAATTTGAGAGAAGAGAGAGAGAGAGAGAGAGAGAGAGAGAGAGAGAGAGAGAACAATAAAACGACAACTATTTTTGGTTTTTATATTTTATATTTTTTTTGGTTTTTTTATTTTCCTTTTTTTTTTTTTTTTTTTTATACACTTTTTTTTTAACTGTAAACTGTAACGGTTCGGGTCTCTCAAAATGCGATGGCATCTTGGGAGACCCTGTGTAAGTGTGCCTAGCCTGTGAAATGCTGTACCCTACGCTAATACTTCACTAGTTCATGGTAGCGTTCAAAACACTCACCCTGACAAAGACCAGGATTGCCAGGACAGCGTGGACAATAAGAACGGGTGTCACGCCTATATCCGCGCTTGCTACAGACACGACATCTTTTTTGGGGGGCTCGTTGGGTAGGGGTACTCGGGAGGACATAAGAATAATGCCTCTCATGCAGCCGGCTTACTGCATTTGGTTGGGAATGGTGAGGTACAGAACCGTCTGGAAACAGAAGCTCTGTGACAACCTCTCTTTGGAAGAAAAGAAAGGTTAATGTTCCGCCTGAAGTTTTGTATAGCACAAAAGCATTCAGCAAAGCCAATTGAAATAAGTAAGCAGACACTTTTTTGTACCAGCGTCTGGTCTTACGGGAAGTTAGATACAGCGCCAACATGTGGTCATTGAGGTCCACCCCTCCCATATTTTTGTTATATTCGTGGACACAGAGGGGTTTCTCCACAATACCAGTCGCCGTAGAAATTTGGACCGTCGTGTCTGCATGAAGGGAGGTAAGAACGAAAACATTCTTATTATGCCTCCACTTCATAGCGAGCAAATTATTACACCGATAGCAGGCTCTCTCCCCCAGCCTAAGACGGGAATCTACAAGCCGCTGGGGAAAGCCCCGGCGATTAGGTCGCACGGTGCCACATGCTCCAATCTGATTATCAAATAAATGACTAAACAGTGGCACGCTGGTGTAATAGTTGTCCACGTACAAGTGGTACCCCTTTCCGAATAAGGGTGACACCAATTTCCACACTATCTTGCCAGCGCTTCCTATGTAATCAGGGCAGTTCTCCGGCTCTACGTAACTATCTTTACCCTCATAAACCATAAAGCTCCATGCATAGCCTGTGGCCCTGTCACAGCACTTATAGAGCTTGACCCCGTATCTGGTACGCTTGTTGGGAATGTACTGTTTGAATGACAAGCGACCAGTAAACTTAACCAGGGACTCATCAACGCAGACAACTTTTTGGGGAGTAAACAAGTCTGCAAAACGTTGGTTGAAGTGGTTTATGAGGGGCCGAATTTTGTAGAGCCGATCGTATTCAGGGTCTCCACGTGGACGACAAAGTTCATTGTCACTGAAGTGCAAGATCCGCAAGATCTGCTCGTATCGTTTCCTGGACATGGAGTTAGAGAACACGGGCATGTGGTCAGCCGGATGCGTGGACCAATAAGCCCGCATCCGCATAAATTTATGTGTGCCCATGTTGAGGGAAAGGCCCAAAAACATCTTAAATTCGGAAACCGTAACTGGTTTCCAATCTCTGGCAAGAGACGGCAACTGGGGATTAGCGGCGATGCGTTGACCAGCATATAAATTGGTTTGGTCCACAATAGATCTATAGAGATCTTCCGTGAGATACAGAGAATAAAAATCGAGTGGCGTAAAATCATCTGTATCCACCTGAATACCGGGTTGGGCAGTGAATGGGGGAAGTACGGGTTCTGCAGAAGTGGTGGGCACCCAATTGGGATAGGCGAATTCTGCAGGAAGGGCACTATGGGTACGACGGGCCTGTCTTTGTCTTCTTCTTGGTGGCAGCGGGACACTACTTGTGCTTGCCACCTCGCCAGCTTGAACTGCACTTATGGGACTCGCCACGTCACCACGTGATACTGCAGTGCTGGATGTACGTCCAGGGTGTACTAGGCCGCTGGTGCTTGCCAGTTCACCAAAAGGATGAGCGGCGCTAGTACTGGCTCTATACTCCATACGAGGGACTTGCGGTTCCTGCACCTCAACAACATCAGAAAATCGGGGTCGGGTACGCCTGACAATTGCAGGGACCTCTTCTTCGTCGTCAGAGCTATCTGACATGGAGGCGCTGTCCTCTACAGGTTCGTATTCTGAGCCTGAATCTGACAGATCAGTGTCTTCCTCTTCACTATCTGTCATGCTCAGAAACGTGTAGGCCTCTTCACTAGTGTACCTTCGCTTTGCCATTTTGGGCTCTAAATTTAGGGGTACAGTAGTGAGACTCACAGGTAAAAAAGCACCTAGCCTGTCAGCGACTGTATAAAACGCTACAAAAAAAAACTGTTAGCGATCGCAGGGATCAGGCCTGACTCTGCGAACGCTGCAGTTATGTGTGTTGTGTTTTGTAAGTGACAGTGATCGATCGATACTGCACTTGGGTGGGCTGGGCTGGGCTGGGCAGAGGGGCAAAACGCAGGTGCTAGCAGGTATCTGGATTGATCCTGCTAACAATGCGTTTTTTTAGAACCCTAAATTGCTGGGCACGCTAGTATAGATCTGATCAGATCAGATATTGATCTGTTCGGATACTATACCACTAAGGGAGGTGTATGCTTTGCGCGTGGGTGTTAGCGGTGCTGGCACTAACCTAGCACTGCCTGGGGCGACGCAGACCCTTTCTGACCCTAAAACCAAATTTATATCACCCGCCGGGTGATCAGGGGGTTAAACCTTTATTAGGTAATAAATGGCGGGTGCCCTGATGCTATAAAAAGCGAACTACCTAACCAGCGTCACCCGTAACACTTATACGGTGATCACTGGTGAAAGGGTTAACTAAGGGCAATCAGGGGTTAAAACCTTTATTGGGTATTTATATGGGGGTACCTGAAGCTTTATAAAAACCTGACGGGGAACCTAAATAACTAAATAACTAACTGGCTAACCAGCGTCACCAGTGACACTTATGCAGCGATCGCTGGTGAAAGGGTTAACTCTAGGGGCAATCAAAGGGTTAAAACCTTTATTAGGTTATATATCGGGGTACCTAACGGTATAAAAACCTGGCGTTGAACCTAAAAAAAAACTAGCTTCCTAGCGGGACCAGTGACACTATTGCAGCGATCAGAAAAACGATCGCTTAGTGACACTGGTAAAAGAGGGTGAAAGGGTTAACTGGGAGGGCAATCAAGGGATTAAACCTTTATTAGGGGGGGGTAGGGGGCTACCCTGGACCTAAAGGGGCCTAACACTAGCTGCCCTGACACTTTTTACAGTCACAACTGACACTAAATGTAGTGATCAATAAATAAATGAACACTGCATTAGTGACACTGTGACTGGGGGGGGGGCGGGGGGCCGATCGGGGGGGTGATCGGGGGGTGACTGGGGTGAAATGTGTGCCTGTGTGTACCTATGTGTCAGTGGACTGTTGGTGCACTTACTTGGACGTCTTCACTCCTCGCTGTCCGGTTCAAAAAGACCGCCACGAGGAGTGTGACATCACTTCCTCCTCCTGTGTTTACATTTTCACAGGGGAGGAAGTTCGTCACTGGCCAGGAGCGATCGAGAGGGGATGGGCGGAAACCAACGGCCATCCCCTCATCGCCGATCGCTCCGGCACCGAAAGGGACCGCCGTATCTAGCGGGAGGGGGTCCGATCGGACCCCCCACCCGCTAGAAGGCATTCACGTACATTTACGTGATTGTGCCTGCCTGTGCCATTGTGTTGACGTACATTGGCAATACGGCGGTCCTGAAGTTGTTAATTTTCACTGCCATGACCATTGATGGGGTAAAGGGGGTTAACTTTCACTACCATGACCAGCAGTGTTGGGGGAGATAAACTAACTTTCCCTGCCATGACTACCAAGACCAAGAAGGGGTGGTGCTATATTCATAGTCAACCACGGAGGTGGAAACATTATGCTTTGGAGCGGTTTCTCTGCTAAAGGTACAGACCGACTTTGTCGCATTGAAGGGCCAATGGATGGTGCCATGTATTTTAAAATCTTGAATGAGAGTCTTCTGCCCTCAGCCAGAACACTAAAGATGGGCCATGGATGGGTCTTTCAGCATGGCAATGACCCAAAACCTAGCGCCAAGGCAACAAAGGAGTGGCTCAAGAAGAAGCACATTAAGGTCATGGAGTGGTCTAGTCAGTCTCCAGACCCTAATCCTATAAAAATAATTATGGAGGGAGCTGAAACTTTGAGTTGCCAAGCGACAGCTTAGAAACCTTAAGGATTTAGAGAAGATCTGTAAAGAAGATTGGACCAAAATTCCTTCTGAGATGTGTGTAAACCTGGTAACCAATTATAAGGAACGTCTTACCTCTGTGCTTGCCAACAAGGTTTCTCTACCAAGTATTAAGCCATGTTTTGCTTGGGGATCAAATACTTATTTTACTCACTGAACTGCAACTCAATTTATAACATTTGTAGCGTCTGTTTTTCTGGAATTTTGGTTGATATTCTGTCTCTATCATTTAAAATACACCTATGATAAAAATGATAGACCTTTAATTTATTTGTAAGTGGGTAAACAATCCGAATAATTACGTTCCCCACTGCAAAGTAACCCCCTTAACTATATAGACAGTTTTTTGATAAAGGTGAACCATGCCTTTAACTCTTGCATTGTTGTGTCAGCTTTTATTACAGCGTCATCTAGGATTAGAGTTATGCTTAGCTGGGGAGGAGGGCTAATTAAAAAAAAAGACAAAATCATTGATTCCAGCTGATTTCATACAGAGATAATTAGTTTTTCATTTCCAAGTCTTTTCTATATAGTCTGTTGTCACTATTACCATATCATAATTGCTATTACCATACCATTCTCTTCCAACGTATTGTCTGCATTTCATTATTAACATTATTGGATCCACATTCTCTTCAAGGTCTCAGCTGTCACGTTATTGCCATGAAAACTGAAAGCTGGGACAGTTGAAAAAAAAATATTTATTGGTTTCTGTCCCATGTTATTAACATATCATTATCGGCACTCTACACCTGAGATTTCCTATGGGGTATTATAACGGAGCCTATCTGGAATGGTTGAAATTGCCATTTTGCCATTTTTTTCATGGGTGATTTCACTTCTGACAGTCTAAGCATTCTTATAAATCCACACTGGGTAATTTATTTAACCACTTCATCTCCCGCACTTGTATACACCTTATGGACCATTCTATTTTTTATTTATATATTCTGTTATTGTGCAAACACTATCAGCCAAACTCTCTCCGACTAACTAACCGAGAATCCAATTGGTTTATCTGAGCTTAGGCTAACATTAAACAGCTTGGTGTCTAAAATGTAGGCAGGTGCAGTGTGTTTTTTCCACTGCAGGTGGCGCTCAACTGCAGTGGTTCTGCAGCTGGAAATGAAATTATGAGGAACAAGGTTTCTCTATGGTTTCCCAGGGTCGCCAGGTTGGATGTTGTTGTCCCATGTGACTCTGGTTGCCATCTTGGGTCTGGCAGAGCCTTTTTAAGGCCCTGACTCTTGTGTTTGGAGCTCTTTATGTGAGTGGGTAGCGTAGGGAGAGGTATCCCATTTGTTAGGGACAGCATTAGTGATAGGAAAAGGTTTCTGATAAGGAGGGAAAGCATAGGGCCGCAACTCTTCTGGATACCTTCCTAACTGGGCTCCAGGTGGCCAGGCCGTATCCCGCCCCTCTCAATAGATGCTGTCAGTCTGGCAGATACCTGCTCTTGGCACACTGCTGGAAACCGTGAGTGTACCTGGTTGGGCAGACTTTCCACCAGCTTGTTGTGAACTGTTGCTGCATTTCTTCAATGCAAGCTTTATACTTCTGATAGTGGGACTTATTGCCGCCGCACGGTGCAGTTCCCACCTATAAAATGACTGATTACAGTCACATCGACACACAACAAGTACTGGGGGAATTCCAAATTTCAAACATCAGGAGACTTTACTAGCACTCTTAGTAGGATATCTAACTAGAGAAGTACAGTCTGGAACCATATGGACACTGCTATCTACTGGGTAGTTTAAGGACATTTCATTTATAATTTTGAAGAATACATGTAATGTACAAATATTTATGAGGAACAACAAAACTAGACGTAATATTAATACATATTCATCCCTCCCTGTCCTATCCATCTTCATGATAAATACAAAAATGGAATATTGGGAAGGCTTACGTCTGTGCAAAATAAACTCCCCCACCCCCAAATCCCTCTAATCCCTCACATATACAGGGCTGCTGTTAGAAATCATGGGGCGCTGTACAGCCTACCTGACAGGCCCCCCCCCCACTCATCCTGAAAACCGATCCCCCTGTGGGCCTTCAGCAGCTGCTGGCAGGAGAGGAGGGAACCTGGCAGCGCTGCAGAGGAAGGGGGGCACATGGGGGGGCATGGACAGCAAGGGGGGGGGGTGGGGGCACAAATATTAGAGCTGAGGATCGGTTTCTTAAATGAGACAGTACAGCCTTTCCCCTGCTCAGCAGGTCCCTGGATCCATTCATTGAATGAATGGGACCTGGGCCCAGCTGTACTGCCTTATCAGCAGCTTTGCCAATCTACTTGCAATATTTTTAATTACCTGAGTCCACTGTCACATGTAGTGGAGCCCAGAGCTTCTGCTGTGGTTTACAACCACTGACCGGCCGTGTTGCCTCTGGTCTTTAGGATGCTGTGATAGGCTCTTCCTACAGCCAATGAGAAGTGTCCATGTCACCACAGTGTGATGTGGGCACTTCAAGATGGACCCTCCCATACAGAGGACTCAGGATTGGCAAGACAAATAACCATGGGCTTAGATCAAATTGTGTAGTTTTTTTTTATTATTTTTATTATTAAAGGCAATTCCAGCCATGGATGCCATACTTTATCAGCGGCTATATATTTGCTTCTAATTGGTGGTTTACTTTGCCTAATGCATATTTAATTGCTATAAGTTTACTATGGCTTGTAATTGTAATATTTTGTCATCAGTTAGGCCTGATGGTCTGAGCACTTGTTTACTTGCCTATGTCTTGGATACTTAAACAGTGAGATATCTGTTGCACCGTTCCTGTCTACCAGGGAATTTTGGCTAGTCTTGGTGTGTTCCAGCTCCCCCATAATGTAAAAGAGTTATATTTAAAAAAAAATTAATCCACAATTTAACAGAGAGATTGAGGGCCCCTTATAAAAGCCAGAGCAGGTGTGTAGAACCATGCACATAAAGAAGAATTGCATTGCGGCAATTTTTACACAGAATGAAATGCATTCTCTGATTGAAAAGGTGGAGAGGTAGGGTGGTGATGTTGTGACCTCCACCTTGTCCAACACTTTGCAAACACTTGAAAAGTAAAAGTGAAAACACTTTCCATTCATTGAGAACCTTGAAAGTCTTCTCTGAAAGGCACCCATGCTGGGCGGGTGACCTCTTCTCTTCAGTAAGTAGCAGGGCAGCCACTTGGCACAGGAACCAAAAGTGGTGCGTATAACAACAATTTCCAGCTTCCACAGGCATGGTGCATACATACTTACATTGATCTAAACTGGACCAATGAAATTATTTAACCCCTTGACACTAACAGTATGCAAATATGCAGCCCCCACTGGACTGGGCTTTTTTCCATGGGGTCGCATATTTGCATATCTGTCTGTGTGCTGGGAGAGTGCCGCACGGCACGCTCCTAGCACAGAGACCAGGGTCTTACCTAGAGCCCTGAGACTCATACTAATTATTGGAACCTGCAATGCCCAATTTCAGGTCACCTGATCTCAGTGATAGCCTCTTATTGGCTGTCATAGTGATCAGTCATTGTGAAGCCGCCCCATGTTTTCTCTCTTTGAATGGAGGAGAGGGATATATTGTATCTCTCTCTCTCTCCTTGCACAAAGAAAAAAAAAACTGTATGTAAAAAATATAAAAATAATAAATAAAAAAAATGAAACAAGAAAATACCTAGATTGAAGTTTGATCTAGGTCAGTGCCAGGGTTAGTGTTTAAGGTCAAGGTCGGGGTTAACACCCCCCGGTTCGGTTTCGCACCAGAACTTTCGAACGGACCCCAAATTCGAACGAACTTTAGAACCCCATTGAAGTCTATGGGACTCGAACGTTCGAAATTAAAAGTGCTAATTTTAACGGCTAATATGCAAGATACTGTCCTAAAAAGGGTTTGGACATGGGACATGGGTCAATGCATAAAATGTTTTTAAAAATGGCTGTTTTGGCGGGAGCACTGATTTTAATGACGATTAAAGTGAAAAAAAAAGTGAAATATTCCTTTAAATATGGTGCCTGGGGGGTGTCTGTAGTATGCCTGTGAAGTGCCACGTGTTTCCCGTGTTTAGAACAGTCCCTGCACAAAATGACATTAAACGGAAATAACACCATTTAAAATTGCTTGCGGTTTTAATGTTATATCTGGTTCCTGCAATATGGTTGAAAATCATTGAGAAAAATGGCATGGGTAGCCCTCCCTGCCCATTACCAGCCTATTTGGGTCTTGTACGCATATTAAGGGGAACCCTGTACCCATATTAAAAAAAGGAAATGCGTGTGGCCCCCAGGCCCTATATACTCAGAACAGCAGTATACAGGCGGTGCAAACAAGACAGGGACTGTGTAGGTTTGTTGTGTTAAGTTGAATCTGTTTGTAATTTTCAACTGTTAGGCCGCGTACACACGCGCGGACTGTTCGCCCAACCTTGTCCGCTGAACAGTGTTTGGGCGGACAGTCCGCTCGTGTGTGGGGCTTCAGCGGACAGTTTCAGCGGACAGTTGGCCGAACAAGGTCTTACGGAAATTCCGAAAAACTGTCCGCTGAAACAAGGTTTCAGCGGACTGTTCGCTCGTGTGTAGGCTTGTTCGGCCAACTAAGTCTCGCGCATGCTCAGAAAGGATTTCCACGTCAGAAGGTTGCATTGCAGTGTATAGGACGTCGTATTTTTCGTCCCGTCGTACGTGCCGTTCACGTCATCGCGCACGGTTTCAGCAAACTGTTCGTCCGTCGTGTGTGGCCATGTCCGTCCATGCTAAGTTTGAGCGGACTGTTCGCTCAAACTGTTGGACGGACAAAGTTGGGCCAACAGTCCGCGCGTGTGTACGCGGCCTTACATTTTTAAAGTGTAGCTCCAGTCAAAAAAACTATTTTTAAGCTTTTTGGAAAACATAGGGAAGGGTTATCACCCCTGTATAATTTGTTTTGTTGTCCATCTTTTTTCATCTCACTTGCTGTTGTCTCCTTCCGTTTGCAAGTAGTAGATGTTTGTAAATTGGATGTTTGAAAGTAGGGGCCTGCCCTATATGCTCTGCAGAAATGGCGGAACAAGGTGTTGGTTTTGCCACAACATTGTAAGCCCTCAAAGTGACTCTTGGTGGGCGCTGGAGCACCCTGCTGTGAACGATTATATCAAGAATTGTAATTACATGCCATTGTTGAACAGTGGTAGAAAAATTGACCTTTGGTGGTTGTGGTGCTGGTGCCACAACACTATAAGTCCTCACCGTTACTCTGGGTGGGCACAGGAAGGGGCCCTCCTGTGAAATATTATATCAAGAATTGTAATTACATGTCCCTGTTAAACAGGGGCAGAAAAATTTGGCCTTAGGCACTGCTGCTGGTGCCACCACACTGCAACCTCTCCCATATACTCTAGTTTTATTGCAGGAATTAGCCCTGCTGCAAAGCATTGCATCAAAAATTGTACTTAAACGCCCCTGTTAAACAGGGGCAGAAAAACTGGGCCTTAGGCACTGGTGCTGGTGCCACCACACTGCAACCTCTGCCATATACTCTAGTTTTATTGCAGGAATTAGCCCTGCTGCAAAGTATTGCATCAAAAATTGTAATTAAACGCCCTGTTAAACAGGGGCAGAAAAATTGGGCCTTAGGCACTGGTGCTGGTGCCACCACACTGCAACCTCTGCCATATACTCTAGTTTTATTGCAGGAATTAGCCCTGCTGCAAAGCATTGCATCAAAAATTGTAATTAAACGCCCCTGTTAAACAGGGGCAGAAAAATTGGGCCTTAGGCACTGGTGCTGGTGCCACCACACTGCAACCTCTGCCATATACTCTAGTTTTATTGCAGGAATTAGCCCTACTGCAAAGTATTGCATCAAAAATTGTAATTAAACGCCCTGTTAAACAGGGGCAGAAAAATTGGGCCTTAGGCACTGGTGCTGGTGCCACCACACTGCAACCTCTGCCATATACTCTAGTTTTATTGCAGGAATTAGCCCTGCTGCAAAGCATTGCATCAAAAATTGTACTTAAACGCCCCTGTTAAACAGGGGCAGAAAAATTGGGCCTTAGGCACTGGTGCTGGTGCCATCACACTGCAACCTCTTCCATATACTCTAGTTTTATTGCAGGAATTAGCCCTGCTGCAAAGCATTGCATCAAAAATTGTAATTAAACGCCCCTGTTAAACAGGGGCAGAAAAATTGGGCCTTAGGCACTGGTGCTGGTGCCACCACACTGCAACCTCTCCCATATACTCTTGTTTGATTGCAGGAATTAGCCCTGCTGCAAAGCATTGCATCAAAAATTGTACTTAAACGCCCCTGTTAAACAGGGGCAGAAAAATTGGGCCTTAGGCATCACCCAGAACCAGAAATGTTCTTCCAACATATCAGCGGAGGAGGAAGAGCATAGACAATCAACATAACAGGACAGTCACTCAGCATCAGCATAGGCAGTCTTGAAGGGATGTGATATTTCAAAAAAAATTATTCTGTTACATCAGCTTCAGGTGCTTGGTAGCTGTGGGTGATCCAAGACTGATTCATCTTGATGAAGGTCAGTCGATCAACTGATTCGGTGGACAGGCGCACCCTGTGATCGGTAACAAAGCCACCAGCAGCACTGAAGGTGCGTTCCGAAAGAACGCTGGATGCAGGACAGGCCAGTAGCTCAATTGCATACTGTGCAAGCTCTGGCCAGTGATCCATCCTCAAGACCCAGTAAGCCAGAGGATTTTCGGTGGGAAAGGTGTCCAAGTCTGACCTTGCCCCTAGGTATTCCTGCACCATGTAAATCAGACGCTGGCGATGGGTGCTGGAACCGATCATACCTTGGGGCTGCGGACTAACAAATTGTCTGAAAGCATCAGTCAGACGGCCACCTTCTCCACCGCTCCTTCTGACCGATGCCTCAGCAACACGTTGTCCAGGACCAGGAGTTTGTAACCTCCCAGTCTCTGGGAACGCGTTGCACAGACCTTTCTGCAAGGCCTCCCGGAGATGTCTCATCCTCTGCTCCCTCTGTGATGGCAAGATAAGGTCGGCAACCTTACCCTTGTACCGTAGATCAAGGAGAGTGGCCAGCCAGTAATGGCCCCTCTCCTTGATCCGAAGAATACGAGGATCCTTCCGCAGGCTTTGCAGGATCAGGGAGGCCATGCAGCGTAGGTTAGCTGAGGCATTCGGTCCGGAGTCCTCTGGGTCACTAAGGACAACATGATCCGCAGCTACCTCCTCCCAGCCACGTACAAGTCCACGTGTTTCTTGGGACTGTAAATCATCCCTACAAGACTGCTGCTGCTGCTGCTGCTGATGCTGAGTGCCAGCCTCCACCTCCATGCTGACACAATCATCCTCCTCCTCCTCTTCCTCCTCCTCATCCTTTTCCTGTGTGATGGGTGGCACAGCAGGAACACTGTCTGGATAAAGGGGGCCTTGAGAGGCAAGGAAGTCCTCCTCTTCCTGCCTCTGTTCTGCCTCAAGTGCCCTGTCCATTATTCCACGCAGCGTATGCTCCAAGAGGTGGACAAGAGGTACAGTGTCACTGATGCATGCACTGTCACTGCTCACCATCCTTGTGGCCTCCTCAAACGGTGACAGGACAGTGCATGCATCCCTGATCATGCCCCACTGGCGTGGTGAGAAAAAACCGAGCTCCCCTGACCCTGTCCTGGTGCCGTAGTCGCACAGGTACTCATTGATGGCCCTCTGCTGCGTGTGCAGCCGCTGCAGCATGGCCAAAGTTGAGTTCCACCTGGTGGGCATGTCACATATAAGGCGGTTCTTGGGCAGGTTCAACTCCTTTTGGAGCTCAGCCAGCCGAGCACAGGCATTAAATGATCGGCGGAAATGCACACAGACTTTCCTGGCCTGCTTCAGGACATCCTGTAAGCCGGGGTAACTGCCCAAGAACCGCTGCACCACCAGGTTAAGGACGTGAGCTACACAGGGCACATGGGTCAGTTGTCCCTGTCGGAGGGCGGAGAGGAGGTTGGTGCCATTGTCACAAACCACCATTCCTGGCTTAAGCTGGCATGGCGTCAACCACCTCTCGGCCTGCCCCTGCAGAGCTGACAAAACATCCGCCCCAGTGTGGCTCCTGTCCCCCAAACAAACCAGCGCAAGCACGGCATGGCATCGTTTTGCCTGCGTACTTGCGTAGCCCCTGGAACGCCTACGAAGCACCGCTGGTTCTGAGGACAGAGCACTGGAAGAGGCCATGGAGGAAGAAGAAGAGGAGGGGGTGGAGGAGAGAGGTGTGTCACAACCAATAGTAGCATTTTGGAGGCGTGGTGGCGAAACAACCTCCAACACTACTGCACCTTGTCCTGCATCCTTCCCAGCTGCCAGAAGAGTGACCCAATGGGCCGTGAAAGACAGGTAACGTCCCTGTCCATGCCTGCTGGACCATGAGTCAGCGGTAATACGCACCTTACCGCTGACCGCCCTGTCCAGCGAGGCAAGGACATTGCCTTCCACATGCCGGTAGAGAGCCAGAATCGCCTTCCGTGAGAAAAAGTGGCGTTTGGGGACCTGCCACTGAGGAACCGCACATTGTACAAACTCACGGAAGGGGGCCGAGTCTACCAACTGAAAATGCAGCAGATGAAGTGCTAGCAATTTAGCCAAACTAGCATTCAACCGCTGGGCATGTGGATGGCTGGGAGTGAACTTCTTTCGCCGGTCCAGCAGCTGGGGCAGGGACATTTGCCTGCTATAATCGGACGTGGGTGTACCGCTAGCAGAGTTCCCGGAAGCACTTGGCTGTGACACACCTAATTCTACACCTTCATTTCTCTCAGAGCAGGTTTCAGAGAGGACTGAAGGTCTAGTGGGGTTGGAGATGCCAGCTGATGAGGAGCAAGGAGAGGTCCGCTTTGTTCTTTGGTGTGGGTCTTTGAGGTACGCTTGCCAACGAGCTGCATGGCAGGTCAACATATGTCTGGTCAAGCATGTGGTGCCCAAGCGGCTGATGTTTTGGCCACGCGAGATACGCTTGAGACATATGTTGCAAATAGCAGCAGTGCGATCTGATGCACTCGTCTCAAAAAAGGCCCACACCAAAGAACTTTTAGAATAACGCGCAGAGGCAGCGCTCTGCACAGGCGGAGCTCTGCGGTGTGATTCAGTCGGTGTGCTGCCCCTAAGCTGGCCCCCGGAGGGCATCCTGCCTCGTTGGACATGTGCCTCCTCCTCCTCCTCTCTCCTTCCAGGCACCCACGTGGAGTCAGTGCCCTCATCATCCCCTCCCTCTTCATCGCTGTAGCAAACCTGGCAGTATGCTGCAGCTTGTGGAACATGACTGCCAGATTGCTGTCCTTCTTGAGCATCCCCTCTCTCTGCGCTCACGCTACTGCCTTCCTCTAGCTGAGTGTCATCATCAGAGCCCACAAAACACTGGGCATCCTCCTGGAGCATGTACCCAACACTGTGCTCAAAGAGTTCAGGAGACTCCTCAGGAGGACGTGGTGGGTCTAGGGAAGGAGTCACTGATGATGACATTGAGAGAAGGGAAGACGATGCGTTGGCAGTTGCTTTGCTAGTACCCTGAGACTGGGTGAGAGAGGATGAGGAGGATGAAGAGGGCTTGGCCATCCACTCTACCAAGTCGTTGGCATGTTGCGGTTCAACATGTCCAGCTGCCGAAAAGAAGGACAAGCGTGTCCCATGACCACGTGCTGATGACAATGCACCGCGTCCACGACCAGCACTGTTGTCTCTAGACACAGAGCCTGCTTGCCCTCTTTTATCGGCTCGCGCCTGTCTGCCTCTCCTTGCTGGCCTTCCAGACATGGTAATGGCCTGAAGGGAGTTGGGTAAAACAGCAGTGTAATGGAGTCACACAACACCCACTAAGTCCTGCAGATGGTTCTATTAGAGAACAGCAATAAACGGTAGATACAGGTGTATATTGTGCTGGAGTCACACAACACCCACTAACTCCTGCAGATGCCTTTATTATAGAACACCAGAGATAAAGGGGTATACTGTAATTGAGTCACACAACACCCACTAAGCCCTGCAGATGGCTCTATTAGAGAACAGCAATAAAGGGTAGATACAGGTGTATATTGTGCTGGAGGCACAAAAAACCCACTAACTCCTGCAGATGCTTTTTTTATAGAACACAGAGATAAAGGGGTATATACAGATGTATACTGTGCTGTGCTGGAGGCACACACAACTTCCAATAACTACTGCAGATGGCAAGTGGGCTCAAATAGAGAAGAGCTATGCAGGTGGATATAGCGGTGTGTACTGGGTACAGAGCACGCAGACAGCACGCACAAGCTCCTAACACTACTGACTGCAAGCTCTATTATAAAAGATAGATCACTAGCTATATAGGTGAGGTGAATATAGCGGTGTATACTGCGGTCAGGGCACACAGACAACAACCACTACACAACAGCAAGATCGAAAATCAGCCGAAAACGATCGGTGTGTACTGTGTTGAAGGTACACAGAACACCCACTAACTGCTTCAGACGCCAACACACTACACTAGGCCGCCGCGCTGGCGGCCTTATATAGTGTGGGGCTTGTACTACACAGCCTGAGCTATGATTGGCCATAGGCATCCTGCCTGTGGCCAATCATGGCTCTCCTCGCTACTGGCGCTGTGATTGGCCAAGCATGCGGGGTCACAGTGCATGCTTGGCCAATCATGAGCCAGCAATGCACTGCGATGACGCAGTGCATTGTGGGCCGTGAGCGCCACACGAATTTGGCGCGAACGGCCCATAACGTTCGGAATTCGCCGAACGGGCGAACAGCCGATGTTCGAGTCGAACGTATGTTCGACTCGAACACGCAGCTCATCCCTAGTCGGGGCCAGTATTTTTGGGGGGCATTTTTTTTAACCACTTTCCCAATGTACGTGATATGTTGTCCTGGACTTTGAGTAGGGATATCTGAATGATGCTTGCAGCTACAGGCATCATCCAGATATCATCTTTTTCAGCTGGCGTGTCTGTGCACTGTAACCGATTCAGCCCCGGAAGATTTTACCCCCTTCCTGACCAGAGCATCTTTTGCAATTCGGCATTGCGTCGCTTTAACTGACAATTGCGTGGTCACGCGACGTGGTTCCCAAACAAAATTGACGTCCTTTTTTTCCCTCAAATCGCACTTTTTGGTGGTATTTGATCGCCCTGCAGTTTTTATTTTTTGTGCTATAAAAAAAAAGCGACAATTTTGAAAAAAACACATTTTTTTAATTTTGCTATAATAAATACCCCCCAAAAATATATAAAAAAAAATTTTTTCCCTCAGTTTAGGATGATACGTATTCTTCTACATATTTGTGGTAAAAAAAGAAATTGCAATAAGCGTTTATTGATTGGTTTGCACAAAAGTTATAGCGTTTACAAAATAGGGGAAAGTTTTTGGCATTTTTATTAATATATATATTTTTTCAACTAGTAATGACGGCGATCTGTGATTTTTATCGTGACTGCGACATTGTGGCCGACATGTCGGACAATTTTGACACATTACAGGGAGCAGAGATCAGTGACACTGTCACTAGGCAGAACAGGGAGATGCTTGTTTACATTAGCATTTCCCCGTTCTTCCTCCCCGTGAGACAATCGCGGGTATCCCCGTGGCGATCGAGTCCGTGGGACCCGCGGCCCAACTCCCAGAGGTCCCAGCCGGCAGCGCGCACGCGATGACATGGCGGCAAATTTAAAGGGAAGTACCTGTAAGCCCATTTGCCAGTCCGTGCCATTCTGCCGACGTACATTGGCGTGTGTCGGTCGTGAACCGGGTAAGAACAATCATAGTGGCGGTTCAGCCACTTGATCATTCTTACAGGTGGCGAGAGGGGACGTCCCCCTCTCCCGCTGCCCTCCGATGCTTCTCCTGGCTAGCCCCTGCAATCGGCAAGCCGGAGAATAAATTGGTTGCCGTCGGAAGTTTACTTTACTTTTTACTTTACTTTTTAAGTTTACTTTTTAAGTTTACTTTTTAAAGAGAAAATGTAAAAATAAAAAACTTAAATAAAGAAAAAATTTTAAAGTACCTCCATCCCTGCGTGCTTGCACACAAAAGCAAAGGCATATGTAATTCGCGCCCACATATGTAAACGGCCTTCAAATCACACATGTGAGGTATCGGCGCATGCATTAGAGCAAAAGCAACCATTCTAATCCAAGACTTCCTCGGTAACTCTAAACATGTAATGTGTAAACATTTTTAAAATGTCGCCTATGGAGATTTTTAAGTACCGAAGTTTGGCACCATTCCACGAGTGTGCGCAATTTGAAAGCGTGACATGTTAGGTATCTATTTACTCGACATAACATCATATTTAACATTATACCAAAACATTGGGATATCTTTACTGTTTCTTTTTTTTTTAATTCATGAAACTGTTTTATTTTAAAAATCGCTGCTCAAATACTGTGTGACATAAAAAGTCGCCATTTTATTCCCAAGGGTCTCTGCTAAAAATCATATATAATGTTTGGGGGTTCTGAGTAATTTTCTAGAAAAAAAAGGATGATTTTTACATGTAAAAGCGAAGTGCCAGAATTGGCCCGGATGGGAGGTTTCAACTATTATCAGTGCCAGTTATGCCACGTACACACGACCGGACTTTCCGGCAGACTAGGTCTGATGGAATCAGTCTGTCAGACATTCCGATCGTGTGTGGGCTAATCCGATTGTTTTTCATTAAAAAAATCCGATGGACCTAGAAAATAGAACATGTTTCAAATCTGTCCAATGGACTCAATTCCTATTGGGAAAACCATTTGCTGTATGCTGGTCCGACGGACCAAATACGACACAAGGCGACCCATTGGCTACTGACTATTGAACTTCCGTTTTCAGTTCCATCTTAGGTCATCGCATTCAAAACTAACGGACTTTCAAACGGACTTAGTCCGTTCGTGTGTGGCCAAGTCCGTTCGTTCGGAAAGTCAGTCGGAACTTCGCCGAAAGTCTGTCGGGAAGACCGCCAGACCTAGTCTCCCGGAAAGTTCTATCGTGTGTACACGGCATAAGTGTCAGTAAAAAAGGAGAAAAATGAGCACTATTGTTTCTGGACTGTACAGACAACAACTAACATACACATATGTGGTATCGCTGTGATCGTCAGGAGCAGGAGATCTATTTTGGGTTGTTCTTTAGTGGAAGGTTATTATTATTATTTTTTTACTATTTTGTGCCAGTATTCCTTTGATAATTATATAAAAAGAAAAAAAAAAAAAAACAGGAGATATCCATTGTCATTTACCACCAAATGAAAGCCCAATTTAAAAGAAACATGGTATAATCCACCTGGATACACAAAGTAGTTGTGATGATATGAATGGTTGTACTAACACGTCAAATTTGTAAAATTATGCTTAGGCATTAACATTTGTGTTACCCATGGGTGCAAAGGGGTTAAAAATTGGCTTACACAGAATTCACCTTTATCCAAAGAGATCTCACCAATAGAGTCTCCTACAGATATAAGAAATGATCAGATGGTTTACCTCTTCAGCATCTTCCAAAAACTGAAATATCAATTTTTAGTGCATTGGTCCTTTCAGAACATAAGTATGTGGGTCGTATGATTTTAACGCAAAGTCTTTTTGCAAAAAAAAAAAGAAGAGCAATCTTTATTTTCCTTACTGTTCTCTGAAGCATATTGACTGCTACAACTTGACAGGTGCACTTTAATCAATTCACATGTCCATATACTTACAGGGAAAACTTGGCTAGGGAGAAACTCATGATGAAATTAAGTGTCATGTAGTGTATTTCTTTTTCCAGTCCACTAAACACGTTTTTTTTTTTTTTTTCACTGTGGAAAAGCTTCAGTAATTGAAACCGGAGTAAGGAGCATCTACTTACAAATTAGACAGCATCCTGTCCTCAGCCTCACGTCTGTTAAACAATATTGCAATTGCCTCTCTTCCCATCTCCGTCCAGCTTTCTGTTTGTTGCAAATCTTGTCAGCTTGTTTCTCCTGGAGAACAAAGAGGTTGGAAATAATAGGTGGATAACCTAAGTACATAATACGTTCTGATAGTGGGTTAGAAATAACTGTCTGTCAAAAGTAGTTGGTCGCTTCCAGGAATGGTTTGTGTGTTGTAGTCAATGCAGACAGGTCTGTTCTCTGGGTGGAGATAAAGGGGGGTTTAGCACCACGTTCCTCCAGCAAAATGAGACATCTTTAATGTTGGTATCGACAAAGTTGGACGCATCATTTGAGCGCACACTGGTGGGTGCTCATAGCAACCTATTACTATCACGGTGCTTGAATTAACCACTTGCTGATCGAGCCTTTTTCTGACAATTACTTTTTGGTAGATAATTACTTAGAATCCCCAAACACTATATATTTTTTTTAGCAGAAACACTAGAGAATAAAATGGCGGTCGTTGCAATTTTTTATGTCACATGGTTTTTGCTCAGTGGTTTTACAAATGCATTTTTTTTGGAGATAATACACTTTAATGAATTAAAAAAAAAAATAAAAAAACATAATATACCCCACTTTTTTTGTATAATGTGAAACATTATGTTATGTCGAGAAAATAGATACCTAACATGTCATGCTTTAAAAGTGCGCACGCTTGTGGAACGGCACCAAACTACAGTACATAAAAAATCTCCATAGGCGATGTTTTAAAATGTTTTGAAGGTTATCAGTTTAGAGTTACAGAGGAGGTCTAGTGCTAGAATTATTGCTCTCACTCATGTGTTGTGTGAACAGCATTTACATATGTGGGTGTGACCTATGTATGCGTTCACCACTGCGCGTGATCACGCAGGGACAAGGGCTCTTTTAACAATTTTTTAAAACCTATTTTATTATATTTTTTACATTTTTACACTGTCCCTTAAAAAAAAAAAAAAGATCACTTTTATTGCTATCATAAGAAATGTAAACATTCCATGTGATAACTATACAGCATGACAGGTCCTTTTCATGGAGAGATCTGGGGTCTAAAAGTCCCCAAATCTCCCCTCTACCCTTAAAAGCAAAAACTATTTTAAAATGTAAAAATTCTATTTTTTTGCTTACAAAAAGGCCTTGTTTACATATGACCAGAACCCGGAAGTGACGTCATGATATCGCTCCGGTCCTCCCAGGGCGACACCAACCATGGGACCCAGTGGCACCATTGTCCCTGGCGGCACTTTAAGAGGGGTGGCAGCCGGCCGGAGCGTGCAGTGAAAAGTTGTCAGGAGTACGTGCCGGCTGTCGCAACACACACCCTAATCACTGTGCTGTCATCTAATATCTGCCCGCTGCGATGCTGTGAAAGGTTACATCCAAGGAATGTGCAGCCCACACTGCCTTTAAAACAGTTTCACATTGAGCAGATTGTGTGGCTTGTAAGAGCCGCTGAGTCTGTGACACTGTTAGCTAATGTAACTGTATGCAGGGAGAGAGATCAGCTGTCACATGTCAGCGGTGATGTCAGGAGTGGGCAGGACCAAACAGTTCTTAAACACCAGCCAAGGGGATGGGGTCTGGGCGGGCCGCTACATTTATGTGGCTCCACCCCTTTCTTAAACAGCCCGATGATTGGTTGGTGTTTGATAGCTGCTCAGTCCCGCAGCTCCACCCACCCCCGACATCACCGCAGAGTTGTGACAGGTGATCTCTCTCCCTCAATGCAGTTACATTAGCCAACAGTTTCACACACTGAGGGGCTCTGGCAGGCCTTATGATCTGCTTAATGTGAAACTCCCAATCTCCTCTGTCAGTGTCCATCAGTGCTGATGCCTATCAGTGCCAATCAGTGGCACCTATCAGTGATGCTCATCAGTGCCAATCAGTGCCACCTATAAGCGATAATCAGGGGCACCTGTTAGTGCCCATCAGTGATGCCAATCAGCGTCCATCAGTGCCACCAATGTGTCCATCAGTGCAGTGAGTGCAGGGATGGGGAGATAAACTCTGCAGCCAGGCACATTACCCATGTGGGGGAGGGGGCAGCCTGGTGGGGTACAACAAAAATCCGTTGATATTTATTCATGCCACATGCCAATCTTTAGTATAATAGGTAATCACCACACTACTATTTACAATAAACTACTGGAGGAAAAATAAAAAAAGGTTTCAGTAAAAGGTCTGTCACTAAGCACTCACGTGTTCCCACACCACAAAAAAAAAATGCAACCCTAACTTACTAATCAATAACTTAACAATAATGGTAAAACCCTCTAAGGGACTTGCTTTGTGCACTGGTGCGCAGTCATGTTGGAATAGGAAGGATACATCCCCAAACTATTCCCACAAAGTTGGGAGCATGAAATTGTCCAAAATGTCTTGGTATGCCGACACCTTAAGAGTTCCCTTCACTGGAGCTAAGGGGCCAAGACCAAGCCCTGAAAAATAACCCCACACCATAATCCCCCCTCCACCAAATGATTTGGACCAGTGCACAAAGCAAGGCACATAAAGACATGGGCGAGTGAGTTTGGAGTGGAGGAACCTGACTGGCCACTGGTCCTGACCTCATCCCACAGCCCCTTTGGGATACATTAGAGACAGGCCTTCTCATCCAACATCAGTGGCTCATAAATGCACTTCTGGAAGAATGGTCAAACACTCCCATAGACACACTCCCAAACCTTGTAGACAGCCTTCCCAGAAGAGTTGAAGCTGTTATAGCTGACTCAATATTGAACCCTATGGACTAAGACTGGGATGCCATTAAAGTTCATGTGTGTGTAAAGGCAGGCGTCACAATACTTTTGACAATATAATGTTACAATGTGCGTGTGTGTGTGTATATATATATATATATATATATATATATATATATATATATATATATCTATCTATGTATATGTATATACATATACACGCATGTGTGTTTGAGCTTTGGGGTGCACACACTAATGCAATAGGCTGTGCATGCCTATGCCCCCCACCCTGTCTATTTTGCCACCAGTGAGTTCCCCATAGCAGAATTGTCTGTAGGAGTCTGAATGAAAACTGTAAGTACAAACACACATCACAAGTTGTATGAGACATGAGAGCCTGATAGGGACTTGTCTTGCCCAGCCCTGATTCTGATTGACCACTTCAGCCCCGGAAGGATTTTCCCCCTTAATGACCAGGCCATTTGTTGCTATACGGCACTACGTCGATTTAGCTGACAATTACGCGCTCATGCGACGCTGTACCCAAACAAAATTTACGTCTTTTTTTAATTTTAGTTTTGATTATCATGATATAAAATAATGAATGTGGGGGCTTTTTGGAGGGCATGATTTTTTTTTTGGGAGGGGGGCAGTATTTCATTCTTGGGCCGGCCTTGGATACTCCTCCGGCATAGAGATTAGAGGAGGCCATCTTTCCTTTGCTCATATCTGTGCCCAGCCGCCGCCAGCGCTGAATCGGTTTTCAAACCAGCACCTGGGGAAAAAAGTTATACTGGGGTTATCTGCTGCAGCTATAACCCTGGTATTTAACATCAAAATAATGACATATTTTCCCAGTTAGGCGGTTGGCAAAAAAGATAAAAATGAAAGTTTGGCCGATTGCTATAGGCCAGTGATGGCGAACCTTGGCACCTCAGATGTTTTGGAACTACATTTCCCATGATGCTCATGCACTCTGCAGTGTAGTTGAGCATCATGGGAAATGTAGTTCCAAAACATCTGGGGTACAAGGTTCGCCATCACTGCTATAGGCAATGTAACGTAATGTAATGTTTTTCCGTTCATAATAATACACTGAGGCCATTTCTAGCCTAAAGCCCCATACACACAGAAATTCTGCCAGCAAAAGTCAGATGTGAGCTTTTGGTCAGAAATTCCGACCGCTGTGTACGCTCCATTGGACTTTTGCTGGCAGAATTCCAGCCAGCAAAAGATTGAGAGCAGGTTCTCTATTTTTCGGTGGGAAAAAGTTCAGATCAGAAATTCCGATCGTCTGTACAAATTCCGGCGCACAAAATTCCTACGCATGCTCGGAAACAATTCAACGCATGCCTGGAAGCATTGAACTTCCTTTTCTTGGCTTGTCGTAGTGTTGTACGTCACCGCGTTCTTGACGGTTGAAAGTTCAGAAAACGTTTGTGTGACTGTGTGTATGCAAGCTTAATCGGAATTCTGTCAGAAAAACCATCCAAGTTTTTTCCGACAGAAAATCTGCTCGTGTGTACGGGGCAAAAGGCCCCATTCTCTCTTCTTTCAGCAGGAACTCGCATTCCCCCTGCAATTTTATTTGATTGATTTTCACACCATTCCATGTGTCACACATAGAGCAGCTCATTCACTTCGGCCCTATTTACACTTGCAGTTTTAGAATCAGAGGCGGAACTGCCCTAATTATGACCGCGATTCCAAATCATGTGGCATTTGGTGCAAAACATGCAACACGCGTTTGGGTGGCATTCATTCATCGGATGCGAGATTGTCGTGATTGTCAGGCAAACAAAATTTCTGCTTTTGTTGTTTATAATTTTGAGTGACAGGATTGCGGCAAAACACATCTTTAAAAATAGAATAAAGCTTGTCACTCAAAAGAAGCAGGAGTTTCTTTTGGGTGACAAATGAGACATACCAGGGATACATAAATATATATATATATATATACATACATACAGTGCCTTGAAAAACCCATTCATACCTCTTGACATTTTCCACATTTTGTCATGTTACAACCAAAAATTTAAATGTTTTTTATTGGGATTTTATGTGATAGACCAACACAAAGTGGCAAATAATTGTGACATTGAAGCAAATGAAAAATGTTTTTCAATGTTTTTTACAAATTAATATGTGAAAAGTGTGGCGTGAATTTGTATTCAGCCCCTATTACTCTGATACCCCTAACTAAAGTCTAATGGAACCAATTGCCTTCAGAAGTCACCTAATTAGTAAATAGAGTCCACCTGTGTAATGTAATCTCGGTATAAATACAGCTTTTCTGGGAAACCCTCAGAGGTTTGTTAGAGAACCTTAGGGAACAAACAGCATCATGAAGGCCAAGGAACACACCAGACAGGTCAGCGATAACATTGTGGAGAAGTTTAACCCTTGAGGACCAAGGGACATATTTGTCTCATGTTTTTAATTGCCTGTATCATCTGATTAAGAACTTAAAATACTTTTTTTTTGTTTGAGTCAAAATATTAGTTCTTATCAACAAATGGATCTAACTTGTTGCCAGTTATTTCATGAAATGGCTTAGTTACAGCAACTGAAGTGTACACACTTAAAAAAAAAAATTACGGTAATCTTATGGTCCTCAAAGGGTTAAAGCACTGTTAGGTTCTAAAAAAAATAATCACAACTTTTTATGTTCTCCCTAAGGTGCATAAGAATAGAGAAAACCCCCCAGGTCGCCCTATAGTTTCAGGGAATCAAAATCTGACTGAAGGTGCCAGCAGATACGTTGACGATATCCTTCGTCCATATGTCCATAGTTTCTCCTCATATATTGAGTATACGCCAGACTTTGTTAATAAACTTTCAGGCATTTCTCTGGAGGAGGATGTTTGGCTGGCAAGCCTTGATGTGGAGGTGCTCTAAAGTAACATCAGACTAAACTTGGGGCTTAAAGCATGCAAATACCTCCTTAATGATAGAGGTATAGGGGGTCCCCTATTTACAAACATCCGACTTACAAACGACTCCTACTTGCAAACGGAGGGAGATAACAGGAAGTTAGAGGAAATCTACCTCTAGGAAGGGAAATTCTCTCCTGTAAGAGTTAATATGGGAAAAAGGTGTCTCCACTGAGGCTTTATCACCAATCCTTGTTTCCCTAACAGCCCAAAATTTTAAAAATCCAATTATCATTGGGACAGAAAGTGAGGTGAAATCTTCTGTACAGGGGCACAGACAGGTAAACAAATGTTACAGGGGTGATAACCCTTCCCTATGTTATACTCTTTCAGAAACACACAGGTTTCGTCCTTCAGCTTCTACAATTTGTTTTGGAACACAATTTCTTTCTTTTTGATGGCAAAATTTACAGACAATGTAATAGCACTGCAACGCGTTCATCCTGTGCACCAACATATGCAAATCTGTTCCTTGGGTGGTGGGAGCGTACTATAGTGTTCACAGAAAAGTTAGAACAATTTATTGTACACATTTTGCTTTGGGTACGCTTCATTGATGATATTTTATCCTTTGGCAGGGCCAAAGGGAGAGGTTTGAGGAATTTGTAGCACGTCTAAATAATAATGATATTGGTATATTTTTCACCAGTGAGATTATCCCTTACAGCATCTATTTCCTGGATCTTAAGATTGGGAGAGATGAGGATGGTACTATTAATACAACCATCTACCGGAAACCTACCTCCACCAATAATTTGTTACATTGGGAGAGCCAACACCCTACATCTCTTAAAAAAAATTATGAGAACTAAAAGAAGCTACCCTACTGATGCAGCCTTTCAAAATGAAAGTCTTCAATTGGTGGAGAGGTTCAGTAGAAGTGGTTTAAATTTCAATGACTTTAGAAAGTCATATGAAAAGATGAGCACTGTCCTAAGGCATACTTTACTTGGACAACAATGGACCAAGACTGATGATAATGCAGGCATGTGTATTATAGGGACACTCAAAGCAATCTGGTGAAATTTGTAATGTCATAAAAAAATATTGGGGCATGCTATACAATGACAAAGATCTATCTAAAATCCTTCCGAAAAGCCCCGTGATCACATACAGAAGAGGTAGAAATCTTAGAGACATGCTACTGCATAGTCATTTAGGTACTGTCCAAAAAAATGTCATTCCTACATGGCTGCCAGAAAAACAATTAGACCCCTTTCACACTGGGGCGTTTTTCGGGCATTTTTCAGGTGCTTTAGCGTTAAAAAAAGCGCCTGTAAAGCGCTTGAAAGAAGCTGCAACTGCAATCCCAATGTAAAATCCCGAGTGCTTTCTCACTGAGATCCCTTTCACACTGGAGCATTTTTCAGGCGCTTTAGCTTTAAAAAAAGTGCATGTAAAGCGCCTGAAAGAAGCCGCAACTGCAATCCCAATGAAAAAGCCCGAATGCTTTCACACAGAGGCGCTGCGCTGGTAGAGTGTAAAAAAAAAGCTTCTTTGCAGCGCTTTTGGAGCGGTGAATACAACGCTCCTAAAGTGTCCCTTCCCATTGAAATCAATGGGAAGCGCCTGTAAAACCCCTGAAAAGCACCTGAAAAGCGCTATTGGCAGCAGCGTTTTGTGGGCGCTTTTAACCCTTTATTTGGCCACTAGCAGGGATTAAAAGAGCCCCAATAACGCTTGAAAAAAACGCTGGTAAAGCGCTGCTAGTTTAAGCGGCACTTTACGAGCGTTTTTCGGGCGCTGACATTGTGAAAGGGCTCTTAAAGCACTTGGGCTAAAGCGCCTGAAAAACGCCTGAAAAATGCCCCAGTGTGAAAGGGGTCTTAGGTAGCTATAGATGTGGACACTGTAAGGCATGCCCTTATATTGCCACTGTTAAATAATTTGAGAATCCAAAAAATTTAGACATTATTAAAATACAATCATTTTTTAATTGTAGTACAGAAGGAATTATTTATGTTATGAGATGGCCATTTTTGTATGTGGGAAAAACAATTTGTCAATTCAGACGCAGTATTGGAGCATGTTAATGACATTGCACAAAAAATAGATAGACCAATTGCTAGGCATGTCCTTGAAAAACATGGTGGTAAAGCTGAGGTATTAAAATTTTGGGCCATAGAACAATTTAAATTGGGACCAACAAAAGGTGACCTGGATAAACATCTTTTGAAGTTGGAAGCGAGATGGATTTTCTGTCTCAATTCTCGAGCACCATCTGGCCTTAATGAAGGCTTTACATTTCTACCTTTTGTACATGACTAAAAAATCTTTGGATTTATTGTCTTATAGCCTTGTCTAATATCAATATTTGTATGGATCATATTGGTATTTAGGAAAGGAAAAGAGTCTACATTCATTTTATATCCCTTTTTGCTCAAAAGGAATTGTATATATGTACAGGACAATGATATATGGGATAGGAGCAATCAATAATAAGTGATTGACTTGTAGTCCTGATTTTCATCCACAAGATGATGATAGGATTCCCCTCTGCAATGAGCATGTGCGGCAGCCATCTTAGGTTATAAATACAGGGACTGCAAACAAAAGACACCATTTTCCTTTCACCATGTGACAGTCAGCTACTCTTGGTTGCTCACTTTCTTCACTTTTTTCAATTTTTTTTACCTCCGACGAAGCTCTATTTAAGAGTGAAACGTGTTAGGTTTGGGTGATTTGATTTTGGTAGCACCTTTTGACTTTATTTTCATTTAGGTTCACATAATTCAATGTTTGTCCTGACTTTTTTGTGGGATGAGATATGCCTTGTGTCAATGTAGCCTGGATTAAGAGAGAAGCTTTTTTGTGGTTATGGTGATACATGGGGCTCGTCCATTAGTGGTTATTTGTGTCCACATGGATGAGTGTGCCCGTATTGCATTTCTGAGGGATAGACAATTTCATAGGGCAGAAGATTGATAGCCCATATCCTCAGTAAGATAGTATTTACTAGCATATCTTCTCTTTTTCTGTTCATCTCAATTTTATATGTGGCCAATAGATGGGAGGAGAGACAGATATACCCCCATCTCTTGATACCAGGGGGTGTTGGTGAGTAGACCTTTAATGTACATATCCTCTAATACAGCCTAGAGCCTTTATATTGAATACAGGAGGAAATTTTAACCCTCATATTGTCTATACGTATACAGTATATTCAAGGGAAGTTTTCCCCATTTAAACTTGGTATATGTTAACATTACCACATAGAGATAGAACATTGATTTTAAAATAAAATTGCATTGACCTCATCCTATAGGTATACCTGATATGGTCATTTACATACCTTTTATGATTTAAAATAAAGGCTACGTTTTACTTAAGTGGCCTTTTGGTGCATTGGGAAGCTCACCCTCGTCTAGTTCTAGTATAAAAAAAAAATATCTCAAGCTTTGAACATCTTACGGAGCACTGTTCAATCCATCATCCAAAAATGGAAAGTGTATGGCACAACTGCAAACCTACCAAGACATGGCCATCCACCTAAACTGACAGGCTGGGCAAGGAGAGTATTAATCAGAGAAGCAGCCAAGAGGCCCATGGTAACTGGAGGAGGTGCAAAGATCCACAGCTCAGGTGGGAGAATCTGTCCACAGGACAACTATTAGTCGTGCACTCCACAAATCTGGTCTTTATAAAAGAGTGGCAGGAAGAAAGCCATAAGAAGTCCTGTTTACAGTTTGCAAGAATCCGTGTGGGGGAAACAGCAAACATGTGGAAGAAGGCGCTCTGGTCAGATGAGACCAAAATTGAACTTTTTGACCTAAAAGCAAAACGCTATGTGTGGCGGAAAACTAACACTGCATATCACCCTGAACACCCCATCCCCACCACAAAACATGGTGGTGGCAGCATCATTTTGTGGGGATTATTTTATTCAGCAGGGACAGAGAAGCTGGTCAGAGGTTGATGGGAAGATGGATGGAGCCAAATACAGGGCAATCTTAGAAGAAAACCTGTTAGAGTCTGTAAAAGACTTGAGACTGGGTTGGAGGTTCATCTTCCAGCAGGACCACAACCCTAAACATACAGCCAAAGCTACAGTGGAATGGTTCAGATCAAAGCATATTCATGTGTTAGAATGGCCCAGGCAAAGTCCAGACCTAAATCTAAATGAGAATCTGTGGCAAGATTTTAAAATTGCTGTTCACAGATGTTCTCCATCCAATCTCACAGAGCTTGTGCTATTTTGCAAAGAAGAATGGACAAATATTCCACTCTCCTAGATATGCAAAGTTTGTAGAGACATTCATGGCTGTGACACGACAAAATGTGGAAAATTTCAAGAGTTATGAATACTTTTTCAAGGCATTGTGTATATATCTATATATCTATCTATATCTATCTATATATAGATATATATATATATATATATATGTAGCGCACTACTCCCTTGGGAGCTGCTGGTGTAGTTCATTACAGTACTGCTGGTTTAACCCCCGCTCTTCCACCCCACATGAGTAACAACAGACACATTCAAACAGTTGAACAGTGAACGTTTATTTTCTTGCTGCAGTCAATGGTGTTATCAGTAGTGCAAGGAAGTATGAGCTGCCTCTTCTTCTTGTTTCATATTGAGTAGCTAAGACCCTTTCCCTTAGCGAACTGGCCGATGCCCCTCTGAAAGACACCTTGGTAAATTGGAATGCTGGAAGTCCCAGGCCTCACCTGCCTCTCTCGCCTCCTGTAAATCCTCCCCAGGCCAGTTCAGGAAAGTCCAGGTGCTCCGATCTACTCCGTCCGCTTGGCAGCTACTTCCCGGTCGTTGTGCAATGATCCATCCCAGCCGGACCCAGTCTCTTCCCATCTCCCCCTAGGAAGCATGTGACCTCAGTATATATGTATGTCCCGCCCCTGCCCATACGAATCACTGGGCCAGGGCCATATACACTGCCTGCTCCTCAGTCTCTGCCCCACCTTCTTTCCAGAACATTACCCTGGAGAAGCAAGGGAGGTCTTCCAGGGTGAAGAACAGGTGGTCACAACCCCCTCAATTCTACTGCTCCTCCCAAACCCAGATTAACCCACCAGGCCCAAACAAAGAAACAGTAAGGCACTGGCAACCTCTCCCAACATCCACCCACTAGCACCCACCCAAAGGTGGTGGGCGCCACATATATATCTATAGACACACACACTATTTTACCAAAAGTATTGTGACGCCTACCTTTGCATGCACATGAATTTTAATGGCATCCGAGTCTTAGTCCGTAGGGTTCAATATTGAGTTGGCTCACCCTTTGCAGCTATAACAGCTTCAAATCTTCTGGGAGGGCTGCCCACAAGGATTAGGAGTGTGTCTATGGGAATGTTTGACCATTCCTCCAGAGGTCAGTTACTTATGTTGGACAAGAAGGCCTGGCTCACAGTCTCCGCTCTACTGTAATTCACCCCAAGGGTGTTCTACCATGTTAAGATCAGGTTTCTGTGCAGCCCAATCAAGTTCCTCCATCCAAAAATCGCTTATCCATGTGTTTATGGACCTTGCTTTGTGCACTAGTCCAAATCATTTGATGGAGGGGGGATTATGGTGCAGGGTTGTTTTTCAGGGGTTAAGCTTGGCCCCTTAGTTCCAGTGAAGAAATGTCAGCAGGAACGTAAGACATTTCTGGATAAGCTGGGAAATGAACCTGCTCCAGGTTCTGGTTCACAAAAAATCTTCTCCTCAAATAATGGTGCTGGCTCGGTATGCAAAGTAGCATATACAAAAGAATTAAATCTGGATGACTGCACTCCAACAACGATTTCTCTATTGGTTAAAATCCATACAGCAAAAGATGAAATCAACATCTGACAGAACCATCGCACCAGAACCTTCGAACGGACAATTCGTACAAACTTTAGAACCCTATTAAAGTCTATGGGATTGGAACGTTTAAAATCAAAAGTGCTAATTTTAAAGGCTAATATTCAAGATATGCAACAGACAACACCAGCAATAAAGGGTATCTTCAGGTGTAAAAGAAGGAGAAGGGGGCACCTCTGGGTGTAGATTTTTTTAAAAGCAATTTATTCACAGGTCTAAAACAGAGAGATTTTGCACTCACATTTTCCAAGAAATAAAATGGCATGTAGAATAAGAGGGGTCATCTGATTTTGTCCGTCACTTTTAATCCGGTCCGCAAGTGTCCTGTTGTCCTCTCCTGGCGTTACCACTGGTTTGTTGTTTTAAAAAAAGCCGGCTCGGTGGACGCAGAGGATGTTTTTCCAAAGTGAGGCTTGGTTGACTGTGACACGCGGGTCGCGGGATTGTGACGTCACGGCGGGCGACGCGTTTCCTGAGCGTTCGGGTCGAGGTGGAGAGACGACCGCGCTCTTTCATCAGGCCAATCAGATGAGAAGGAGAAGACAGAGGTTTAAATAAAGGAGAGGAGGTTGAGACGGGAGGCGTGGTTAAGCGGAGAGTGGGGCGTGGCTAAGGGATTGGAGTACAAATGAAATGTGAATAGGTAAAGGGGGGCGTGAATAAAGAAAATAGAGGAGGAAACTATGGGGAAGAGATGTAGTGGATGGGGGTGATACGAGCAGACAGACGGGGGCAAACGAACAGAGGAGGGGAAGCAGTAGTTTGAGACATATGGTCAAACATAATCGGGGAATATCTGTATATGTGAACATGTTGTTAATAAAACATATGGATAAATTATCAGGATATATGTAGTAGGGTGTGTAATAAGGGAAAATGAAAGGAGAATAAAAGAGCATATGGGAAAATAAAGTAGAATTAAAGATAAAAAAGTTTTAAATGACGCAGTGGAAAAAAGAGAGGGGGGCGGGGGGGGGGGGGGGGCAGGGGGTACGAGATAATATACGAGCCATGGGAAAGGGAGCAAAACTACATACTTACTGCGGGAGCAGGTGGTAAATAGGGGGAGAGTGATAGGGGAAAGAAAAGCAGTTTTCGATTTCGATGGATTCATTGATTCCCCCGGGGAGAGAACGTCCAGGGAATATATCCAGAATGCCCGTGAAACATTCTGGATATATTCCCTGGATGTTCTCTCCCCGGGGGGAATCAATGAATCCATCGAAATCGCCACGATTCTCTGATTTTGCGTATACATTCCCACCTATTGCTCATCACTATTATGATCTGGTATTGCATGTTGCTCATACATATATCCCCCTTTTGTACTGTCCGTGCACTTTATGTTAGTGAAACTCATTTAAAGTGCAAATAATAAGCTTTTACATACAACAGTTCTTCCCTTTTTTTTTTTATATATATGTTTTACACAATTAAGGGATTTTTTTGTGTTGATAAACCTGCCTATCTTATTATGTGAGTTCTTTCATTGTATCTGACTGCTTGATAAGATGTATTATGTTATTATGTTATTATTATTGTGATGATCTTCACAACCATTCGATCGGTTGATTGACGGCAAACCGACCGATCTGTGTGTTTTTTTCCTGGTAAACAGACACCAATCATTACTCCGCTATTATCTTCCTTTTCCCCACTTTTTCCTTCCTATACTTACCTAACCACTACAGGCAGTATATAGTAGGCTATACTCCCATTGTTCACATATTATGCTGCCGTCCCTCCCCTTTCCCTTCTTCTTTGCCCCATTCTTCTCTTTATCCCCTTCTTCCCATTTTCTCTCGTTTCTTCTTCTTTTTCTCCTTTCTCCGTATTTTTCCTCTTGCATAATAATTTTTTAAATTTTTTACTGCATATAAATCTTTCCATCCCAATCTCCATAATACACCCTCAACACTACCATACATATATTTCCCCCTCTCTCTCCCCCCTTTCCCCAGTTCCTTAATTTGTTTCCCTCAATTTAGACACATAATCTTTACAATAATTATATACATTTCCTATATTTTATATATTATATTTTTTTATATATATTTTTATATTTTATATATTTTACATGCGTGTGTACGCGTATATATATGTGTATATGTACGTAGGTATACATATATATGTGTATGCCAGGGGCGACATAATTTATACTTCCTCTCATGTCCCTTTCATACATAATTTTATTTACATATATATATGTTATATTTTTTTATCTTTACCTTATTCGCTCCCCCATTTTTTATTTATTTTCATTTTTCATTTTTATTTCATTTTTCTCCCCTAATTTTCTTACCGGTGCAATTGTCCTTTTTTTCCCCCTAATATCTCTACTCTCATTTCTTTTATATATTTTGTCCATCTTTATTATTTACCCCTTTTCCGTCTACGTACCTCAATGTATCCTTGCGGCTTCCCTATTAGCTATTCTCAACCACTTCCCTACCATCATCTGCCTTTTTTCTTTCCCCTATCACTCTCCCCCTATTTACCACCTGCTCCCGCAGTCAGTATGTAGTTTTGCTCCCTTTCCCATGGCTCGTATATTATCTCGTACCCCCTGGCCCCCCCGCCCCCCCCCCTCTCTTTTTTCCACTGCGTCATTTAAAACTTTTTTATCTTTAATTCTACTTTATTTTCCCATATGCTCTTTTATTCTCCTTTTATTTTTCCTTATTACACACCCTACTACATATATCCTGATAATTTATCCATATGTTTTATTAACAACATGTTCACATATACAGATATTCCCCGATTATGTTTGACCATATGTCTCAAACTACTGCTTCCCCTCCTCTGTTCGTTTGCCCCAGTCTGTCTGCTCGTATCACCCCCATCCACTACATCTCTTCCCCGTAGTTTCCTCCTCTATTTTCTTTATTCACGCCCCCCTTAACCTATTCACATTTCATTTGTACTCCAATCCCTTAGCCACGCCCCACTCTCTGCTTAACCACGCCTCAACCTCCTCTCCTTTATTTAAACCTCTGTCTTCTCCTTCTCATCTGATTGGCCTGATGAAAGAGCGCGGTCGTCTCTCCACCTCGACCCGAACACTCAGGAAACGCGTCGCTCCGCCCGGGCGACACAATCCCGCGACCCGCGTGTCACAGTCAACCAAGCCTCACTTTGAAAAAACATCCTCTGCGTCCACCGAGCCGGCTTTTTTTAAAACAACAAACCAGTGGTAACGCCAGGAGAGGACAATAGGACACTTGCGGACCGGATTAAAAGTGACGGACAAAATCAGATGACCCCTCTTATTCTACATGCCATTTTATTTCTTGGAAAATGTGAGTGCAAAATCTCTCTGTTTTAGACCTGTGAATAAATTGCTTTTAAAAAAATCTACACCCAGAGGCGCCCCCTTCTCCTTCTTTTTCTCTGTAGCAGTCTAGGAGCCTGGTTTCAGCTCCCTGTGGTGGCAGCCCTGCATGTTGAATTCCCACCCAAGGAACAAAACACACTTTCCTGGGACTTGATAACTAAAAGATCTATAAAACACATTTTACATATACACATAAAATATGTATTATCGTTGCATATAACCTTATACAGACAGCCTTTTTAAGTATATTATTATGTGATTTTTGCGCCTCTACTTGTTGTGTATCTTCAGGTGTATACTGTGCTGGAGGCACACAACACCCACTAACTCCTGCAGATGCCTGTATTAGAGAACACCAGCAAAAAAGGGTAGCTACGAGTGTATACTGTGCTGGAGGCACACAACACCCAATTTAACTCCTACAGATGCCTGAGAAAAGAACACACTGTCCCTGCCTAGCTAGCTCTTTCCCTGCATGCCCGAACACACCACACAAGGCCATCGCGCTGGCGGCCTTATGTAGTGTGGGGCGTGTACTAAACCCCCTGAGCTATAATTGGCCACAGGCATCCTGCCTGTGGCCAATTATGGCTCTCCTCGCTGCCGGCGCTGTGATTGACCAAGCATGCAGGGTCACAGTGCATGCTTGGGCAATCATGAGCCAGCAATGCACTGCAATGGCGTAGTGCATTGTGGGCCGATCGTGCCACACGAATTTGGTGCGAACGGTCCACAAAGTTCTGAATTCGCCAAACAGGTGAACGGCCCGTGTTTGAGTCAAAAATGCGTTTGAGTCAAACACCGAGCTCATCCCTAGTGCTTACTCATAGTTGACTCTTTAGGCAATAGACAGGAATTTATATGCACATGCCAATACAATTTTTACAGAGTAAACAAGGTGGGCTTAATTAAATAATTGAAGAGCTGGTGAATTAGTGGATACTCACTACACATGGAAACTCGGCTCTGATTAAATCAATATCAGATCTGCTGAGGCCCGTGTCTCACATGATGTTGCCACTTTGATGTGACTTTAAACGATAAAGCCCAAATCGCTACTGCAATATGTATATATACATCTAACAACATAGATAGGAAGTAAAACATCAAAAAAGGGCAAAAAAACCTCAAAAAAACGTGAAAACCAAATACATGTATTAACATGTATATAGTTTCATTATTGCTGGAGGAAAGACATGTTTACAGGAACACCTGCAAAAATTGGCATCAACACCAAAAAATTCAATATATATATATATATATATATATACATAAAAAAGAGCTTTGTTTACATATGTTCTAGATTGTAAGCTCTAACGAGCAGGGCCCTCTGATCCCTCCTGTATTGATTTGTATTGTAAGTGTACTGTCTGCCCTCATATTGTAAAGCGCTGCGCAAACTGTTGGCGCTATATAAATCCTGAATAATAATAATAAATAATAATAATATGTTAAGACTTCCAGCAAAAAATATAGAAAACTTATTAGCCCCTTATTGACAATAATGATTTTCACATAAGGCTACTTTTCTATTTATCTTTTCTAAATTTCAATATATTTATTTAAATGATTGTATGAAAAAGAACACGTATGTATGTGTACATGAGAATGTGAAATGACGGTAAAAAAAGGAAAAATACTAGTACGAATGCTAAGAGAAATGCAGGCTTAATGAAAAGACAACAAATATCAGCAGAGAAAACAGTGTGTATGACACAGATCCTGTATGGATGTATACACATCCTCCATATATATGAACTTGTGTAAAAACACACACACATCTCTGTATGTGTGGTGTGTCAAATGCCTTCTAGAAAAAAAGTCTGTTTTATCTTATGGGGAAAAAGAGAGGGGAGGAACTGACACTGACATACACACATGATGAATAACAAAAGAGAAAACAATCGTTATTTGTGAGCAAATGATTGCATACTATGAAAAATTTTTTATTTTTATGTGTGTTAGAGAGGCTGATGTTATTGTATATAAAGCAAAAGAAAAAGAAAGAGAAGCACGGATTATGAATGCAATGATATAAGGAGTGCTGGACATGACAGTGTGGATGAGGGACACAGAGGGTTAAGCTTTATGGGTGGAGCTGAGGAAAAAGGTTTGCAGGAAGCAAGTTCAGTGTAGGGGAGGGGTCATATAAAAGGGAGGGGTGTGGCTTTAGGGGATCATTCGGATCCCAGCGTGACACAGAGGAGGCAGTTTTTCTCTGCTCCTCTGTAATGGCCGACCTGGATGTGATTTTCAAGAGGCTGAGACGGGCGGCGGAGGCGTGCGGAGCGGAGTGGCTGCGGGACCGAGCGGGGACCTGGAGGACACCGCGGAGGATGTCGGGGATGCAGGTGAGGCGCCGCTGCGTGCGCGGAGGTCTCGGCCTTCGGCGCGTTTTTTCCCCGGGCCTACACCTCGTCCACCTCGTGACTGGCAGAGCCCGGGGGCCGACCGCTCGGTCCCCCCGGCGAAGAGGAAGGTGCCTGGCTCTCCCTGGTCCGGGTGGTCATTGCGCCGCCGACCGGAGGGGGGCGGGGCCTCGCGGCAAAATGGCGCCGGCTACGGGTCGGGCCGGCACCCGGGAACGGGGGGGGGGGGGGAACGGGCGGGGGGCTCTGGGTCCAGCCGCCTTGGGGGTGCAGCGGAAGGGGGGGGATCCTCGGACTGGGGGTTCCAGCATGGGGACACGCGCGGTGGGGGGGCAGGGTTGGCACGGGGGGGGGGTCGCAGCTCCCGGGCTGGGGCGGGTGGGATGAAGGGAGCCACCGAGGTGCCTGGCAGGGCTGGTCTTGGACACCAGCATGCCGGGGGTGGTCGGGGGCCACAGGCACTGCGGGATGCGCCTGAACGCGCGGACCAGGAGGTCTGCGATTCGCCCAGGGGGATGGCGGCGCCCCCAGCGCGCACCGCGGAGGACAAGTCCGAGGGTGAGCTGTCGCAGGAGGAGGAATTTTCACATGCAGCGCACGAAACCATGACTGTCGGCAAGGCCCCGGTGCGGCCAGGTAAGTCACGTGATCTTTTGGTTCTGACGGAAGCCTTGGGGGATTTGCTGGGGGACCCGGTATCCCAGAACGGCAAGGGGATGGCATGTCGCCCTGGGGGGGCCCACGGACAGCTGCAGGACCTTCTTGGAGGGGCTGCGGGCCCTGGTGGGTAAGTTTGCCGGGGGTTCGGGGGCGCCGCAAGTGGGTCCCTGGATGGCTGCGGGCCCAGGGTCGGGGGGAGGGGGGTCCGGGGCCACGCCGGTGGTGGACCCCCCGACCGCTGCGGCTTCTGGGGGGGTGGTAGACATGGGGCCTGGGGGCACGGGGGTCCCCCAGTGGTCACGGAACCTGGGGCGTGGACCGATGTGGTCAGGATTGCGGATGCTGCCCGGTGCGAAGTATATGTTGATTCGAGGGCCCGGTGGGGGCGTGCCTGGAGCAGGAGGTGCGGGAGAATATTGGCATGGGTGAGTATGTGGAGATTTTCTCTTTGCTCCCCCTTGAGAAGTTCAACTTGGATAGGGTCAAGCCGGACAGTTCAAAAAGGACAACGAGGAGCGGCGTAGGTATCGGTGATTCTGCGCACTTTCTCCAATTGGCTTCAGGCGTTCGCTGGCTTAGCTAGGGTGATTGGGGAGAAGAACCCCGAGCATTGCTCGGCGTTGTTCTGCTGTATGGACGCGACTGGAGAGGCTTATCGGGTGTATGGGGGGTGGCATGGCTGCGTTATGACGAACAGTCCAGGCAGCGGTGCGGCCGGAACTACGCTGGGACCACAAGGACATCAGCCTCTGGATGAGGCTTATGTCTGCGGCTCGGACTCCTGCTCCGTTTCTTCAGGGGGGGGCGGGAGTGTGTTGTCCTCAGGGCTGCCGGCCGGGAAAAAGTGGGGTGTGTGCTGGCCCTTTAATGGGGGGCTTGTAAATTCGGGAGAGCGTGCCGATTTAAGCACGAGTGCTCCCTCGCACTGTCCCGCTGTTTCAGGAAAGAAAAGCGTTCCGGCGATGTTGCTCACGAAAGGGATGACGCCGGTAACCCTGGAAAGGATACTTCCTTTCCTAAGTAAGTATCCGGATGGTGAGGCGGCGCGGGGGTTGATTTCGGAGTTTTCGGGACGGTTTCAGGATTCCTTGTTCATTGGCGGAGGTGCCCCTAGTGGCCCGGAACTTGCGATCGGCTTTGGTACACCCGGGGGGTGGTAGGCGAAAACTTGGGCAAGGAAGTGGCGTTGGGCCGGATGGGTGGGCCTTTCGAAGTGCAACCGTGGGGCGACCTGGTGGTGTCCCCGCTGGGTGTAGTTCCTGAGAAAGAGCCTGGGAAATTTTCGCTTGCTTCATCACTTGTCCTTTCCTAAAGGGGGGTCGGTCAATGACTTCATCGGCCCTGATGCGTGTACGGTCTCATACACGTCTTTTGATGCGGCGGTGAGGTGGGTCAGGCTTTCTGGATGCGGGGCTCTTATGGCCAAGGCAGATGTGGGGTGCCATTGGCGGGGCCAGTTCTATATGAGTAAGTGCCTGCCCATGGGTTGTTCCATTTCCTGCGCCTACTTTGAGGCGTTTAGCTCATTTTGGAGTGGGTGGTGAGTGACGTTTCGGGCCTGGAGTCGGTCATCCACTATTTGGACGACTTTCTGTGCGTGGGCCCCGCCTGCCTCCAGTGTGGGTGCGATTTTCTGTCCACGTTGCAGCACATTGCAGGTAAGTTCGGGGTACCGTTGGCGGGGGATAAAAAAGAGGGACCAGTTACGGACTTGAGTTTTTTGGGGATAGTGATCGATTCGAGGGCAATGGAGTGTCGATTGCCCGAGAATGAATTACATGATCTGAGAATGGAATTGGTGGAGATGCAAGGATAGTAGAAGGTCCGGTTGAGGGCCCTGCAGTCTCTGTTGGGCTAGCCTAATTTTGCTTGCCGGATCATCCCTATGGGGGCGGGTGTTCTGCAGACAGCTGTCGGCAGCCTCGGCCGGGGTGAGTGTGCCTAACCATTTTGTGCGTCTGCGGGAAGGAACACAGGGAAGACTTGCGGGCGTGGCGTGAATTCCTAGCCTCTTGTAGCGGGCGGGACATGTGGATGTCGGGGCCAGCGAGCAATTTCGATGTGGAATTGGTCGCTGCCGCGGCTGGGTCGGCGGGTTATGGGGCGTATTTTCGGGGACGGTGGAGTGCTGACCCTTGGCCGCAATCTTGAGAGGTGGCGGGGTTGTTGGGCAACCTGGTTCTGCTTGAACTATTCCCGGTGGTGTTGGCAGTGGAGCTGTGGGGGGAGGAGTTCCGTAATATGAAGTTGCGCATTAGTTGAGACGGCATGGGGGTGGTTCAGGTCCTCAACCATTTGGCTGCTACGGCGGCTGGTGTTTCGGTGCTTACGGCTCAATGTTTACGTTTCGGCAGTGCACATACCTGGGGTGGAGAATTCTTTGGCTAACTCGCTCTCTCGTTTTCAGTGGGACGAGTTCCGGGATCTGGCGCCGAGAACGGAGGAGTCTAGGGCGTCTTGCCCTGGGTGGATGTGGGGGATGCCCTTGTAGTCGCCGCAGGTTGGATTCAGGGGTCTTTGAGTGAGTCCACGTGGGCGGCCTATTCTAGGGTGTGGTCAGAATGGTTGAGTTGGAGCGGTTGGTCGGGGCTCCGACCAGCGCTGGTTGGGGCTGTATTGGGTGGCACGGAACATTGAGATGGGATTGGCACCTGCGTCGATTGATCGGAAATTGGCGGGGTTGGCATTTTGTTTAAGCTGGGGGGAGAGCCGGACGGGAATGCGGCTTTTTGGGTGCGGCAAACCTTGAAGGGGTATAGGAGGGAACGGAAAGGTCGGGAGGCGCACAGGCTGGTGAAGTGTGATAACTTGGTGGCGATTTGTTCCCGGCTTGTGGAAGTTTGTTCTTCCGCTTACAAGGCCATCCTGTTCACAGCGGCTTTTTCATTGGCGTTTTATGGGGCGTTTGGGACTGGGGAGTTGGTGTGTCGGTTTAAACGGGGTGCTGTGGGGCTGTTGGATCAGGATGTACAGGTGGCTGCTGATCGGGTGAGTATACGGTGGCGGAGGTCCAAGCCTGACCAGCTGGGCAGGGGAGTGGTGATTATACTGTTTGCCTTGCCAGGCTCGGCAGTGGGCCCTGTGGTGGCGGTAAGGGCCTTTCGGGCGGTGCGGCTGGAGGGGGGGGGGGCCTTTCTTGCTGCATGCGGGGGGCTCTTTTCTCTCTAGGTTGCAATTCGTGTCAGTTTTCAACGGTGCCTGCGGACTGTGGGTTTGGACGACCGGGAGTACTCGTCGCACTCCTTCCGTATTGGGGCGGCCACTGAGGCGGCCCGATGTGGGCTGGCTGAGGCGATTGTTCGCCGGATCGGTCGTTGGGAATCTAAGAGGTTCCGTTCGTATGTCCGGCCGCAGTTAATCCTGGGGTGAGTGGGGGCGCGGCTGGGAGTGTTTTGCAGTATGGGGTTGGGAGTTACAGGTGTTATGGTATATTACGTTTGTTGGTTGTTATGTGTTCTGTGTTATGTTTTTTATTCCAGATGGAGGTTCCTCACGCCTCGTTTGGATCCTAGGGCACTCGGACGTGTGCTGGGGGGCCGGGAGAGGTGATGCTCAGCCGGCAGGCGGGCCGTTGGGAATTCCTGGGGGGAGGCTAGGTTGATGTGGTTGGGATTCCCGGGCATGCGGTGGGAGCGTGTGATGAAGGAAGTTGAGCGCTTTGCAATGAGGGACAGGCCCCCGGATGTGTTGGTCATTTACGCAGGGGGCAACGACCTGGGCATACGGAAGGAAAGGGACATCTTAGCTGATGTTAGGGCGGATGTTTTGCACTTACGAGTCCGCTTCCCGGGTACCATCTTGGTTTGGTAGGTCGTTGCGGGCAGATCGGTGTGGAGGTGGGCTAGGTCCATGGTAAGCATCAACAAAACCAGGATGGGGGTCGGACGTGGGTATTGACCTTTGGTCATTGGGTCTGCAGGAGGGTATACAAAATAGCTCTTAGGGTGTGGGGTGGCCCTCAAGGTTGAGGGGGTCACCCTTTCGGGCTGTGGCGGTGTGTTTTCTGGTGGTTTCTGACGGTAGACAGGTACTCAGAAGGGATCTGAGGGTGTGGGGGGCTCATCTAACGATCGGCCCCTCTGGGTATTCCTGAACGTTGGAGGGAATACGGTTATGTTCACTGGCGGAAGTTGTCTCCGACCGGTCACAGGTGGAGGCCTTTGGGAAGTTGGTGAGGTGTACCGCAGTGATTTGGTATTGTCTTAAGTGGGGTCACCGTCAGAGATCACCAGAATGGGCAGTTAATGTTATTTAATGTGGTTTAATGGTAATAAAGTTATTTATATTTATATATCTATATATATTTAGATATTTTCATATTTACAAGTTATTGGAGTGAATTTTGAGTTATGTTTAATAAAGGCTGTTGTGGCCAGTTTACTCCAACCTATGGTGTGGTCTCGTTTCTAATAGGGGAAGGTATGGGTAAGGAATAATATAAGGGGAACATTCAGACTACACTAGTCAAGAGAAGCACGGATTATGAATGCAATGATATAAGGAGTGCTGGACATGACAGTGTGGATGAGGGACACAGAGGGTTAAGCTTTATGGGTGGAGCTGAGGAAAAAGGTTTGCAGGAAGCAAGTTCAGTGTAGGGGAGGGGTCATATAAAAGGGAGGGGTGTGGCTTTAGGGGATCATTCGGATCCCAGCGTGACACAGAGGAGGCAGTTTTTCCCGCCCTCCCGCCCTAATGTTATGTGTTTGTTTTGTTGTGTCGTTTGTTGCTGGTCTTTTCTTCTTTTGCAGGTTTCGTCGGTTGTCACGGCAGCTGAAGGTTTTCCTGTGTTGGCGGTGTGTTTTCTGGTGGTTTCTGACGGTAGACAGGTACTCAGAAGGGATCTGAGGGTGTGGGGGGCTCATCTAACGATCGGCCCCTCTGGGTATTCCTGAACGTTGGAGGGAATACGGTTATGTTCACTGGCGGAAGTTGTCTCCGACCGGTCACAGGTGGAGGCCTTTGGGAAGTTGGTGAGGTGTACCGCAGTGATTTGGTATTGTCTTAAGTGGGGTCACCGTCAGAGATCACCAGAATGGGCAGTTAATGTTATTTAATGTGGTTTAATGGTAATAAAGTTATTTATATTTATATATCTATATATATTTAGATATTTTCATATTTACAAGTTATTGGAGTGAATTTTGAGTTATGTTTAATAAAGGCTGTTGTGGCCAGTTTACTCCAACCTATGGTGTGGTCTCGTTTCTAATAGGGGAAGGTATGGGTAAGGAATAATATAAGGGGAACATTCAGACTACACTAGTCAAGAACATACAGTTGGTAATGAACACGGGTGTTGTCACTCATAGTAATGAGTGACATCCCACTCAAAATTCATACCCGCTGGTATCCTAGTGTTAAAGAAAAAAATCAAACAAACCTCACGTTTAAATAAAACCCTAAATGTATCTCCTTCTCTGATAAGTAACACTATTTTCTCTACACCTTGGATTGCTAAACTGGAAACATAATTCTGATGTATATTATTCCAGTGTCTGGCCACGTTGGTATTATGATCTTTATGTATGTCATTTAGATGGTCTTGAAACCGATCATGCAACCTGCGTGTTGTTCGACCTACATGACCTACATGACTTACATGTAATGATGTATACCAAGTGTTGCAGTTTATAAAGGATGTAATTCTTGAAAATTTGTCTGAGGCCATTGCTTGTATGGTATCCCCCTTTAGAATAAGTTTATAGCACAGACACCCATTTGATCCACAGCAGAAGGTGCCTTTAAATTGCAACCAATGCTATTGTAGGCGCTTACTTGTATATAAGCTAGGTGACAGGGTAGCCAATATAGAAGTCATTGTTGGAGTGCGGCCATCCGGATTGAATTCTTTTCGATAGACATTTTGGACAATTTCATTTTCCCAACTTTGCAGGAACAGTTTGGACCCTTCCTGATCCAACATGACTACGTACAAGTTTACAAAGCAAGGTCCATAAAGACATGGATGAGCGAGTTTGGGGTGGAGGAATTGACTGGCCTGCACAGAGTCATGACCTCAATCTGACAGAAGAACTTTGGGATGAATTAGAGCGTAGACGGCGAGCCAGGCCTTCTCGTCTCACCTGACCTCACAAATGTGCTTCTAAAAAAATGGTCAAACATTCCCACAGACACACTGCAAAACCTTGTGGACGGCCTTCCCAGAAGAGTTGAAGATGTTATATCTGCAAAGGGTGGCCCAACTCAAGATTGAACCCTACGGACTAAGACTTTAATGCCATTAAAGTTCATGTGCGTGTAAAAGCAGGCATCCCAATACTTTTGGTAATATAGTCTATACGGTATATATATATATATATATATATATATATATATATATATATATATATTGTTTAGAATAGCGTGTAATGTGTAAAAAGGGGACAAAGGTAGGGAGAGTAGAGGAAAAGGTTTCCAGTGCAGTCTGGTAAAACCTGTTCCACCACTCCCCTTTCTTTCCACTGTCCTATGGGAACTGTATTGTAAAGGTCCTGAAGTCTCATTCTGTAATGGATGTTTCAGACTACAATGCCTGGCTATAGTTTTCCCTCTGCTGACTGGAGGGAATAGTGCAACACAACATTCAGCATAACAGCAGAAAGTGGAAGTTTACTGATTGTTAAAAGAAAAATGTCTCCTTCTCCATGTTTCTGTAGTCCAAAAAATAAATGTTCGAAAATTCTGAAAATAGTATTTGATCAAACAAAATGGTTGCCCACTTGTGTCAGAATGACAGACCAATTTTACCTTTAATTGTCATCGACCCCTGGGAGGGATCGTTTCATGCACCTACTAACACGACCTAGCAGAAAATAGATCAAATCGATCTTTGAAGTCTTTTTAGAATCGTTCTTAACCTTACGCTACTTTGTTGCAATGGATTATGGGATACAGAACACTCCCATAGAGACACTCCTAACCATTGTGGACAGCATTGTGGATATCTCTCTCTCTCTCTCTGTATATATATATATATATATATACAGTGGTGTGAAAAAGTGTTTGCCCCCTTCCTCATTTCCTGTTCCTTTGCATGTTTGTCACACTTAAGTGTTTCGGAACATCAAACCAATTTAAACAATAGTCAAGGACAACACAAGTAAACACAAAATGCAATTTGTAAATGAAGGTGTTTATTATTAAAGGTGAAAAAAAATCCAAACCATCATGGCCCTGTGTGAAAAAGTGATTGCCCCCTAAACCTAATAACTGGTTGGGCCACCCTTAGCAGCAACAACTGCAACCAAGCGTTTGCGATAACGTGCAATGAGGCTTTTACAGTGTCCTGGAGGAATTTTGGCCCACTCATCTTTGCAGAATTGTCCTAATTCAGTTACATTAGAGGGTTTTCGAGCATGAACGGCCTTTTTAAGGTCATACCACAGCATCTCAATAGGATTCAGGTCAGGACTTTGGCTAGGCCACTCCAAAGTCTTCATTTTGTTTTTCTTCAGCCATTCGGTGGTGGACTTGCTGGTGTGTTTAGGATCATTGTCCTGCTGCAGAACCCAAGTTCGTTTCAGCTTGAGTACACGAACAGATGGTCGGACATTCTCCTTCAGGATCTCTTGGTAGACAGCAGAATTCATAGTTCCTTTTATCACGGCAAGTCTTCCAGGTCCTGAAGCAGCAAAACAGCCCCAGACCATCACACTACCACCACCATATTTTACTGTTGGTATAATGTTCTTTTTATGAAATGCAGTGTTCCTTCTACGCCAGATATACTTGGACACACACCTTCCAAAGAGTTCCACTTTTGTCTTATCGGTCCACAGAATGTTGTCCCAAAAGTCTTGGGGATCATCAAGATGTGTTGTGGAGAAATTGAGACGAGCTTTGATGTTCTTTTTGCTCAGCAGTGGTTTTCTCCTTGGAACTCTGCCATGCAGGCCATTTTTGCCCAGTCTTTTCCTGATGGTGGAGGCATGAACGCTGACCTTAACTGAGGCAAGTGAGGCCTGCAGTTCCTTGGACGTTGTTGTGGGGTCTTTTGTGACCTCTTGGATGAGTCGTCGCTGCGCTCTTGGGGTAATTTTGGGCGGCCGGCCACTCCTGGGAAGGTTCACCACTGTTCCATGTCTTCGCCATTTGTGGATAATGGCTCTCACTGTGGTTCGCTGGATTCCCAAAGCTTTGGAAATGGCTTTATAACCCTTTCCAGACTGATAGATCTCAATTACTTTCTTTCTCAATTGTTCCTGAATTTCTTTGGGTCTCGGCATGATGTGTAGCTTTTAAGGATCTTCTGGTGGACCTTACTGTGTCAAGCAGCTCCTATTTAAGTGATGCCTTGATTATGAACAGGTGTGGCAATAATCAGGCCTGGGTGTGGCTAGAGAAATTGAACTCAGGTGTGAACAACCACAGTTATAGTATGTTTTAACAAGGGGGGCAATCACTTTTTCACACATGGCCATGATGGTTTGGATTTTTTTTTCACCTTTAATAATAAACACCTTCATTTACAAATTGCATTTTGTGTTTACTTGTGTTGTCCTTGACTATTGTTTAAATTGGTTTGATGTTCCGAAACACTTAAGTGTGACAAACATGCAAAGGAACAGGAAATGAGGAAGGGGGCAAACACTTTTTCACACCACTGTATATATATATATATATATATATATATATATATATATATATATATATATATATATATATAGATCTATCTATATCTATCTATCTATCTATCTATCTATATATATATATATATATATATATACATATATATATATATACATATATATATATATATATATATATATATATATATATATATATATTGTCATATTGTTAATATTGTATCTCTTTGGTAAAATAAAATATTCTAATCAAAATTGAGTTTTCCTTTAAGCAGAAGCTCTGATTTTAGCATAGCTGCCATGCTACCTTTACGGCATTAGCTTTTCACTGACTGATTGTGCAGATTGCCCAAAGCTGCTCTTTAGAAATTATCTGTGTTCCCCACACAATAAATTGGCATTTTTGGAGGTTATAGGCTACAGAAGGATCTTTGATGTGTCAGATTTTCTGTGAAGTTTATCAGATAAGTGTGTGGCTCATTCCAGCTGTGCAGAATCCATGCTGCAGTCATAGAAAAGGCAAGATAGATGAGATTTGTAAAATGGGCCTTGTGCTGAAAAAAAAAAAAATCTCAGCTTTCAGCTAGATGTCTTCAGGAGAGGCATTATCTGACACAATGGTCTTTAGGTTGCTATCATTTAAAACCCTCCCCTAGAGTTTGCTTTGATGCCTCTGCTGCTGGGTGACACGCATGAAACAGAGTTCTTTCTTACAGGTAGAGTATCGAGCCTTTGGACACCGCTGGAAATGCAAAGGTTTTCTGAGGCCTGTAATGTAACGTCTGTATCCCATAATCCATTGCAACAAAGTAGCATAGAGTTAAGAACGGTTCTAAAAAGACTTCAAAGATCGATTTGATCTATTTTCTGCTAGGTCCTGTTAGTAGGTGCTTGAAACGTTCTCCCTCTCAGGGGTCGATGACAATTAAAGGTAAATAAAGGTAAAATTGGTCTGTCACTCTGACGCAAGAGGGCAACCATTTTGTTTGAACAAATACTATTTTCAGAATTTTCAAACATTTATTTTTCATCTTTTTTTACTATGTACAGTGTATATATATATATATATATATATATATATATATATATATATATATAAAAATAATATATATGTAGCCAGGTGCTGGAGTACAGAAAGATGGAGAAGGAGACATTTTCCTTTTAACAATCAGTAAACTTTTACTTTCTGCTGTTATGCTGAATGTTATGTTGCACTATTCCCTCCAGTCAGCAGAGGGAGAACTATAGCCAGGCATTGTAGTCTGAAACATCCATCACAGAATGGGACTTCAGGACCTTTACGATACAACTCCCATAGCACACTGGAAAGGAAGGGGAGTGGTTTTACCAGACTGCACTGGAAACATTTTCCTCTACTCTCCCCACCTTTGTCCCCTTTATTATTTTTATTATATATATATATATATATATATATATATATATATATATATATATTTATTTATATAAAATGCTTATAGAGTCAAATGTAGAAACCTGCGCTAAATAAAATGAAAAAGATAAGAAATATTATTTTTTACAAAACATATTTAGGTGTGCTGATGTTTTGGGAGAACCCTGAAATACTGGTTGTCTCATGAGGTTCCCAAGAGACTTGACATGTCTCCAGGTATAGTGCAGTAGATTTCACAGTAGCAGTACCATAGTATGGTGCGGCAGTTATTATTATCATTGTACCGGATTTATATAGCGCCAACAGTTTGTGCAGCACTTTACAACATGAGGGAAGACAGTACACTTACAATACAAATCAATACAGGAGGGACTAGAGGGCCCTGCTCATTAGAACTTACAATCTAGAAGGAAGGGTCAAGTGGAAACAAAAGGTAATACCTGTGGGGGGTGAACTGATGGAGAAAATGAAAATACAGTTGTTAGGTGTGGGGTGGGGTAGGCTTCTCTGAAGAGAAGAGTTTTCAGGGATCGTCTAAATCTAATAGAGTAGGAGATACGCGGACAGATTGGAATAGGGCATTCCATAGGATTGGAGAGGCTTTGGAAAAGTCCTAGAGGTGAGCATGGAAGGAGGTGATGAGGGAGCTAGAGAGCAGGAGGTCTTGAGAGGAACAAGTAGGTTGGTATATAGAGACTAGGCTAGTGATGCAGCTGGAGGCTAAATTGTGGATGGCTTTGTACGTAGTTGTTAGTATTTTGAATTTTATTATTTTGACGAGCGGAAGCCAGAGGAGGGATTGACAGAGAAGGGTAGCAGAGACAGAGCGATTGGTAAGGTGGATGAGCCTGGCAGCAGCATTCATGATGGATCAGGGGCGGATCCAGAGTCTAGTCTCAGGAGGGGCACTGCTAGAAAATATGATTGTCACTTGCCACGTCACTTGCCACACACTGCGCATTGTTACTTGCCATGTCACTTGCCACACACTCTGGATTGTCACTTGCCACACACTGCGCATTGTCACTTGCCACGTCACTTGCCACACACTCCGGATTGTCACTTGCCACACACTGCACATTGTCACTTGCCACATCACTTGTAACCAAATGCGGATTGTCACTTGCCACATGACCTGCCACACATTACGGATTGTCACTTGCCACACTTTGCAGATTGTCATTTGCCCCTTCGCCTGCCACACATTGCGTATTGTCACTTGCCACATGACCTGCCACACATTGCGGATTGTCACTTGCCACACTTTGCAGATTGTCACTTTCCCCTTCGCCTGCCACACATTGCGGATTGTCACTTGCCCCTTTGCCTGCCACACATTTCGGATTGTCACTTGCCACGTAGCCTGCCACACATTGCGCATTGTCACTTGCCACGTAGACTGCCACACATTGCGGATTGCCACTTGCCACGTAGCTTGCCACAGGTTGCGGATTGCACGAAACGACCTACCTGTAGGCCATTTCGTGCAATAACCAGCGAAGACGTGCCTGCTGATTGACTACCCACGATCGCTCCCCACAGAGATAGGACAGTGGTCTGCAAATGTCAACAAGGCTGCTAACCAGGAACACAGATCACTCTGTTCATATAGGGAGTCCATCCCCCACACAGTTAGAAAGCACCCCCAAGGCATACAGTTAACCCTTTGATCAACCCATGAATTGGTAACCCCTTCCCTGCCAGTGTCATTAGTACCGTGACAGTGCATATTTTTTAGCACTGATCACTATTAGTGTCACTGGTCCCCAAAAAGTGTCAAAAGTGTCAGTTAGGTGTCCGATCTCTCCGCTGCAATGTTGCAGTACTACTAAAAATCACTGATCGCCGCCATTACTAGTACAAAATAATTAAATATAAATGCCATAAATCTAGTTTGCAGACGCTATGAATTTTGCGCAAACCAATCAATATACATTGGTATTATTGATATTTTAATTTTTTTCAAAAAAATATGGAGCAGAATACATATTGGCCTAAACTGAGGAAGCAATATTTTATAGCAAAAGCAAAAAATATATATATTTTTTTAAAAATAAATTCTTGCTCTTTTTCTGTTTATATGGCAAAAAATAAAAAAACGCAGAGATGATCAAATGCCACCAAAAGAAAGCTCTATTTGTGGGAAAAAAAGGACACCAATTTAATTTTGGTACAGCGTATTGAGAAGATTATCAGCCAGTCAAAGTAACGCAGCGCAGGATTACAAGAAATAATCATACATAATGGCACATATGTATTTTGTGATTTGTCACATAACATGATTCATTCATACTTTTACTCACGTTTAGGCAATTCTTTTGGTACTCTGGTGAGGGGAGGGGTACCGTTCCCATGCAGGAGCAATGGAGTGGAGATGGATGGGATGGATGGATCCAGAGCGGAGGCCTGTAGCGTGGACAAGATGGAGGGGGGAGCTGGGTGCCGGTGGGTGGGACCAACACAGTCAGGTTCGGACTCCAGAACTAAGAATGCTGGCGCTGTGCCTCACAGACTGTGTCACTGTGCTGGATGCTGGACATGTTAGTTTTTTAGGGGAACAACAGTGGTGGTGGTTGAAAGCTATTATCACAGTCACTGGCATTACTACATTAGGCATATAACATTGACTCGGCTCCTCGCTCTCCCTGCCTGCCTGACACCGGTGACCTGTTCTCCAGGCTCCACCAGCAGCTCCGCTCAGTCTGTGCCTGTCTCCTCTCCCTCCCACGTGACTCACTCTGTGACTGACCGTGACGTCACTCGTTGCTAAACGCCAGGCGGCCCAGGCGTTAGCAACGAGTGCAGGAGAGAGGCTCCACCCACCGCTTGTTCCTCCTCCTGGTATCTGTCAGTGATGGGCGTAACTACAAGTCTCTCTCTTTCCAAGCCGCTGATCGGGTTTATGTGAGGGAGAGAGACTCGGGCAGAGGAGGCAGCGGCACGGCAGCGCAGACAGTTGCAGAGCAAGTTAGAATGTGACAATGACATGTCACTGTCACAGCTACTATTTCGTGGGGGGGGGGGGGCAATTGACCTGTTGCGCCCCCCCCCCCCCTGGATCCACCGGTGTGATGGATTGAAGAGGTGATAGACTATGTAGAGGTATGCCAATGAGAAGGGCGTTGCAGTAGTCGAGGTGAGAGATGACCAGGGAGTGAATTAAGAGTTCTGTATTTCTGACAATGCAGGTACCATAGTACCATATAAAAGTTCTTGTCTAATGCCCTGTACACATGGTCGGAATTTCCGATGGATAAAGTCAGATCGGATCGTGTTGGAAAATCTGATCGTGTGTGGGCTCTATCGGACTTTTTCTGTCGGATTTTCCGACACACAAAGTTTGAGAGCAGGATCTAAAATTTTCCGACAACAAAATCCGATCGCATAAATGCTGATCGTGTGTAGACAATTCCGACGGACAAAGTGCCACTCATGCTCAGAATAAACGCAAAAATGTGTAGCTGCGCTATCTAAATGCTCCCACCCAGCTGAGTTTAAATGACTAATGTTATTACAACATACAAACCATCATCATAATCCATAAAGTGAATACTTTTCCAAATAATTTATCAACATATGGAGAAAATAATGAATAAATAAATAAATATACAAAATTCATAAATGCTCTTAAAAAATGTCATTGAAGGATAAGGGTGAAAAAAAAAAAAATATTGATAAATATTACACAAATTAATGAATAATTAAATAGTGAATAAATATAAATTATTCAAATTAATAAATAATACTAATATATGACAGTGAGCAAACAAGGTGAAAAAATAAATTAAACAAAGAAAAAGTGACAAAGTGCCCAAAACCCAAAGTGAAATAGTCCACTTAAAAGTCCTTTCAGTGAGAAGGGTAACTCCTTAAATTGATATCAATGAAACGTGCAATCCTCCTTCACCAACACATTGTGCTGATCACCAGTAAAAATGCACGCTTACCAGAAGGAAGCATGTAAATGTTCACAAAATATGCCCCTTAGTCTGCCGGATGGATCACAGATTCCCCACCAACTTTGACTGGATCTTCTCCTGGGAAAACTCTCAAGTATGCAGATAACTCATAAAACATAAATAAAAAAGCCTCCCATAGTGTAAAAACTGGCAAGCAACTTTATTCGTAGTAAAAGCACAAAATACTCACAAACAGAAGTCAAATAAAAGCGTATCTGCCGGCCGGCAAGCGAGCGCCCATTCGTTAAGAGATCACGTGACTGCGTCAGCACGTCTAAGCCACCCGAGGCACGTTTTGTCATAGGTGACGTCCTCTGGGGTGTGGACGTCACCCCACCCCACACCCCAGACGACGTCACAGGGTGAAGGAACCCCTAAGCTTGCACATCATATATGGGGAGGAGGGGCACAGTTTGGCATCTTTGCCCTGGGCTCTGGATGACCTTGTCCTGGCACTGCATGCTCTGATCACAAGTTTAGCGCACCCCATGTAGGAAATGGGATCTCCCTACCCTGCACAGCCAGGCACACCGCATCTTCATAGGCACTCAGAGTCATAAAATGGTCCAGTGCTTTATTTTTGTTATTTATTGAAGGATTAGAATTGAAGATAGGAGTTCGGAAAGATATGGGATGCCCACTCATAACTTCATAAAACTCTTCAGGAACAACTGTCCTATATATAGCTATATACAGTTTCTATGTACACTCCTCTCTTCCTCCAGCACTCATATGCTTGCAGAACTCCAGCTGGCACACTGATATTGAATCTGACAAAAAGGCAACAGTCAGATTTCTAAGCAAAAGCCCTTTACAGGCAGGGACCCCAGGCCCCTTGGTTGTGTAGCAAAGTTCAGTGTCCAGCTTTCATCCCTGTGGATACTGGTCCCAGCACCACCTCTTCAGGCCCTGCCAACCTGCCTTGCTGCAGCTGCCCCTTTCACTAGCCCTCCTGGCTACTTCTCCAAAGTCTTCCCAGACTGACATTCTCCAGTACTCCAGGCTGACACTCACTAGCCCACCCGGCTGTCTTCTCCTGGAGAACTTCTGGAAATCCAGGAATCCAGGATGGATTCCTCAGTGTGTTGTAGAGGGTTCCTCCAGCACCTGTGCCCCAGGCCCACCAAGACTAGGGGGCACCCTCAAGGGCCACAACAGCCTCCTTAGGACACCATCTCCATCTTCCACCCAACTGCCCCTGCTGACATGACCCCAGAGTATTTATGTGGTAGCCTTGTCCTTGCCAGCTAATTTTGGGTAGGGCCCTCATCAATACTCCAAGCAGTTCCCCCTAACCTCCCTCTCATTCTTCTGGAAGCTTCTCCAAGGTTCCAACAAAGTAGGGGGAAGTACCAGAGGTGCTGCTTGCTGAGTTTTTCAGCCTCCCTGAACCAGTCAAATCTGACCCAGGCCTGGCTCTCAGCCAAGCCAAAATGTATCTACACTAACAACTATGTACATTCTATTCTAGCACACTAGAGGGTGCTACACAAGTAAGCAAGAAAACACTGACTACTGGCTGCTTGGGGCCAAGGGCTGACCAATGTGTAATAAAGGGCTTCAGGGTGGGCACCAGATCTTTACCGAAAAATATTAGCATAGCTCCGTACAAATATATTCAGAGAAAACCAGGTATTTATCACACAACGCTTCAGCGGATGCATCCCCATTATTATACTGTATGTCTTATAAGAAAACAGACATTTAATGCCAGGATTGGTGGCCTCGAGGGATACCAGGATGCAGAAAAGAAAATCAGTTAGTATATAATGAGGGGAAGGAGAGGAGGAGAGTCATAAAGTGTCTCACAGTGGTAGACAATGCTCATTAAGGCTGGAGAAAGAATGTCAGACACATAATGATAAAATCAGAGAATAGCATCTAATTCAGCACTGAACCTTCTCACTGACAGCAATACACAGTAATGTATCTGCTGCTGACAACACCTTCTAATAATAGTGCTGTGGTAAATCTGAATGTTGAATACCACACCGTTCACAGGTTATGCATTGATTTCATTATTAAAGGTCCTGGGCAGCCACAAATTGCATTTTAGCTATCAACAAAGTCAGTTAAATGGAGTTATACCTAGTACACATGGGCCAAAAGTCAGGCGCCATCGGCCAGTTTAATAGAAACCGCCTGACATTCAGCCTGTGTGTATAGCAGCTGGTTCCAATAGAAGTCCTCCTGTCAGAACACAACTCAGCAGGGGAGATTGATGTGCTCTTTTGACTCTTTTTCCATACACCATAAGTTTGACTGTTACCACACACCTTCTCAACCACCGGGCCATGGCCTACTACTGGACCAGTTCTTCAGCCAGCTGCAAAACCCCCAACCTACCATAGTGGCTCCCAGCTAACACAGTGCCCTCAAACGCCTGTAATTGCCTCCCCCACAGTGCCAGCCCACCCCCCTGAGAGCCATGACCATTGTACAAAGTAACATAAGTGCTAAAATCTAACATGCTCTACTCGCTGGCGGAGTTATCAAGAACTGTTGAAACAGGTGACCTTAAATAAATAACCCATCAGGTAGTGAAAATTAACAGAAACGCATTAGTTCTAAGGCTTTAGAACCAAGACGAACAGTTAGGAAAATATCGCAAGAAAGGCCATGGACATTTTATCAAGCACAGCTACAGTAAGGCACAGATCTGATTGGTAATATACAATTCATTGGGAGATATAAATATTTGCTTGTGGTCAGGTGAGTATAAAGACAGATAATAAAAAGCAAAGGCAACCCCCCCCCCAACCTAGCTGAGGGAGCCTGCCGCTATCCATCAAGAAAGGAAAAGGAAGAAGACAAAAAAGGGAAAGGAGAGGAAAAAAAAATAGGGGCAAGTGAAGGAGAGAGAAGAGGAATAAAAAGACAAGAGAAGAGAGGGAAGGGGAGGGAAGGGAAAAGGAGAGACCCCAGAGACCTGCGCTGACCGTAGCAGAAGAAATGTTACATATAATCAAAGCTCCAGAAAGCGAACAGTCAATTGAGAGGGTGGGAAGTGATCAAGCCAAGCCTGCCAGGTACATAAACATTTATCATGGGTATCATTAAGAATCGCTGTAAGCGTTTCATTAATCATCGTGCTTTGTATGCAATGTTTTACTTAGTCGAACCTGAGAATCAGTGATTTCCACGCCTTTGCTATCATCTGTTTCAACACCCTGAAAATATGGGTAATTAACATACATTCTCAACGAGTAAACTGTTTGATCGGTTAATACAAGAGCACTCCCCGGGGGCTCTTCTGGAGGTTAGTAAAAAGTGTTGTATTGACCACAGCGTATACCCGTATCTACAATCATCAAACTTTAGGGCACATCCACCAGATGTGCTCCATATCTCCCAATTCCAGGCAACTTCGGAAACAAGGAAGAATAAATAGGTAAACAATATGCTATCCTGGCAGGATTGTAATACCATTAAGACATAATCTTTCAAGGAATTCTCCAAGGCCAGGACATAACGAGAGTATTTAAACAGAGCTTCCCTTATTTTATTCCAGGTTTCAGGAGCCAATGTAGTCTCAAAGTCGCACTCCCAAAGTGTACAGTATATCAAAGCCTAGATGTCAACATTACCCTGGATGGAGGAATAAAGAAAGGATATTAAGCCTCTAGTTGGCCTTCCATCATTTCAATACATATGTAGTGGTACCCCCGTAGGGGCCGCCGATCGATGTGGCCCACCCATCACCCTGCCCAGCCCAGTATCCACTTCCAAACACTCCAAGACAATGAACAAGTCCATCAGCTTTGTTTTTGTATTTTATTGAGGGATTAGAACTTGGATGGGGTAAAGGAAATCATGGGATGCACAGAAAATTATTCTTGCATGATATGGGACAATTCAGATATTCTTCTTCTGCACAACACTGCAGACTATCTCTCCTTCACCCTCCAGCACAGTTCTTCAGGCTCATCTAGCACATGGTTTGGCCTAATTCTGGTTTCAGCCAGGCCTTAGCAAAGTTCCTTAATACAGGCAGGGGCCGCGGTGTAGCAACAAAAATAGAAAAAGTCTTTAGTGCTAGCTGACCTTTTTGGTGGACTACTGATCTCAGTCAGCCCTTTGCAGAACAGCTCTCCCAGCTGCAGCAGCCAGACTTTGCCAGTAACATCAGTCTCTCCCTCTGGCTCTACATCCATCTCTGACTGCACACGCCCAGTCCTCTCCATCATGACTCTCCCAGCTCTCCCAACTGTGCCTGCCACTCACCGACACCTGATGGATCTTATATATTTTTATTATATATTTTGAGTCTTAACTGTAACTGAAAATACATTTTAACATGACTTTTCCATTTGACATGCTTGCTTCCGTATTTCGTTCCATTTGTTTGATTTCATATACACTTTTGTAGATTCTACAGCCTATAGCTATCTGTATATCAAAGATCAATTCCAGCTTTCTAACCTCCCCACATCATTTTTTTTTTTTTTATAAATTGTCAGTATATACTTGTTTTCCTGGTGTCTGTGGTCTGGTCATGTGAAACGTGGGGTCCTTTCCCTTTGCTTCTTACTTGGTGGTGGGAAGTCCTGAATGTTGCAGAGAAATGTGCTCACTTAATAACTTGAGTGCAGTTCTCTGCAGCTTTTTCCTTTAAGCCCAGGATGAGTTGATGACTAACCCTCAGAGGTTAGGCCCTTGATGCTCACAGGTAAAAGATGATTTATGCTGGGTTTTAGCCTTCCCAGAAGAGAACCAGACCAGACCACGGCAAAGGACTCTGAATGTAGTGCTGGAGTGTGAAGTGGATGAGCATATATTGGCAAGCTTTTTGTTATTTTTTTTTGGCAAAAACTTTAAAAGAAGAATTGGTCTTTAAGCAGTATAAGTGGTGTTCTGCTTAATAAATCTAAAAATCTTAAAGTATAAGCCCTTGTACACACAGTCGGACATTCCGATGGACAATGTCCGATAGGACCGTGTTGTAGGATAATCCGACAGTGTGTGGGCTCCATCGGACTGTTTCCATCGGAGTATCCAAGTTTTCCAGCTGGGCTATAAAATTTTCCGACAACATGATCCGATCGGACTTCGTCCGATCATGTGTAGAGAATTCCAATCGGACAAAGTGCCACGCATGCTCAGATCAAATTCCTAGACCAAAGCTATTGCCTACTAGCCTGAATGTAGTCCCGTCCTAACGAAATAACGTCATCACGTTAAGTACGATCAGATTTTCTGACAACTTCTGACGGATTTGGTTCTTGGAATGTCCAACCGTGTGTACAAGGGCTAAAAGTGTGAAAAAATGCTATAAAGTGCACTGTCCAACCCAGTGAACTACAAATAAAGCAAATATTCCTACAATATTGTCAAAATAATTAATATATGGTAAATCCAATTTTTACACTTTTACATTCTAAGAAATTTTTAGAGCTTGCATTCTTTGATTGAATTATTGGTGGCTGTGTGATATAATGGAGTGCTGGCTGGCTTAATAGGGTAGAGAACTGCAATTGTTTATACTATAGAACAAGGGTCTCCAAACTTTTCAGTATGAGGGCCACATCGTAGATTTTACAAAAATTTGCCAAAAATCTCTGTCATTTATAAATAAATGAATAAAATCAAGGGTCCCTGCTTATGTATGTGCTCCCATCAGTGTCCCCTCTTACATCAGTCCCAATAATGCCATGTAGACACAACCGGACTTTCCGGCAGAAAAGGTCCAACAGTCTTCCCAACGGAGTTCCGACGGACTTTCGACAGAGTTACGACAGACTTCCGACCGAATGGACTTGCCCACACACGAATGGACCAAAGTTTGTTCGTTTTGAACGGGATGAAGTATGACGGGACTAGAAAAGAAAGTTCAATAGCCAGTAGCCAATATCTGCCCTAGCATCGTATTTGGTCCATTGGACCAGCATACAGACGAACGGTTTTCCTGATAGAAATTGATTCCATCGGATAGATTTGAAACATGTTCTATTTCTAGGTCCATCTGAATTTTTGAAGAAAAAAGTCTGATGAAGCCCACACACGATTGTAATATCCGATGGAATAATTAGTCGGACCTTTTCTGCCGGAATGTCCGGTCGTGTGTACGCGGCATTAGAGTCCTCTCTTATATCAGATTCCCCCATTATATTCCCCCCCCCCCTTAGCTCCTCAAGATCCCTCTTTATATCTTTGTTCCCCTCAGATTCCCTCTTTATAACTGTGTCTCCCTCAGACCCCCTCTTACATTTGTGCCGCATAAGAGCCTTTCAGCCCATCTGTGCTGAGCCTTTCCCCACATCTGTGTTCCCATTAGGGTCTTCTTCCACATCTGTGTCCCCATCAGAGGCTCCTTGCACATTAGAGTCCCTATCATAGACTCCTTGCACACCAGTGTCCCCATCAGAGACTCCGTGCACATCTTTGTCCTCATCAAAGACTGGCTGCACATCTGTGCCCCCATCAGAGCCTCCTTGCAGATCTGTGTCCCCATCAGAGACTCCTTGTACATCTGTGTCCCCATCAGAATCTCTTTCCACATCTGTGTCCCCATCAGAGTCTCCTCCACATCTGTGTCCCCATCAGAATCTCTTTCCACATCTGTGTCCCTATCAGTGTCTCCCCCACATCTGTGTCCCCATCAGAGTCACCCCCACATCCATGTCCCCATCAGAGACTTTTTGCACATCTACGTCCCCATTAGAGACTTTCTGCACATTTGTGTCCCCATCAGAATCTCCTTCCACATCTGTGTCCCCATCAGAATCTCCTTCCACATCTGTGTCCCCATCAGAGTCTCTTCCATATTCGTGTCCCCATCAGAGTTTCTACCACCCCCATTCCCAGGATGCCCTTCCTGGGGCACCTTATACCTTTTTTCCAGGTGTCTTTGATCTGGTCACAGGTCCTCTTCACACTATTCTTCCTTGGGCAATTAATGGATCCTAAATGCTGCAGAAAGAGGCACAGCTCTCTGGAGAATACTCCCATGAGTCCAGGGCAGGAGGTGGAGCCCTGACATCCTGGCAATGCATGAAGTGAGATAATATTGCTGGGCATCATTCAACCTGGAAGAAGAGTGGCACTAGAACAGTGAGTGTGTTGGGTACGGTGCCAAACGACCAGTAAACATGGTAGCTGGAACTGCATTTTTAATTTAAAGAGCCTCTAAAATATCCTAATGTTTTTGAATAGAACATCAAATATAATAAAATAATGTATCATAAAACCGATTCTTAGAAAATACTTTCCAGCTTCACTTTAAAATAAAAGGTCTTAACTACATTTTTTGACATATACGCTATTGACTCAGGAAACAAGAATCATTTGTACAATGCATGAACATTTATAAAAGAGCTATAGGAGGGAATGTGCTGAATTTTTCATGTGTTCCTAATTCATTATAGTGCATTGGAAACCAAATAAAAGTACTATGGATAAAGCCTAAGCATTATTTCAACAATGTCTAATGATTGGCTGTTTAGTATAGAAGTGTATCTGTCACCTAGACATAGTAAATGCAGCCATTCTTGACCTTAACCTGTAAGGGTAGAATGCAAATTGTTAATTCCCTTGGCAGCTGTCCGCTGTGTATTGCAATTAACTGATGGTATTTTTCTAAAGAAGTTTGTAACTGCATTTTTTTCATTGTTAGTAACATAAGAACATAGTAAAATATTTCTGGGCTGTTGATAACTTATGCAGGCTAATGGATTCCAGTTAGCTGAGCTTTAAAATCACTTAAAAAAAAAAAGTAAACAGCCAGCTTTATGGTGGTAGGTAGACAGACCTGGATGGATACTTCTAACCCTCTTGTGGCCAAGGAGATGTCATAGGCTGCAGGCTAATGGAATCCCCAAGGAGGAACCAAGAGCTACACGCCAGCAGGAGGAATGCCTGTGTAATCGATGTTGTGATACAAGCACACAAAGGGGTGATCCCACTGCTTGCACTGTTTACCCCGAGGCAAATGGTATGGATCCAGGCCAATCATGGGTCAAATGCCAAATGCACTGCCATCAAAATGAGAACCCGCCTGTACCACTCACTATCCTGGAAACAGCAGAGCAGCCCACATGGAAAGCCGCAAGGCAGACAGCCACAGGGGTGTTGGTTTACCACCACATAAAACGTCTAGCTGTGTCCATGGCAATGACGCGTTTCATGGTCACGCCCCTTTTTCAAGTTGAAATCCCATTGACCGATCACACATCTCAGTCTGTTATGTCCTGTACAAACGAGTGGAATGTCCGACAGAAAAAGTCAGACGGGAGCTTTTTATCATATATGCCGACTGCCTGTATGCCCCATCTGACTTTTTACGTTGAAAATTCTGACGGACCTAGAAAGAGAATATGTTCTATATTTTTCCGACGTAACAATTCCTATCGGGAAAACCGCTCGTCTGTATGCTGTTCTGACGTCCAAAAAACAACGCATGCTCTGAAGCAAGCACGAGAAGGAAGCGATTGGCTACTGGCTATTGAACTTCCATTTTCTAGTCCAGTCGTATGTGTTGTACGTCACCGCATTCTTGACAGTTGGACTTTGGCGTGACCGTGTGTATGTAATGCCGCGTACACACGAGCGGACTGTATGGCGTACTTAGTCCATCATACAATCCGACGCACAGTCCGTCATACTTTCGACTGAACGGACTTGACCACACACGGATACCCAAACAGTCCGTCGAAAGCTTGCGCGATGACGTGTACAGCACGTACGAAGGGACTAGAAATAGGAAGTCCAATACACAGCACAGAACCCTTCCGCCGTGTAAATCCTTTCTGGGCATGCGCCATTCTTAGTCCGTCGAACTAGCCTACTGACGAGCGGATTGTCCGCTGAAACCAAAGTACGACGGACAGAATTTAGAAAAATCCGAAATACTTAGTACGCCAGACTGCACGCTGAAAAAGTCAGCTGAAGCCCACACACGAGCGGATTGTCCGCTGAAATGTGTTTCGACGGACTAAGTACGCCATACAGTCCGCCCGTGTGTACGCGGCATAAGACAGCTTGAGTGGAATTCCGTTGAAAAAAACTTTTTTCGTTTTTTTTATTTGTTTATTCACCCAACTGGCCCCTAAAAGGACAGAGGTAGTTGATCCAGGGAATACCCAATTGCCAGCTGGGGGATCAGGAAAGAATTTTTATTCCCCCACTGGAGCAAATTGGATCATGCTTATAGGATTTTTTTCCACACCCTGGATAAACTGTGGACATAGGATTGTGTATAGGGAGATTTTCTCTTTTTTCACCATTGGTTGAACTAGATAGACTTGTGCCTTTTTTTTAACCTATGTAACTATGTAAGATGCATTTGGTGAGTTAACAAACATTAACCACTTCAGTCCTGGAAGGTTTTACCCCCTTAATGACCAGGCCATTTTTTGGGAATACTGCACTGCGTTACTTTAACTGACAATTGCGTGGTCATGCAATGCTGTACCCAAATAAATAAGATTCATATCCTTTTTTTTCCCACAAATAGAGCCTTTTTTTGGTGGTATTTGATCAACTCTGCAATTTTTATTTTTTGCACTATAAACAAAAAAATTTTTGAAAAAAAAACAATATTTTTTACTTTCCTTATAAAACATACTCAATAAAATAAATCAGTGGCTATTGCATGAAATGACGTACAAGTACGTGATTTCGCGCAATAGAGCCGACCTGCTGCAGTACAAGTATGTTAGGTGGTCGGCAAGTGGTTAAATCGCATGGTAATGAGCATTATTTTAAGGCAGCCTATTCTTCTGGAATGGACTGCTTATAACCCCCAGAGTAGTTAAAGCTTCACTTGACCCTTTTTTGGGAATGCAAGAGACAGAAATGTGTCAAAATGAATGGCACTCCAGTGAAATGATGTACCTCGTATGTAATATGCCACGTTATGGTGCATTACCACAACACAAGAGTCAACTTGGCCTAAGAGTCTGTGTACTTGGACTTTTTATTTCAGATGCTTTTTCTCCCGATGTAAGTCAAAGGTTATTCAAAAGTAGCTGGATGCATCTTAGAAGGAGGTCAACTACGTCTGTGAAGGCTCTCAGTTGTAACTAAGAAGTCTCTTTCACTATCATTATCCATCATATCTGGCTTAAAAGTCAAGGTGTCTGGTGACCAGCAGACTAGAAAGGGCCTTGTTCAGATCTTGTTCTAAAATTTTCCGTCAACAAAGTCCGATCGTTTAAATTCCGATCGAATGTACAATTCCAACGCACAAAGTGCCACACATGCTCAGAATAAATTACGAGATGAAAGCTCCTGGCTACTGGCTGTTAGAAAAGTTTTAAATGTTTATTGTGTGACTATTAGAAAAACAATAGTCCTGAGACTGATTTGTTAAAAAGCTTACTTCTGAGCACATTATTGTATTAACTCATTGTATTGTTTTGTCTTAATTAACTCCATAGTAAGTTGTAGAATCATTAGATTTAACTAAATATGATAGCCTAAGAATGTACGGGAACATGGATAGCTAATAAAGTGCAAGCCTGTGCCATGACACGTTATTTATGTTCCCTCAGCCAATAGAAGCACGGAGATGTTATTCTTGTGGGATATGTGAGGGCGGAACACTTTCTTTTGTGGAGACTTTTTCTTCAGCTTTCGTCCTGTAAGCATGTCTCCCTGTTGTGGGCCACATCAGAAATAAATTGTCTGCTTCTCAGAACACCTGATGTTTTTTTTACTGATCACAAGGGAATTTCCTAACATTTTTGGTCTTTCGAGCCGGGAGCAACACGCTGGTTTTCAGATCAGACGGCCCGACAACACTTCGGTGAGTATTGGACTTTGAAGCTCACCGAACCTTACAAGTCCCCCAATCAATGTTATTTGGTGAAAAAGGGGCGGGGCCATAGATCTGAATTCCACTGTCTGTTTCCGAACCTTGTGTGATCCAGTCCAGGTGTTTGAGAGGTAAGATAATTTAAATTATTCTTAATTCTTTCTGAGTCTTTTCTTCTCTTTCTCTTGCTTCTGGTTTAATGTGTTGTAATTGCCGACATTGGTATTGATCGTATAATATCTAGATGATCCAGTGCTCGTAGACAGAGACACTTGGGGACGTTGTCTAAGGTAAAAAATTACGTCGCCCGCTGTCCGGACAGATAACAAAAAGATTTGAGGTATACCGAATGTCAGAGGTTGATTGCCTGACTATTTTAAGCGCTGTTTAGTTAAGTGATCTACAAAGATCGCAAGGCTAATTTTCTTCTGTGTGTGTTTACTTTATCTTTGTTGATGTTTTTTTTTCTCTTGTATTGACATGGTTTTTGTGCTGGTATTTCTCAGCAGATAAGAAGGCAAATTCACTGAACTCTCTCCCCCTCCCCCTCCCCTCATGGAAGGATTTCTCCTGATCCTGCAAGACGTTGTAAAAGTTAACCCTTGATTAGCTATGACAATACAGAAGGGTTATATTGTATATATTGAAACTTAGCATAAAAGAAAAAGAAGGTAGATGGCATTTTGGAGTAAATAGAATGTTGTAGAATTATCAGGTGGCTTGATGAATGTGAAAAGAAATGAAAAAAAAAAGGCTGAGGATTTTTTCATTGCTATGAAGGTCAAGAAGCTGTTTCTCGGAAACAAGAAAATGCAGATTGCCTGACAGAGGTTAATTTGTGCATCTGTGAAAATATTAGGACTTTTGGTGGGAAAGAGTCTGAATAATAGTCTTAAAGTAAATATTTATATTGGATTGGAGTTATTTTTAGAATTCATAGACTTTCAACTGTGGAGTGTTAATGATGCAATGCTGTTTATATTTGGGTACATTTATAAGTCAAAAGGCTAAGTTCTGAATCAGAATACTAAAAAAAAATTAAAAAGAAAGAAAGTTCTATTTTGGGGTCCTGTGAATAAGCTTAAAATATCAGGACCCAAAGTTCAAAAAAAAGTATGAGTTAAAAATGGCGGAATATTGGCTTCAGCATGCTAGAATTAGGGTAGAAGGAAGAACAAAGGAAAAATGCCAAGACCAATTGCCCCTAGTGGACAAAGAGGATGATCTCATCTGCTGTACCCAGAGACCACCTCCCTATGGTGGTCCTCCCCCTCAGGTGCAAGTAACTGCGTAACTGCTCAGAGTAACACCTTCCCTGTGACATCCACCCATCAAAGGAACCACCTCTGAACAAAACCCCAATTCCACTTCCTCAATCTCTCCAGACAGTAGTTCAGTCTTGGAGATGAACAGATCGATCCTTGAAACATTAACTGACGCCATAACTCATGTACTGGGTGCCCCAGCAGGAGCCAAGAGACTAAGTAAACCTCCTATTAGGTATGGTGTGGAGGACGGTGAGGAATACCCCTTGATAGAGGTCCCAAACCCAAGGGGAGGACAGAATGATGCACTGGGCCAGCCATATCCCTTGACTATGACTGTTTTTCGACCATGGACTGACAGTGATATATAAAAGGCTACAGAACACATAAAACATCCAAAATTAGGTCCAGCTGAATTCATTGAAAACATAGAGGGATTACGGAACAGTTATAAATTGAATGGGGTGGAAGTAGAGAGAGCCCTGAGGAGAGTATTAGGGTCAGATTGGGCTTCGGTAAAGGGGGATTGGGACCCCTGCGCCCCAGCAAATGCACATGGATGGGGGGATCCATTGCCTCCAGAAAGCCCAGACTTAGGAAACAGGTTGACTGCCCTACTGAACAGATGCCAGCTTAGATGGGTACAACGGACTGATTGGCAAAAAAATAAATAAATATGACAGTACAAGAAGACAAAGAAAGTGTCAGTGACTACCTAAATAAATTACGAGAGATTTTTAGAGTGTTCTCCGGGCTCCCCAAAGCTGAAGATGTGAATAGTGCATATTAGCAACAGCTAAAGATTGCTTTTTTTTAAATGGATTGAAACAGGATCATAAGGATTACATTGTTAAAAACATGGTTACTTACCGAACTGCATCAGTTTTAGATGTTTTACAATATGCTAAGCATTCTGAGAAGTATTTGAAAGCAAAAGCAAAAAAGAATGTGAAAGTAAAGGTTCTTATGCAAGGTGATTGAAGGGAGGAGGATGCAGAAGAGTACACTGCTGAGGCAGAACCAGAGGGGTCTCATAGAGGAAGGATTACTCTACAGAAATAGATAGTGCAACGAGAGTACTTCCACCCTGTGTACAAGCACTGGTAGCATCAGCGGTGTAGTGGTTAGCACTCTCGCCTAGCAGTGAAGGGGGTCACTGGTTCGAATCCTAATCATGACGCTGCCTGCCTGGAGTTTGCATGTACTCCCTGTGCCTGCGTGGATTTCCTCCGGGTGCTCTGGTTTCCTCCCGCACTCCGGAGACATGCAGGTGGGTTGATTGGCTTCTGTTCCGGTTTGGCCCTGGTATATGAATGGGGACGTTGGATCCTTGGGGGTGGAGAACGATGTGGGTGTACAGGGGTAGAGGCTAGACACTCACTCAGGCTGAACCGGATGGACTGGTGTCTTTATTCAACTTTACTAACTGAAAAGGTACCACATGCAGTGTTTGTTATCCTGTTACAGCAAAAGATATCACATTTGAGCCCAGCACGACACCTTTCCTGTATGACAATACTCTTGACACAACCTCACTTAACAATACAGAGGTGTACTACATTAAACCCATTCACACTACTACTTCCTACTGACGGGTATAAACATGACTGCACTGTTGCCATCGCTGAAAAGGTACTGCCACGAAGTGATCTGAAAGATGTACCATTATCTAACCCTGACATGATACTTTTTGTTGATGGTTCTAGTAAGAAAAATCCAGATGGCACAAATGCAACAGGATATGCAGTAGTGACACAGGATGAGATTTTGGAAGCGGGGCCACTACCAAAACATTATTCAGCACAAGTTGCAGAACTTGTAGCACTGACAAGAGCATGTATACTGTCAGAAGGAAATCTGTAACCATATACACTGACAGTCAATATGCCTTTTCAACAGTGCATGTTTTTGCACAACAATGGAAAAACAGGGGGATGGTCACCTCCAGTGGTAAACCAATTTCACATACGGACTTCATTTTAGAACTCCTAGATGCAATACAGATACCAAAAAAGCTTGCAATCTGTAAATGTCAAGCACACACAAAATATACGGACCCCATCTCAAAGGGAAATAAAAGGGCAGATGAAGCTGCACATAAAATAATGACGAGAAATCATAGTGATAGATCATACAGTCCTTACTGATATGCAGCAAAATGCCCCCCCTGGGGAAAACAATATTGGAAAACAAAGGGTTACACAATAATTGATGACATTTACACATCACCTGAAGGGAAACCGGTATTACCAAAATCTTTATTTAGGTATGCAGCAGTATTGACACATGGAGTAACGCATGTGTCAAACAGGGGGGTGACTGAGATGTTAAATAAAGTATGTACAGCCTATGGATTCACAAATTATTAAAAAAAAAAAAACTTTTTGCTCTCAATGTCTTATATGTGCAAGACACAATGCTCAGGGAGGTATAAGACCACAGAAAGGGAAGTTTCCTACACCACAATATCCATTCCAACACATTTGCATGGATTTTATTGAATTAGACAAATGTGAAAGGAAGAAATATTGTTTGGTACCCAGGCACCCTGACCAAATGGGTGGAGATATTCCCGACAGGAAGTGCAGATGCACAGACTGTAGCCAAAGCATTACTAAGAGATATTATTCCTAGATTTGGAATCCCTGAAAGGATTTACAGTGATAATGGACCCCATTTTGTAATTAAAAAATATACAACATTTGATAGAAGTGATGAGAATTAAAGGGAAATACCATTGTGCCTATCATTCCCAATCAGCTGGATTGGTAGAAAGACATAATGGCATTCTAAAAAGCAAACTGAGAAAAGTTATGGAAGAAATAGGTAAAAATAATTGGATGTATTGCTTACTAGTAGCTGTGACCAGTATGTATATCACACCCCCAAAAGAAGATGAAAAGGTGTATGTGGGAGATTGGGTCTCAATAAAAAGTAATAAGAAAAAAGCAGTGGTAACTCCCCAAGGTGGGATGGTCCTTTCAAAGTCCTTTTAACTACCCCTACTGTGATAAGGATTGCAGAGAGGTCTACCTGGATTCACCAGTCCCATTGTAAGAAGGTTTTACAGGCAGAGTAGGGCCAGTTGGCTACAAGAGGTCCAGAAAGTCCGGCTACAAAGGGAGGTCTCACACAAGGTGGGACTTGTCTCAAACCGGTGAAGTCTCCCTCCCCTTCCAACTCCCCTATCCTATCCGCTGGAACTCTGTAGCTGGTTAGGATGAAAGGGACAGTAATTATCCTTGGGTTATTGGTGACACTAGGAGAGGCATCCATAAGAGGGGGTAGGCGCTATGGAAGAGTAGAGGAACCTTTGGATTGGGAAAGAACAGGAAAAGCATTAAATCTAACTTTTATAGAGGGAATAACTAGCACTATACTGGTAGACTTCTGTCAGATTGCAGATTGTGGGGATACAACTGGGGCTAGAGGACTTCTATGGGCAGATAAATATATCTGCTGGCTCTGGAATAAGGCAGGATGTCAAGCATGGGATCAGGCCCTGTGGACTACAGCGCATCAAGATTGGGGGTATAATCAACCAGGAGCTAAAAAGAGTGGTATAAAGGAGAGACTCGTAATCACAAAAGCGGCCAACTCCCCCTGCACAAATAGTAAGAACTGTAACCAACTATTAATAACATTAACGGAGCCGAGGAAGGAAGATCAGCGGTTGTATTCCATGGGAGCATGGGTGTCAGGAACTGACCCCTCAGGAACATTTTTCCTTGAGGTATTACCTCCTAATAAAATTAAACAACAGGAAAAAGTAGACTCAGAAGGGAAAGAAGAAGGCCATACTAAAATAGAAGTTCTGAGTATAACTATAAGATTCACTAACCTAACAATAGAAGATGCCATAGCTTTGAAGACGGGCTACCAAGAAAAAAATGAGTGGTTAGAATGGTTGAGGTACACGGTTAGAACTCTGAAAAAGGAAAACTGTTTAGTTTGTGCCGGAGCCAGACCACATTTAGCAACAGTTCCTTTTCCTTTAGATCACAATACAGATCCAGAAGGTTTAAAATGTATGTTGCAATTGTATAATAAGAGCTATAAACCTGAAACAAATTCTACTTGTCACACATTGAGTTTGTTGTTTCCCCCCAGTACAGAGACCTCAGATACCTCCAGCGGTTACCGCTTATCCGGGCAACTTTACTTGTTTTGCACTCCCAGGGAACCGTAGCGCGGTGGATCTTGGGTCATTACCTGATGACTACTGTGTGGAGAGGATTAACACGGACAACGGTGACTGGGTTGGACATGACATTCAGAGAGCTGATGTCTGGTGGATGTGTGGGGATAAGAAACTGCGAGATAGACTACCGGCCAATGCCCAAGGGGATTGCGCTATGGTCCAGCTGGCTATGCCCCTGAGAATCCTGTCAGAATACCCGTGGACTAAGAGTCACTGACAGTATCGTAGGGACACCTCTCCCTTGGGGTCATTTGACTCTCAGATCTACATAGATGAGATTGGGGTTCCTCGCGGGGTGCCGGACGAGTTTAAAGCCAGGAATCAGGTGACAGCTGGGTTTGAGTCTCTTCTCTGGTGGGTGACTATAGATAAAAATGTTGACTGGATTAATTATATATATATTATAACCAACAACGATTTGTAAACTATACTAGGGATGCTGTGAAGGGCCTAGCAGAACAGTTGGCCCCCACATCTCTAATGGCCTGGCAGAACCGAATGGCTTTAGATATGGTCTTAGCTGAAAGAGGAGGGTATGCAAAATGTTTGGTAGCATGTGTTGTACATTTATCCCCAACAATACAGCTCCTGGAGGGACAGTGACCAGAGCCTTGGAAGGACTGACTGCGCTATCGAATGAATTGGCGGAAAACTCAGGTATTAATGATCCATTCACAACTTGGCTTGAAGGATGGTTCGGTAAATGGACTGGATTTATCACATCATGTTTGATCTCAATCGCTGTGGCTTTGGCCGTTTTGGTCACTTGCGGATGCTGCTGCATTCCCTGTATTCGAGGACTTTCACAAAAACTCATTGCAGTCTCAAGAACAATGTATCAAACCCTCTCTACCTCTGAGGAGACCTATGTGGACATTGAAGCTCAACTTAATGACATACAGTCCGAAAGTGTATAACACAGGGACTTTCATCGAAATGTGTGGAGATAAAATAGTCACACAAAGAGGAGGGAATGTTAGAAAAGTTTTAAATGTTTATTGTGTGACTATTAGAAAAACAATAGTCCTGAGACTGATTTGTTAAAAAGCTTACTTCTGAGCACATTATTGTATTAACTCATTGTATTGTTTTGTCTTAATTAACTCCATAGTAAGTTGTAGAATCATTAGATTTAACTAAATATGATAGCCTAAGAATGTACGGGAACATGGATAGCTAATAAAGTGCAAGCCTATGCCATGACACGTTATTTATGTTCCCTCAGCCAATAGAAGCACGGAGATGTTATTCTTGTGGGATATGTGAGGGCGGAACACTTTCTTTTGTGGAGACTTTTTCTTCAGCTTTCGTCCTGTAAGCATGTCTCCCTGTTGTGGGCCACATCAGAAATAAATTGTCTGCTTCTCAGAACACCTGATGTTTTTTTTACTGATCACAAGGGAATTTCCTAACACTGGCCTCTTTATAGTTTGTTGTACGTTACCTCGTTCTGAACGATTGGATTTTCCGACAACCTTGAACGACCATGTGTATGCAAGACAAGTTTGGTCCAAAATCCGTCTGAAAAAATCTGATGGATTTTGTCGTCGGCATGTCCGACCGTGTGTACAGGGCATTAGTGTGAATGTAGCTGCTTCTGATACAGAATCCATATCAGATTTCTGACTACTGTATCCCCCAAGGCCTGCTTACAACCAAAAGAAGTGTCATCACTGAGGAGGAAAAATATAGAAACTACAGTCTGTCCGTAATTTTAAATTTTAAGTTCAGTTTAAAGTACATTTTCAATGCAATTTTTTTTTATTTTCTATTATGATTTGTGTTATTTTCTGGACTACTCATTCCCCCTGCCTGATTTCCCCCTTGTCAGAGTTGGTACCTTCTGAGGAGGGGAAAATTGAGCACATTAACCATACATCATATTACATGATTTAATTATATGCTAATTTTGAGGATCATAGGCATGGTATATTGGTCTTACCCAGAGTAAGGGACCTATTGGGCACATTAGCCCTTAAAGTGGTTGTAAACCCTTACAAACCACTTTGACCTACAGGTAAGCCTAGATTAAGGCTTACCTGTAGGTCCAAGCAATATCTCCTAAACCTATATGGTTTGAGAGATATTTGCCCGAAAACGGGCACCGCTGTCTACGGCGCATGCGCCGTAGACAGCGGCGCGCAGGCGCACTGAGCGCGGCATTTCCAAGAATGGAGCTGCCGCGCGTGTCAACTCCCGTGCGCATGCGCGGGAGTGACGTCATCGCGGCTTCGCCGAATGACAGCGGCGGAGCTGCGCGACCCCACCAACAAGATGGATGCGGCGGACTACAGGGAACAGCGGCGACTTCGCTGGCTCCTGTGTCAGGTAAGTGACACATAATGGGCTACTATGCGATGCATAGTAGTCCATTATGCTTTGCCTTTGCAGGGAATGAAAGAGGAAGTAAACTCATCAGGGTTTACTTCCTCTTTAAATGTCTCACCTGGGACTTTGGTTTCTATATTGAGACCGCAGAGTTTTTCCTGTGTAGACTACTGGGGCTTCCTTTAGCTGAAATTCAGAGTATCTGGGTGAGCGCAAACAGACAGATAAAATTCCACAATTGACCTCTCACTATAATCTGCAGGATTTTCGAGTCCCCTATTTTACAAGGTTTTTTTGTGTTCCGACCAATTTATATGGCTGAATATGATGGTTTAATAGACAGCAAATCATTTAATTAAACACCCCCATTGAGATACATACCACATGGAATATACAGCCCCCTGAGGATCTCCCAGAGTCCCGCCCCCCCCCCCCCCCCCAAATCAAACTAATAGAGGTCAACTGCACACATAGTGTTATAAATGTTTTTGTTAACACTATTTGGATTAGCGCAATGTATTTTACATATACTAGACAGGTATTTGCACCCACTTCCGGGCATAGACTGCCACTGGAGTCTATGCCTCTTCCTGTCCTGCCGTGCTGTCTGCTTGGACACACACGGGTCCCAGAGACAGCGCGGACCATTCCTATTGCGCTGTGCGACTCGCGCATGCGCAGTAGGGAACCGGGAAGTGAAGCTGCAACGCTTCACTTCCTGATTCCCTCACCGAGAATGGTGCTGGCAGCAGCCAAGAGCCGATCGATTGTTTGGCTGCCGACATTGCTGGACTCCAGGAAAGGTAAGTGTCCATTTATTAAAAGTCAGCAGCTGCAGTATTTGTAGCTGCTGGCTTTTAATATTTTTTTTTAGGTCGGACTCCCTCTTTATCTCCTCATAAAGTGGACTGGTGGTTAATGAGACTGCCTAATGTCCATTACTGCATTACATGCTTGAACTCTTGAACTTAAAGTGTTACTAAACCCAGAACCCTGCATTCACTATATCTGTTTTTTTCACAGTACACACAGCATGGAAATGCAATTATTTATTAAATATACAGTGCCTTGCGAAAGTATTCGGCCCCCTTGAACTTTTCAACCTTTTGCCACATTTCAGGCTTCAAACAGAAAGATATAACATTTTTATTTTTTGTGAAGAATCACCAACAAGTGGGACACAATTGTGAAGTGGAACAAAATCTATTGGATTTTTGAAACTTTTTTAACTAATAAAAAAATGAAAAGTGGGGCGTGCAAAATTATTCGGCCCCCTTGCGTTAATACTTTGTAGAGCCACCTTTTGCTGCGATTACAGCTGCAAGTCGCTTGGGGTATGTCTCTATTAGTTTTGCACATCGAGAGACTGAAATTCTTGCCCATTCTTCCTTACAAAACAGCTCGAGCTCAGTGAGGTTGGATGGAGAGCATTTGTGAACAGCAGTTTTCAGCTCTTTCCACAGATTCTCGATTGGATTCAGGTCTGGACTTTGACTTGGCCATTCTAACACCTGGATATGTTTATTTGTGAACCATTCCTTTGTAGATTTTGCTATATGTTTGGGATCATTGTCTTGTTGGAAGATAAATCTCCGTCCCAGTTTCAGGTCTTTTGCAGACTCCAACAGATTTTCATCCAGAATGGTCCTGTATTTGGCTGCATCCATCTTCCCCTCAATTTTAACCATCTTCCCTGTCCCTGCTGAAGAAAAGCAGGCCCAATCCATGATGCTGCCACCACCATGTTTGACAGTGGGGATGGTGTGTTGAGGGTGATGAGCTGTGTTCCTTTTACGCCAAACATATCGTTTTGCATTGTGGGCAAAAAGTTCGATTTTGGTTTCATCTGACCAGAGCACCTTCTTCCACATGTTTGGTGTGTCTCCCAGGTGGCTTGTGGCAAACTTTAGATGAGACTTTTTATGAATATCTTTGAGAAATGTCTTTCTTCTTGCCACTCTTCCATAAAGGCCAGATTTGTGCAGTGTATGACTGATTGTTGTCCTATGGACAGACTCTCCCACCTCAGCTGTAGTTCTCTGCAGTTCATCCAGAGTGATCATGGGCCTCTTGGCTGCATCTCTGATCAGTCTTCTCCTTGTCTGAGCTGAAAGTTTAGAGGGACGGCCAGGTCTTGGTAGATTTGCAGTGGTCTGATACTCCTTCCATTTCAAATTGATCGCTTGCACAGTGCTCCTTGGGATGTTTAAAGCTTGGGAAATCTTTTTGTATCCAAATCCGGCTTTAAACTTCTCCACAACAGTATTACGGACTTGCCTGGTGTGTTCCTTGGTCTTCATGATGCTCTCTGCGCTTTCAACAGAACCCTGAGACTATTACAGAGCAGGTGCATTTATACAGAGACTTGATTACACACAGGTGGATTCTATTTATCACCATCAGTCATTTAGGACAACATTGGATCATTCAGAGATCCTCGCAGAACTTCTGGAGTGAGTTTGCTGCACTGAAAGTAAAGGGGCCGAATAATTTTGCACGCACCAATTTTCAGTTTTTTTATTTGCTAAAATGTTTAAAATATCCAATAGATTTCATTCCACTTCACAATTGTGTCCCACTTGTTGGTGATTCTTCACAAAAAATAAAAATTTTATATCTTTATGTTTGAAGCCTGAAATGTGGCAAAAGGTTGAAAAGTTCAAGGGGACCGAATACTTTCGCAAGGCACTGTAAATACCTTTTCTCATCAGCAGTATATAGCAGTCTTGTGACTTCTGTCAGTGTCTGGTTAAAGCTTTTAGGAGGAGTTTTCTTTCTTGTCTGACTGTGCTATGAGGCTGCATGACCCTCTCTGTCTGGATAGTGCTGATTGGCACTGTGCTGATCACATGCAACCACCCCCCAATACACACCAAACTCAGTATGTGCGGAGTGCCCCCAAGGCTCTGTACTATCAGCAGATGGATTGGGGACAGTAAAAGAAGGGGAGGATCAGAGAAGACAAGATCAAACAGTCTTTACACCATGTGGGGATTAACAGTGAGTATAACAAGCATGCTTTACTGCATATAAAGACTGATTTTACTGTTGTGGGTTTAGTAACACTTTAAGTGTTTTTCTTAGTACTAAGTTGTAAGAGTATCACTTCACCTAAAAAGTCTCATTAGTTGTTGTCTCCAAATAATGTTTTAACTTATTTTCACCTAAGAACCTCAATGAGCTTAATTGAGAATTACAGATGCTACAAATGTTCAACAATGATAAAATTGCTAATTTTACAATAAAACCCGTTTTGCGAAAACATTCTTCTCATCCTCACTCACAAACATGTAATAGAAAAATGAGAATAATATGAACTTGTACTTTCATGAAGTCCATGGTGTTTATCATTGAACAGGCTCGCCCCAATGTTCCCCGAGGCTTGGCCTCCCTCCCAGACATGGAGTGGTTCGTCATGCATCTTATCTTACTGTCTATTTACAATAATCTGCCATGCTTTTCCTAGATTCAATGTCATCCTGTCTGCACTCTTAACTAACATAAATGTTTATTCAGGACAAGAGCGTCAGTGTGATTATTAAACTGGAAAATGGAAAATTACAATAAGGGGCCTCTGTAAAATGAGTCTAAGAGGATATCTGTAATCTTTCTGAAGTTTCTATTGGCTATATATATATATATATATATATATATATATATATATATATATATATATATATATATATATATATATATAAACGTGATAAGCTTAAAATAAAATATTTTCTTGTTTGTGCTTTTTATGTACATTCTGCATTATGTATGTCATTATCTCGTTAGTCCGGTTTCACACTGCAGTTTGGCCGCAGCGCAGTTGTACCTGTGTTTTTTTTTTGTGGTTTTCCATAGACTTTCGATTACATTGTTGATTTTTGGCACGATTTCTGAAAGCGCATAAAAAAGCTCTGTATGCTGCATCTTTGATGCGCTTTCAGAAAATGCACCAAAAAATCTAATTAAACATCTATGGCAGGGGTCAGCAACCTTTTTCCACTTAATTCAATGTATGTGAATGCATAGAGGGCCATATTTACCTGCTAATAAATGAAGATAATATCCTAATGTAGCACTGACCCCCAAAGGAGCGGCTGGTTTTCTGGGCTTACCGTTTACCTTCTCCACCTCGTTGTTCTTGTCTAGGGGTTCCCGAGGTTGATGGCCCAATAACTGCTGAGACCGACACTTGAAATCCCTTTTGAGGAATTTTTATTTGCATAAAACTTTGAACAAAACACAGTGTAAAACTTTAGATGAACACAGAAAGTCTCTCACAGGAACTTAGTTGTAACCGAAGGATGAAATTAGGAACTTTCTTACAGTACCAGAATCTTGCAGCCGGTCTGGCGATACCATAAGAATGCGGATTTACTTGGTGTCCTTACAGCTCAGCTTCCAGACTCTTACCGAGCAGCCAGCCTCATGCATGGCTCACTTCTGAAGAGTCCTCCCCTGGTTGCGTTTTGAGTTGCTGGGCCTCTCCAAACCCGAGGCGAAACCGGACCACCTTGAAATCCTCCTTCCAATTACTACGCCTCGGACTAGCCAGTCTCGAGGCTCGGAAACAGATGGATTCGAAACCCCAGGCCATGAGGGCCTCTGGGGGCTGGTCAGGAGGACCAGGACCATGGAGTAAGAACATACTTCTGGACCGGAACCCAGAACCACGTGACTTTAGCACCTTAAGTACCCTATCCCGCAATACACAGCGAGACAATGCACCCACTGATTGGCTTCCGAGAGAGAGATTGGTACCCAATGCGCTCAACCAGACTGCATTCCAATGCCTGTCAGAGGTGATACATGCACCTATGACCAGGCAGAACATAGTACAGTCCAGCCAAACTGATGCTAAAATCACAATTTAGTGAAATTAACCCTAAGACCAAACTATAGTCTTAGGAAAAAACTAAATTTACAAACATAGCGCATACTCTTCAGGAGTACCAGTGCAACACTAACATAGTGTAGCACCCTGGTGTTTAGGCAGGGTTTCTGATAAAGTTAGTTTGCCAGGTGGTCATTTTTCTGGCCAATTGATAGAAGATCAATTGATTCACCTCTAATTCTGGAATTGTTGCACCTTTTCTCTTCTGTCACTAGGTGGCACTGTGGCTGGTGACATTAGAATGACAGGGGGCTTTGCAAAGTCAGAGTATAAATGGATGGGGTGTCTTAGCCAATTGGTAGGGGTTTATTTAGTCCTTTGGCCTGCTGGGAGAGCCTATTTATTTGGGTGGAGTCTAGGTTCTGTGCCACCTGGACGGGTGTATGGGTGCACGTGTGTTAGGTTGCCATGGGCTGCTATGCCAGAAGCCTGAGGCCTATCCCAGGGACACCTGGCTGCTAGGCTGCCTGAGGGCTATCCAGGATCAGGAGAAACAGCGTATGGTTGGGACTGCAGGATTGGAGTCCAACCAAGTTGAGAAGGTTCAGCCGGACAGGGAACCAGTTGTGGCCGGAGGTAGAAGGGAAGCTGTCACCTCTAAGGGACCATCCACTTTCTTACCAGAGACTACAGTGAGTAAGCTTGAACAAGTACCACAGCAGTCTTCTCACCAATTGGGGATGGTGAAGAAGTGGGAAAGCTTCAGCAAGTGCCAAGCCAGGGACCCATTCAAAAGTGATTGGTGCCCAGCATTTCTTCTTGCATAACACCCACCATGCCTGGTAACTCACTCTACAAAATGGATGTCAACTCTCCCTGACTCTGGAGGTCACCATTAGGCCTCTGGGGCCCATCTTTGGTCTCAGTGGGAGGACTAGCAGCCCACCATTGGTGTAAGTGGGAGGATAATTGTCCCATTATTGTTGCCAGTGGGAGGAATAGTGCCCCCTCATTAGTGTCAGTGATAGAAAGTTTGCCCCATCCTTGGTGGACTAGTGCCTCATACTTGTGGGGGAAATAATACTACAAGAGCTGAATAAAGGGTCACAGTTTGGAGACCACTACCCTAGACAAAAACAAGCATATATAGTGCATCCCCCCGTAGGAGTCGCTGGTGAATAGGGATCCCCCAACCTGCACAGCCAGGCACACCAAATTTCCAGAGGCACCCTTGAAACAGGAAACTTCTGTCTAGCAACTTTGTGTTTGTGTTTTATTTAGGGGTTAAAAAACTTGAATGGGGATGGGACTTCAACTATATACAGTCTATACATACTCCTCTCCTCCTCCTGCTCTTGCTTGCAGATCCTCAGTGGCATCACCCTAAGGAAAGGCCCTTTACAGGTAGGGACCATGGACCCCTATACTTTAGAAAGATGAGGTGACACCACAAGCACTGAACTTCCTCCCGTGGTCACTGATCCCAGCACCACCTCTGCAAGCCCACCTGGCTACAGCAGCCCCTTCCACTAGTCCTCCTGGCTAATCTTCCACAGTCTTCCCAGACTGACTCTCCGGCCATTCCAGGCTGCCACCCGCCAGTCCTCTCAGGCTGCCTTTCTGTCCTCCAAGACTGCATGCTCACCAGTCCACCTGGCTCACAACTCCTAAACACGTTCCTTGGCTCCTGGTGTCCTCACTCTTGCTCCCAAACCTCTGGACAGGACTCCTCCATGTGTTGTAAGAGGGTCCCTCCAGCACTCGAGCCCCAGGCCAGAGGTCACCCCACCTCCAGACTAGGGGGTTACCCTCATGGGCCAACAACTGCCTCCTCAGCATTCCATCTCCAGCTTCCACCCAAACACCAATCTGCCCCTGCTGGACTGTCCCTGAGTATTTAAGAGGAGCCTACCCTCTGCCAGCTCATTGGCTGGGGCCCTCCTCAATACTCCAGGCAGCTCCTCCTAACTTCCCTCCCATTCTTCTGGAAGCTTCTCCGAGGTTCCAGCAACTAGGGGGAGGTACCAGAGGTGATGACTGATGAACATCCAACCTCCCTGAGCCACTCACCCTGACCCAGATTCATCCCAGCCTGGCTCTCAGCCAGTTCAGATTTTCCTACACTACAAAACTATGTACAATCCCATTCTAGCATACTAAGAGGGTGCTACACATATAACCTTTGTGCTGCAGGCACAGTCCCACTGCAGGGGATAGTTTTTTTAGTTGCCCGGAATTTGACATTAAGCACAGAGATTACTCAGGAAATAATGGTTGGTAATTGTAAAAAAGGCATACCTTCCCAGTTTGAAAGGACATAGCAAGGCAATCATCATTTTCCGCAGAACACGAAGAGGTAGCATTTTGCAATAAAGTTTGTTAAAATCCTTGCAACATATAAAGTTCACCTGGAGGCAATCATTTATTTTTTCCCAACCAAACAGGACTTTCATGTTAACAAAAACCCGCGTGTTATAAAACACTGCCTTTTCTTGAGAGGGGAAAACTTAACCTGCAATTTAGCCTGACAAGAAAGCTTATGAAAGTTATTGTGATCTTAGCTGTGTTCTGCGGTGGAGGGATGGATATCATCCAAGTCTACAGCTGTGTACTGGTAACATAATGGTCATTTTTAATCACATAAAATCTGTGGGATACAGCTTATTCCAATTACAGCTGTTTTTCATTTGGATAATATATATTCTCAGCCAGCTCTTGTCACGGGTCTCTGCGTCCGACTGCTCCAAGATGAGCTAAACGGCAAAACGTTCATTTTTACTGAAATTAAAAAGGACGAAGGCCATGGTGTTTTTGCTCATAGCGACCGGCAAGATTTTAGGTGTCAATTTTCCAGTTTCTAATTGAAAAAAGTAATTATTTAATTTATGATGGAAATTCTGTGTAAGTGAAAATGAATTGTAAAAGTAGAGGCAGGTGCGTTTTCACTCATCACAGGCCTTGACCTTAAGGGTTGCTTACCAACATAATGAACTGCGCTGCGACACACGTTTTCGCGCTTTGAGGCACATATTGCATTAGGCAGCTCATTTAAAATGAATAGACTGTTATACGCCTCTACGCATGAAAATTCATTTATTACAGGTACTTATATAGTGCTGATAATTTATGCAGTACTTTACATATTGTACATTCAGATTAGTCCCTGCCCTCAAGGAGATTACAGTCTAAGGTCCCAATCTCACATGAATAGATACACATGTATGCCTGAAGATGCTGCTTGATGATGGGGTCCTCTCTTCTTGTGCCAATGACTTTTTCCAAACAGCTCAATAGTCTATGACACACCTTGCTGGGCTGAAGATATAGATGCAGGCACCTGAGCGTATAAATACCCTCAAACACAGCAATACATACACACCACAAATAGACACAGACCTGTTTAAAGTGTCAATAAACCCACAACAGTAAAATCAGGAAATATATGCAGTAAAGAATGCTTGTGTAGCACTGACCCCCAAAGGAGCGGCTGATTTAATTGGGTTTACTGTTACCTTCTTCACCTCGTGCGTGTCTAGGGGTTTCCCGAGGTAGATGGCCCAAGAACTGTAGAGACTGACGCCAGATCCGCTTAAGGGATTTTTATTTGCAAAAGGATAAACCAAAAATAGTCTCTCAATGTAGGGTTAGAGGGTTTAGGTAGGAAAGTCTAGGTACTCTTAGTAGTAAGTCAAAGTAGGAAAAAGTCTCTCACATTAGGAAATCCAGAGAATAGCCCTTCACAGCTGGATCATCACCCTTCTCTCACCAGGCCTAGCAGCCAATAGGGTGCTTAAATCAACAATGCAAAGTCTCTGCCACAGACTTGATGTAGAACACTTGAATAAAGTCACTGGCACAGACTTGATGTAGAACACTTGAATAACTGAAAGGATATAGCAGCTTAGAGAACCCTTGTACAGCACCAGTATCTTGCAGCCGGTCCGGCGATACCGTACGAGATCAGATTCGCTTAGGGTCTTTCAACTTAGCCTCCAGGCTCTTTCCGAGAAGCCAACCCCTTCATGCCCTTCCCCTGAAGAGTCCTCCCCTGGATGCTTCTATAGTTGCTGGGCCTCTCCACTAACCGAGACAGCACTAGACCACCTTCAAATCCTTCCTTCAGTTACTTTTCCTCAGGCTAGCCAGCCCCAAGACTTGGAGTCGGGTGGATCCACACCCCAGGCCATAAGAGCCCTGGGGGCTGGTCAGGAGGACCAGGACCAAACAGACAGAAAGATCTTCTGGGCCGGAACCCCCGAAGCACGTGACGTCAGCACCTTAAGAACACCATGCAAACCAGCCGGATTAGCACTGAGGCCAAAATTTTGTGTAATTGAACCCAAAACCAAACTGCAGTTCCAGGAATAGTTAAATAACAAAACACATAGCGCGTGCTCTTCAGGAGCCGGCGCTACACTTGCTATACTCACTGTGAAACCTAAGGGGTTCCTTAGGGAAACCTAAAAGGCTGTTTGATCATGTCTTCTCTGATCTTCTCCTTCTTCCACAGTCTCCAAAACAGATTTGGATAAGACAGTTACTGGAGTCAGGCTGCACATGCTCAGTTTGGTTTGTATTGCTAGAGAGTTTTTTTTCCTTGGGAGAGTGCATGTGATCAGCACAGGGCCAATCAGCACTGTCCAGTCAGAGGGTCAGGGGTCCTGGATCTTGATAGGACAGCCAGTGCAATGTGCACTCCTCCTACAAGCTTTAACCTGACTGATAGAAGTCACAAGACTGCTTTATATTGCTGATGAGAAAAGGTATTTAGCAGTTTATATTTACTAAAATAATTGCTTTTCCATGTTCTGTGTACTGTGGTAGACCAGATATAGTGAATGCAGGGTCCTGAATTTAGTAACACTTTAAGTAAAAGCAAAGTTTTTCCCAGCCATCTTCCACGACAACCCTTAAGAGGTGGCGCTCCTCCCATCGGCACAGGAAACACATTGCCACATCACTTTAAAAAGTCGGTCCCTCAGGAACATGGCCAGTCATTTGTGTTTCCTCCTTTGGAGGAATCATGTTGCCTGAGGAACCATCTTTTAGCCCAGGTTTACACTGAGCTGCGGGAATGAAGCGGCGTGAGTTCAGCTGAACGCGCACGATTTCACTACCACATGTCAGTCCCGATTTCGGCCACAAATTTAGAGACCTGATTTCAGAGACCATTTGAATCAGGGCTTATTGTAAGACAATACCGTCTAGACCTGCCATCTAGTCAAGATCAGGCGATTGGAGGAAAATCCTCCAAGCTGTGGCTCCCCCTAATCTGATGAGTACTTGTGGATCCTACAAAACAATATATAGTGTAGCGCAACCAAAAACAAATACAATTAAAACAAGTCCAAATATAACACAATTCCACCATTGTGCAAATTTCAGTGACAGTTCATAGATTTCCAGTGACTACAGTAACCACCACCCTCTAGCTGGAATGCCTGCTCCCCTCCAAAAGTTGACCCCACTGCAGAGTAACACATGCCTGTGATTAATCAATTCATTAATTAATACAATTTGGACTGTTTGATTTGTATATGTTTTTGGTTTTGCTACACTATATTTTGTTTTGTTTGATATATTGAGAGTCACATGTGGATACACTCTAAGTGGTGTGGACAGCAAATCACAATCAGCTATTAGTAGGCTAATTACATTATATACTGTATTATATTATACATACATTATATATTGCTTTCACATTATTATATTGATTATTGCGCTGATTATATATTATTTCACTACACTTGTGGATCCTGTCCTGGAAGACGACTGGGTAAAACCAGAGTTAAACTTACAGGTACATTTCCAGTAGTCTTCCAGGACAGCATGTTCCCACCCTAAAATAATTTGATATCATTGCCTGTTTCTGGTTATATTTTTCAGTTTCATCCTTTGGTTTTTGCGTTTGACTGGCCTTGCTCTTGAGGGACCACCTTTTTAAAATTAAGTGGAAATGTGTTTTTTTGTGCCGATGGGAGAAGCTCCATCTCTCAAGGGCAATCTTTGTAAATAAGCAAAGGTTATACAGGAATATATCAGCCAGGAAATGCTATACTGATTTGGTTCACCATCAAAAGTCATAACACAGCAGTCAACAGTCAAATGTCAGCAAATAGTAGTATTGTAGTAGCTAACCAATATAATTACCAGGCTACAGATAGTTTATACTTAATAGCCCACCTCTTTCTTAAACCTACCCAGGATAGCCTAACTAAGGGGAGCACCTATAGGTGGTTACCACAGCAAAGTCAGCAATCAGTGATACACATGTGTTCAACCTTCTGCTGGCCAGCTCGTTGGGGCCCACACCTTGTGTTGTACCTCTAAAAGAGTCTGTGCATGCAAGGGTAAAGTGTTCCTAACTGTCAAATCTGTCCCTCTGCTAGTAAATTCAGTGTAAGCTTGGTCAGTGGCCATTCACCAGTCCTGGCACTTGTTGTGAGAGCAGAAGCTCTCACAACAAGTGCCAGGCATAAGGCATTCTCTCTCTCTGATGGTGTTCTTAGCATGAGGCTTTTTAACTAAAAGATGGGTTCCCCAAGGTCCAGGTTACTTTCCAAAGCTCGAAAATAGAATCCGCTTCCCCCCACTGCTCTCATATAGGGATCGCCCGTTCACTCTCCTCTCTGTGCTCATGGGGGTCACAGTCTGTCTCAGTACTGATCTCCCCACAGAAAGAGAACCTTCTTCCTCTCTTAGCCCAGGAAAACAACTCCAGCTCCTTCTCTTTAATGTTTCTTACCTGGGAATTGTAGTTTTCAGCAAACCTGTGGTGATTGTTAAATCTCTTCAGTAAACTACACTCGCTAAAATCCTCCAAGTTTTTCCTCCAGAGCCTCTTGTAATCCACGTCCCCTGATGCCCTCTAGTGGATGGAGTGCGGAAGCAACACTGGCTATAACAGTTCCACAACAAGAGTCTCTGTTATGGCTGTGTAGAAGTTGTATAAGTCATTTGTGGGTACACACCGAGACAGCAGCAGACGTAGTGCAAATTCAGCTGCTCTTTGCTTTCAGTAGCCTTCACCTACACCTACATCTACAAGCATGCCTTTGAAATGTGGGAGAAACCAGAGGAAATCCATGCGAGTGCAAGGAGAACATGCAAACTCCATGCTGATAGCCTCCTGGTTGGGATTCAAACCATGGACCCTAGTGCTGCAAGGCAGGAATGTTCACCTTTTTCAAAGATATTACATATTACACCCATATTCAGGGTGTGACATGTAACATGTTCTTATTCCGTCCCATACTGCCCCCCGTGTGATGTGCATACAACTGCATCATTTAATTACAGGAATCTGTGAATGAAAAAACTGTAGACAAACTCCAGGCACGGTAATTAGCACGCCTGTAATTCATTCACACTGCCTCAGCCTATACAGCGGTATGGGCAACAGAGCTGTAGACAGTGTGTGCAGGAGCCTGACATTGCACCTGTGATCTGCTGATCCTACAGGCTCCTGTTTAAAAAAATAATAAATGCACTTTTTTTTTTCCCTGCACAATTGTGTTAATTTATTTTTAATGAAAGCCATTAACTACGGTACTAAGGGGCCCCATGCCCTTACACTAAGTGAAAATGGGTAGCATGCTGCCGCCAGGCTGCAGGTTGGGCACAAAGGCTCTAAAGTCATCCCAGTAGAGACCAGACAGTAAAGAAAACCTATATTGTTATATCGATAAGTTAGTGTGAGGGTCAGTGGAAAGAATGTTCCTTACACTTGAGGTCTTTTGGAAGGATTAACCCCCTACAGATACCAAAAAAGATAAATGGCGTGAGTGGGAACTTATCTGAGACGCAGAAATCATTAATTGCTCAAGGAACCCCTAGTGACTTCTGGAGGAACCCTAGTTGAGAAACCCTGATCTAAATCATTCCAAAACAAATAAAAAATGTGGCTGCAGTTGGGCTTTAATAGGATCTTTGATTCCTTGAGTGGATTATGCACCTTGCTCTTGTACACGCTCTGCCTTGGCATGACTCACCTGCTTTCCCTTTTCTTGCACCTACTCAAATACATATTTGGGCGGCACATTGGTGTAGTGGGTAGCACTCTCACCTAGCAGTAAAAAGGGTCGCTGGTTTGAATCCTAACCACACCACTACCTGCCTGGAGTTTGCATGTTCTCCCTGTGCCTGCGTGGGTTTTCTCCGGGTACTCTGGTTTCCTCCCACACTCCAAAGACATGCAGGTAGGTTAATTGGCTTCTGTCCAAAATTGGCCCTAGTATATGATTGTGGGCTCCTTGAGGATAGGGACTGATGTGAGTGTGCAATGTACAGGGATAGGGACAATTGTAGACACTCACTCAGGATGGTGTCTTTATTCAACCTTACTAACTATGTCACTATGTAACATATGGCGCCCAATGCATTCCTTGAGCTTCCAATTGCCAACCAAACTCTGGAATGGTTCCCCTAGCACAGTGATTCTCAACCAGGGTTCCTCCAAAGGTTGCTAGGTTCCTTCAGCATTGGGCCATTTCTGCCTCTTGGATAAGTTCCCACCGACAACATTGATCTTTTTAGCTATCTGTAAGGAGGTAATTCTTGCCAATGGCCACAGATATAAGGACCATTATTCCCACTGACCATCACACCAATGTATCATGAGTTGTAGATTCTAATAGTTAGCAGGGGTTCCCAGAGACTGGAGAAATATATCAAGGATTCCTCTGGGTTGAAAAAGTTGAGAAAGGCTGCCCTAGCATAAGGGAAGGCCATCCTGACCTGCGAGCCATGTATACCTACAAGGAGGTCCTGTCACCTCTTGAAACAAACACACACATGTAAATGTGTTGAAGGCACAAACCTGCGTGTGATACAAATGACAAATTTATTCCAGGCAACTGAATCACTCAAAGGCTGCCACTGTGCCATCTCCTTTTATGTATTTGTGTACATACCTTACAGAAGTGCGGTATTGTCCTGGTTCCCTACCACTCATTGCTCAGACGGAGATAAGAACATTTGAAATTTGTTAGACAAATGTGATTACTTTGAAGTACTTTTGGCTGCAGGGTCCAGAGACAGAGGAGAATTGGAGTTTTAAATTCAGGATGAAGAAACAAAATGAAAACTGACAGAAGGTAAGAATCTAGTTTATGAAGAAGAAAATAGCCAGGACAGTTTAGAGTTTTTGAATGTGTTACTGATACACATGAAAGGTCTCAGATTTATATGAAAGTGTATTGAAAATGTCAAATAATAAAAAAAATGATGCTTGGACTGTTTTCGATACGTATTATGTAATTCAACAACCAAAAAAAGTATTTCAGTTTCAAGTAATTGTAATGCCCCGTACACACGAGAGGGATTAAGTCTGACAGACCTCCAAAGGAGTTCCGCCGGAGTTCCGACGGAGTTCTGGCGGACTTTTCGACCGAACGGACTTGACCACACACCATCACACCAAACTCCGACGGAGTCGAACGTGATGACGTACGACTGGATTTGACGTAGGAAGTTCATAGCCAGTAGCCAATAGCTGCCCTAGCGTCGGTTTTAGTCCGTCGGAGTAGCACACACACGAGCGAATTTTTCGAAGGGGACCGGGTCCGGCGGAGTTCCGTCGGGAAAATTTGAAGCATGCTTCATTTCTAAAGTCCGTCAGACTTTTGCGAAGCTAAAGTCCGTTGCAGCCCACACACGATCGGATAGTCTGACGGACTCGGTCTGACGGACTTTGGATGTTGAAAAGTCCGCTCGTGTGTACGGGGCTTAAGGGTTCCTTTTTTTAAAATAAAAAAACAAACATATCATACTTACCTCTAGACTTGTGAACAACTGAAAATGTTGTTTAGTTTTGGTTCGTTGTCTTTCGTAAAATACATAATTTCGTTCTGTTATATTTGTTGTTACGTTAATTAGTTTTCGGATAATTTGTTATTTCTGTAGAGTGTCGATATTCGTTATACTGAATCTCGAATATGTCAAATTCATTCATTATATTAGCTATAATTTTGTAGTTGAAATTCGATATATATGTATGTATATATATTCGTGATCAGTGGCGGCTGGTGCTCCAAATTTCTGGGGGGCGCAAACAAACTGAAAAATACTTAAAAAAAACATCAATTGCAGCCACTGTGCCCATCCTATGTAGCCGCTGTGCCCATTATATGCAGCCGCTGTGCCCATCAATTACAGCCGCTGTGCCCATCAATTGCAGGTGATGTGCCCAGCAAATACAGCCACTGTGCCCATCATATGCAGCTGCTGTGCCCATCAATTGCAGCCACTGTGCCCAGCAAATGCAGCCGCTGTGCCCATTATATGCAGCCGATGTGCCCAGCAAATACAGTCACTGTGCCCATCATATGCAGCCGCTGTGCCCATCAATTGCAGCCACTGTGCCCAGCAAATGCAGCCGCTGTGCCCATCAATTGCAGCCACTGTGCCATCAATTGCAGCCACTGTGCCATCAATTGCAGCCACTGTGCCCATCAATTGCAGCCACTGTGCCCATCAATTGCAGCCACTGTGCAATCAATTGCAACAGTGTGCTGTGCAGTGCAGTGGAGGTGTGCTGTGGTGTAGTGGAGGTGTGCTGTGCAGTGAAGGTGTGCTGTGCGCAGGGCCGCTGAGAGAAATCATGGGGCCCCGTACAGCCTACCTGACCCCGCCCATTGCCCCTCCCCACAGTAGGAGAGAGAATATCACTCCGCAATACCATAATAGGTTGCGCTGGCCGGGACTTGTGCAGTGTGCCAGCATGAGGAGCGGGCGCAGAGGACGCATTCTTCCGCACCCGAAATACAGAAAAAAGTCCCTCCTCTGCAGCCGCATATTTAAACGGATTGTTGGGTTACGGGGGGCGGGTGAGGGTATGGGATGATTGGTGGCTGGAGAATAATTTTTTTTTTTTTTACATGAATATTTACTTTGCTGTTCAGGTTGCCCGGGCCCCCCTGCTGGTCAGGCCCGGTACAGCAAGGCTAGTTGTACTGGCCTATCAGCGGCCCTGGCTGTGCGGTGTAGTGGAGGGTGTGCTGTAGTGGAGGTGTGCTGCGTGGTGTAGTGGAGGTGTGGTGTGCTGTGTGGTGTAGTGGAGGTGTGCTATGCTGTGTAGTAGGGGGTGTGCTGTGCGGTGTAGTGGGGGTGTGCTGTGCGGTGTAGTGGGGGTGTGCTGTGCGGTGTAGTGGAGGTGTGCTGTGTGGTGTAGTGGAGGTATGCTGTGCGGTGTAGTGGAGGTGTGCTGTGCGGTGTAGCGGGGGTGTGCTGTACAGGTTACAACATGAAGGTATAGTAATGGCTGGTTGTGGACAATCAAAAAAGCTATTCTTTTTGACATCTTGACAAATCAATTATGCATCTATGTATTCAGCAATGGACACCCCTGCAGTCAGAGCAGTCATCTTTATTTGATTATTCTGTCCTGTATATTTCACTGGCAATGACTGAGTGAAGTCAGTAAGTGACCAGCGTCCACACACTGCAGAGAGAATATCACTCCTGGAATGTTCCTCTGACTCATACAGCAGTGAGATCTCCTTCTATCAGGAACAACGGCACTCCTGTCTAGAATGACCTCTCCCCAGAGCCCAGCCAAGCTGCATCTATAAACCGTGTGATGTGTCACTAACTCCCAGCTTTACGTGTTTATATAAGGCAGCCTTTCCATGCATCTCGCAGGCAGGAAGGAAACTTACCTTACACAGGCAGCTCCGCTCAGGCAGTGCGTCCCACAAAGCTGCCAACTCACTTCCGGTTTCCATATGGTCTCTGGAACAGGGAAGCCGGAAGTAACTTAAACAACAAAGCATCCTTCAAGGCGGATGCAGCTTGGCGCAATAGATCATGCCACAAGGCGGGTTGAAAGCCCGCAAATGAAGCGCCCTGCGTCTGCAATCTTGTGATTGCATAGACGTGGCACTTCCCATAGTGCACTGCGTCTGGCGCCCGGACACAGTGCAATTAATGACCTTTTTTTTAGTTTTTTTGTGACTGCAAGAGGGGGGGGGGGGGGCTGGGGGTTGGCAGCGCCCCCGTGCGCCCCCTATGGATGGGCCGCCACATCGTGATAATGATTCGTATTTTGGAAAGTCATTTGTTTACTGAATCTTTTAACGCACACAATGAGAATATCTCTTCTCCTCTGCTCAAATACAATACAACACCCTTCTCACTCAGTTTTCAGGAATGCTTTTTGCCAGTAATCCAACCTCCAGCACAAAATTAATCAGCTGATCGGACTGTAAGATTTACTTTGAGTTGACCTTTTGTTTCATTAGATGTAAGATGCAAAATTCGGACGAATTATGATTCATTACGAAATGAATTGCACAAGCCTACTGTGCAGCTCGTTTTGCACAGAGTTGCCCCAAACCTGTTCTTCTGGGGTCCCCCGTTGGCTCTCGTGGCTCCTCCCCACATCAGATAACCTCCTAGGAGAAGCACTCTCCTGAGGGGGTTACCTTGCAGGCGTGCTCCCGAGTCCAGCATTGGGCGTCCATAGCCGCCAAATGTATGACTCGGCCCCACCTCTGGCGCCCGTCTCATTGGATTTGATTCACAGTAGTGGGGGTCAATGGCTGCGCTGCTATCAATCTATCCAATCAAGAGCAGAGAACCCTGGGCAGAGAGGCAGCGCGTGCCTGGGGGCTGGGGGGCCGGTAACTCCCAGGTGTTTTTTCACCTTACTGCATAGGATGCAGTAAAGTGAAAAAACACAAAGGTTTACAACCCCTTTAAGCATCTAAAGACTACTAACAAGCAAAGGAGCCATTTCAGGTCATTGAAACCTTTTTCTGAGCAAAGGTAGGACATCAAGTCCCAGACTAGGCACCCATTGCTTATACCCACCTAGCGCTCCTGGATGCTTGAAGTCAATTTCCTTAATACACAAGACAACAAACACCATGAAAGGCGATCAATTCTCTGCCTGCTGTACCATGGCAAGCTGAGTGTTGCCTGCAAAGTTTTTATGCTGCTGCTAATTTTAAATAAGATTAGAGCCTCACAGTGTAGACAACATACTGGAAAAGGGATGCCAGTGAAAGGTATCTACTCTTACTATTCATATATTAGATTCTACAGTGTAGGTTGGACACATTACGCTTATCACACATGTAACATGCAATCAAACATTTGTAGATAATCCCAAGTGAGGGAAAAAAGTATTTGATCCCCTGCTGATTTTGTACATTTTCCCACTGACAAAGAAATGATCAGTCTATAATTTTAATGATAGGTTTATTTTAAAAGAGAGTGAGACAAAATAACAACAAAAAAATCCAGAAAAAACACATTTCAAAAAAGTTATCAATTGATTTACATTTTAATGAGTAAAATACATTTGAGCCCTTCACAAAACATGACTTAGTACTTGGTGGAAAATCCTTGTTGGCAATCACAGAGGTCAGACGTTTCTTGTAGTTGGCCACCAGGTTTGCACACATCTCAGGAGGGATTTTGTCCCACTCCTCTTTGCAGATCCTCTCCAAGTCATTAAGGTTTTGAGGGTGATGTTTGGTAACTCGAACCTTCAGCTTCCTCCACATATTTTCTATGGGATTAAGGTCTGGAGACGGGCTAGGCCACTCCAGGACCGTAATGTGCTTCTTCTTGAGACACTACTTTGTTGCCTTGACCATGTGTTTTGGGTCATTGTCATGCTTGTCATTAAATACAAATCAATTTATAACTTTTTTGAAATGCGTTTTTCCGGATATTTGTCTTGTTTTTCTGTCTCTCACTTTCAAAATAAACCTATCATTAAAATCATAGACTGATCATTTCTTTTTCAATGGGCAATAAAACAGCTGTCATTGCAAAAAGGCTGCAGTCGGCAGGATGCCTCCCATCGAGGCAGAGTTTTTCCATACTTTTTTTTTTTTTTTGGGACCGTTGGAGCCGTGATTGATGATGGATTTACATTGCGGGACACATTTTTATTTAACCACTTTAGCCCCGGACCATTTTGCTAGTCAAAGACCAGACCACTTTTTTTGCGATTTGGCACTGCTTCGATTTAACTGACAATTGCACGTCCTTTTTTTCCCACAAATAGAGCTTTCTTTTGGTGGTATTTGATCACCCCTGTGGTTTTTATTTTTTGCGCTATAAACAAAAATAGAGCGACAATTTTGAAAAAAAACGCATTATTTTTTACTTTTTGTTATAATAAATATAACCCAAAAATATATTAAAAAAACATTATTTTCCCTCAGTTTAGGCCGATACATATTCTTCTTCATATTTTTGGTAAAAAAAAAAACGCAATAAGCGATTATTGATTGGTTTGCGCAAAAGTTATAGCGTTTACAAAATACAAAATAGTTTTATGGCATTTTTATTAATATTTTTTTTTTACTAGTAATGGCGGCAATCAGCAATTTTTATTGTGACTGCGACATTATGGCGGACACATCGGACATCAGCGTCACTCTGTTCAGCCACCTCGTGAGGCGATCGAGTCCACGGGACCCCCGACCGGACTCATGGGAGTCCCGACCGGCACGCGAGCGCGCCGCCGGTGGCACGCTCACGGTGGCAGGGCGGCGTTAAAGATTCGACGTACCTGTACGCCAATATGCCTGCCCGTGCCATTCTGCCGACGTACATCGGCGTGCGCCGGTCGGGAACTGCTTAAATAAAGTTGTCAAAAACAGATGTCGTTTTAAAATTTTTGACACTTTTTTTGGTGAATGGGTAGGGTACAATGTACCCCTACCCATTCACGTGGGGGGGGGGAGAGGGCTCTGCGGTCTTCCAGATTCCGTTAAGCCCCCCGTCCGCAGACGCCCACAACCACCGGGCAAGGGTTCTGGGGATGAGCTCCTTGTCCCCATCAACATTTTGGGGGGGCCCAAAGCACCTTCCCCATGTTGAGGGCATGGGACCTGGTACCCTTCAGGAGGGGGGCGCTCTCTCGTCCCCCCTTTTTTCTGCGGTCTGCCAGGTTGTATGCTCGGATAAGGGTCTGGTGTGGATTTTGGGGGGGATCCCACGCCATTTTTTTTTACATTTTGGAAAAGGATTCTCCTTAATATCTATACCAGACATGGAAGGCCTGGTATGGATTTTGGGGGGAACCCCACGCCAGTTTTTTTAAAAACATTTTGGTGTGGGGTACCCCTTAAAATCCACACCAGACCTGAAGGGCCTGGTATGGATTTTGGGGGCCCCCATGCCATTTTTTAAAGAAATTTAGGCGCCGGGTACCCCTAAACCACTACAATACACTGTGTTATATAAACTACACTTTAATATGTATACGTATCTGTAAATGGTGATCATTGTGGAGAGAATGAGTTGATCTCTGCATCCTGAACATATTTAAATTAAAAAATTTTTTTTTGAAAAGAGTTTTTTTTAAATTGTATTTATTTTTAAGTAATCTTTTTCATTTAATTTCTTTTTACCTTTATGCACGCCTAATACCAAGTATTGATTACATTTTGGGGGCATAGCATATTTTTATTCTTATTTAGAATTTTTTTTTATATGTCCCATCTAGGTGACACCAAAAGGATGTATAGATCAATTCAACTTTTGGTGTCACCCACAACCATTTGTATTTATATACTATTAGCAGACATCTTGGGTGAGTCTCCTTTCCTAGCTGAAGCCTATTATGGAGAAACTAGTTGGGTGGAGCCCATTTTGAGACATATAACCATCTGAGCTGTATGGTGCAAACCATCAATCTGTTTTTTTATGTGCATTGATTTTTGCTGATGTTTGGCTGCCTTAATGTAAGTTTTTAGTGTGTTGTTTTAAAAAACCCTTTTATTGAAACATATTGCACTACAAGGCTATCGTCTTCTTACCTTATGCTCTGGGATTTATCCTTGAGCTGCCAGATTGGATATCAGCTCTTTCAAAGATACTGTGATTCCTGTGTCCATTGAAAAACTGGGTCCACTTTTAAGCCTCGTACACAAGATCGGACTTTCCGGCAACAAAACCGTGGATTTTTGTTCGAAGGTTGTTGGCTCCAACTTGTCTTGCATACACACGGTCAAACAAATGTTGGCCAACAATTACGAATGCGATGAAATACAACACGTACGACGAGCCGATAAAAAGGGAAGTTCAATACCAGTGCGCCACCCTTTGGGCTCCTTCTGCTAATCTCGTGTTTATTTAATGTTAGTAGAAGTTTGGTGAGAGACAATTCACGATTTTCATCCTTGTGCTTTTCAGTTCGTTTCTGATTTTCAGGTTGTGTTTGTCGGTTCGTATCTGCTCTTCAGTGCGTTCTTGTCAGTTCATTCCTGTCTATCAGTGCGTTCTAAAGCCTCATACACACGGTCGGACTTGTACAAACTTTTCCGTGGACTTTTGTACAAAGGGCGTGGTCCACAAGTTTGTATTGCATACACACGGTCGGACTTTTTGACAACAAACACGAACGTGGTGACGTCACAACGTACGGACGCCACATCAAAAGAGGACGTTCAATGACTCCAGCGCCACCTTTGGTCAACTTCTGTATTGTAGTCTGATCGTTTGCATAGGTTCTGAGCATGCGTGTTTGTACCTTGTACAAAAGTCTGATGCTTTTGCGTACACACGGTCGGACTTTGCTCCATCGGACTTTTGTTGCCAGAAAGTTTGTCCGTTCGCACAGCCAACAAAAGTCCGATGAAAACAGAAAAAGTTTGTCCGATGGAGCGTACACACAGTCGGATGTTGCTCCAAAACAGCTAATTTGCATGTTTGTTGTCAAAAAGTCCGACCGTGTGTACGGGCCTTATTTATAGTTTGCTTCTGATTTTCAGTGCATTCTTGTCTGCTCATTTCTGATTTTCAGCTGGTTTTTCTCAGGTCCTTTCTGATTTGCAGTGTATTCTGTCAGTTCGTTCTGAGCAGCTGTTCGTTTGTAAAGCCCCATACACACGGTCGGACTTGTACAAACTTTTCCGTGGACTTTTGTACAAAGTGTGTTGTCCACAAGTTTGTATTGCATACACACGGTCGGACTTTTTGACAACAAACACGAACGTAATGACGTCACAACGTACTGACGCCGCTTCAAAAGAGGACGTTCAATGACTCCAGCGCCACCTTTGGTCAACTTCTGTATTGTAGTCTGATCGTTTGCAATGGTTCTGAGCATGCGTGTTTGTACCTTGTACAAAAGTCCGATGCTTTTGCATACACACGGTCGGACTTTGCTCCATCGGACTTCTGTTGTCAAAAAGTTTGTCCGTTCGCAGAGCCAACAAAAGTCCGATGAAAACAGAAAAAGTTTGTCCGATGGAGCGTACACACAGTCGGATGTTGCTCCAAAACAGCTAATTTGCATGTTTGTTGTCAAAAAGTCCGACCGTGTGTACGGGCCTTAAGCCATGTTGCAGTTACGTACTTGTCGTAGAGTTTGTGTTGTTGTTGGGCTTGGTGTTGGAGTTATTGCTTTGACCCAAGTCCAGTCCATGAAAAGGGGGAGGAGGAGTTCTTGGACCAAGAACTGGTTGCTTAATCGTGACCAATTTTGTCAAATGCCTTTGTTGCAGGAGCTCCAGGAGAATAATTCTGATGATTTCAGGAATTATCTCCGGATAACGGACACCGTCTCTTTGGCTTTGCTGACCCCATATATTATGAAGCAGGACACCTGCAAGCGACAAGCCATCACTCCTGAGCAAAGGCTTGTCGCCACATTGCGGTACTTGGCGATGGGGAGAAGTCTCCAGGACATTAAGTTCACAACTGGGATCTCCCCCCAGGTTCTGGGAATCATTATTCCAGAGACCTGTTCTGCCATCATTCAGGTCCTGCAGAAGGACTATATTAAGGTAAGTTTTATCCTTTACCATCACATTCTATGTATTTAATGTTTACTAATGTATTGTATTTATTTCATCATTCCATAATTACCATGATTGTAATATGCTGTGAATGTCCTCTTTGTCCTCATGCATGCTGTATGCTTTTACTGCTCCTTTTTTGTCCTTCATGCATATTTGCCTTCACTAAACTCCCCAGCATGCTATCCTGGGCCCATACGCACCTAGCCTAGTCATTTAACAATGTATTTTGTCATCTACATTGTAGTTCTTACCCTAAACACCCCCTAAAATGTGTCCAAATGTTATTGTTGTCCTTAAATTCAGGCAGTGTGCAAGAGGTTTTTTCTGGGGCCAAAACTCATTTGGAACCCTCCCTTCCCCCCAACCGCTAAGTCAACCGATACCAATCCTCTATCTGCTGACTTTGCCAAACCCATACAGACTATACCTACCTCTTTTGTGGTCATATTTATGGATGAATTCACCAAAGCATGTAGTGCAAGTGCCTGCCTGAATACTTTGAAATGGTACTGTTTAAAGTTTTGCTCTCCTATTATCATGATAGGTAATTGAAGAATGTAAAAATGGGCTTCAATTTGGACCGTGTATATTCATATTTTTGGATTATGACACTTCTTACCTGTCCAGTGGGCTGCCAATAGTGTAAGTAAGGAGGGGCTGGCCAAAGTAACACACATTATTTATGCATTCAGCTCTCAATGAAGTGGAGAGGGTTACCTGTAGGCATCCCCCCCACCCTAAATTTTTTACAATGGGCCATCAGAGGGGGTGAGGAATCTGATAAGTGGACCTTGTACTTTTGTCTTTAAATACTCATTTCAATAAATGGTATACTTATTTTGGCCAAGAATGTTTGTGTCTAATCTGCTTGCAATGTTATCTGCAAAAGTACAATTTATTTTCTTGTTTGACTCCACTGTTTCCTTCCAACCCACAGGAATGGCAGACTGTGGCCTCCCAATTCCACCAGCAGTGGGACTTTTCCAATTGCGATGGTGCGATAGATGGGAAGCACGTCTGGATCGTCCCATCCCCCAACTCGGAGTCATACTACTTTAATTATAAAGGGTACAGTATTATTGTGATGTTGGCGGTGATGACGGTGAATTATGAGTTCCTGTATCTGGATGTAGGGAAGAATGGCCGTATGTCTAATGGAGGAGTGAATTTTACAGGCATCTTCAGAATGGCACCTTGGGGTTGCCACCTCCAGCTGATAACGTGGCGGGCCTCCAGTTTTTGTGGCGGATGATTCCTTTGTGCTGGGGACCATCTGATAAGGCCATTCCCCATGAGGACCCTGACCCTGGAGCAGAGGGTTTTTAATTACCAGCTGGCCCATGCCAAAGAGTGGTCGAGAATGCCTTTGGCATAATGGCCAGCTGGTTCCGGCTGTTCCAAACGGCCATCAACATGGCCGAATACAAAATAAATCACATCTTGAGCTGCTGCATTCTTCATAAACTCCTATGGAAGAATGCAGCACACTATCACTAACACAACTTTTCACTGACACAAACAATAATGGCGCCGTGTTACGTTTGCTATTTTTGGTTATTCCATTGTGCTTTGATAGTATAAAAGGAGATCCTACATTGGCATGCGGGAACAATTTGCCGACTACTTTATATCTCCACCAGGGGATGCTCCACGGCAATATCAATATATGTAAATAATACAGTGCAAATTTCAATAATTGTACAAATATGTCTTAAGATGCCATATGAAAACTACTTGTGTTATGTTTGCTATTTTTGGTTATTCCATTGTGTTTTGATAGCATAAAAGGAGATTCTAATTGGCATGCAGGAACAATTTGCCAACTACTTTATATCTCCACCAGGAGAGGTTCCATGGCAATATCAATATATGTAAATAATGCAGTACAAATTTCAATAATTGTACAAATATTTCCTAAGATGCCATATGAAAACTACTTGTGTTATGTTTGCTATTTTTGGTTATTTGATTGTGTTTTGATAGCATGAAAAGACACAAAAAGCATACGATATGTTCAGAACAGTTTTAGTTTTATTATTCTGCATAATCTGTTTAAAATAAAGTTGTTTTTTTATCTGTCAAAGTTTTACCAAGGCATAAAATATGCAAACTATCCAAAAACATTTAATTTAACATAAAAACCAGGCTACAAATCCTGATAAAAAGAGGTGGGGGATGGGGAATATGAAGTAGAAGTTTGGGAAGAAGAACCAGAGCTGCCTTGGCTATTAACTTGAGAAACATTGGCAGAATTTGAGCTAGTGTTTATACTTGGAGGATATGTTCCCTGTGAGGAATGATGAGCAGGAGAGGAACTTGCATAAGAAGGCCTCTGGGTATTGTGCAGGGGTCTGTGGATAGGGTGGTAGATATGGCTGGGTCGGAAGGCACGAGGACTCATAGGAATATTGATGACGGTATGACCTCTGAGGGGATTCATACTGGCTAATAGTGAGGCATTCAGTGTTCTCCTCACACTCTGAGATGTTTGATGATGTACTACAATAAAAAAGTGGAACATTTGATCACAAAACCTTACTATACGGAGACCTACTTTTTTCACTTTCTAGATGGAACATCCAGATGTCACTTACAGTCAACCGTCCATGACTTTCCTTAGGAAGGGCAACATTTTGAAGAAGACTGATTTTTCTCTTTGTGGTAGTTCAAGAACCACTTGCACACTCTGCCTCATTATTCAAATCTCTTCGAAAATGATCTCTCAGAGAATGCCCCCTTCTGTTAATTTCCAATCCTGTAAACACACATTGAGAAAGCATTTGAGTAAAGATTTTGATTTTGAGTAAAGTGGCTAAGAATAAACCTATAACCAATAGGAATCCATAGTCTGTGGACATGGGCGTCCGCAGAACTTTTTTCAGGCGGGGGCATAATTTTAGGGTCACCCATGCGCCGCCCCTTTTTGACAATGTCATTATCACATTATCATGGTCAGAGACTGCAGACATAGTACAGTCCCTAGGATAAGTAGTGGATAATGGCCGACAGACCCTCTACCAGACCCAGCGAAACTACGGCAGTGATCCATACGGCTGGACGATTGCTCACTCTGGGTTCCCCAGGGGCGACTCTGGTCAGTAGTGTAGTATGTCTGTACCCTAGCAGTGGCTCAGTCTTTTTCTCTCTGGTGGTGCTGGGCAGTGTGCCTCTCTCTGGTGGCGCTGGAAAGCATGGCTCTCTGGTGGCACGGGGCAGTGTAGCTCTCTCTGGCTTCTGCCCAGCACACTCCTCGTTCTTTGTCCTGTAGAACTCTCTCCCTTACCTTTTTTCCAAGCTGCAGTCTCTCAATCTCTCTCTTGATCGAGCTGTAACCCTCTCCCTTTAGAAAATGGGGCTGCCAATCTTTGGGACTACATGTCCCACAATGCTCTCCTCTCCTAGTCTCCTTTGATTGGCCCTCAGTTGTGGCCAATAGGGAAGGAACGGAGTGGGCAGGAAGCTGGACGGGGAACCTGGTGAGAGCCGTCGTCTTTTCTCCCTGACAGGAGAAAGGGAGGGTGACCGGGGGAAACCTGATAGCCCGCAGCTCGCCTTTCTCCTGTCACAGCGCCTCTGAGTTCTCTGCTGGACTGAGCAGGGAAAAGAGCCCGCAGTCACACTACACTGATAGGGGGGCTTGACAGAACCTTGATAATATCACCCTAATAGTGATGGAACTGTGCTGAATTTAAGATCTGATCCCTGATTCCAGGGGGGGGCACTTGACCCCCCTTGCCCCTACCTGCGGACGCCCATGTCTGTGGAGGAGTCAGCATACCCTTGCCTATTCACAATATTAAACATCATGTGCACAGAATTCTATCAACATATTCAGATGGACAGCAATATTTTTATGCTTAGGTCACCACAAATTGAGTGTGCAACAAGGACAGCAATAGGCATAAAAATTATGTCCTTCTGGGACAAGGTGCGCACACTTCAGAGAGGCCAGAAAGGATGTGCACTGACCTCAAATTCACATGCATTACTACAAACGGTAAATAACAATACATACAAAGCAGAGTGCCACATGGTTTGGCTCTGCTGCAGCGAGAGATAGAATAGTACGTTACTCACATGTTTCCGTAATCTCATGATTCCATAAAGACAGTGACAATGGAACATGCTGCAGTTGGGCAACACTTACCACGTTGATCACACTGTTTGGGAGTCATGATGGACTAGTTTTGTGTCACAAGCTTAGAAATTTCATTCCATAGTTGCATAGTTGCCAACATTGTAAAAAAACATTTCGGGACACTTTTTTGACTGTAGATGGAGTCATATTATAATTAGGGGGTGGGGCATGCATTTGTAGGCGTGGCATAGGGGGGAAATAAAAATGTGGTGCATGGTGAAAAGTGTGTGTGGTTTACGTGAAATAGTGGGCGTGGCTTAAAGGGGTTGTAGTTAGAGTCTGAGATGAACGAGGGATGGAGAGGGAAAGGGGGAAAGGGGGAGAGAGGGATGGAGGGACAGCAGCCCCAGATCCTACACAACAATAAAAATATGTGTATTCTAGAAAGTTCAACAGTAAGCAGATAAAGATACCCCAAACACATGGTGTTAGCACTCCAATCATCCCGGCACCATGGTTGTTATGGTGTCAGGTTTATTGAAGTGCGTTATTTCTATTATTACATTGTAATATAAAATGAAATCATTCAACTCACCATAATGCCAAATAAGTGGGATCCCTGAGCATGTCGCCTGCCACCAGCAGAGTCCATGCTTGTATCAGGTGTCCCCAGCAGAGTCCATCCTTGCATCAGGTGCCCCCAGCAGAGTCCGTCCTTGCATCAGGTGCCCCCAGCAGAGTCTGTCCTTGCATCAGGTGCCCCCAGCAGAGTATGTCCTTGCATCAGGTGCCCCCAGCAGAGTCTGTCCTTGCATCAGGTGCCCCCAGCAGAGTCTGTCCTTGCATCAGGTGCCCCCAGCAGAGTCTGTCCTTGCATCAGGTGCCCCCAGCAGAGTCTGTCCTTGCATCAGGTGCCCCAGCAGAGTCTGTCCTTGCATCAGGTGCCCCAGCAGAGTCTGTCCTTGCACCAGGTGCCCCCAGCAGAGTCTGTCCTTGCGTCAGGTGCCCCAGCAGAATCTGTCCTTGCATCAGGTGCCCCCAGCAGAGTCTGTCCTTGCATCAGGTGTCCCCAGCAGAGTCCGTCCTTGCATCAGGTGTCCCCAGCAGAGTCCGTCCTTGCATCAGGTGCCTTCAGCAGAGTCCCCTGTACATAGTATCCCCCCTGCATAGTTACCCCCCCTGTACATATTAACCCCCTGTACATAGTTAACCCCCCTCCTGTACATAGTTAACCCCCCTCCTGTACATAGTTAACCCTCTCTCCACTAAACACAAGGGGAATGATCTAGCAGCGGCGTCGGCAGCCATTTTGTTGGAGCCAGCTGCTGCAAAAGTGCAAAAGAAAACATTCCCGATTTCCCTGGACAAAAAAGGCAAAATCCCAAATCGGGATGGCCTCCAATCGGGACGAGGGTCCCAAAATCAAGATTGTCTCGGCAAAATCGGGACTGTTGGCAACTATGTAGTTGCCGCATTCTTACTCTGTCACTGTGGTCCTGACAGGTTGAGTCCCACAAGTCTGGCCTTTCGTGCACCAGGTTTATTAGTTTCTCCTGGGAGACTATGTTTCTCCTTGGGGATGTACTTGGGATCTTCCATTGTACTTCCTATTGTCCACCTACTGCCTGGGTCATAGGTTGAGTACACAGATAAACAAAAACAAAAAATTATTTCTTCACCTCAGAGAGTTCTTTGCCATGAGGTGCTATGTTGAACTTCTAGTGAACAGTATGAGAGAGTGAGAATTAAGGATGAGCCGAACACCCCCCTGTTCGGTTCGCACCAGAACCTGCAAACAGACCTAAACTTCGTGTGAACTTTAGAACCCTATTAAAGTCTATGGGACTCGAACGTTCAAAATCTAAAGTGTTAATTTTAAAGGCTAATATGCAAGTTACTGTCCTAAAAAGTGTTTGGGGACCTGGGTCCTGCCCCAGGGGACATGGATCAATGCAAAAAAAGTTTCAAAAACTTCAGTTTTTTCAGGAGCAGTGATTTTAATAATGATTAAAGTGAAACAATAAAAGTGTAATATTCCTTTATATTTCGTACCTGGGGGGTGTCTATAGTATGCCTGTGAAGGGGTGCATGTTTCCCGTGCTTAGAACTGTCCCTGCACAAAGTGTAATTTCTTCAGGAAAAAAAGTATTTTTAAATCACTTGCGACTATAATGAATTGTCGGCTCCGGTAATACAGAGAACACTCAATGAGTGTTCTCTGTATTACGGGAGCCGACAATTTATTCATTGATAAAAAAAAAGCATGGGGTTCCCCTAAATTCAATTACCAGGCCCTTCAGGTCTGGTATGGATATTAAGGGGAACCCCCGCGTCAAATAAAAAAAAAAATTTGATGTGGGGGTCCCCCTAAAAATCCATACCAGACCCTTTATCCGAGCACACAACCTGGCAGGCCGCAGGAAAAGAGGGGGGATGAGAGAGCGCCCCCCCTCCTGAACTGTACCAGGCCACATGCCCTCAATATTGGGAGGATGCTTTGGGGGTCTGTGACCCCCTCAAAGCACCATGTCCCCATGTTGATGGGGACAAGGGCCCCATCCCCACAACCCTGGCCGGTGGTTGTGGGGGTATGCAGGTGGGGGGCTTATCAGAATCTGGAAGCCCCCTTTAACAAGGGGGGCCCCCAGATCCAGGCCCCCCATTTGAAATAATAAGGGGGTACAAAAGTACCCCTACCATTTCACAAAGAAAGTGTAAAAAATGGTTAAATAAGACAAACAAACTTTTGAAAAATTCCTTTATTAAAAAAAAAAAAAAAAAAAGATTCCAGCGGTGGTAATCCACTCTTGCTATCCAGCGACGGATGATCATCTCTCCGGGGTCCAGCGATGGCTGATCTGATCCAGCGATGGGTGATTTTCAGTCCAGTGCAGTCCATCCATGCATCCATCTTCTGTCTCCACTAAGAAGACAATGCGGGGATCCCAGCGCCTGACGTTTCTTATATTAGAAGGGCGGGGCCACCCGTCACCTGACCCCGCCCCTCTGAGTGAGGGAAGTCAGGGGTTCCCCAATGACGTATGGGTGATTCCTCCCGCCTCTGATGTAACGCAGGTTTCCATTCAAATCAAATACACTGCCATTAACTAACCTGCCTGCTTAACCACTTGCTTACTGGCCACTTAAACCCCCCTCAGTCCCAGACCAATTTTCAGCTTTCAGCGCTGATGCACTTTGAATGACAATTGCGCGGGCATACAACACTGTACCCAAATTAAATTTTTATCATTTTTTTCCCACAAATAGAGCTTTCTTTTGGTGGTATTTAGTTACAGCTCGGAGTTTTATTTTTTGCTAAACAAACAAAAAAAGATGCAAAAAAAAAAAAATCATGTTTTAATAGTTTGTTATAAAATTTTGCAAACGGGTCATTTTTATCCTTCATTGAAGTGCGCTGATTAGGCGGCACTGATAGGCTGCATTGGGGGGCACTGATGGGCTGCATTGGTGGGCACTGATAGGCTGCATTGGTGGGCACTGATAGGCTGCACTGGTGGACACTGATAGGCATAGTTAAGGCGGCACTAATAGGCACAGATAAGGCGGCACCGATGGGCACAGATAAGGCGGCACTGATGGGCAAAGATGGGCACAGATAAGATGGCACGGATAAGTGGCACGGATGGGTGGCACGGATGGGCACTGATAGGTACCACTGATAGATGGGACTGATGGGCACTGATAGGTGGCACTGATAGGTGGCTCTGATAGGTGGCACTGCTGGGCACTGATGGGCGGCACTGCTGGGCACTGATGGGCGGCACTGGGGTGCAGCACCTTTGAGGCAGATTGTGGGCACTGTGGATGGCACTGTGGGTGGCACTGTGGGTGGCACTGCTGGGTGGCACTGCGGGTGGCACTGTGGGTGGCACTGTGGGCACTGCTGGGTGGCACTGACGGGGGGCACTTAGTTTTACTCAGGATGGCACTGCAGGGGGCAGGTGGGCACTGGCAGGGGGCAGGTGGTCGCTCCTATTGCTGGCCGTGATCGGGACTGATGTCCCGATCACGGCCGCCGGTGATCGGCTTTTTTTTTTTCTCCTCGCGCTGTCAGCGCGAGGAGGAATAATAGCCGATTACCGGCTCCGTTCTATCACATGATCAGCTGTCATTGGCTGACAGCTGATCACGTGATAAGGGGTCGGGATCGACCCCTTGCACGGATCGGTGATCAGGCGAGTCTCATGGACTCGCCGATCACAGAGCGCGCCGCGCGCGCCCCTCAGGGGGCGCGCAGGCCGCTCGTGCACGGGACGATGTCAATAGACGTAGTCCCGGCAAAGTAGATCCGCGCTAATGCCGTCATTTGGCAATAGCGCGGATCCCAAGTGGTTAATCTAGCTCAAACTATCTCCGTTTACACACTATACATGGCCGTTATGTAAGCAGCCTTATATAGTGTGGGGCGTGGACTTAGTACCCTTGAGCCAAGTAATTAAAAAAAAAGTCTCTTTAAGAGCTATGGATGGAAGTGACGTTTTGATGTCACTTCCACCCTGCAATGGTATGGAACCGGGTGGGGGCCATCTTCCCCTCACTCAGCTCCATACCACAGATGAGAGAGGACATGATTGCCGCTGCAGGCGGCTCCAGTAAGCAGCGGAGGGCACCGATTTATTATAAAATGAACCAACCATATGGGGCGTTCGTGGGAAATTCGAGTGCCGCAAAGTGTGGTGTCTTTGGCCAATGATGGCTCAAAGGCCTCGTTCCGGCGCTGTCGGGCCTCTTTTGCGGACATCGTGGGCGTGGCCCTGCGTGCTGCACGCCGGCGCCATCTTGCTACTCCCGGGGCACATGCGCTGTCCCCGGGATGGGCGTCCTGATGGCACCGGGTGCGGTGGGCATGTCCTTGGCCCGGCGCCGCTTACATATTGGCTTGGGCGGCGTGGGGGCGTGGCCCCGCGCACACCGCCCAGGGGGCTGACGTGTGCAGGTAGTTACAAGCTCTCTAACAGCTGGTGCATCCTAATCAGCACCAGCTGTTTTGAGTTATTGGTGCCTTTATTACCAGAACCGCCCTGACCGGCGTCTGCAGACTTCAATTGCAGGACGCCGGCTGGACGGGCTCTCTACCCTCTCCCACAACTTCACACCGCTAAGTAAGTTAGCAAAGTGCGGCTTATCTTCTGCTTTACTCCTCTGTACATTTATAGTGGCAGTCTAAGCTCTCTCCCTCCCCTCTATACTATTAATGTGGTACCTGCTTCACTAATTAGTGTATATCCTTTTATCTACATTAATGATACTTGATATCTGAATACTCCCTATTCTACTGCATAACAAGCAGGCTTGTTCAATATATATAATACATAGCTATGTCCTTTTGGTCCACTTTCAGTGTCAGACTTTTTGCTACTACTTTGCTGGCTGCTACCTCATTTTATGAATTATCTAGATTCAGTTCATACTTCTATCTCTTCAACTGCACTTCTTAACCGCTGCACCATTTTCTGCCCTGCACTTTGTCAGCCCCAGTGTTTCCCCACTGGCGCCGCTCACCTTCTGGGGTTTAACTTTTTTATTCAGTTTTTTTTATTCAGTTTTTGTATTCATTCATTCATCATTCTTTATTTTCAATTTATTTTATTTCAATTTCATTTCATTTTATTTTATCTATTTTTTCATTATTTCCCAATGTTCATTTTTATTTTTATTTTTATTTTTACCCCACCCTAGTTATCATTAATTTTATTACTTTTTTATTTCTTTATTTTTACAAAAAAGAAATTTACTACTTGATTCTTTCTTTTCTTTTCTCGCTCTGTCTTTTCTTTTCTATTCAGGAGCAGTTCTGGGTAAAAAACTATTAAAGTTCCAGTTCACATGAACTTCTTCCCCAAGAGGGGACTGCAGAATTCTCTTCATATTACTTCTGCATGATATCTACAATCCCTACTGGAGTATAGACAGACTGGGGGATGTACCTCGAACACTGGCGGAGTCAAACATACCTATATGGTCCTGTATAACTACTTGTTTTTATCAAATGGTGCCTAGCGGCTATTGCCATACCTGTTAGCAGTATTGTAAGTATTTCTAAACCTTGCCTGTTAACTATTCGTTGCATCTGTGTGCCACTCCCTGCCTAGATATTATTTAACTGTGACACCTTGTTCCTTGCTATTTATCAGATTCTACAAAAACGTTGTATTTACATCCCTGAAGAAGGACATGCTTTTTCAAGCTCCAAAACGCGTAGGGTGATTCTTTTCAAATGAATGATACGAAGTAATCAAATATAGCATCAATACTGGTTGTATATATACCTGTTGGTGTATTTGACTGACTACATCCAAATAACTCTGGGTTGTTTGGCTCTCATGCCCCAACTCACATGGCTCCTCCCACACTGGCATTTATATGGGCTCTACCCATGACCACATCACCTACAGGAAGGTTTCCTCTTAAAGGGGCCTAAAAAGTTCATTGTACCACACTATATTGGGAACAGAGTCACCTACAGGCAGATCACAAAATTTACAAGTGTGCATTATTTTTCGTAAGGCTTATTCAAGGAAAGCAGCCAAAATTTACAACTGCTGCCATTTCATTCTACACCATGGTTAATTCTAAAGCCTCATAGACACGATCGGACTTTGTACAAACTTTCCCGTGGACTTTTGTACAAAGGGCGTAGTCCACAAGTTTGTATTGCATACACACGATCTGACTTTTTAGGCAACAAACATGAATGTAGTGACGTTTCAACGTACTGACGACACTTCAAAAGAGGACGTTCAATTAATCCAGCGCCACCTTTGGTCAACTTCTGTATTGTTGTCTGATCTTTTGCATTGGTTCTGAGCATGCGTGTTTGTACCTTGTACAAAAGTCTGATGGTTTTGCATACACACGATCGGACTTTGCTCCATCGGACTTATGTTGTCAAAAAGTTTGTCGATTCGCACAGCCAACAAAAGTCAGATGAAAACTGAAAAAGTTTGTTCGATGGAGCGTACACACAGTCGGATGTTGCTCCAAAACAGCTAATTTGCATGTTTGTTGTCAAAAAGTCTGATCGTGTGTACGGGCCTTTACTCCCCAAGCAACCCGGTTCAACCCACCCAAAAGACTGGTCATCACACAGATTTAGTGCAAAATCTGGCTCAGCTGTGCATGATAGCCAATCAGCTTCAAACTTCAGCTTGTTCATTTAAGCTTTGACAATAAAACCTGGAAGATGATTGGTTTCTATGCAGAGCTGGACCAGACTTTGCACTCTCCAGTTTATGTCTTTGCAAAGTGAAGCCTTACCTCATTTACTAAGCTCTGGAGCAACTGCCCTTGCAGAGGGCCTTTAGTAAATCAGCCCCTATGCCCCTAGGTAGTGATGGACGAACGTTTCGCCCGGCGGTCGTTTCGCGGCGAATTTCCGACATTCGCGGTCCGCACGTTCGAACGCCTTTTTCCGTCGTTCGCCGCGGCGGACTTACGTGTTTAATGTATACAAGAACTTTAACCTTTGGTGACACGTTTATCATGTGATACAGGACAGCCAATTGAGACATGACAGCACATGGACACTTGGACATTCCCCCTAACCTATAAATACACCCGATCCGGTGGCCATTTTTCATTCTTTCTTCTGTTACGATAGGGACAGGTTCCTGTGTGGAGTAGGGAGAGATAAACCACTAGCTATTTGGTACACAAAAGTTCTTTTCAGGACTGGTATAGGTGTTAGGTGTTGATAGGTTTGCTGTGCTGCTGATTCTTGCAGCAGCCTGAGTGTCTTTTGTTAGTTTAGAGAAAGGGAAAGGACGGTGTATGCTACAGGGACAGCCAGATTAGTCTTTCATCATCATCATCATCATCATTAGCTGTTACTATCAAGGTCCACAAAAGAGCTGTTCCAGTAACCACTAATCGTTCTCTTTTTTTGCCAATTTGTATAGGGACAGGAAGGAAGCAGTGTTGTCAGGCAGTGAGGGTAATTTTAAAGACTTGCTGTTATTATTAGTTCCACAAAGGTTCTTTTCAGGACTGGTATCAGTGGTACAGTAATAGGCTTGTACATGTATAATATTCTTTCTTCCAAATATAGAAAGGATATTATACTTGACTGCTGCCCTTCTGCTGCAGTCTGCTAAACATTCACAACTCACTTGTTCCACAAAAGTTCTTATAAGGACTGGTAACTTGGTATAGGGTGCTACGGTACATAGGCTTGAGTGCGGTACAGTCTGCTGTTCTGTAAGGACCGCTATCGGTCCACAATAGATAGGGTTGACGTGCACCACTGCTGACCGCTGCCCTATACTGCAGCAGTCCTTCAGCGGTATAGGGACTGACGTACAGTCTGCTAATCACTAACACACAACCTGCTTGTTCCACAAAAGTTCTTATAAGGACTGGTAACTTGGTATAGGGTGCTACGGTACATAGGCTTGAGTGCGGTACAGTCTGCTGTTCTGTAAGGACCGCTATCGGTCCACAATAGATAGGGTTGACGTGCACCACTGCTGACCGCTGCCCTATACTGCAGCAGTCCTTCAGCGGTATAGGGACTGACGTACAGTCTGCTAAACACTAATACACAACCTGCTTGGTCCACAAAAGTTCTTATAAGGACTGGTAACTTGGTATAGGGTGCTACGGTACATAGGCTTGAGTGCGGTACAGTCTGCTGTTCTGTAAGGACCGCTATCGGTCCACAATAGATAGGGTTGACGTGCACCACTGCTGACTGCTGCCCTATACTGCAGCAGTCCTTCATCGGTATAGGGACTAAGAGTTTTGTCACAGGGTCATTTAAAAAATGACAGGCAGAGGAAGAGGCAGGCCCTTCCGCAGGGGTGGTAGGGGTAGGGCAGGAGCAACAGGCTTGAGCCAAAGTGGGAAGTTGCAGAAGGTGCGTTCAATTACTTTAAAGGATGCACCAGACTTGGTTGAGTGGCTCGCTCAGCCTTACTCTTCTGCACCCTCCTCATCCTCTCGATCTGCACCCTCTTCTTCACTCTCTGCTATGTGCACCCCCAAAGACACTACCACCAACAACACGACCACCACCACCACCACCACATACCTTCCGCTTGAGTCACTGGAATTATTTTCCGATCCATATCAAGAGGACATTTCTGATGCGCAGCCACTCTTGGTATTGGATCAGGAAGAGGAGGTAGCAACAAGCGCTACTCAGCAGTCTGACGACAGTACCCAGATCAGCCCAAGGAGGAGGTTGGTCCCCGGTGTTGCTGCCTACTCCGAGATCTCTACTTATAGCGGTGGGGAAGGTGACGTTGATGATGACGTGTCTAGTGATGTCACGTGGGTGCCCACAAGAGAGGAAGAGGAGGGGAGTTCAGAGGGAGATATGGACCAGCAGATAGGGAGGAGAAGCAGGAATAACTTACATTGCACAGGAGGGACAAAGCAGACTGCAAATGTATCAGGAGCGAGTCATCGACCATGTACGGTCACATCTGGCGCTCCCAGGACACCGGCACATGGCTCCGCAGTGTGGGCTTTTTTTAACGTGTCCGCTGCTGACAATAGCGTTGCCATCTGCAATCTTTGCAGTCAACGCGTTAGTCGCGGTAAGCCCAATACTCACCTAGGGACGACCGCCTTAAGAAGGCACATGAGCAGCCATCACCGAGCCCAGTGGGAGCAACGGAACACACAAAGCCACACTGCAGGCTCTCACCGTCCAGCCTCGTCTTCTACTTCTCCTTCTCCTCTCTCCTCACAATTGTCCTCCACTCCACCTTCCATCACGCCAAGCTCACATTTTTCTGCAAAAAGGCAGGCTTCCGTGGGCCTAATGTTTGAGCGTAAAAAAATGATGACGCCGGATAACCCTCTTGCCCAACGGTTGGCGGCTGGCTTGTCAGAACTCATAGCCCGCCAACTACTGCCATATAAACTGGTGGACTCGGAGGCCTTTCGCAAATTTGTGGCCATTGGAACACCACAATGGAAGGTCCCAGGAAGGAAGTATTTCTCAGAGAAGGGCATCCCAGAGCTATATGGCCATGTTCAGCGGCAAGTGAATGTATCTCTGGCACACAGTGTCGGTGCCAAGATACATCTGACCACAGACACGTGGTCTAGCAAACACGGGCAGGGAAGGTATATCACTTTTACTGCCCACTGGGTGAACCTTCTGACGGCCGTCAAGCATGTAACCCGTGGCACCCGTGTAGATTTGGTTTTACCGCCACGGATTGCATGCAGGCCTGACTCTTCTTCTCCTCCTCCTACTCCATCCTCCTCCCTCTCCTCCTCAGCTGCCTCCTCCTTTTCCGCTGCTAGCGTCTCTTCCGCTGCACCGCCCAAGCTCCCCAGAACCTATTCCACATGCCAGGTGAGACGTTGCCATGCCGTGCTGCGTCTGTTGTGCCTGGAAGCAAAGAGCCACACTGGCCCGGCACTCCTTTCAGCTTTGCGTTCACAGGCAGATGAGTGGCTAACACCGCTCAATTTGACAGTTGGTAAAGTGGTGTGTGACAACGGTGCCAATCTGCTTAGCGCATTGAAACAGGGCAAAATCACACACGTGCCGTGCATGGCACACGTCTTAAACTTGGTCGTGCAGCGATTCCTTGTCAAATACCCTGGGGTCCAGGACATCTTGCGGCAGGCAAGGAAAATCTCGGCCCATTTCAGAAGATCTTACACGGCCATGGCTCGCCTTGCTGACATTCAGCGGCGACACCATCTGCCGGTCAGACGTCTTATTTGCGATTGCCCGACGCGATGGAACTCAACCTTCTATATGCTTGATAGGCTGCTCCAGCAGAAACGTGCAGTTAACGTCTACCTGTATGAACTCTGCGAAAGAAACGGTTCTGGGGAGCTGGGTTTTTTTTCACCGCGCCAGTGGCTGCTCATGCGCGACACATGCAGACTTCTGCGGCCATTTGAGGAGATCACCAAACTGGTCAGTCGCAGCCATGGCGCCATCAGTGACATGGTACCTTATGCCTTCTTTCTGGAGCGTGCATTGCGTCGTGTCATTGATCAGGCTGTGGAGGAGCAGGAGCGGGAAGATGAGGAAGTCGCAATGCTGGATGAATTCCCAGGGGGGGCTACTCTATCTGAGACAAGTCAACAACAGGAGTCTGATGAGGAGTTAGAGGAGGATGGTGCCGGGGCGGATGAGCAGGAGCAAGAAGAGCATGCTTTAAACCTTTCTGGGATCCCTGTTGTGCGAGGATGGGGAGAGGAGAATGAAGAGGACGACATTATCCTGGATGATGAGCAGGAGCCAGGCCACCACACCGCTTCCACTTTAGTGCAAATGGGGGCCTTCATGCTCCAGTGTTTTAATAGGGACCCCCGTATAAAAAGCATGAGGGTCAAGGACCAGTACTGGGTGGCAACGTACTTAGACCCCCGGTACAAACACAAAATGGCGGAAATGTTACCGCCGTCGCAGAGGGCTGTCAGAATGCAGCACTTCCAGGCCTTGCTTCGAGAAATGCTGCATTCTGCTTTTGCGTGCGCTGGCAGAGGAGCAATTCCCACTCCCAGAGAAGGATTTGCGGGTACCAATCCAACAGCGCCTGCAAGAAGAGGCCGGTTTGAAGATGTGTTGGTGACTTCGGATATGAGGTCATTCTTTCAGCCGACCCATCGACAGGTGTCATCCGGATCCAGCATCAGGGAACGCCTAGACCGTCAGGTGTCCGACTACATTGGGTTAACGGCCGATGTGGACGCTCTGAGGAGTGATGAACCCCTAGACTACTGGGTGGGCAGGCTTGACCTCTGGCCAGAGCTTGCCCAATTTGCAATCGAACTGTTGGCTTGCCCCTCATCCAGTGTCCTGTCCGAAAGGACGTTCAGCGCAGCAGGGGGGATTGTGACCGATAAGCGTACTCGCCTAGCTCACGACAGTGTTAACTACCTCACATTTCTAAAAATGAATGAGGCATGGATCTCGGAGGAATTCAACACATGTGACCAGTAGACCATGTATATGTCTATAAACTATTTTTTTAATCAAGCACACAGACCTTCTTAATTCATTTGGCTCACTTCCTTGACCCAAAAAAGCACACCGTACTATATGCCCCTACCCTCCTCTTTGAAGAGGTTGAGCGGTGTCATATTTCTACTGGGGCTGCTTATGATATCCCTGTGCTGTGCTGACTTCCTCCTGGGGGTTCTTATTATGAAGGGATCACACTATCCCTGTGCTGTGCTGACTTCCTCCTGGGGGTTCTTATTATGAGGGGATCACACCATCCCTGTGCTGTGCTGACTTCCTCCTGGGGCTGCTTACGGTGCTGCTGTCAGTGCTGTATGTCACGGTGCTGCTGTCAGCGCTGTATGTCACGGTGCTGCTGTCAGCGCTGTATGTCACGGTGCTGCTGTCAGCGCTGTATGTCACGGTGCTGCTGTCAGCGCTGTATGTCACGGTGCTGCTGTCAGCGCTGTATGTCACGGTGCTGCTGTCAGCGCTGTATGTCACGGTGCTGCTGTCAGCGCTGTATGTCACGGTGCTGCTGTCAGCGCTGTATGTCACGGTGCTGCTGTCAGTGCTCTGTATTACGGTGCTGCTGTCAGATGCCTCTATCACGGTGCATGTGTCATTCCGGTATGTCACGCTGCTGGTGATCATCTCCTGCACCCTCTTCTTTGCCTACCCTGGTCCCTGACCTTCCCTCTCCTCCATTGCCTTCATTAGCTCCATAGTCCTGAATTGTTAGAACAATTTCCCAAATAAAATAAAAATGCTTGTAGTTATCGATCCCAAATTCACCTCATACATGTATTATGTCATTGTCCAGATGGTGGGACTACGTTTTACCCCCTAATAATTACCACGTGGCCGCAAATTCGACATGAAGGTTTGCAAAGTTCGCCTCCCATTGAAGTCAATGGGGCCCGCGGCGAACGTTCGGTTTCGCGAACGTTTGGGTCCGTTCGCATTTCGCTTTCGCGAAACGTCCCGTCGGAAGTTCGTCCATCACTACCCCTAGGTCATATAGTTACTCCTGAAAGGAAGGATCCGTTTATCTAAACTCCAATCCTTGCCTTCAGCAGAGACTACATCACCAAATGCCAAGAATTTTTTTGGCTATGAGAGTGAGCAGCACTGAAGGAAGCCTGAAGCAGCATTTTCTTCAGAAAAGCGATGTATTTAAGCCCTTCTATTCATTTATGTATCTGTCCATTCCAGCATAGCTTTCAGCTAATATCTGAGCCTAGATCCATTTTTTAGGAGACCACATTGTCCTTAAGGCAGCCCTGGTTCTAAAATAAAAATAGATGGTTCTTAATTTTTCCAAACCAAAAGAAATAATCCGATTGAAATAAAAAAAGAATGCTACATTAGTTTTTATACGAGGTTATGTATTATGTGCTGCATTTTACTTGCTGAAAATTAAATATGAGCTAGTTGGCTTGGTGTCTTTGTAATAGATACTACACAGCCAATTAACTTCACTGTCTCACAATATAAAATAAACCATGCTGCTGATTTATAGCACCAGCTCATGGGAATGTATCAGTGATGAGATGTGCCCATACTGTTCGCTGTAATGTTTTTTTTTTTTTCCTGAGCTCTGCAGTATTTCATATTTTTAAGATTGTTGCTTGGGAATTTGGAGTCTGAAAGTTTGGAAACTCCTCGAACCGGAGCACATTAGACACAAGATGGCATTTCTTTTCTTAAAGGATCTGTCCATCCGTTAGTTCGAGTTTGATATGTGAAAGCTTGGAAACTCCTTGAACCGGAGCACATTAGACTCCAATTGTTTTACTTTTCTTAAAGGATCAGTCCATCCATTAGTTCAGGTTTGATATGTGAAAGTTTGGAAACTCCTTGAACTGAAGCACATTACCCCTTTCCTTAAAGGGCCAGTCCATGTGATATATTAGGTTTGATAATTGTCGGGGAGGTACAGTAGAACAATTAGTGGTTAGTTATGTTGCGCTACCCCCAAAGGAGCCACTGTAATTTAATTGATTCTTTCCCAAGATTAGTACACAGGCAGCCAGGCTAATCTAGGGAGTGTCTTTTTAGGATTTTTAACTTAGATGGGGTGTAGGGTAATATGGGATACTCCAAATTCACAGTATATTTGCAGGAGGACACTACACTTTATTAGGCCTCCCTGAACAGTCTGAGTCTTTTTTTAAACGCTATCCCAGTCAGAACTGCCACCGGCTCTTCCACCCAAAGGAAACATCACACCGTCACTAGGACCTTGAGCTCAGGTCAGTACTCACAATGTCAAAGGACCACCCCTGATGCCATGTCTCCTTCCAGTATCCACCGGACACTCTTCAGTCAGGGAGAGGTTAATGCTCACAATGCAGGACACCCAGACCCCTTCTAACTTCCACTAGGCACTATTCAGTAAGCTCTCCAGACCAGGTCCATAGGTGAAAATCCACTGTTTAGCTTGAAAGAAGGACATTACACATAGCCCCCCCCCCCAGCTCTGCCACTGCTGGGACCTTGGTGAGCCTGCAGCAAACTCTAGCAGTCTGCCCAGAGGGGCAGATCCCCTAATGCTGGTAAGTCCTCCAGTAGGACAAGGCCATGGCTGCTCCAGGCCCCAGACTATTAATGCGCTTTTCAACCACCTACTGGGCTAAGGTGACCAGATTTTTAAAATGAAATCCGGGGACATATTTTTTTTTCACTAGTAATGGCGGAAATCATTGACTCATAGCGGGACTGATATTGCGGCGGACAAATTGGACACTAAGTGACACTTTTGACTCTTTGTGGGAACCAGTGACACTAATACAGTGATCAGTGCTAAAAATATGCCCTGTTACTGTACTAATGACACTGACTGGGAAGGGTATAACATATAGGGCAATCAAAGGGCTAAATGTGTGCCTAACAATGTTTTCTGACTGTGGGGGATCACTTGTTTACATAGGCAGACCACCATTCTGCCTGTGTACATAATGATCAGTGAGTACCAGTGGACCCAGAAATGCAGGATCACGTATATACATGCTTCTTCACAGCGCAACTGACCTGTAGCAGTAAATCTGCTATTGGGTGATCAGCAACTGGTTAAGATCATCAGCATTATGATAACTCACAGGCAGCAGGCACTCTATAATGACTCTGGCTGGCTCTGTCACAGTGTGTCACATAACATGGCTGCTGATTTTGTTAACTTATGACCAATATGCCAGAGAGACAAAGTGCAATGTAGTCTATTCACAGACACCCCCAATGCACACCTGTGTTGAAGCATTGAAGGCACTGGCAGCCACACAATCGGATCTGCTTCCCCTCTGCTGCTGGACACCATCAGCTGAGCTCAGCTGCCTCTCTCTGCCCGTCGCCGCCCGCCTCGCAGCCTCGGAAGTCTTACTCTCCAGGCTCTTACTGGGTGGGGAGCGGAAGAAGATCACTCCACCAGGGAAGGCAAGGAGATAAGCAGGCAGGCAGCTGGCCGGGACTTGAGTCAAAGCAGAAGAACATGCGAACGGAGCTGAATGGGCATTCACCTGAAACTGCAGAAATATTCCCTCCACTCCAACCAGCACACGATAATCAGAAAGGGGCACAGATGATGGAATAAATACACCCCCCTAAGCTAGTAGGAGCTGCGGAGCGAGGATGTGTAACCCAGATTTTTTTTTTTTTTTTTTAATTCTCCACTGACTGTCTTTGAAACTGCCTCAGTCCCTGTTCAGATCCAATCCGGGGGAAAAAAAACGGGGACAGACTTGGTCCAGGGACAGTGTCCTCAATCCGCGGACTGTCCCCGGAAACCAGGGATGTCTGGTCACCCTATACTGGGCACACCTCTCCAGGTTTTGGCTGAAGTCTTATAAATATTCAGACAGCTTGTTTGAATTTTCAGTCCACTATGTTCTAGAAAAGTCCAGAATGCAGTGGGAGTTATTCAAACCTGCAGCCTATGAAACACAGAACAGTCCACAGCAATCAGCAACTGCTAAAATATAAAATATAAAATATAGTGAACCTATTTAAACACAATAACCATATGCAGTGAATGCAACAAATTGCAAACAAATACTGTATATAATATAGTAACCCAAAAAGATTCCTTATATTGCACAAATATAGAATGTCCGCATCCAGCGTGATATCCAGGGATACATGATAAAACAAAGTCCAAAAATAAATGATCCCGCAATAGGTGAAAAATACTCTTTCAATATACTTTTAAGCCCCGTACACACGATCGGAAATCCCAGCAGCAAAAGTCCGATGAGAGCAGGTTCTCTATTTTTCCGATGGTAAAATTTCCGATCGTCTGTAGCAATTCCGACACGCAAAATTCCTACGCATGCTCGCAAACAATTCAGTGCATGCTCAGAACCATTGAACTTAATTTTCTCGGCTCGTCGTAGTGTTGTACATCACCGCGTTCTTGATGGTCGAAAGTTCCGAGAACTTTTGTGTGACCGTGTGTATGCAAGCCAAGCTTAAGCGGAATTCTTAAGCGTATTTTTACGATGAAAAAGCTTCTCTTTGTGCCAAAATACAATGAATATCCACCACCAGCCACCAGTAAGTGAAATGGCCTCTCACCCTAAGGTATGACTATAAGGTCAAAAAAATACCTTTTAATCTCAATTGGGTCTCCAGGCCCTTGTATTTCCACCTGCTATGACCCATCTCACCAAAGATCCCCTTGCTGGGATTAGATGGATTCTCTCCTCACGCCTCCATTATATGCTCTTCCAGTAATGTCTCCTCTCTACTTCTTCCTACTTGACTTCTCACTTGGTAATTCCTATTTATACCTAACATCACTTCCTGTCTCACACATGGCTTCTCACAAACTGCAAATGGGACTTCCTATGGCTTTCTTTGAACAATGTCTTTCTTCTTGCCACTCTTCCATAAAGGGCAGATTTGTGGAGTGCATGACTAATAGCAGGGGTCAAGTCCTGGGGAAAAAGGTGTGGGAACTCCCACCCAAGATCCACTCCCCTACCAAAAAAAATAATAATTATACTCTCATATGCACGAACACCTAAAAAGTGGTATTTTTCCAGCCAATTTTCGTATTGTGTGTATGAAGCTTAACTGTTAGTACAATAAAAAAAAAACAATCCTCAATAAACATAAATACGGTAATTCTCTGAATAATCAGCATTCATTCAATTGTGCTTCCATGCAAATGTGAACATCATTTTCCGATCTTTATTGGGGAATTTTATTTTGTATATAGAGTGTTTATGTGGTGAGTTTACACTTTTCATTGAACAGAGTTTGGATAACACAGGGTTAAACGGAAAAGTCATAAATTAACTGCACATTATCTGGACAGAATGCTTGGGGAGATAGTGATGTGCTCCTGCTTAGGAGATGTATGTTAGCTTGGGAGGCTGCAAACTCTGCAGGGCTCCAACACACACTCGCTGCTATTCCAACCCTTCACATATTTCCACATAAACTTCCCTCCTGGCATTAAACTTTGCCAGGTATTGTGCCCAGCTTACCACCCCAAACTGATGTACCTCCCTCAGCTCACCTCTCTCCCTGAATGTCCTGTGAGCAGAATAGCTGTGCTCCTCCTCTGGGTTCTCTCATCATATGGCACTAAAGATAGAGGAAGGGGGGATTCAGCGGGACACACAGAGAAAGTATGCAGGAGACGGGAGGGGGGAGATGAGGAGACAGAAAATCAGGAGGGGCCAGCGGGGAGGAGCGCATCACGGGGGGTCTGACTAAATACAATCTCTTAGCAGCAGAGACCTGATCTACCCGTCAGCTAGCTGTGATTGACAGGTAGATCGAAGAGGAAGCTGTCGTGGGGCCCCCTACTGGCAATGCCTGAATGGTCAGACCACCCCTGGGTGCGGCGCTTACTATTGCGAGCTGTGTCGGCGGCGGCTGGTGTATCACCTGCCACACAGCTCACATACTTCAAAGTCTTGCAGGACTAATGGGAATGCTAATGGGAACCGAGTTCCTGTTGTGGAAAAAGTACCCTGACTAATAGTTGTCCTGTGGACAGATTCTCCCACCTGAGCTGTAGATCTCTGCAGCTCCTCCAGAGTTACCACGGGCCTCTTGGCTGCTTCTCTGATGAATGTTCTCCTTGCCTGGCCTGTCAGTTTAGGTGGACGGCCATGTCTTGGTAGGTTTGCGGTTGTGTCATACTCTTTCCATTTTCAGATGATGAATTGAACAGAGCTCCATGAGATGCTCAAAGCTTAGGATATTTTTTATAACCTATCCCTGCTTTAAACTTCTCCACATTATCCCTGACCTGTCTGGTATGTTCCTTGGCCTTCATGATGCTGTTTGTTCACTAAGGTTCTCTAAGGCCCCTTTCACATGGGCTTGTCCATTTGATGGACTCCACTTGATCAGCGGGGAATCAATCCACTGATCCTCACTGAGCTGGCGGGTGACAGGTCCGTCTCTGCGCACTGTCCTAGGACAGACCTGTCCCGCTCTCCTCTATGGGGAGATCGGATGAAAACGGACTGCCTGTCCATTTTCATTCAATCCAATCCGCCAGAGGGATGGGAAATAGGGTCATCATCCATCTGGATTTGGCGGACAGGATAATTGCTGACATTTGCTGCCCCATAGGAGTGAATGGAGTGTCCAATCAGGTCTACCTGAAAAACTGACACTCGGTCCTGATTGGAAAGCCCATGTGAAAGGGTCTTAACAAACCTCTGAGGGCTTCACAGTACAGCTGTATTTATACTGAGATTAAATTACACACAGGTAAACTCTACTAATTAGGTGACTTTTGAAGGCAATTGATACCACTAGATTTTAGTTAGGGGTATCAGAGTAAAGGGGGCTGATTACAAATGCACGCCACACTTTTTATATATTTATTTGTAAAAAATGTGGACAACCATTTATCATTTTCCTTCCATTTCACAATTATGTGCCACTTTGTGTTGGTCTATCACATAAAATCTCAATAAAATACATTTACATTTTTCCAAGGTACTGTATATATACTGTATATAGGCACTATTTTGGTTTCCAAAGGATTTGTATATCTGCCCATCCAGTCCTGAGATTTACACAGCTCTACCACACAGCACAGCCCTATCTGAAAACCTGATTTTCTATGCTTCCGTTCAGTAAAACATACAAGTCTCCATCCATCCTTCATCCTGTGACTGTACAGTGAAAGGAGAAGCAGCTCACTAATTAGCCTATCTCCTGTTACTCTGCTCTCTCCTCCTATCAGCACATTTTTTGAACTGCAGCACACCTAATTGGCTCCTTGTGTTGTATGAGTGGTATGAGCTCTGCTACACAGGGACTGCAAGAGGTCAAATTTAGGTCATTTCCCTGTTTAACCACTTCCCGACCGGCGCACGCCGATGTACGTCGACAGAATGGCACGGGGAGGCATATTGGCATACAGGTACATCCAGTTTTAAACGCCGCCTTGCCATCGCGAGCGCGCCGCCGGCCGGGACCCCCGACTCGATCGCCGCGGGCATACCCACAATCGTCTCACGGGGCGGCTGAACGAGGAGATGCTGTTGTAAACAGCATCTCCCCGTTCTGCCTAGCAACAAGTGACGCTGATCTCTGCTCCATGTGATTGGAGCAGAGATCAGTGTTCACTAAAACAAAGCCCAGCCCCCCACAGTTAGTAACACGCCCTTAGGAACACTTAACCCCTACACTGCCACCCACTGGTTAACCCCTTCAATGCCAGTGTCATTTACACAGGAATCACTGCATTTGTATAGCAGTGATTGCTGTATAAATGACAATGGTCCCAAAAATGTGTCAAAAATGTCCAATGTGTCCTCCATAATGTCGCAGTCACAATAAAAATCGTTGATCGCCGCCATTACTAGTAAAAAAAAAATATTAATAAAAATGCCATAAAACTATCCCCTATTTTGTAAACGCTATAACTTTTGCGCAAACCATTTAATAATCGCTTATTGCAATTTTTTTTTTAACCAAAAATATGTAGAAGAATACGTATCGGCCTAAACTGAGGGAAAAATGTTTTTTTATATATTTTTGGGGGATATTTATTATAGCAAAAAGTAAAAAATAATGCGTTTTTTTCAAAATTGTCGCTCTATTTTTGTTTACAGCGCAAAAAATAAAAACCACAGAGGTGATCAAATACCACCAAAACAAAGCTCTATTTGTGGGAAAAAAAGGATGTCAATTTTGTTTGGGAGCCACGTCGCACGACCGTGCAATTGTCAGTTAAAGCGACACAGTGCTGAATCGCAAAAAGTGGTCTGGTCTTAAGCCAGCAAAATGGTTCGGTCTGAAAGTGGTTAAAAGGATTGTTTACCTTTACCACAAAACTACCTATGCAGATAAGGGGCATCTGTAAATAAAAACAAATTGTACAGCTCTGACTAAAGCTGAATAATGCCCTTGCTATAGGTGTAGGCCATTTACATACTATAGGTGTAGGTCATTTAAGAAGTCTGACTGGAATACTCCCAGGACGTTGCTAAGTGAGGCCTAGTCATCACTGCTCACCTCCACCATCACAGCAGTGAGCTCTCAAATGCTGAGCTCAGAGCTACTGCATTGGGGGAGAGAAAGGGTATGTGAGAGGGTTTGAATCAGAAAAAGATCTCACTCCTGTGATGGTGGAGGTGAGCAGTGACAACAAGGTCTCACTTAGCAACATCCTGGGAGTACTTAGCAACGTCCTGGGAGTACTCCACTCAGGCTTCATAAGGTATGTAAATTGCCTACACCTATATCAAGGTCATTATTCATCTTCACAAAATGGAAAAAAGAAAAATACTGCGCTGACGCTCTGAATAATAAACAGCAGCCAGCACAGCAAATGACAATTGTAAACAAGTGATAACAGATTAAATGTGCAGCGCTAATAGAAACGGGCACTGTGCAGCCAGAGATCGTATATTGGTGGGTATAAATGGGTTATATACACATTACATTGTATAGCACATTGTGTAAGAACATAAATAAATGAATAACATGATGAAAAAAGAAAAAAATGTAAAGTCCACATTTGGAAACCAAGTATTTGATTAGTCCAAGCAGATGAATAATATCCTTATGACATCAATGAGAAGACACACAATGTGACCAAGAAATGAAACAAAGTTCCACATAGTGTAAATCTGTTTGATAGAAAAAGTATTTATTTAAAAGTTAGGAACACTGACATTTGAGTAGATAAAAAACGCTTGTAGGAGTGACTACATAAATAATGCAATTGCATCAGCAAGGCTTATTCCGACGCGTTTCATCTAAAAAGACATCATTATTTAGTCTAAAGAGACATCATCTGGGGGCAGATGATGAAGTTTCATTTTCCTTCACTTCCTGTCATGCCAACAATGGTTTTACCAATCAGGAAACCTCCGCAACAAGGACAGAAAAAATCCAGCAGGTGTTTTATGTTTTTCCTACGCTACTAAAGAAAACATTTTATTTCTGTTAGTGTTGCTGTTGAAGACCCCTTTCACACAGTTGGACTGATCAGGTTCGCCTGTAAGTTTTTTAGGTGGTCCTTGATCTGATCATTTATTGCTCTCTATAGAGAGGCAGATATCAACGTACATGTGTCCGTTGACACCCGCAGACATCCGATCCTATCCGCTAAACACAGACAAATGGGGGATTTGTTCCCTGTCCGTATGGCAGATCGGATCAGAAGACAGTTGGATGGAAACAGACATGTGGTGCGTTTCTATCTGACAGCCCATAGAGGAAAGCGAGCTGGGGACCTATCACCCACTGAGCAAGCAAATCCGGCGGGGAAGTCCGCCCATCTGAAAAGGGGCAAGAAGTGAAAATAATTAATTTCCTGTCTAGTAAACAGGTCGTCGGCAGGACAGGAAGTGAGGGTAACTCTCTCTAGAGAAGCACCACATAGGAGAAATGGATTTAAAGAAATCCTTTTGACAGGTAAAACATTTCTTAAATATATGTAATCTATATTTTAGCTGTTTGCCTGAAGTTAAACTTTATTTTTATTTTTTTTAAAGCAGCAGAATCAGTCTTTAAAAAGTATTGTATGTGATTGATACCAGGGGTCAAGTCCTGGGGAAAAAAGTGTGGGAACTCCCACCCAAGATCCACTCGCCCACCAAAAAAAATAAAAAATGATACGCTCATATGCACAAACGTTTCAAAAGTGGTATTTTTTATCCAATTTTCGTATTGTATGTATGAAGCTTAACTGTTAGTACATACAAAAAAAAAATGCTCAATAAACATAAATACGGTAATTCTCTGAATAATCAGCATTCATTCAATTGTGATCCATGCAAATGTGAACATCATGTTCTGATCTTTATTGGGGAATTGTATTTTGTATATAGAGTGTTTATGTGGTAAGTTTACACTTTTCATTGAACAGAGTTTGGATAACATAGGGTTAAACAGAAAGGTCATAAATTAATTGCACATTACTTCAAAGTCTTGCAGGACACGGCTGCTAAAGGGAACTGAGTTCCTGTTGTGGAAAAAGTACAGGAACTCCGTTCCCATGCGTTCCCGCAGGACTTGAGCCCTGATTGATACTATGTCACCCCCTCCCAGTCCCCACATGATAATGAATTCAGATTCAAATTAGACATTGTCTCTACCAAGCTGATGTCATTACAATACTGACATGGCATCGTCTCAGATCTGCCACAGGAGGCTGAAGCCAACTAGCTGGAAAGTTCAGGCTTAGATTTTGCAAAACAATAATTGCTATTGATTGATAAATATTAAAGTAGGTAGGAATTAAAGTGGTTGTAAACCCTTACATATGCCTAGTGAAGCGACTGGCCTCAGTTGATACACAGAGATGAAACAAATCTCCCTACATAAGTTGTATCTGTTTATCTGCAGTGTTCTCTTCTCTACATCCGTTCAAAGTCCAGAATTTCTAAAGCTTTTCTGAGATGTCAGAAAAATGTGGGCAGACAGCTGAAATTACACTCTGCAGAGCTCAGTGAGGAGATATCTGAGAGATGTGAGCGGAAAGGGACAAACCTCCTTCACGCAACACACAGGAACAGAGCTGAGGCTGTCAATCACAGGCTGTGTGTTGGAGCTCCCCCGGTCACCTTTTTTCTCTTGGTAGCAGGAGAACTTGTCAGAAGTGATTCATGTTGATAGCAGAGGAATGAAGCAGAAGACAGACATGATGCTTAGTGCTCTTAATTGAGACAAGTACAAACATATTTTATGTTTTTAAACCCTGCCACAAAAAATGTTACAAAATAATACAAAATGGAAGCTTAATGCCATAATAATCTAGTATCCCCAGCATATTAGCACATTTTGGCAGACTTACCTGCAAATAGTTCCTTCCAGCGATGTGGTGTCAGAGTTCTTGGCTGTCACAAGCGCCGCCATCTTCTCCTGGTCTTCCTTCTGTGTTGGGACCAGTGGAGGAAGGTGTTTTTTTTTTTGGTGGGGGGCGGCAAACAGCCACTCCCACCTGGAGGACAGTTGGGACATCAAAGCCCCACACTTAATCAATCTAGGAAGCTGGAAGGCAGCTTTCTTCCTCCTCTTGTGGTGTGGATCATGGCAGCTTCTGTCGTGCATGCCCTTCCTCCTCCTCTTAGGCATCCAATAGGATCACCTGACCTTTCAGCCAATTGAGAAATGGGTATCACACCCACGCTACCTGATTGGCAGAGAGGCTATTCAGTGTTAGAAAAGTGAATATTCATAAGCTTTTCTAACACACTTGGGTGGGCTCCAAGCGCAATGCTCCGTGCCATGAGTCCATCCTATTTTGAAGCCTATTAGAACCTATGCCCCCCCCCCTCCTGAACTGTACCAAGCGGCATGCCCTCAACACCCCAAAGCACCTTTTCCCCACGTTGATGAGGACAAGGGCCTCTTCCCGACAACCCAGGACATTGGTTGTCGGGGTCTGTGGGCAGGAAGATTATCGGAATCTGGAAGCCCCCTTTAACAAGGGGGCCCCCAGATCCTGGCCCCCCACCCTATGTGAATGAGAATCGGGTACATTGTACCCCTACCCATTCACCTAAAAAAAAGTGTCAAAAACAAAACACAATACACAGGTTTTAACTAAATTTATTAGGGCAGCTCAGATGTCTCTTCCGACTTCTTCCCCCCTCTCCGGCTCTTCTGCCTCCTCTGCTGATGTCTTCTGCCTTTGCCGGTTCTTCTCCCCTCTCCGGTTCTTCTCCCACTGTCTGCAGTCTTCTGCCTCTGCTGGGTCTTCTTCCTCTGTTCTTCTTCTGATGTTGACTCAACGCTCTCTCCCGCTCTAATGCTGGGTACGCGGTGTGGCACTACTTATATTGGCATGGGACAGGGACACCGGAGGCCCGTCCCTTATGATGTCACTGGCAACTATTATGCGTGAAATGCATTTACATATGAGTACATGTTAAACAACTCTATTGTGTACACCTGTACCTCTTAATTTACAGTCCATCTTTGTTGTTCAATGTTTTAATCTTCCCTTAAGGTTTTTCTCTTTTGTGACCCTATTTCCTGTTTCTGTTATATATATGCTGTTTTTTTGTACTGGATATGTTTCAGTGTACATACAATATAAAACTATGGTTATTATTGTATGCAGTGACATTACGTCCTGAATTATAGTATTTTATATCTCCAATTGTCTCTCTCCTATTATAGCCACTATTCATGGAGTCATCCATCCCTGGACGGCTGGGACATCATTCCTCAACTATGCGGCAGCCCAGTGCCGCAACCTGTGTTTTTCCATCTCACTCTTCACTAGGATGCTTGGGCTACGGTGCTCGGAAGGTCAGCTAGAGGGCACGCCAGGTCTAGGGGGTACAGGAACAGGCAGGGTTACTTACCCTATCCCCCGCTCTCGTCATCTTTATGCTGTTCTCAACTCCCCAAAACTCCAGCCTGTGGGCAGTTCTTTGGCATCATCACCACAATGCAGAGTTATAAACCGTGCAATGTACAGGGATGGGGGTGGGCGTGCGACCACGACCAGGAGCACCATAGGAAGGATGCTGCAGGGGACCGGTACTTCTCATCCTAGAACCCCTAAACATCTCAGTGAAGTACATAAATGAGAGCTGTATCATACTTAATTATAAAAATAAAAATACTACTGAATAAGGAATAAGGAGGATATTGCTCCTAAATAGTCTGCAGCCCTGGGCAGATGGTCCTTTTTTCCCTGTCAGGGATGGATTAGTGAACTTCAGGGGGCAACTTGCCCCTGAGGCACCTTTGGACTGAGTGACGGATTTCTCCTCCAAAGGATTGAGCCTGTGGAGGTATCTGCACTAGGATTTGATGAGTACAGACTTAGGCTATTCTGAAAAGTACCTCATGTGCCCCAGCCATGAACCTGCAAGCTATCTCATGGGCCTCAGCAGTGAGACGTTAACTATTCTGCCAACTACCTCTTGGTCCCCATCTGTGAGCCAATAGACTATTCTGGAAACTATCTCATGGTTCCCAGCTGTAAGCGATAGACTGTGCTCCTTTTACTGAGAGAAGAATGTCCTCTGTTAAATGTGCTTAAACTTGTTGGAGTATACCATACCACCAATATCCCCCTTCAGTTCTATAAGCAAATAAAATAAAAAACATCCCCTGGACCAGTGGTCTCCAAACTATGGCCGGATGCGACCCTTTGCTTTCCTTTTTCCGGGCCCTTGGGGGACTATTGTTACCTTGATATTAGAAACTATTTCTTCCACTAACACCAACAATGAGGCACCATTACTTCCACTGACATCAACAGTGGCGCATACATTCTCCCACTGACACCAACGATGGGGCACTATTTCTCCTACTGACACCAATGATGAGGGACCATTCCTTCTACTCCTCCACAGGCATCAACAATGTGACACTATTTCTCCCATTAATACCAATGATGGGACACTTTTCCTCCTCCTACTGACCACAGGCGCTATGTAATTGTTTTATTCCCACTGACCACCAAGTTTGAGACATTATTTACTTCTTCTGATGCTGGGGCATTTCCTACTTCCACTGGCCAATGTCTGGCCCCCCAAAGTCAAAAGGACAGTAAACTGGCCCTTCGTTTGGAAGGTTTGGAGACCCCTGCCCTACACTGATCAATCAGCCGGAGTGTATGGACTGTTGCTGTGTGCCTGGCAGCCTCTGCACTGTTTTGGAAAAGAACCTGTTAAAACTACAGCGGCCACGTCAAGAATAGCGCTACATATCAATTATAGGCAATACAGCAGCACTTCCAAATAACACATTTATCTTTGTTGGGTCTTTTGCTAAACAGGGCCAGTCAAAAAGTGAGCAGGCAATGCTGGTCTCCAATAGAAAGTCCAATATGCTAAGCAAACTTTGAGTTCTAGAAGCATCCTGTAATGAATGTGCATTTGTAAAAGAAAGATTTAATACAAATAAAAAAAAAAGGATTACATAAAAGATAATTTTATGAATATATATGCTTTAAAAAAAAAATAGGCTAAAAAGCTTTGTAATTTTCTTTGCATTGCCTCTGTAGGGGCAAACAACAAGCCAGTCCTTGCAGCATCTAGTACCTACCTTCTCTTGTCTAGCCACCCTGTTTGCCTCTGCAGCAAGGAGAAGAATCTCTGTGTAAGCAACCAAGACAATCCTAGTGGGAATGTAAACATGGATGAGGACTCTTTCCCTGTGACAGCTCTGGGCCAATCGCCAAGCACCAGCACTGTCACATGGTGAAGGTGAGTAAACAACATGAACCTCATACCTAGAAGTATGAGTATTTCTCTTTGCTGCTGGTGTGAACCAGTTAACTGGGCCATTAAGCTCTCTGGTGCACATTCCAACAGAAATGTTAAAATTTTACTAAACCCAGGACTCTGCATTCACTATATCTGGTCTCCCACAGTACACAGAACATGGAAATGCAATTATTTTAGTAAATATAAACTGTTAAATACCTTTTTATCAGCAGTTAGAGCAGTCTTGTGACAAATATCAGTGCTTGGTTAAAGCTTGTAGGGGGAGTTTTCATTCTCCCCTGATTGTCCTACAAGGCTGCAGGATCTCTGACCCTCTGTCTGGACAGTGCTGATTGGCCTTGACTGGATGACCTGCACCCTCCCAGGAAAAAGAACTCTCTAGCAATACACACCAAACTGAGCATGTGCAGCTTGCCCCCAAGGCTCTGTTCTATCAGGAGATGGTTTGGGGATCAGAGAAGATGGGATCAAGCAGCCTTTTTACACAATGCAGATGATTAACCCCTGTGAGTATAACCAGCATGCTTCACTGCATATACAGACTGATTTTACTGTGGGTTTAGTAACACTTACATTTTTGGTAGAATTGGCCTGTAAGAGTTTGTCAGATGCCATTTGAGTTTCTGTTACTGAAACATTAAAGTGGAGTTTCACCCAATTTTACAACTTTAGCCCCATACACACTATCAGATTTTCTGCTGATTTTTGTCTTCAGATTTACCAAAACTATGTAGTAGAACAGGGGTGCCCAACCAGTGGCCCGGGGGCCAAATGTGGCCCGCGGAGCCCTCTGATGTGGCCCGCGACCTCCTGCTCTGGGATGGTGGTTTGACAAGCCCAGATCGCAGGTTGCTAACCCACCATGCCAGAGCATCAGTGTTGTGAATGAAGCCGGCGGTAGAGAAAGCAAGAAGCTGCAGAGCATAAGCTGATGCTTCCTGTATAGCGCCGGCTCCTGTCACAATCGATACCAAATGAACTCTGCCTGGGACAGCAACAGCTGGGGGAAAACTGAATGGAAGATAGATATTAAAGGTGTGTTTGTTACTGAAATCAGTGTATATATGGCATATCTGTTCTTCAGTGGTTACTAGGCTGCTGTTAAACGAATCCTGCACATGCGAGTTACCTGCACTGAGCCATAGACTTCTGATATTACCTGTGGGTTTGGTGCGCTTTCAGAAAGTGCACTATACCATCAGGATATAATAGAAGTCTATGGCAAAGTGCAGCAAACCTGCAGGAAAGCCACAGGTGCACATGGCGCATCAGTGTGAAAGCAGCCTTAGGACCCAATCGGACCCTCCATTCACCACTATGTCCATTTACCCCTGCTTACCTTCAATCTGATACGCAAAAAAAAAAAAAGGGAAGGGGAACCGTCCCTTCCATCAGATTGAATTGGAGGGCCCATAGAGTAGCGTGGGCTGTGTCCATTTCCGTTCTGCATATGCAGCGTAGATACAGATCTGTCATCCACCCATTACACTTATTTTGGCGCGTGACCGGTTACCAAGTCGCTTCAATGGCCCTCGCTCTTCAAAAGGTTGGGCACACCTGTAGTAGAAGGACATGCCTGATTGCATACAAATTTAAACTCCTAAGGTTTGACCTCATATTACATGGTTTTGGTAAATGTGAAGGAAAAAATCTGCAGAAAATCTGATAGTGTGTATGGGGCTTTTGTCTTAAAGGAAAAACAACGCCTCCACCACTCAAATATTTTTTTTTAATTACTTAACTTTTATGAAGTACCTTGTGTACTCCCGTCCTAGCTCAGGTGCGGCCCAGTGCGTTGCGTCCTCTTCTCCCCAGCTGCCTTCTGGGACCTGTGTTTGTCCCAGAAGACGACAGGATCATTCAGGAAGCACCGCGCCACTTGCTCATGCGCAGTAGGAAACCGGCGGTGAAGCCTGAAGGCTCCACTGCCGATTTCCCTTAGTTGGAATGGCGGTGCCGTACCCGATCCGAAGGACGGATCGGCCTGGGGGGGGTGGGGGGGAGGCAACATTGCGGGCTCACTGGACAGGTTTGTGTCCTTATTAAAAGTCAGCAGCTACAGTGTTTGTAGCTGCTGACTTTAAAAAAAAAACAATTTGTGGCTGGAACACTGCTTTAAGACCCCGTTCACACTAGATGGTTTGGAATCGCAAGCAGAATCAGCAAGATTCTGCCTGGGATTCCGAAATCATGCTAGTAATGTGACAAAACGCTCAAAGCATGTTTGGGGGCAATTCATTGCAGTATGATTTTCCCGCAATTGTCGCCATCAAAATTCAGGAGAATTGCAAAACAAATGCATGTAAAAACATGCCTGGCTCAGTGCCAAAATTGGGTCCCTGAGCTTCTTTGCAACAGAATGGGTTGCCTATGTACGACACACAGAATTGGGTGCAGGAACGCAAAAGATGAGCTTCAGTCTTATCAATTTTTGGATCTTTTCCAAAAGAAGATATCACTTTAGACATCAAATTCTTCAGTTTTTTTATTTAAACTTTTAACTTTGTCTTATTAAACAAAAGCTTATATAAATATATACTGAACATTGAACATTGTGCAATCATAAAAAAATACTTTTGCTCTTTCACTTTCAATAGATCTTTTCATTGGAAAAGTTTCATTTTAACAAATAGGTAACAATAGCGTTAGAACTTTTACAGGGAGTAAAGTGGGTAATCTTCTGCATTACACTCAGCCTTGAACTGTTTAAGCATTTGATTTGAAAGAGAACAAAACCTGAAATGGAAAATAGCACTATGAAAAAGCCAGGCGTTATTTGATAAAATAATAAAAACTACTATGTAAAAAGTGTAGTAATCATTGGCAGACAATTTGACTTCAAATGGCTACAGTCAGATCATGTATGGGTTGATTTTTCATAGGTCGCTTTGCGTTACTTTTGGAATTGCCTATCGCACGATCTCTAAAAGAAAATGATTATTAAAGTGTTACTAAATCCACAACAGTAAAATAAGTCTGCATATATAGTAAAGCATGCTTGTTATACTCACTGTGGAACCTAAGGGGTTAATCCTGCGCTGTTTGATCACATCTTCTCTGATCCCCCCTTTCTTCCACAGTCCCCAATCTATCTCCCGATAGCAGAGAGCATTGCGGGCACTCTGCACATGCTCAGTTTGGTGTGAATTGGTAGAGAGTTTCTTTTATTTTTTTGCAGGAGGGTGCATGTGATCTGCACAGGGCCAATCAGCACTATCCAGACAGAGGGTCAGGGGTCCTATAAGCTCATAGGACAATCAGGAGAGAATGAAAAGCCCTCCTACAAGCTTTAGTCAGTGCTCAACTGGACACTGATAGAAGTCACAAGACTGCTACAGTATATACTGCTGATGAGAAAAGATATTTAGCAGTTTATATTTACTAAAATAATTGCATTTCCATGTTCTGTGTACTGTGGAAGACCAGATATAGTGAATGCAGGGTCCTGGGTTTAGTAAAACTTTAATGTTCTGGTTCCAGTGATAAGAGGGCACTATATGGCTAAAATCTGATGAATTTTCTGACTACCACACCTTTATAAGCTTGTCAGACAGCCAATTGTTACACCAAAAGATAAGAGGTTATCTATGGAAATCACAAAAAGGCATCCAATTATGGGCCTATCTTATATCTCCTACTAGCATAATTTAGGAAGGACGACTGTATAGTCAGTAAGACACATCTTGATGTATTATTGTATTATTTACCTAAAAAGCCATTTTGAAAAAACATTTCCATTCCTATCTGTATGTTGTTTGATATTTTGAGTATTGTATTAGTGATACAAATATATAAATGCTCCCTCTAGTGGTCATCTGTATATAAGGGAATGTGATACACATTCCTGTCACAATCTGACCACTCATGGTACAATCTGATGGTACAATAATATTTACATTTATCAACAGCTTTGTAGCTTAAAGCCCAAGTTTGACTTGGGCACAAAATAATAATAAAAAGACTCCCTAGCATCTAAAAAGAAGCACTCTTCTCTGGAGATGTCTTCCACAGACTCACCCACTAACCAATCCAGAGCTGGACCTCTTGTTGAATGATAATCGGCATCATTATCACACTTCCCACATTCATCAAGGATCAACCCACTGTCCTGGACTTACAGAATAATGCTGCAGAAAGTGGCACCATGTCATTATAGTTACATAGTTAGGTTGAAAAATACACACAAGTTCACCTAGTTCAACCAATAAAAAAGGGGAAACAAATCCTATATACACAATCCTATACCTACAGTTGATCCAGAGGAAGGCAACAAAATAGCAAAGGATGAACCAATTTGCTCCAGCAGGGGAAAAATTCCTTCCTGATCCCCCGAGAGGCAATCAGATAATCCCTGGATCAACTTTACCTGTACAGTGGTGTGAAAAAGTGTTTGCCCCCTTCCTCATTTCCTGTTCCTTTGCATGTTTGTCACACTTAAGTGTTTCGGAACATCAAACCAATTTAAACAATAGTCAAGGACAACACAAGTAAACACAAAATGCAATTTGTAAATGAAGGTGTTTATTATTAAAGGTGAAAAAAAATCCAAACCATCATGGACCTGTGTGAAAAAGTGATTGCCCCCCTTGTTAAAACATACTATAACTGTGGTTGTCCACACCTGAGTTCAATTTCTCTAGCCACACCGAGGCCTGATTATTGCCACACCTGTTCACAATCAAGGCATCACTTAAATAGGAGCTGCTTGACACAGTAAGGTCCACCAGAAGATCCTTAAAAGCTACACATCATGCCGAGACCCAAAGAAATTCAGGAACAATTGAGAAAGAAAGTAATTGAGATCTATCAGTCTGGAAAGGGTTATAAAGCCATTTCCAAAGCTTTGGGAATCCAGCGAACCACAGTGAGAGCCATTATCCACAAATGGCGAAGACATGGAACAGTGGTGAACCTTCCCAGGAGTGGCCGGCCGCCCAAAATTACCCCAAGAGCGCAGCGACGACTCATCCAAGAGGTCACAAAAGACCCCACAACAACGTCCAAGGAACTGCAGGCCTCACTTGCCTCAGTTAAGGTCAGCGTTCATGCCTCCACCATCAGGAAAAGACTGGGCAAAAATGGCCTGCATGGCAGAGTTCCAAGGAGAAAACCACTGCTGAGCAAAAAGAACATCAAAGCTCGTCTCAATTTCTCCACAACACATCTTGATGATCCCCAAGACTTTTGGGACAACATTCTGTGGACCGATGAGACAAAAGTGGAACTCTTTGGAAGGTGTGTGTCCAAGTATATCTGGCGTAGAAGGAACACTGCATTTCATAAAAAGAACATTATACCAACAGTAAAATATGGTGGTGGTAGTGTGATGGTCTGGGGCTGTTTTGCTGCTTCAGGACCTGGAAGACTTGCCGTGATAAAAGGAACTATGAATTCTGCTGTCTACCAAGAGATCCTGAAGGAGAATGTCCGACCATCTGTTCGTGTACTCAAGCTGAAACGAACTTGGGTTCTGCAGCAGGACAATGATCCTAAACACACCAGCAAGTCCACCACCGAATGGCTGAAGAAAAACAAAATGAAGACTTTGGAGTGGCCTAGCCAAAGTCCTGACCTGAATCCTATTGAGATGTTGTGGTATGACCTTAAAAAGGCCGTTCATGCTCGAAAACCCTCTAATGTAACTGAATTAGGACAATTCTGCAAAGATGAGTGGGCCAAAATTCCTCCAGGACGCTGTAAAAGCCTCATTGCACGTTACCGCAAATGTTTGGTTGCAGTTGTTGCTGCTAAGGGTGGCCCAACCAGTTATTAGGTTTAGGGGGCAATCACTTTTTCACACAGGGCCATGATGGTTTGGATTTTTTTTCACCTTTAATAATAAACACCTTCATTTACAAATTGCATTTTGTGCTTACTTGTGTTGTCCTTGACTATTGTTTAAATTGGTTTGATGTTCCGAAACACTTAAGTGTGACAAACATGCAAAGGAACAGGAAATGAGGAAGGGGGCAAACACTTTTTCACACCACTGTAAATGTTACTATCCAGTTATATTATATACATTTAAGAAAGAATCCAGGCATTTTTTTAAAGCAATCTACTGAACTGGCCAGAACCACCTCTGGAGGGAGTCAATTCCATATTTTTACAGCTCTTACTGTGAAGAAGCCTATTTGGAGATGAAGTCTCCTTTCCTCCAGACGTAAAGAGTGCCCCCTTATGTATTTATACATGTTGATCATATCCCCCTTAATCCCCTCTTATAAAGAGAGAAATTCAGTTAATTTAATCCTTCCTCATAGCTGAGCTACTCCATGCCTCTTAGCAGTTTGGTTGCCCTTCTCTGCCCTTTCTCGCCCCCCCCCCCCCCCCCCCATATCCTTTTTGTGAACCATGGTGCTGCGCTCTGAAGCAAAGGACCTGTGATATCACCAGACTGGATGGAAGACACCTGGAAAATATATAAGTGCATAAATAAATTGCCTATTCCACCGCTACCTCCACCCCCCTTTGTGGCTAGGAAAGCCTCTGCTCTGCTGTGAAATCTTTCCACAAGATTTTGAAGTGTGCCTGTGGTCATTTGTGCCCATTCAGCCAGAAGAAGGGATTTCAGGTATTGATGTTGGATAAGAAGACCTGGCTCACAATTGGCATTCCAACTCATCCCAAAGGTGTTCAGTAGGATTGAGGTCAGGGCTCTGTAAAGGCCACTTTAGTTCCTCCACACCAAATAATGGGTTTGTACACAGGAATGCAGTTGTAATGGACAAAGACCTTCCCCTAATTGGCACCACAAGGTTGGAAGTGTCCAAAATGTGTTTGTATGCCTTCCAGTGCTCTTTGCTGGAACACCAAGACTCAATAATTTGGAGAGGTGCCCCCATATTTTAGGTTGCATGGTAAAGGTGTGATTGCCTTGTGTTCATGTACTGTGTTTGTATTTTACTGTATAGCATCCAGTATATTGTAGTGTGCTTCTAGCATTTTACATTATCTGAAAACCACATGACATAAGCCAGATTTCCTTTTCAATTAATAAGAACAATCGGTGTGGGAATAGTCTGGCCCTCCCCTCTTTCATGTTTGAACTTTACACCCGACAACTACAAACAGTTAATATTCAGCTGGTACAGTGCTGTCGGTTGCAAATATGACATTTTAAGTCCAGCAACTGTTGCACATTCAAATATCCCTTTTATTCTTCTCAATTGTGTAATCAAATTTGAAAAGCAAAGTTTGCAACGCAGGATATTACCACAGCAAACAGACGTCTCTCCTGAGATCGTACAAGGGGAATTAAGAAATCAAAAAACATTGGCAGGTGAATAAACAGAGAAAAATGTACTAGATCTTCCATTTGCAGAAAGGGAATTGTTATATAACTGTCCATGAAAATGAATTGTTATGAGGTTTGTGCAGTCTGCTGAACAAGGGACATCAATAGGAGACAATCAATAGTATTGTTTTGCTTGCTAAAACTTATTAGTTTCTGAAATGTGCAAGCTAATATATGCATTTGTTAAACATTACTTGATATTAAAGGAAAACTTTAATGGTTTTGGTCATTTTTTTTCATGAGAGTTTATATTTATCTTTGCTTATGTGTTTTTTTTATTTTTATTCATGGTTGTATTTTTTTATTGTAAAGAAGGTAGTGTGGTATGCACCTTTGACATTCAGTTTGCAATGCATACTGAGCTTTTAAAGATGATAGCCCAGAAATGCCTATAGGTATACCTATATGGTTTGTTGCAGACTTTATTAATCGGCCTGTTAAAGGAAAAAGTTAAGGCTTTGGGCCTTGTGTTTATTACATTTACAACTGTTTAGGGTCCATCACATGGCTGAAAAGGGGGCCATACAACAAGCGTCCAGAACCTCTGTAAAAACTTCCCTGTAAAATATTCCCACAGCTGATGTGTACAGCTTCTCATCGACAGCAGTTACAAAATGTGTCTTCAAAAAGGTATGCAGCGGCATATGTGTACAGCGCACGTGCATGGGCATGCAGATTGTCTAGTTTCTGGGCATACGCATGTGTGCATGAGCTTGCTTTATGCAGGTATTGCTGCGTACTCGCATTAATGCCATCTGGTAACTTTGTGTAGACAAAAATCATACCTCCCAACTTTTTGAGATAGGAACAAGGGGCACCTATTAGCAAAAGTATGTAGGCATAGGACACCCCCCCTGCCGTACCCCGTTAAAGGAGAATTGTACTAAAAAAAACTCTTTAAATCCACATTTTTTAATTTTCTTATACCGCTACTATTCCTTTATATTGGATTTTTAAATTTACAAATGCAGCAATTTATAAATTGGATGAAAGGTTTATCACTGGGAAACACGTTTTAAAAGATAAAAAAAATGCATTTTATATACAAATATATACAGAAGATCAGACCAAAATGAGAGACAAATGAGAAGGAAAGATGGACAGAGGGACTTTGTTCCAAATCAGGGACAGTCCCTCAAAATCGGGGACAGTTGGGAGCTATACAAAATTAAAAGCAAGAATAAATATCTCCAAAGTGTGGAAAATGGCCTCTAAGCAAAGAGGTCTAATTCCCTTACTACCTCCAGTAGACTTCCCTTGTAATCTTGTTCTGTTGACAGCTCAAAATTTTGGATATTTACCTTACCTTCCGTCCTGATCAAAAATGGCTATACCCCCCTCTATTCACTGTGGTCTCACTGGCCAACCAGTATGTCTCTGTGGATTGTAAGGACATAGAAGCTACAATGTGATTTTTATAAAAGCGAGGGGTGGTGGTGGTGGGAGTGTCACAGCGTTTAACACACCCAAAAGTTTAAGATACCAGCGATGGCTTAAATCCTGTAAGAGAGGCGGCACACTGGCGGCACATTAGACTGCTAGAGATTATTGCTATTACAGCCACTTTACAAATCAGTGTTGCCATTACTTACGGTTGCCATCTCATCCCTTTAAAACTGAACACATTAATTACACAGGTTCTGTGGCTGGTTAAGGTGGAAATTAAATTCAGTTGGTGCCTTATCTGCATTAAATTAGCCTCAGAACCTGTGTAATTCATGTGTGTGTTCAGGTTTAAAGGGATGAGGTGACAACCCTACCACTACTGTATGCTGGAGCCTAGGATCGGGCTGGGGCCACATGACCTGGTTGGAGTGGCCTGTTGGTGACTGGGAGGTGGACGGGGGCCAAAGATGGGGCTGACGTGGGCTGCGGTCATCAATTGCCTCCCGCTGTGTGGCCTTGCCTGTGTCTCCTCTCCCGGTGTAGCATGAAGATCTGTTTCCTGTGAACATCTGTATCATACTTACATAGTAGGCGAGGTTGAAAAAAGACAAAAGTCCAACCTATGTGTGTGATTATATGTCAGTATTACATTGTATATCCCTGTATGTTGCAGTCGTTCAGGTGCTTATCTAATCGTTTCTTGAAACTATCAATGCCCCCCCCCCCGCTGAGACCACTGCCTGTGGAAGGGAATTCCACATCCTTGCCACTCTTACAGTAAAGAACCCTCTACGTAGTTTAAGGTTAAGCCTCTTTTCTTCTAATTTTAATGAGTGGCCACGTGTCTTGTTAAACTCCCGCCTGCAAAAAAGTTTTATCCCTATTGTGAGGTCATCAGTACGGTATTTGAAAATTTAAATCATATACCCTCTCAAGAGTTTCTTCTCCAGAAAGAATAAGTTCAGTGCTTGCAACCTTTCCTCATAACTAATATCCTCCAGACCCTTTATTAGCTTTGTTGCAATTCTTTGCACTCGCTCCATTTCCAGTACATCCTTCCTAAGGACTGGTGCCCAGAACCGGACAGCATACTCCAGGTGCAGCCGGACCAGAGTCTTGTAGAGGGGGAGAATTATCATTTTATCTCTGGAATTAATCCACTTTTTTAATGCATGCCAATATTCTGTTTGCTTTGTTAGCAGCAGCTTGGTAGTGCATGCCATTGCTGAGCCTGTCATCTACTACCCCCAGGTCCTTTTCCATCTTAGATTCCCTCAGAGGTTCTCCCCCAGTTTATAGATTGCATTCATATTTTTGCTACCCAAATGCATTATTTTACATTTTTCTACATTGAACCTCATTTGCCATGTAGTTGACCACCCCATTAATTTGTTAAGTTCTTTTTGCATTTGCAAGGATTCCACATCCTGCGGAGAAGTTATTGCCCTGCTTAGCTTAGTATTGTCCGCAAATAAAGAGATTGGACTGTTTCCCCCATCCTCCAGGTCGTTTATGAACAAATTAAACAGGATTGGTCTCAGCACAGAACCTTGGGGGACCCCACTACCCACTCCTGACCATTCCAAGTACTCTCCATTTATCACCACCCTCTGAACTCACCCTTGTAGCCAGTTTTCAATCCATGTACTCACCATGCCAACTGACCTTATTTTGTATAGTAAACGTTTATGGGGAACTGTGTCAAATGCTTTCCTCTGCAGCAACTGCGAATATGCTGGATTCAGGCAATAGAAGCCAAGCGCCTGAGCTGCACCCAAAGATTTAAATTAACTCAGTTAACTTCTTACATGCCGAATTGTCGGTGGGACGATCACATGGGTAGGCACGATCATTTAACTTTTTACATACTGAATGTTCACCAGGGACACAGGCACAACACAAGCTCGGGCACCTTGATAGCCAAGCGGGCACACAGTCATGAGTCATCATTGAAAACAGCAGGGATACAAGAGGGATACAGGATTTAACAGTGGCTGTAGCATGAATATCAAGTGAGGGGGTTGAGGGCCTGTCAGTAGAGGGAGGGGTGATATTTGAGGGGTTGGGGATCTGTCAGTGGAGGGAGGGGGTGGTATTTAGTGGGGTTGGTGAAAGGGCAGTAGCTGTGGGAGCTTAGGGTCTGTCAGTGGGGGTTGACGATCAGTAGTTGGGTGGTGAAGGTCTGTGAGTTGGGGGCAGTGGTTGGTCTGTCAGTGGTGGGAAGGACGGTAGTTGAAGTCAAGAGAAAGGCAGTAGGTAAGGGGGGTTGTAAATGGGGGGTGGAGGTCTTTTAGGGAACAGCAGTTGGTGGGGTTTGCACTGCAGTGAGGGGGCCAGGCTCCATGGGTGTCCCATTGATGGTCGCCTACCTATCCCCCTGTCCCTGGAGGAATAATCTGCTCTTGTCTGCAATGCCCGGGCCAGGCATGCTGGGCATTTGGGAGCTTAAAGCTGAAAATTAGGCAATTTTTACATAGTTACATACAGTGGTGTGAAAAAGTGTTTGCCCCCTTCCTCATTTCCTGTTCCTTTGCATGTTTGTCACACTTAAGTGTTTCGGAACATCAAACCAGTTTAAACAATAGTCAAGGACAACACAAGTAAACACAAAATGCAATTTGTAAATGAAGGTGTTTATTATTAAAGGTGAAAAAAAATCCAAACCATCATGGCCCTGTGTGAAAAAGTGATTGCCCCCTAAACCTAATAACTGGTTGGGCCACCCTTAGCAGCAACAACTGCAACCAAGCGTTTGCGATAACGTGCAATGAGGCTTTTACAGCGTCCTGGAGGAATTTTGGCCCACTCATCTTTGCAGAATTGTCCTAATTCAGTTACATTAGAGGGTTTTCCAGCATGAACGGCCTTTTTAAGGTCATACCACAACATCTCAATAGGATTCGGGTCAGGACTTTGGCTAGGCCACTCCAAAGTCTTCATTTTGTTTTTCTTCAGCCATTCGGTGGTGGACTTGCTGGTGTGTTTAGGATCATTGTCCTGCTGCAGAACCCAAGTTCGTTTCAGCTTGAGTACACGAACAGATGGTCGGACATTCTCCTTCAGGATCTCTTGGTAGACAGCAGAATTCATAGTTCCTTTTATCACGGCAAGTCTTCCAGGTCCTGAAGCAGCAAAACAGCCCCAGACCATCACACTACCACCACCATATTTTACTGTTGGTATAATGTTCTTTTTATGAAATGCAGTGTTCCTTCTACGCCAGATATACTTGGACACACACCTTCCAAAGAGTTCCACTTTTGTCTCATCGGTCCACAGAATGTTGTCCCAAAAGTCTTGGGGATCATCAAGATGTGTTGTGGAGAAATTGAGACGAGCTTTGATGTTCTTTTTGCTCAGCAGTGGTTTTCTCCTTGGAACTCTGCCATGCAGGCCATTTTTGCCCAGTCTTTTCCTGATGGTGGAGGCATGAACGCTGACCTTAACTGAGGCAAGTGAGGCCTGCAGTTCCTTGGACGTTGTTGTGGGGTCTTTTGTGACCTCTTGGATGAGTCGTCGCTGCGCTCTTGGGGTAATTTTGGGCGGCCGGCCACTCCTGGGAAGGTTCACCACTGTTCCATGTCTTCGCCATTTGTGGATAATGGCTCTCACTGTGGTTCGCTGGATTCCCAAAGCTTTGGAAATGGCTTTATAACCCTTTCCAGACTGATAGATCTCAATTACTTTCTTTCTCAATTGTTCCTGAATTTCTTTGGGTCTTGGCATGATGTGTAGCTTTTAAGGATCTTCTGGTGGACCTTACTGTGTCAAGCAGCTCCTATTTAAGTGATGCCTTGATTGTGAACAGGTGTGGCAATAATCAGGCCTGGGTGTGGCTAGAGAAATTGAACTCAGGTGTGGACAACCACAGTTATAGTATGTTTTAACAAGGGGGGCAATCACTTTTTCACACAGGGCCATGATGGTTTGGATTTTTTTTCACCTTTAATAATAAACACCTTCATTTACAAATTGCATTTTGTGTTTACTTGTGTTGTCCTTGACTATTGTTTAAATTGGTTTGATGTTCCGAAACACTTAAGTGTGACAAACATGCAAAGGAACTGGAAATGAGGAAGGGGGCAAACACTTTTTCACACCACTGTAGGTCCAGCTTGGACCAATATAAAAATGAATGTGTTTTACCTGCGGAATCCCCACGGAAGCTGGAGATTACTGTAGTAGGCATCACTATTCCAGTGATCTTCATGAGCTTCCAGATCCTGTGCCGAGGGGTACCTACATACTTTAATTGATTCAAGCTGACAATGTAAAAATTGCCATACCTGAAATTCATCTTTAAGCGAAAGAAGAACAAATAGAGGGATTTAACATGTGGAGTAGCAGCTGCGCAAAATACTTAACAAGTAATAAGATTATTGCCCTTTTGTTTAAATTGTATTATCGACGTGCTAATATTGTAAAAAGTGTTATTGTGTTTTTATTTTACTTTTCCTAGCCGATGCATTGCTTTGTCAGTATAGTTTAATTGCATGTGGATGTGTAACCAGGCAAAACACATTCCAGCACAGACCACACACAGACACACGTACAAATCAATACATTCTCCGAGCATCTTATTGTGTCATTTTCTTTTGGTAGATGTTATTTTTATTAATTTATATAACATCGACAAATTCCACAAAGCCTTACAGAGTAAAATGTGTAGAACACATAGATCCACCTCTGCCTCTAAATAAGCTTATAGTTTAACCACTTAAGGACCGAAAGGATTTGCCCCCTTAACCACTTGCTTACTGGGCCCTTAAACCCCCCTCCTATCCAGACCAATTTTCAGCTTTCAGCGCTGATGCATTTTGAATGACAATTGCGCAGTCATACAACACTGTACCCAAATTAAACTTTTATAATTTTTCCCCCATATAGAGCTTTTTTTTGGTGGTATTTGATCACCTGTGTGATTTTTTTATTTTTTTTAAAATGTAAAAAGACCAATTTTTTTTATTTTGTTATAAAATTTTAAAACGGGTAATTTTTTTCCATCATTGATGTACACTGATGAGGCGGCACTGATGGCCCCCGATAGGTGGCAGGCATGGGCACTGATGGGTGGCAGTGATGGGCACTGATGGGTGGCAGTGATGGGCACTGATCGGTTACATTGATAGGCAGCACTTCTAGGTGGCACTGATTGGCCCCACTGGTGGGGATCGATAGGTGGCACTTGTGGGCACTGTTAGATGGCATAAATGCCTTTTCCTTTTCGGGACCGATGTCCCTTTAAGATGAGCTGGTGATCGGCGTTTTTTTTCTCCTCTGCTGTTAGTGTGAGGAGAAAAAAAAACTATCACCGAGCTTTTGTTTTGATCATGTGACCAGCTGTCATTGGCTGACAGCTGATCACATGGTAAGGGGCCGGGACCGGGGACGGATCAGTGATCACCCGAGTCTCATTGACTCGGTGATCACAGTGCGCTCCGCGCACGCCCTTTAGGGCGCGCACAGGGAGTGTGCACATGGGAGGCCGTCATATGAAGGCCTTCCGGAAATTCAGGTCTGCGCTGTGGCCGTCATTCGGCCATAGTGCGGATGTCAAGTGGTTAATGATCAGGCCATTTTTTGAGATACGGCAATGCGTCGCTTTAACTGACAATTGCGACGTTGTACCCAAACAAAATTGATGCCCTTTTTTTCTCACAAATAGAGCTTTTTTTGGTGGTATTTGATCGCTTTTGTGGTTTTTATTTTTTGCACCATAAACAAACAAAGAGTGACAATTTTGAAAAAATAAAAATATTTTTTTTACTTTCTGCTATAATACATACCCAAAGGAATTTTTTTTTAAAAACAAATGTATTCATCAGTTTAGGCTGATATATATATTCTTTATATGTTTGGTAAAAAAAATCGCAATAGGCGTATAATTGATTGGTTTGTTCAAAAGTTATCACGTCTAATAAACTATGGGATAGATTTAGGGATTTTTAGCAGGATTGTGGTGGAAAAATCTGACCCCAAATGACACTTTTTGGGGACTAGTGACATTATTACATTGATCAGTGCTATAAAAATGCACTGATCAATGTAAAAATGACACTGGCAGGGAAGGGGTTAACACTTGGGGGCGATCAAGGGGTTAACTCTGTTCCCTAGGTGTGTTCTAACTGTAGGGGGATGGGCTGCCTGGGACATGACAAAGATCACTGCTCCCGAAGACTGGGAACTATAGATCTCTGTCATCTGTCAGAACGGGGAATCGCCTTGTTTACCAAGTCAGATCCCCATTCTGCCTCTGTACTAGGCGATCGCAGGTCGCTGGTGGACATCGAGTCTGTCCGACCCACAGATGCGCTCCCGATACTGCGCCTGTGCGAACCGACGTACAATAATGCAGATTTGAGCAGGAGAGCCAACCTGCTACAGTGCAACTGTGGTGGCTGGTCCTTAAGTGGTTAAAGAGACCCTGAAACCAACAAGCATTTGAAATAATATTAATTTTTATTCTTGAATTTCTATAAAAATACAAACTTCCTCTCGGGGATTCGTTGAGTTTTTTTTTTTCTTTTATTACTTGTGTTCTTTTCCTTTCAGAATGCAAGTATTAAGCTATAAAATGGTCCCATCTGCTACCTGAGTTTCTAATGCATTCCCTAGACTAGAGTAGAAAACCTTTTTGAGTTTAGAAGAACCACTATAAAGTGGAAGTGTAGTCAGAAAATGAAGTCCTGCTATATCACTTCCGGCTGGCCCCTTTTGCAGGTATAGCAGTAAAACATTACAAATTAACACCTATACTGTTTTAAATCCAGTAACACACTGTCTTATCCTGCTCTGCACATGCTCAGTTGCTCTAAATTTTTAGGCACTGCTGAATTGGTAGAGGTGGTGTTGGCTCCAACATGTCTTGCATGCACACGGCCACACAAATGTTGGCCAACAATTACGAACGTAGTGACATACCAGACGTACGTGATATCTCCATTATGAACACTAGTTTTACTAGACCGAGCGCTTCCAGCTCGTCCTTGATTCTGAGCATGCTGTTTGTACTTTGGACTTTTGTCTAACGGACTTGTGTACACACGCTCAGAAATTCCAACAACACACATTTGTTGGCAGAAAATTTGAGAGCATGCTAGCCAACATTTGTTGGCGGAAAGTCTGACAACAATTGTCCGATGGAGCATACACACGGTCAGACTTACCGCCAACAAGCTCACATCCAACATTTTATAGTTACATCCAGTTCAACCTGAGTAAGTGTGGGTGCATATCTACAATTATCCCTCTTTATTTAAGGTACCCATATAGTGCAGTCAGTTTACCCAGGGCTCCACACATACATCACACACTCACATCAGTCCCTACCCTCACGGATCCAAGGTCCCCAACTCACATTCACATACTAGGGCCAATTTTGGACAGAAAATGCACTGATTACTGCATAAATGTCACTGGCAGGGAAGGGGTTCACACTAGGGGGCGATCAAGAGGTTAACTGTGTTCCCTAGTGTGTGTTCTAACAGTAGGGGAGGGGACTGACTATAGGAGATGAGAGATCATGGTTCCTAGCTATTGGGAACTCACAATCAGCATGTCCTCTCCTCACAGAACAGGGATTTGCGTGTTTACACACAAACGTCCCTGTTCTGCCTCTCGTGCCCGCGATTGCGCGTGGCCGGCGGTCATTACAACCGCTGGTCATGAGCATTGGCACCCCCGCGGTGCAGCGTGCACACGCATCAAACGGCGCACGTGCACCTGCTATCCCGTTTAAAGGAGCTGACATACAGCTACGACATTTCGTGGGATTGTGCCGACCTGCCGCTGTATAATGACGGCGGCTGCTTGGCAAGTGGTCAATGTCTTGTCCTAAAGTGGACTTCCAGGCTGAAATCCAACTAGGTTTTCAGGGAGAACAACCTCCTCTTTTTAGGACTTTTACGGCACGTACACAATTTCAATTTTTAAAATATAACAAAATGTATTACACACAAAATATAAATGTATGTTGAACACAACAAGAGAACATGTATAATAATCAAAGCACAATAAAAAATACATGCAAATGATATCCGTAATAATAATGACAATCATAGATAGAAAGTCACCCATATGACACGAAGTAGGCTCAAAGACCCTACGCGTTTCGGAGAAATCTTGGTCTCCTTCATCAGGGCTGTATAGAGCACAAAGGGCACATTATATGGAAAATTACAGAGACAGATGCATGTAATGAAGGTAATTAAAAGAAACAAAACACGAGCAAATATCCTGCTTTTATGTCCTACCTTGTTGCGGCGAGGTACATCCCTTCTGCGATTTCATTGGGCCTTCCTCCTTCGGCCCCGCTGCCTTCTGGGACCTGCGTGTGTCCTAGAAGACAACGGGACCATTCAGAAAGCACAGCGCGACCCACGCATGTGCAGTAGGAAACTGGCTGTGAAGACTGAAGGCTTCACTGCCTGGTTCCCCCACTAGCAATCCCGGCACCTGCACCCGAAGCTGATGTACAGATCGGCTCGAGATGCCAACATCGCGGGAACCCTGGACAGGTAAGTGTCCTTATATTAAAGGTTAGCAGATACAATATTTGTAGCTGCTGACTTTTTTTTTTTTATTTATATGGGCCGGAACTCCTTTTTAATGTCTGCACTAGGGATGAGCCGAACACCCCCCGGTTCGGTTCGCACCAGAACTTTTGAACGGACCCCAAATTCGTACGAACTTTAGAACCTCATTGAAGTCTATGGGACTCGAACGTTCGAAATTAAAAGTGCTAATTTCAATGGCTAATATGCAAGATACTGTCCTAAAAAGGGTTTGGGGACCTGGCTCCTGCCCCAGGGGACATGGGTCAATGCCTAAAATGTTTTTAAAAATTAGCCCTGCTGCAAAGCATTGCATCAAAAATTGTAATTAAACGCCCCTGTTAAACAGGGGGAGAAAAATTGGGCCTTAGGCACTGGTGCTAGTGCAACGACACTGCAACCTCTCCCATATACTCTAGTTTTATTGCAGGAATTAGCCCTGCTGCAAAGCATTGCATCAAAAATTGTAATTAAACGCCCCTGTTAAACAGGGGCAGAAAAATTGGGCCTTAGGCACTGGTGCTGGTGCCACGACACTGCAACCTCTCCCATATACTCTAGTTTTATTGCAGGAATTAGCCCTGCTGCAAAGCATTGCATCAAAAATTGTAATCAAACGCCTCTGTTAAACAGGGGCAGAAAAATTGGGCTAATGGCATCACCCAGAACCAGAAATGTTCTTCCAACATATCAGCGGAGGAGGAAGAGGATAGACAATCAACATAACAGGACAGTCACTCAGCATCAGCATAGGCAGTCTTGAAGGGATGTGATATTTCAAAAAAATGATTCGGTTACATCAGCTTCAGGTGCTTGGTAGCTGTGGGTTATCCAAGACTGATTCATCTTGATGAAGGTCAGTCGATCAACTGATTCGGTGGACAGGCGCACCCGGTGATCGGTAACAAAGCCACCAGCAGCACTGAAGGTGCGTTCCGAAAGAACGCTGGATGCAGGACAGGCCAATAGCTCAATTGCATACTGTGCAAGCTCTGGCCAGTGATCCATCCTCAAGACCCAGTAAGCCAGAGGATTTTCGGTGGGAAAGGTGTCCAAGTCTGACCTTGCCCCTAGGTATTCCTGCACCATGTAAATCAGACGCTGGCGATGGTTGCTGGAACCGATCATACCTTGGGGCTGCGGACTAAAAAATTGTCTGAAAGCATCAGTCAGACGGCCACCTTCTCCACCGCTCCTTCTGACCGATGCCTCAGCAACACGTTTTCCAGGACCAGGCGTTTGTAACCTCCCAGTCTCTGGGAACGCGTTGCACAGACCTTTCTGCAAGGCCTCCCGGAGATGTCTCATCCTCTGCTCCCTCTGCGATGGCAAGATAAGGTCGGCAACCTTACCCTTGTACCGTGGATCAAGGAGAGTGGCCAGCCAGTAATGGTCCCTCTCCTTGATCCGAAGAATACGGGGATCCTTCCGCAGGCTTTGCAGGATCAGGGAGGCCATGCAGCGTAGGTTAGCTGAGGCATTCGGTCCGAGTCCTCTGGATCACTAAGGACAACATGATCCGCAGCTACCTCCTCCCAGCCACGTACAAGTCCACGGGTTTCTTGGGACTGTAAATCATTGCTACAAGACTGCTGCTGCTGCTGCTGCTGAGTGCCAGCCTCCACCTCCATGCTGACACAATCATCCTCCTCCTCCTCTTCCTCCTCCTCATCCTCTTCCTGTGTGATGGGTGGAACAGCAGGAACACTGTCTGGATAAAGGGGGCCTTGAGAGGCAAGGAAGTCCTCCTCTTCCTGCCTCTGTTCTGCCTCAAGTGCCCTGTCCATTATTCCACGCAGCGTATGCTCCAAGAGGTGGACAAGAGGTACAGTGTCACTGATGCATGCACTGTCACTGCTCACCATCCTTGTGGCCTCCTCAAACAGTGACAGGACAGTGCATGCATCCCTGATCATGCCCCACTGGTGTGGTGAGAAAAAACCAAGCTCCCCTGACCCTGTCCTGGTGCCGTAGTCGCACAGGTACTCATTGATGGCCCTCTGCTGCATGTGCAGCCGCTGCAGCATGGCCAACATTGAGTTCCACCTGGTGGGCATGTCACATATAGGGCGGTTCTTGGGCAGGTTCAACTCCTTTTGGAGCTCAGCCAGCCGAGCACAGGCATTAAATGATCGGCGGAAATGCACACAGACTTTCCTGGCCTGCTTCAGGACATCCTGTAAGCCCGGGTACCTGCCCAAGAACCGCTGCACCACCAGGTTAAGGACGTGAGCTACACAGGGCACATGGGTCAGTTGTCCCTGTCGGAGGGCGGAGAGGAGGTTGGTGCCATTGTCGCAAACCACCATTCCTGGCTTAAGCTGGCGTGGCATCAACCACCTCTCGGTCTGCCCCTGCAGAGCTGACAAAACATCCGCCCCAGTGTGGCTCCTGTCCCCCAAACAAACCAGCGCAAGCACGGCATGGCATCGTTTTGCCTGCGTACTTGCGTAGCCCCTGGAACGCCTACGGAGCACCGCTGGTTCTGAGAACAGAGCACTGGAAGAGGCCATGGAGGAAGAAGAAGAGGAGGGGGTGGAGGAGAGAGGTGTGTCACAAACAATATTAGCATTTTGGAGGCGTGGTGGCAGAACAACCTCCAACACTACTGCACCTTGTCCTGCATCCTTCCCAGCTGCCAGAAGAGTGACCCAATGGGCCGTGAAAGACAGGTAACGTCCCTGTCCATGCCTGCTGGACCATGAGTCAGTGGTAATATGCACCTTACCGCTGACCGCCCTGTCCAGCGAGGCAAGGACATTGCCTTCCACATGCCGGTAGAGAGCCGGAATCGCCTTCCGGGAGAAAAAGTGGCGTTTGGGGACCTGCCACTGAGGAACCGCACATTGTACAAACTCACGGAAGGGGGCTGAGTCTACCAACTGAAAAGGCAGCAGTTGAAGTGCAAGCAATTTAGCCAAGCTAGCATTCAACCGCTGGGCATATGGATGGCTGGGAGTGAACTTCTTTCGCCGGTCCAGCAGCTGGGGCAGGGACATTTGCCTGCTATAATCGGACATGGGTGTACTGCTAGCAGAGTGCCCGGAAACACTTGGCTGTGACACACCTAATTCTACACCTTCATTCCTCTCAGAGCAGGTTTCAGAGAGGACTGAAGGTCTAGTGGGGTTGGAGATGCCAGCTGATGAGGAGCAAGGAGAGGTCCGCTTTGTTCTTTGGTGTGGGTCTTTGAGGTACGCTTGCCAATGAGCTGCATGGCAGGTCAACATATGTCTGGTCAAGCATGTGGTGCCCAAGCGGCTGATGTTTTGGCCACGCGAGATACGCTTGAGACATATGTTGCAAATAGCAGCGGTGCCATCTGATGCACTCGTCTCAAAAAAGGGCCCACACCAAAGAACTTTTAGAATAACGCGCAGAGGCAGCGCCCTGCACAGACGGAGCTCTGCGGTGGGATTTAGTCGGTGTGCTGCCCTTAAGCTGGCCCCCGGAGGGCATCCTGCCTCGTTGGACATGTGCCTCCTCCTCCTCCTCCTCTCTCCTACCAGGCACCCAGGTGGAGTCAGTGCCCTCATCATCCCCTCCCTCTTCATCGCTGTAGCAAACCTGGCAGTATGCTGCAGCTTGTGGAACATGACTGCCAGATTGCTGTCCTTCTTGAGCATCCCCTCTCTCTGCATTCACGCTACTGCCTTCCTCTAGCTGAGTGTCATCATCAGAGCCTACAAAACACTGGGCATCCTCCTGGAGCATGTACCCAACACTGTGCTCAAAGAGTTCAGGAGACTCCTCAGGAGGACGTGGTGGGTCTAGGGAAGGAGTCACTGATGATGACATTGAGACGAGGGAAGACGATGCGTTGGCAGCTGCTTTGCTAGTACCCTGAAACTGGGAGAGAGAGAATGAGGAGGATGAAGAGGGCTTGGTCATCCACTCTACCAAGTCGTTGGCATGTTGTGGCTCAACATGTCCAGCTGCCGAAAAGAAGGACAAGCGTGTCCCATGGCCACGTGCTGATGACGATGCACCGCGTCCACGACCAGCACTGTTGTCTCTAGACACAGAGCCTGCTTGCCTTCTTTTATCGGCTCGCGCCTGTCTGCCTCTCCTTGCTGGCCTTCCAGACATGGTAATGGCCTGAAGGGAGTTGGGTAAAACAGCAATTGGGTAGTGTATATTGTGCTGGAGGCACACAACACCCACTAACTCCTGCAGATGCCTTTATTATAGAACACCAGCAATAAAGGGTAGATAAAGGGGTATACTGTACTGGAGGCACACAACACCCACTAAGCCCTGCAGATGGCTCTATTAGAGAACAGCAATAAAGGGTAGATACAGGTGTATATTGTGCTGGAGGCACACAACACCCACTAACTCCTGCAGATGCCTTTATTATAGAACACCAGCAATAAAGGGTAGATAAAGGGGTATACTGTACTGGAGGCACACAACACCCACTAAGCCCTGCAGATGGCTCTATTAGAGAACAGCAATAAAGGGTATATACAGGTGTATATTGTGCTGGAGGCACACAACACCCACTAACTCCTGCAGATGCCTTTATTATAGAACACCAGCAATAAAGGGTAAATACAGATGTATACTGTGCTGTGCTGGAGGCACACACAACTTCCAATAACTCCTGCAGATGGCAGATGGCTCAAATAGAGAAGAGCTATGTAGGTAGATTACTGGGTACAGAGCACGCAGACAGCACGCACAAGCTCCTAACACTGACTGCAAGCTCTATTATAAAAGATAGATATATCGCTAGCTATATAGGTGAGGTGAATATAGCGGTGTATACTGCGGTCAGGGCACACAGACAACAACCACTACAGAAGAGCAAGATTGAAAAATCGGCCGATAACGATCGGTGTATACTGTGTTGAAGGTACACAGAACACTCACTAACTGCTTCAGACGCCAACACACTACACAAGGCCGCCGCACTGGCGGCCTTATATAGTGTGGGGCGTGTACTACACAGCCTGAGCTATGATTGGCCACAGGCATCCAGCCTGTGGCCAATCATGGCTCTCCTCGCTGCCGGCACTGTGATTGGCCAATCATGCGGGGTCGCAGTGCATGCTTGGCAAATCATGAGCCAGCATTGCACTGCGCCATCGCAGTGCATTGTAGGCCGTGAACACCACACGAATTTGGCGCGAACGGCCCATAATGTTCGGAATTCGCTGAACGGGCGAACAGCCGATGTTCGAGTCGAACGTATGTTCGACTCGAACACGAAGCTCATCCCTAGTCTGCACAGCAAGTGAAGGAAAATCTCCATAGAGCCATAGACAGCAGGAAGAAAAATACTGTCTAATCTGTTCCTGCTCTGCTAAACATTTAGATTGGAGTTCGGTATTAAAAATCATAAGAAATCTTCCAAAAATCACAAAATGAAAATGTATTGAAAATAAGGAGTATCCCTTTAAACAATCAGTACTTTGCTCTGAAAACTTTTGAAACAGAGACAATATTTTTTGATGTTTGCCTGACAGCCTATACTGGTTATGTTATTTCTGCCCGAGATCATCTTAGAATTAGTGATGCAAAGTATTATTCTGCAGTGTAGCAGAAATCAATGTAGAGGAGCACAACGGCTGGGTGACTCCATTCCGTCTTCTGCTGAAAGAAAAAAAAACACATACAAATAAATATTTTTGTTTCAGTTAAATGCATCCAATTTCCAGGCACGTGTGGCCGGATCTGTTATTAATGTTCGCTTCTCTTCCCGGTAATTCACAAATGATGTTTTGCAAGCTTCAGCATGGTGCACATACAGATGTATTCGCTGTACATTTATCAACAATGTGATGGAGTGCGCAGGCACGTGTGCATACAATATATGGGCAAAAGTATGTAAATATGCCTCCAAATTTTAGGTGTTTCTAGTGAAAGGTACACAGGGGGTCTCCAAAATGTCTAAACAAAGAGGCAGTTTACTGTCCATCAAACTTTAGCGGGAGCCAGAATGGTGGCCAACAGGAGTAGAACATATCCTGGTGTCAGTGGCAGTAAACAGTGTCACCTCTTTGGTATTAAAGCAGAACAATAGCCAAAACGTGTTATTTTTTTAGCCATCTGTGTCCCATTTTTTTTTTTTTAAACTGTAAAAATAAATAAAATCAAATAAAACAAACAAGATACATTTTTTTTTTAATGCGCCCCGTCGTGTGCAGAACGGAACGCATACGTGAGTAGCGCCCGCATATGAAAACTGTGGTCAAACCACACATGTGAGGTATCGCCGCGACCGTTAGAGCGAGAGCAATAATTCTAGCAATAGACCTCCTCTGTAACTCAAAACAAGCGTGAAATGTTGGGTATCAATTTACTGGGCGTAACATTATCTTTCACAATATAAAAAAAATTGGGCTAAACTGTTGGTTTATTTTTAAATTCAAATAAAGTGTAAGTGCTCTTGTAAGACCGCTGCACAAATACCGTGGGACAGAAAGTATTGCAATGATTACCATTTTATTCTCTATGGTGTTAGGGAAAAAATGTATAATGTTTGGGGTTCTAAGTTATTTTCTAGCCAAAAAACAAACAAACAGTTTTTAACTTGGAAATAACAATCTCAAAAAGAGGCTCGGTCCTTAAAGTGGTGTTCCACCCACAAAAAATGCTTAAAATTCTTAAAAAAATTAAATAAAAAACATTTGGAATTTTTTTTTATTTTATTTAAATGCCTCTTGCTAGTGGGTCCCTTGTAGTCTGCCTCCTTCAGTGCCTGGGCTCCTGACTTCACTTCCCTTCGGCGCAGGAAGGGCTCAGCTCCGCCCACTCCCTCCTGTCAATCATCTGGGACACGTGACAGGTCCCAGATGACTGCAACCAATCACGGCACAGCGCCGCTCGCGTATGCGCAGTGGGTGCCCGGCTGTGGCTTCACAGTTGCAATGCCGGTGCCACCGAGAAGAGGTAGGGATGAGCAGGGCTTCGTTCCCCCACATTGCTGGACCCTGGGACAGGTAAGTGTCCGATTATTAAAAGTCAGCAGCTGCAGTATTTGTAGCTGCTGACTTTTAATTTTTTTTTTTTTTTTTTAGAGGAAACTCCTCTTTAAGTTTTTAAGGGAGAAATAGTGTGCCATCTTTGGTGTCAGTTAGAGGGATAGTGCCCCACTGTTGATGTCAGTGGGAAGAATATTGCCCTATCTTTGGTATTAGGGGGAAGAATAATGCCCTGTTGATGTGTCAATAGGAGGAATAGTGTCCTATCATTGGTGTCAGTGTGGGGAATAGAGCACCATCATTGGTGCAGTGGGAGGAATAGTGCCCCACTGTCATTGTCAGTAGTAAGAACTATGCATCACTGTTGCTGACAGTGGGGGGAATAATGCTCTAAGGGCGGGATAAAATCAAGCAGAGGGCCGCATCTGGCTCCCGGGCTGCAATTTAGAGACCACTGCACTACAGTATACAAAGAAATTGGACATAAAGTGTGCTTCCAACTTTGAAGTAACAGTTTGGGAAAGGTCCTTATTTGTAATATCAATATCACTGTGCCCCTTTTTACAACACCAGCTCCATGAAAACATGGTTTGATGAGTTTGGTGTTGAGTAACTCAAGTGGTCTGCACAGAGCCCTGACCTCAACCCTACTGAGCCATGTCTTTTCAGCCAACATCAGTACCTGGCCTCATAAATGTGCTTTTGGCTGAATGGGGACAAATTCCTACAGACACACTCTGAAATTTTGTGGATAGAAGAGTGGAGGCTGTTGGGAGGGCCAACACTTTATTAATGCCCATTGTTTTGGAATGTGAAGTCCGATAAGCTCATACAGTAGGTACGATGGTCAGGTGTACATTTATGAATACACACGAGCGTTGCTACCTGTCTAAATTTATTTCAGCTTAAGGTCCAGTTCACACTGGTGCTTTGTGGAATTCGCAGCAAATTCTGTGCGGGTTCTGCATTGCATCAAAATTGCGCCCCGTTCATACGAACCGCTGCAGGAGTGTATGTTAAGTTAACGACACTCCATAATGGGTTTGCAAAATGCAGTGTGGCCTGGTACGGTTCAGGAGGGGGGGCGCTCTCTCGTCTCCCCTCTTTTCCTCTTTTCCTGCGGCCTGCCAGGTTGTGTGCTCTGATAAAGGTCTGGTATGGATTTTGGGGGGACCCCTACGCCATTTTTTTTAAATTTTGGTACAGGATTCCCCTTAAAATCCATACTAGACCTTTGGTTTGGGGTTCCCCTTAATATTGACACCAGACCCAAAGGGCCTGGTAATGGACTGGGGGTGGGGGGGGGGTGGGAATCCCATGCTCTTTTTTTCAATGAGTTTTATCTATATTGCTGAGACCCGACAATTCATGACCAGTTTTAAACAATTTAAACTTAAAAACAATTTAAAATTAAAACTTAAACAAGTTTTAAACAATTTTTCCTTTAGAAATGTCATTTTGCTGTGGTACTGTTCTAAACACGGGAAAAATGCACAACTTTACAGGCATACTATAGACACCCCCCAGGCACAATATTTAAAGGAATTTTTTTATTCTTTCTCTTTAAGCATAAAAAAAAAAAAAATCACTGCTCCTGAAAAAATTGCAGTTTTTAAATTTTTTTTTTGCATTGATACATGTCCCCAGGGGCAGGACCCGGGTCCCCAAACACTTTTTATGACAATAACTTGCATATAAGCCTTTAAAATTAGCACTTTTGATTATTAATTGTTCCTGTCCCATAGACTTTAATGTGTGTTCTGCCAAATTTTTTTGCCTGTTCGGTATGTTATGGTGCGAGCCGAACCGTTTGGCTCATCCCTAATTCCTAGTAAAAAAAAATAATAATAAAAAAAAAAAGTAAATCAATAACCCATTTTATAGGTTCTATAACTTTTGTGCAAACCAATCAATATATGATTATTGTGATTTTTTTATCAAACATATGTAGAAGAATACATATCGGCCTAAACTGAGGGAAAATTTGTTTAAAAAAAAAAAAAAACTGGGATATTATAGCAAATAGTAGAAAATATTGTGTTTTTTTCAAAATTGTTGCTCTTTTTTTGTTTATAGCACAAAAAATAAAAACCGCAGTGCTGATCAAATACCACCAAAAGAAAGGATATAAATTTTGTTGGGGTATATCGTCGCACGACCGCACAATTGTCAGTTAAAGCGACAGTGCCGTATCGCAAAAAAAAAATGGCCTGGTCAGGAAGGGGGTAAAGTGGTTAAACTCATTATGCAATTTACCCTCATAGGTAAAAAGATCAATAACGCTACAAAGATAACCAATGAAGCTTACTACTGGTAATGATAATTATTATATCTAAGAGCTTCCACATTTTTAACTTTTTTCAGTACCTGCAGTACAATTCCACGTATTACAGGAGCAATTATAGTACAGTTAGAACCCCCTATAATTCCAACTGTGCAAGCATGTTAATAATTTCCCAGGTATAAGGGGCATATTTATAAATCAATGAGTGACTTTAACCAAACATTCACTGGAATCACTGTGATTCACCATAAGTAAATGTTTATATTAATGTCAGATTAACTGCTTTATAAATATTCCACTAAGTGTTCAACTGCAAGTTCACGTGGAACATCATAAAAAATTCCTCTGGGTTAATGCTTCAGTCAGGTTTTAATCGCTGTATTTTCCCCTTTGACACTTTCTGTTCTAGAGACACAAAAGAGCAAAGGAATCCCATAAATAAAAAGAAAAAAGAGGAGCAAAGAGATCTTCTATGCTGGGGAGTGATAAATTGACATTGATCCTCCAAGGATGCCTTCTATTTTGGGAAAATATAAATTGACACCAATCCTCCAAGGGATCTCTCCACATTGGTGATTAATAAATCAACTTTGATCCCCAGAGGCTGTCTTCCATAGTGGTGAATTATAAATCGGTATTGATCCTCCAAGACTGCCCCCCATGTTGGGGAATAATACATTAACATGAATCCGCCAACAATGATCTTCAGAGGCTGCCTTCCATGTTGGTGAATAATAAATCAACATTGATCCTCTGGGGATGCCCTCCACATTGCTAAATGATAATCAACGTTGATCCTCTGAGGTGGTGAACAACAAAATCAAAATTGATCTTCAAGGCTGACTACCATGTTAGTGAATGCGAATGATAAACTGACAATGATCTTGCTAACCTGCCCTCCGCATTGTTGAAAAATAAATCAACATAGATCCCTTGATTCCACCTTCCATGTTGGTAATGGTAAATAATAGTCAACATTGTCTTTCAAGGCTGACCTTCATTTTGATGAAAGATAAATCAACACTGATCTTCCAAGGCTGTCCTCCATATGAATTTCATTGAAGGCTGCCTTTACGGCAGCCTTCCATATTGGTAAATTATAAATGAAGACTCATCCTACAAGACTCCCATCCACGTTGGTGAATAATAAAATTACATCTGTCCTCAGAAACTGGCCTCCACATTGGTGAATTTATATATTGTGATTGATCCTCTGAGGCTGCCTTCCGTGTTTATGAATAATATTAAATCAACGTTGATCCTCTGAGGCTGCCCTCCATGTTGGTGAATGATAAATTGACACTGATCCACTGAGGCTGTCCAGCAAAAACAGTTACAGAATATCTCTGAAAAAAGATGGCAAATCGCATCGTTCACAGAACCCATGTTGTGCAATTCCCCCCCATATCCAGTTGACAACTGTTAAAGTGGAAGTAAACCCATCGATTTAATAGTTTCAAAAAACAGTTACATTCCCGGCATGCCGGAAATGCTAACTGTCACATTGGTTGTGCTCTCAACCAAACTGTCAAACCATCCAATGGCTGGTGTCATAACTGATCACATGTGCAGCATCATGACAGTTGAAGATTAAACAGAGGCCAAGATGGCAGCTTCCTTGGCTCTAAACGATAGAAGGGTTTACTTCCACTTTAAATTTTGGATTTCTTATTATTGTTATGGAGACAAGAATGGGGGGTTGACTCTCCCCATTTAGGACACACACAGCAATATAAACTGGGCAGAGGATCTAACCCTTCCGTACGCAATTCCAAAATTTTAAGCAGTTGGCTGTAGTCCCTCTTTAATATTAGAGGGTCTGTATTAAATGACAATAATAAATGTATTCATTTCTAGACCCATGATTACTATTTAAAAGAATAATCACAGTAATTATGGTTAATTGTAGCTATAAGGAATGCCAGAATCCTCCCACACTGCGGTATAAAAGATGTCTTCTTCTTGGATGCAATTCTATGCCGTGAAGTCCTTTTTGGCTTTTATGACTCAGACTTTTGTCATTTAACAGAAGATCAGTTCTTGTGAATTACAACTACCAGCCTAGATAGAAGCATGAAACAAGCCACTTCTAGTCTTATGAATGGGAACATGTGCACTGGGGTTATTTCAGCTGCTAAGTATGTGAAGTGGACCGGTGCTTTCAGCACTTGTACTAATGATCTACACAAGTCAGGGGTGCTGACCTTCTTATCCCTCAAAGAGAACTCTAGGAAGCACAGCCCGCACTGTATATGAAGAGTAATAATCCTTCCGTTTCCACAAAGGCTCAGCTTGCATTAGTTTATATTGTCTACTACAGAGCAGTGCAAAATGCAGGAAACATGAAAATATGAGATGACCAACAAGGCTGTGGCAATCAGTGATGGCCTTCGTAGGCTTTACATTGATTATCTGTTGTGCTCGACCCTTATTTTCATAGACAGTTCCTGTGTTTTATAACTTGCCCCTGTGATTGGTTGCCAGTACTGACCAATGCTGGCCATAACAAGACACATTTTAAGCATTGCTTATTCTAAAGCCCCGTACGCACGATCGGATTTTCCGATGGGAAATGTTGGATGTGAGCTTGGTAAGTCTGACCATGTGTATGCTCCATCGGATAATTGTTGTCAGACTTTCCGCCAACAAATGTTGGCTAGCATGTTCTCAAATTTTCCACCAACAAATGTGTGTTGTTGGACTTTCCGATCGTGTGTACACAAGTCCGTCGGACAAAAATCCAAAGTACAAAAACGCATGCTTGGAATCAAGGACGAGCCAGAAGTGCTCAGTCTTGTAAAACTAGCGTTCCTAATGGAGATATCACGTAAGTCTTGTACGTCACCATGTTCGTAATTGTTGGCCAACATTTGTGTGACCGTGTGTATGCAAAACAAGTTAGAGACAACGGCCTTCGAAAAAAATTCCACGGTTTTGTTGTCGGAAAGTCCGATCGTTTGTACGGGGCTTAACTGTTCCCTTTCTGGTTTGGTCACCTAGGGCACAATGACAATCACCTCCCAGGGACACTCTTTATTGTACAGGGTGATGGCACAGGGAGATTTCTCAACATGTTGAAGGAAATTACTGTGGTCATTGTCAGGGAGATTTGCAGGGAAAGGGAAGGAATGGAGGGTGGGTGGTGTATTTTATGAACAGACGGAAAACTTTCTGCCTTTATTCATGAGAATATTTCTGTTCATCTATTGCTACCCTAGTTGTCCACCCAAATCTTTCCTTTTGCTACATTCTAAATGTTGTCTTTGAAATAACCTATTAGCCTTTCTTGAACTGGAATAGATACAAATTGATGGATGTTTGTGTCTCTTTAGTCCTTTGGCAGGATCTTTGTATGGAAAGCTGAAAAAGGATCCATAGAGTGCTAATTGTGTATTATACATTATATTATTGTGGCATTCATAAACTTACACATAGTTTCCTCTCCTCGCTCCCAGTGGTTGAACAGTGAGGAAGAGAAAGAAAGGCAAGTATAGGCAACGGATGGGGCCATCATTGAATCCATTGCTTTGGCTTGCATGGGCAAAAACTGGTTATTTTGAAACCCCACTACAGAGGATCCACACTGCATGAATACGATAAAATAAACAAATATGCTGCGCTAGTGATCTATACCTTAACCAATCACTTAATCTTATAATTATGTGCCAATATTAAATAAGTGCCAGTGTTAGGCCTCATGCACACGAGACGCAGTTAAACGCGCGTTCAGATGCAGTTGGACAGTTTTTTCAACTGCCCCTGAACTCATTCAATGTTATCCTATGTGTCCATGCACACAGTCTCGTTTTTTTCCGTTTTTATGCAGTTGCGTTTAGTCTCGTTTTTCCAGAAGCAAAAAAATGCGTTCAGAAACAAAAATTTCCACGTTTCAGACGCAAAACGCGGTAAAACGCGGCAAAACGCCGCTACCGCGTTTAGCCGCGTTTGCGTTTATATGCGTTTTTAAAGGTGACCTTTTTTTTTACATTAAAAATCTCAAAAATGATTGCAAATGATGAAAAACCATTAGAAAAATATTTTAAACAATTGCAATTGCAAGTGGACAATCCACAACTTGTGGCAAGTGACATGGCAGGTGGCAAGTGACGTGGCAAGTGGACAATCCACAACTTGTGGCAAGTGACATGGCAGGTGGCAAGTGATGTGGCAAGTGGACAATCCACAACTTGTGGCAAGTGACGTGGCAGGTGAAGTGGCAAGTGACGTGGAAAGTGGACAATCCACAACTTGTGGCAGGTGACGTGGCAAGTGACGTGGCAGGTGACGTGGCAAGTGACGTGGCAAGTGGACAATCCACATCTCGTGGCAAGTGACGTGGCAGGTGATGTGGCAAGTGACGTGGCAAGTGGACAATCCACAACTTGTGGCAGGTGACGTGGCAGGTGATGTGGCAGGTGATGTGACAAGTGGACAATTCACATCTTGTGGCAAGTGATGTGGCAGCCGACGTGGCAAGTGGACAATCCAAAACTTGTGGCAGGTGACGTGGCAAGTGACGTGACAGGTGACGTGGCAAGTGGACAATCCACAGCTTGTGGCAAGTGACATGGCAGGTGGCAAGTGATGTGGAAAGTGGACAATCCACAACTTGTGACAGGTGACGTGGCAAGTGATGTGGCAGGTGATGTGGCAAGTGGAAATCCACAACTTGTGGCAGGTGATGTGGCTGGTGACGTGGCAAGTGGACAATCCACAACTTGTGGCAGGTGGCATGGCAGGTGACATGGAAAGTGGACAATCCACATCTTGTGGCAAGTGACGTGGCAGGTGATGTGGCAAGTGACGTGGCAAGTGGACAATCCACAACTTGTGGCAGGTGATGTGGCAAGTGACGTGGCAGGTGATGTGGACAATCCCTAACTTGTGGCAGGTGACGTGGCAAGTGACGTGGCAAGTGGACAATCCACAACTTGTGGCAGGTGACGTGGCAGGTGACGTGGCAAGTGGACAATCCACTTGTGGCAGGTGACGTGGCAGGGGACGTGGCAAGGGACGTGGCAAGTGGACAATCCACAACTTGTGCCAGGTGATGTGGCAAGTGGACAATCCACTTGTGGCAGGTGACGTGGCAGGGGACGTGGCAAGGGACGTGGCAAGTGGACAATCCACAACTTGTGGCAGGTGACGTGGCAGGTGATGTGGCAAGTGATGTGGCAGGTGATGTGACAAGTGGACAATCCACATCTTGTGGCAAGTGACGTGGCAGCTGACGTGGCAAGTGATGTGGCAAGTGGAAAATCCAAAACTTGTGGCAGGTGACGTGGCAAGTGACGTGGCAGGTGACGTGGCAGGTGACGTGGCAAGTGACGTGGCAAGTGGACAATCCACATCTCGTGGCAAGTGACGTGGCAGGTGATGTGGCAAGTGACGTGGCAAGTGGACAATTCACAACTTGTGGCAGGTGACGTGGCAGGTGATGTGGCAAGTGATGTGGCAGGTGATGTGACAAGTGGACAATCCACATCTTGTGGCAAGTTACGTGGCAGCTGACGTGGCAAGTGACGTGGCAAGTGGACAATCCAAAACTTGTGGCAGGTGACGTGGCAAGTGACGTGACAGGTGACGTGGCAAGTGACGTGGCAAGTGGACAATCCACAGCTTGTGGCAAGTGACATGGCAGGTGGCAAGTGATGTGGAAAGTGGACAATTCACAACTTGTGACAGGTGACGTGGCAAGTGATGTGGCAGGTGATGTGGCAAGTCACGTGGCAAGTGGAAATCCACAACTTGTTGCAGGTGATGTGGCTGGTGACGTGGCAAGTGGACAATCCACAACTTGTGGCAGGTGGCATGGCAGGTGATGTGGCAAGTGACGTGGCAAGTGGACAATCCACAACTTGTGGCAGGTGATATGGCAAGTGACGTGGCAGGTGATGTGGACAATCCCCAACTTGTGGCAGGTGACGTGGCAAGTGACGTGGCAAGTGGACAATCCACAACTTGTGGCAGGTGACGTGGCAGGTGACGTGGCAAGTGGACAATCCACAACTTGTGGCAGGTGACGTGGCAAGTGACGTGGCAGGTGATGTGGCAAGTGACGTGGCAAGTAGACAATCCACAACTTGTGGCAGGTGATGTGGCAAGTGACGTGGCAGGTGATGTGGCAAGTCACGTGGCAAGTGGACAATCCACAACTTGTGGCAGGTGATGTGGCTGGTGACGTGGCAAGTGGACAATCCACAACTTGTGGCAGGTGGCATGGCAGGTGACATGGAAAGTGGACAATCCACATCTTGTGGCAAGTGACGTGGCAGGTGATGTGGCAAGTGACGTGGCAAGTGGACAATCCACAACTTGTGGCAGGTGATGTGGCAAGTGACGTGGCAGGTGATGTGGACAATCCCCAACTTGTGGCAGGTGACGTGGCAAGTGACGTGGCAAGTGGACAATCCACAACTTGTGGCAGGTGACGTGGCAAGTGGACAATCCACAACTTGTGGCAGGTGATGTGGCAAGTGGACAATCCCCAACTTGTGGCAAGTGACGTGGCAAGTGGACAATCCAAAACTTGTGGCAGGTGACGTGGCAAGTGACGTGGCAGGTGATGTGGCAAGTGACGTGGCAAGTAGACAATCCACAACTTGTGGCAGGTGATGTGGCTGGTGACGTGGCAAGTGGACAATCCACAACTTGTGGCAGGTGGCATGGCAGGTGACATGGAAAGTGGACAATCCACATCTTGTGGCAAATGACGTGGCAGGTGATGTGGCAAGTGACGTGGCAAGTGGACAATCCACAACTTGTGGCAGGTGATGTGGCAAGTGACGTGGCAGGTGATGTGGACAATCCCCAACTTGTGGCAGGTGACGTGGCAAGTGACGTGGCAAGTGGACAATCCACAACTTGTGGCAGGTGACGTGGCAAGTGACGTGGCAAGTGGACAATCCAAAACTTGTGGCAGGTGACGTGGCAAGTGACGTGGCAGGTGATGTGGCAAGTGACGTGGCAAGTGGACAATCCACAACTTGTGGCAGGTGACGTGGCAAGTGACGTGGCAGGTGATGTGGCAAGTGACGTGGCAAGTAGACAATCCACAACTTGTGGCAGGTGATGTGGCAAGTGACGTGGCAGGTGATGTGGCAAGTCACGTGGCAAGTGGACAATCCACAACTTGTGGCAGGTGATGTGGCTGGTGACATGGCAAGTGGACAATCCACAGCTTGTGGCAGGTGGCATGGCAGATGACGTGGAAAGTGGACAATCCACATCTCCTGGCAAGTGACGTGGCAGGTGATGTGGCAAGTGACGTGGCAAGTGGACAATCCACAACTTGTGGCAGGTGATGTGGCAAGTGGACAATCCCCAACTTGTGGCAGGTGCCGTGGCAAGTGACACGCTAAATACAAGTACACTGCAGCTCTCACAGCTGCTGCTACTCACTCTGGTCTCACAAAATTGCTGAAATAGTTAATTTTTGAGCTGGGGAGGGTCTATGATGTTAGCTTAACTAAACGCTTCTAGACGCAAACGCGGTAAAACGCGGTAAAACGCCGCTAAATCGCGGTAAAAATCGCGGCAAAACGCGCGTTTCTAAACGCCGGTTTCAACATGTGTCCAGCAGCGTTTGCATCTGCGTCTCGTGTGCATGAAGCCTTAAAGTACAATATTGAATACAATAATAACAATAAATCTTCTTATAACAGTCCAAATATGTATATCCAGTGTTTCATTGCAGTCAAGTGATGTGTAAATAGTTGTCAAATAAATGTCAAATAAAGATGAGGCTTGCTGAATCTTCACAAATCCTCAAAAATATGAATTTACCACAGTGCTCCCCCATTAGAATTGCGCTCACCTCAAAGAATGTGACCTCACAATTAAGTTTGGTCAGAAATAGCTTTTTAGTCGCCCAGGACTAACGAATCCTGTTTTCCGTCTTCCCGTTTTGTCAATGTTCCTCCGTTATTGCTCGATATATGTGGAAATAGAGGCGCTCCAAATAATGCTTATATCATTTTAAAACATAATATCCTTTATTAAAAATTGTACATAAAACTCACATTTAATAAGTACTCCAGTGCACCATCTGCATACAGCTTGTTTCAATATAAATTCCACGGTACTGCAGCAAATACGTGCTTCTCCTCTGATAATTCAAAGCATCTTGTCAAACAAATCTGCCCCTCCCCTATGCGTTACGTCACAGGGTCATGTGACTCAGAGGGATTCCTATTCGTGCAGGTGTGATATGTAAGTGCTAACGCCTGCTGCTCTGATAGAGCATATCTGTGCCGTATCTATGACTAATGAGAACGATCAAGCCACCTTCAATCTATATGTGTATATTGGAATGAATCAACACATTGCCCCGATCTTGTTACTGTGTCGTGGATTAACATAATGCAATCATTTTATAATTCCTATGCATCGTTTAAATATTTAAAATGAATATATAAACATGTATTAAATGTAATTATATAAAATATCTATAGAACACATCTATAATATAGGTATGGGTTATGGAAAACATAATTTTTCCCTACATTTAAAAAAAGTTCATAATAGAGATTATAGGGGGGTGCAATTTTGGGGTAAAGAAGCCCTAAAAAAAAATTTTGAGGGACAAAATGGAATTAGGAAGTTTTAAGTAAAAGAGAATCAAGGTGAATCCATGAACTGTCTGTAATGGTGCCAAAGGGGTTAAACAAAGAATTTAATTTAGGCTGTTTTTTGAGTAATAATTAGGAGATAAATGGGTTAAGCGAACAAATAGGGGGTTTCATACAAATCCATTTACCGTATATACTCGAGTATAGGCCGACCCGAATATAAGCCGAGGCCCCCAATTTACCCCCAAAAAAACTGGCAAACTTATTGACTCGTGTATAAGCCGAGGGTAAGACATGCCTGTCCATCCCTGTGTGTGTGTCCGTCCATCCCTGTGTGTCCGTCCATCCCTGTGTGTCCGTCCATCCCTGTGTGTCCGTCCATCCATCCCTGTGTGTGTGTGTCTCCATCCATCCATCCATCCCTGTGTGTGTGTGTGTGTGTGTGTGTGTGTGTGTGTGTGTGTGTGTGTGTGTGTGTGTGTGTGTGTGTGTCCAGCCTACCTGTGTCCTGAGCCTTTGTCCCGAGCCTCCGTCCCGTGCCGAGCCTCCTTGCCTCCGTGCCTCGCCGCCGTGCCTCGCCGCCATGCCTTGCCTCCGGTCCCGTCCCGTCCCGTCCCGTGCCGTGCCGTCCTGTGCCTTGCCTCCGTCCCGTGCCCTCTTCGTTCGTCGGCGGCCATTGTAAAATTCAAAAGCTGCGCCGCCGCCTTCGCCTGTGATAGGCGGAACACTGAATTTCCCAGCAGCCTGTGTTCCGCCTATCACAGACGTCGTATCATCCTCGTCCGTAGTACGAGGATGATACGAAGTCCGTGATAGGCGGAACACAGGCTGCTGGGAAATTCAGTGTTCCGCCTATCACAGGCGAAGGGGGAGCCGGAGGCGCGGCTTTTGAATCAGAATGGCCGCTGTCTGTCTGCTCGACACGCTGATCGAGCGGGCAGACAGCGATGACTCGAGTATAAGCCGAGGGGGGCACTTTCAGCCTCAAAAAAGAGGCTGAAAATCTCGGCTTATACTCGAGTATATACGGTACATTCCAAATACTTTTCTGTAATAATGTATGGGAATATAATTTATTACATAGGGAACATGATTTAAGCTGATAATATATATTTTATATAATTATATTCAATATAAATTTACATATTAATTAGAAATATTTAAATGATGCATAGGAATGATAAAATTATTGCATTATGTTAACCCACTGCATTATAACAACATCAGGGCAATGTTTTGATTCATTCCAACATACACATATAGATTGAAGGTGGATTGATCATTCTCATTTGTCATAGATATGGCACAGATACGCTCTATGTGAGCGGCAGGCGTTAGCACTTACATAGCACACCTGTAAAAATAAAATCTATTGAGTGGAACGGATGCAGTATAAAAAGGAGACACCATTTTGTCCGACTATAGGAATCCCTCTGATGAGTCACGTGACCCTGTGTCGTAACGCGTTGGGGAGGGACAGATTTGTTTGACAAGACGCTTTATATTACCAGAGGCACGTATTTGCTGCAGCACTGTGGAATTTATATTGACACAAGCTGTATACAGTTGGTGCACTGGAGCACCTATTAAACGTGAGTTTTATGTACAACTTTTAATAGAGGATATTATGTTTTTTAAACGATATAAGCACTGTTTGGAGCTCCTCTCTTTCCACATATATTGAGCAATAACGGAAGAACATTGACAAAGCGGGAAGGAGGAAAACACGATTTGTTAGTCCAGGGTGACGAAAAAGCTATTTCTGACCAAACTTAATTGTGAGGTCACATTCTTTGAGGTGAGCGCATTTCTAATGGGGGCGCACTGTGGTAAATTCATATAAAGCACGGTTTTGAGGATTTGTGAATATTCAGCAAGCCTCATCTTTATTTGATAACTATTTACACATCGCTTGACTGCAAAGAAATACTGGATATACATATTTGGACTGTTATGAAAAGATTTATTATTATTATTGTATTCAATATTGTACTTTAACACTGGCACTTATTTAATATTGGCACATCACTAGCGCAACATATTTGTTTATTATATTTTTTTTTTGCACATTTATATTGGGAGTGTGTTACTTGCTGCCCGCTCCAGATAGATTATTTACATCCTGGTCGTTCGCAATAATTTTATTTGTTTTTATAAGCATAAACAGGATATGTTTAGCTGAGACGACTGTATATGTTTATGTAATACAGATGTTAACAATCTTCAGTAATAGTTCTTATGATGACCATGTCTGTCTATGGCTAGCCTTATTATCACACTAACAAAATCACAATCATATTTTAAAGTTAGAATTTTGAGGAAAATAATGAATTTAATCCATTTTTAAATAAAAACGAAAAAAAGCAGTTCGATTAGCACGGACTGCAGAAAGAGGTTACTTTGGACACCAAACAAATTATTATTTTTTTTTTCCCATAAAGATTTTATTAAGGTTACAATACAGGCAGGTATATGTACAATTTAAACAGGTACAGCGTACAATACAAGCCAAGACAAAAGCCAGGAGACATCTCCTGGGTGTACCCAGCTAGAAATAGGGGGGAAAATGCCCGTTCCAAAAGATATGCTAGCTTAAGTGCAGATGTTACTTCGTGTGAATAATGGCGTTAGAGGAGGTGACATGAACGGCGACCAGTGCGCGTCCATGACGCCAGTTTATAGATATGTGGGTAAGAAGGACCAACTATGAGGGAGACGGAGCAACAGGGTTTGAGGGGGAGAGGAATAAAAAGGGGGGGGGGGGTGATGGGAGGAGGGAAGGAAAGAGAGAGAGAGAGAAAAAAGGAAGGAAAATAAAAGAGGAGAAAAGAAAAGAAAAGAAAAGAAAAGAAAGGGGTGTAGCACCTCGGCCAGTGTCCGTAAGGGGGGGAGTGGGGAAAGGTTTCAGGAACCCGGGGAAGGGTCTATGCACAAGAGGGGGGAACATGTCGTTTGAATTCTGTGGTAGTTGTAAAGTGAGACCAGCAGGCCCAGGTGATCGAGAATTTCTCCGTCCTTTCCTGTGCAATATGGATCAACTCTTCCATGTCACCAATCCTGGAGATGGTTGTGAACCATTCACCCAAGGTTGGGGTGTGGGTAGTCCGCCAGTGCCTGGGGATGCATAATCTTGCGGCATTGACCATGTGCATAGCTAGGGATTTGAAGTAGGCCCTTTTAGATAGGGATGTGTGATGGAGGAGAAATTGCTCCGGTGTAAAGTCTAGAGTGTAGGTGGTAACTGATAAAATTAATCTGTGGACTTCCCTCCAGAAAAGTAGGATGCTTGGGCAAGCCCACCAGATGTGTATCATCGTCCCAACATCCGCGTTACATCTCCAACAGGTATTCGGGACAGCAGGGGAAAATTTGTGGAGACGGGAGGGGGTCCTGTACCATCGAGTGAGGATTTTGTATCCATTCTCCTGGACAAACAACATTTTTTACCTCCAAAGATAAGGTTAATTGAAAATTTATAATTTTTTTTACATTTCAAATACCATAATTAACCATAGTTTCATTAAAAAACCAAAGACCATTCATAAAAAATGTGTCCATTCCCAATATAAATTTTCAATTAACCTTATCTTTGGAGGTAAAAAATTTTGTTTGGTGCCCAAAGTAACCTCTTTCTGCAGTCCGTGCTAATCGAACTGCTTTCTTTCGTTTGTATATGCTATTGGGTTACGGCACTAATACCTTAATAAGGACTCAATAAGGGTAGTATTAACTTAACCCTTCATTAGTGGACATATCTGCTTTTTCTTATTCTTTTCTTTCTCTCTTCTTTTTTCTCCCTTTTTTCTTTAATTAAAACCCATTTTGAAATAAGGCATATGTAACATAACAAAATATGGAAAAAGTGAAGCTCTGTGAATACTTTCCTGATGCACTGTATAAGGTGAAAAAAAAGTGTATGATTTCAAATGGCCTTTAATGCAAGTTCAGAAATGTAACATGTGAAATAAGACCATTTTTTTATACAGACAGGTCTCCTTGCTAGTAAAAGTAGTACTGTATATTAGCAGGCCTAAAGATAGCTCTAAACAATAAAGGCTGACATGGAATGACTTATAGAAACAATAGAAAGATGAAGAAGGTCTTGGCTGCTGAGAAAATTCTGCGATAGCCCCAGCTAGCTCTGACCCCCTTCCTGCATTCCATGTTTCTATTTCCTGCTGGGACTAATAATCACTAATTTGGCTGGTAATATCACCTGTATCAGGATGACAGACGGCGTTATATATCAGCGCAGGAAATCACATGTACGGTCCCAAGTGTCTCCTGATAATTTCAGCTGCGTATTACACTGTGTCCCTCAATTCATCATCAAGTCAGCCGGCCAGAGTGACGATTAACGATAAACCCCAACAGACTGCGCTCTTACTCAGATGAAGAAAGTCCCATATGGGTTCAATATTGTTTTTTTTTTGTTTTCTTTTTTTTAATAAGAAGATATTCACAAATCAGCCTTAAGAAAAAAAATGTTATCTCTCATTTTAGGATTATGAGCACAGCCATGTAAATCATTCCTTTTATCCCACATGGCCAATTGCACTTGGAATGCCATAAAAATATAAATAATTATCTAGTTTATATACAATTGTTTCAGTCATGTTAGCATCCCTTCCTGCCATAGTACAGGTAGACAATAGAAATGGTAATGGGTGGGGGCTTAGAGGGAACCAAAAGCTCTCCACCGGTAGCGAGGAGCAGAGTGATTTTGGTCTTTGGTGGACGGATCGGGGTGGGATATTCATGGAGTCTGTCCTCAGACCTCCTATCATATAAATGTACTCACCGAGGCCAAGATGCCGAGAGCGGTCGCTGTTGCGACTCTGCGCAGACCACCCCTGAAGGTGGCACAGAGGGTGGTTGCACCAAGAGGCACAAGCTACCAGTAGGACAGTCACTTGCTAGTAGATCAGGTAGCTTGAGCAGAGCTGAAGGTGATGTCCCGTGGGAAGGTGTGTGCTTTTGTTTATTCCTATTGCACACAGCTGTGCGCCAGAGCGCTTTACCTGTGCGCATCCTATGACAGTGCCCCCCCCCCCCCCCAGAGGGGCAGCCTTCGGACGCCCAAGCTAGCCATCAATTCCGGATGTTGCTGATGGAACGTCTTTATTAATTTGGGAGCATGATGGTTCTTGGATGGTTCCCAGGAGTATCTTCTGAAGGGTACCCCTTCCATTTTACCAGGTATTGTATTTGTCTACCGACTTTCCTGCATCCTAGTAAAGCTTCCACTTCAAATTCATCTTCTCCATCGATCTTGATGGGTGGAGGAGGAGGCACTTCTCTTCCAGGAAAAAGACTAGGAACCAATGGCTTCAAAAGGGAGGCATGAAAAACAGGGTGTATCCTGTATGATTCAGGGAGAGCTAGTTCAAAGGCTACAGGATTTATTACCCTTTTGATTTTGAATGGTCCTATGAATCTGGGACCCAGCTTGCGTGAGGGACAAGGACGTTTGAGATTAGTGGCAGATAGCCAGACTTCCTCGCCAATTTTAAAGGTAGGATTCTCCTTCCTTCCCCTATCATGGTATTTCTTGTAATCATCCTGGGCCTTCTGTATGGTCTCCTGGATCCTTTGGAAATTAGATTGGATGGTGGCTATCCGATCTTGGACCGCAGGAACAGTGGATTCTGGGATGGAGTTCGGGAGGAAAGAAGGATGAAACCCACAGTTGATCCAAAAGGGAGTCTGATTGGTAGTTGTGTGAATTGAATTATTATAGGCGAATTCTGCATATGGCAATAGGGCCGACCAATCATTTTGAGATCCTGAACAAAAGCAGCAAAGATACTGCTCAAGGGTTTGATTTGTCCGTTCAGTTTGCCCGTTACTTTGGGGGTGATATGCCGATGACAAACAGATCTTGATTTCCAGTATCTTGCAGAGTTCGCTCCAAAATCTAGAGGTGAACTGTGGACCTCTATCTGACGTGATACTGCTGGGAACCCCATGGAGCCTGACAACCTCCTTAATAAAGAGATTGGCAGTTTCCAGAGCAGAGGGGGTACCAACCACAGGTAGGAAATGGGCCATCTTTGAAAGACGGTCAACTACTACCAGAATTGTGGTGAAACCTTCCGAGGGCGGTAGCTCCACAATAAAATCCATTGACTCGTCTGCCCAAGGTCGGTCAGGAATGGGCAAAGGCCTTAACAGGCCCCAGAGCTTGATCTTGGGACCCTTACTACGCTGGCACGGTACACAAGAGGCAATATAAGTCTGGCAGTCCTGTCTCCAACCTGGCCACCAGAAAGAACGAGAGATCAGTTCCGCGGTTTTCTGTGTCCCAAAGTGGCCGGCCAATTTGTGATCATGACAAGTCCTTAGAACTTGAGTCCTAATCTCAAGGGGAACAAAGACCTTGTTTCGGGCCCAAAACAGATTGTCACGTTTTTCCAAGGTAGATAGGACTGGGTCATTGCAATGGACTGAAGCTGTTTTGATGGCCGTAAGTAAGTCAGGCTGTGGGAGTAGAAGGAAGTTGTGAGGCGACAAGATCGTACTAGGCTCCGTTACCTGGGAAGACTCAGGGAACATGCGCGAGAGCGCATCCGCTTTGTTGTTCTTGGATCCGGGACGGTACGAGATATGGAACTGGAATCTTGAAAAGAAAAGCGCCCAACGGGCTTGACGGGGTCTTAAGCGTTTGGCAGTCCGCAGATATTCAAGATTCTTGTGATCTGTGAATATTGTGATGGGATGAACGGCTCCTTCCAAGAGGTATCTCCACTCCTCCAGAGCGAACTTGATGGCCAATAGTTCTCGGTCGCCTACATCATAATTCCTCTCAGGTGGGGTCAGCTTCCGAGATGCGAAAGCCACTGGGTGTAACAAAGCTTTGGGCCCTTGTCGTTGTGAGAGGATGGCTCCTGTGGCTGTCTCGGAGGCGTCTACTTCCAGTACGAATGGTAGTACTGGATCGGGATGCCGTAAAATAGGAGCTGAGGTGAACAAGGTCTTTAGTTTGGTAAAGGCTTCTTGGGCTTCTTGAGACCACTGAAATCGGGTGTGTTGGCGGGTCAGCTGAGTAATGGGGGCGACTATTGAAGAAAACCCGGCGATGAATCTGCGATAAAAGTTAGCGAAGCCTATAAACCTTTGCACGGCTTTCTTATCCCTTGGAGCAGGCCATTCCAAGATTGCCTTGATCTTTTGGGGGTCCATGGAGATGCCCTCAGTAGAAATGACGAATCCTAAGAATTGAACTGTAGTTATCTCAAATTCACATTTCTCCGCCTTAAGGTACAGCCGATGTTGTCGGAGGATGGTGAGGACTTTCCGCACGTGGACCCTGTGGAGTTCAAGAGAAGCAGAGAAAATAAGGATATCATCTAAATATACCACTATAAAATCATCAAGATAGTCTCTGAAGATATCATTTACTAGATGCTGAAATGTGGCCGGGGCATTGCACAGGCCAAAGGGCATAACAAGATATTCATAATGGCCAAATCTCGATCTGAAGGCTGTCTTCCATTCATCCCCAGCACGGATTCTAATGAGATTGTAGGCCCCCCGCAAGTCCAGTTTGGAAAATACTTTGGCAGATCCTAAGCGCTGGAATAACTCAGGGATGAGTGGAAGTGGATAGCGATTTTTGATTGTGACTTTATTAAGTTCCCTGTAGTCAACACATGGCCTAAGGGATCCGTCCTTTTTTCCCACGAAGAAAATACCTGCCCCTGCTGGTGAAGAAGATGGGCGAATGAACCCCTTTTCAAGATTTTCATCAATGTAGGCTTTGAGAGCCTTTAGTTCAGTCTCGGATAAGGGGAATATTCATCCAAAAGGGATCTCAGAGCCGGGTAACAGTTCAATGGTTCAGTCATATGGTCTGTATGGTGGTAGACGGTCAGCCTTCTTTTTATCAAAGACATCCTTAAACTCGGAGTAGACCTGAGGAATGTGCTGAAGGTGATTAGTGGTGGGGGCCACGGTCATACAAGGAGCTGGAATGGAATCAAAACAATGCTGCATACAGTAGGCGGATGTAAAGGACACTTCCTTCTTGTTCCAACTGATCTGGGGATCGTGAGCCTGCAACCAAGGAAGTCCCAGGATGATAGGGAACATGGGAGATGATATTAAATCAAAGCGTTGGAGTTCTCTATGGCCTGAGTCTGTAATAGTAAGCGTAGTTGCTGTGCAAGGGAGATGTCCAAAAAGCAACTACATGCCCCTGAGTCAATCACGGCTGGGAGTGGGATCTTCTCTTCTGCCAGCTGTAGGGAAACAGAGAGAGTGTCACATAAGTTTGAACAGGACCAACACTCTGGTATTTCATTATACACCATGGGGGCAACTTACGGGGTCTCACAGGACAGCTGTGAATGAAATGTCCAAGCCCCCCACAGTATAAGCACAGATTGGCTTGGCGTCTCCGTTGTCGCTCTTCTGGGGTGAGACGAGGACGGACCAAACCTAGCTGCATGGGCTCCCCTTCCGAAGCTGAGGGACCTGAAGGAACCGGGATGGGCGGATACGGGACAGTGGCCTTAGGAAGCATCCAACTAGGCCGAGGGGCCTGGAGGCGTTCGGAGCGCCGCTCACGCATCCGTCTGTCCAGTTTTGTGGCCAACTGGATTAATTCCTCCAGGGAGGCAGGAGTCTCTACTCGGGCCAACTCGTCCTTTAGGTTCTCGGAGAGCCCTAACCTGTATTGATAACGCAGGGCCGCCTCGTTCCAGCCGGTGTCAGCTGATCACTTGCAAAACTCATTGGTGTAATCCTCCACCGGTCTTCTCCCCTGTGAGAGAGCATGCAGGGTAGCCTCAGCCGTGGCAGTACGCTGAGGGTCATCATATAATTGTCCCATGGCCTCAAAGAAGGTGTCCATGGAGTTTAACAAGGGGCTTCTCTGTTCCATAAGGCTATGGGCCCAGGCCTGGGGTTCCTCAGCCAAAAGAGAGATAATAAACCCGACCTTGATGATCTCCGAAGAAAAGGTCCTGGGTTGCAAAGCCAAGTACAAGGAACATGCATTTTTAAAAGCTCTGAATTTCTTTCGGTCGCCTGAAAATCGCTCAGGCGTGGGTACTCGTGGTTCGGGTACTGTCATCATCATACCGGGTGGAGGCTGGACATGAGGTGTTGAGGCACCGCTGACTGAGGCCTGCATAGGATTTGTGGGTGCCGGAGCTGTGGCTAGTCGCTGAAGCCTGCTGTCGATCTGTGCATAGCCATCCTGTAGTTTCTGTACTGCTTCTGTGAGTGCAGAGACTTGCTGGCACAGGACTTCTAATGGAGAACCCGCTCTGTTGGCCTCTGTCATGACTGGTTTGTACTATCATATAAATGTACTCACCGAGGCCAAGATGCCGAGAGCGGTCGCTGTTGCGACTCGGCGCAGACCACCCCTGAAGGTGGCACAGAGGGTGGTTGCACCAAGAGGCACAAGCTACCAGTAGGACAGTCACTTGCTAGTAGATCAGGTAGCTTGAGCGGAGCTGAAGGTGATGTCCCGTGGGAAGGTCCAAAAGCAAAGGTAGCAAGTCCGTAAAGCAAAGACAGAATCCAGGAGACAGGCCAAGGGTCAAACACAGTCCAGATCAGAAGACAACAAATACCAGGAACGCTGAGACAGAAGGATAATCCAAGACAAGCCGGGGGTCGAATACAGGAGATAGCAGGTAAGTCCAGATGCAGGCTGAGGGTCAAACACGTTTAGAAAGCGGGAGTCCAAGGTCAAGCCAGGGGTCGGGTCAGGAGAAGATCAGCGAGGTCGATGAGGCAATCCGGGTCAAAAACGGGTAATAGAGATCACAGGAACAGATGTGGGAAACACAGGAAGCTGAAGACAAACCAGCAGTGTGTTTGGATGACCTCACTTCCTTTATAGGTCAGCGAGGGGTCACACCCTGTGTGTGTGTGCTTGTGTGCTTTCGTTTATTCCTATTGCACACAGCTGTGCGCCAGAGCACTTTACCTGTGCGCATCCTATGACACCTCCTTCACACCACAACCCCCTTACATCACAGTTCCTCCTTAACCACCTCAATACAGTGCACTTACACCCCCTTCCTGCCCAGACCAATTTTCAGCTTTCAGCGCTGTAACAGTTTGAATGACAATTACTCAGTCACGCAACACTGTACCCATATGAAACTTGCGTCCTTTTTTCACACAAATAGAGCTTTGTTTTAGTGGTATTTAATCACTAGACAGGTACTCAGGTACTTGGGTACTCAGATGAAGTGTGACAGGTACTCATATTGGCTGTGACAGGTACTTGGGTACTCTGATGGACTGTGACAGGTACTCAGGTATTCTTATGGACTGTGACAGGTACTCGGGTACTCTGATGGACTGTGACAGGTACTCGGGTATTCTTATGGACTGTGACAGGTACTCAGGTACTCTGATGGGCTGGTGACAGGTACTCGGGTACTCTGATGGCCTGGTAACAGGTATTCGGGTACTCTGATGGCCTGGTGACAGGTACTCGGGTACTCTGATGGCCTGGTGACAGGTACTCAGGTACTCTGATGGGCTAAAGATAGGTCCTCGGGTACTCTGATGGGCTGGTGACTGGTATTCGGGTACTATGAAGGGCGGTGACAGGTAATCAGGTACTCAGTACTCATATGGACTATGACAGGTACTCAGGTACTTGGGTACTCAGATGAAGTGTGACAGGTACTCATATTGGCTGTGACAGGTACTTGGGTACTCTGATGGACTGTGACAGGTACTCAGGTATTCTTATGGACTGTGACAGGTACTCGGGTATTCTTATGGACTGTGACAGGTACTCGGGTACTTTGATGGGTGGTGACAGGTACTTTGATGGGTGGTGACATGAATGGTGACAGGAACTTTGATGGGTGGTGACAGGTCCTCTTTATTGGGGGGCAATCAGTGTGTGTTGGTGTACACTGTAGGCGGTAACGAGATGTTACTGCAATCTCCTTATCACACACGATCTGTGTGTGAGGAGGAGAACCTGGTAAAATCTCGTTACCGTGGTGAAAGGATCACAGCTGATCACGTGGTAAGCAGCCACCGGCCAATGGCTGTTTACCACGTTGTTGACAAGCGGTGTTCCCGGGAACACGCCACCACCAAAGTGCATGGGCAGCGAGCTCCCAATCATGCGCATGCGCTGTGCAAAGTGGGGCAGTACCACCTGTTATCGGCCGTGATGAAGTCACAATCATGTGGTAAACAGCCATGCCCAATGGCTGTTCACCCCCCTCAGTGGCGAGCGGTGTCTCCGTGACACGCCGCCACCGAAGGAACAGGGATGCATGCGCACGCATTCCCTGTTTAAATGGGAGGCCGTCATATGACGCCCTCCCAGAGCCGCGCTGCCTGGCCGTCATTGCAAGCAGTTAAAGGCAGTCCCATGTTGTCCTCAGTTCCCCTTCACATCACAGCCCCCCTTTACATTACTGTGCCCCTTAACATTAATGTAATGGGGACGGCTCTGTTAGGGGGCACTGTAAATTAAAGGGGACTTGTATTCAATACAGTTCATATACAGTTTACATATATTTCAACAGTCCAATGGTAAAGAGGAGCTTAAAATTATGTAATTAGTAACAAATACGAATTAATATGAAATAACGAATGCCGCATCTAAACAAATGGAACAAAATTAATTATTATTAATAATAATAATAATAATCATAATAAAAAGTTTTTACTATTATTATTATTGTTAATTATTATTATTCATTTGTTATGTTCCATTTGTTTAGATGCTGCATTCGTTATTTCAGATAATTTGTAACTTCGGATAAATTCGTATTCCTTGCATTTTCTAACAGCCAAATGTAAAAGTCAGTAATAGTTACTGGTAAGTTATTTCAGATTTTCTAATTTTCGGGTCTTCTAATTTTTGGATTTTTGTTCTTATTTTCAGATTTTTGAATTTCTGAATGAGTTGGTGAACAAGTAGAATGTAAGAAAATGTACTTCATTAGTTATGTAAGAGTTTTGACATATTTCAGGGGTCTTAAATGCCACCCCCACCTCATCAGTGCTTAACTGCTTCCTGACCGCCTCACGCAGATATACTGCAGCAGAAGGGCACGTACAGGCAGAGTCACGTACCTGTACATTGCCCTTTAAGAGGTGGGTTGTGCGCGCGTGCGCCAGGAGCTTTGTGAGTGTGATCGCAGTTCCCGCGGACTTGATGTTCGCGGGGATACCCGCGATCATTTCACGGAGAGGAAGAGTGGGTAAATGCTAATGTAAACAAGCATTTCCCCATTCTGCCTAGTGACACTGTCACTGATCACCGCTCCCTGTAATTAATCGGGTCACACACAGCCCCTCCCCCCCACAGTTACAATTATTTCCTAGGACACACTAAACCCCTACAGTGCCACCTAGTGGTTAACCCCTTCACTGCCAGTCACATTTACACAGTGATCAATGCATTTTTAATTGCACTGATGGCTATATAAATGTGAATGGTCCCAAAATCGCGCCAAAGGTGTCCGATCTGTCCGCCATAATGTCGCAGTCACTCGCCCCCATTACTAATAAAAAAAATATTAATAAAAATGCCATAAAACTATCCCCTATTTTGTAAACGCTCTAAATTTTTTGCAAACCAATCAATGAAGGCTTCTTGCGATTTTATTTTACCAAAAATATGTAGAAGAATACGTATCAGCCTAAACTGAGGAAAAAAATAGTTTTTTTATATATTTTTTGGGGATATTTATTATAGCAAAAAGTAAAAAATAATGTTTTTTTTTCAAAATTGCCACTATTTTTTTATTTATAGCGCAAAAAAAAAACCCGCAGAGGTGATCAAATACCACCAAAAGAAAGCTCTATTTGTGGGAAAAAAAGAACGTCAATTTTGTTTGGGAGCCACGTCGTATGCGCAATTGTCAGTTAAAGCGACGCAGTGGCGAATCGCAAAAAAACGTTTTGGTCTTTGGCCAGCCAAATGGTCTGGGGCTTAAGTGGTTAAAGTATAACTAAAGGCAATTTTTTTTTAACTTTTGGATGGAGTGGAGAGGGATTAGAATGCTTGTCAGGTTTTTATTGCTGTCTGTGCCCCCATTCGGGAGATTCACCCTCTCTATTTGTCCTGTTTACCATCACCATTGAGTACAAGTAAAAGAAAACACCACATTTTGGGTTGTCCCCAAAAAATAATAAAGGGGAAATTTTCACATGCCTGCGGAACCCATAGGAATCCCCTTAATTTGCAGGCATTTCCTCTCAATTTCTGTTTGGTTAATGGACAGGAAGTGAAGGGAAATCCCTGGCACACAGATGGCAAAAAAATAAAAATCTGACAAGGGTAATAACTCTCTCTTGCTCTATACAAAAATGAAAAAAATAAAAGTTTTGCCTATCTTTCTACTTGAAGGCTAGAAGGGCAACAAGAATGGTTGGATTGGACTGCATGTAACTTAATCTGTGCATATGCTGAATGGTTGTAGATAGGAATAAGCTCTGTGTTCGATTCCAAAGCATGTTCGACTCGAACATCGGCCGTTCATCTGTTTGGCGAATTCAGAATTTTGTGGAATGTTCGCACCAAATTCGTGTGGCAAGAACGGCCCACAATGCACTACGCCATCACAGTGCATTGCTGGCTCATGATTGGCCAAGCATGCGCTGTGACCCCGCATGCTTGGCTAATCACAGCGCCGGCAGCGAGGAGAGCCATAATTGGCCACAGGCAGAATGCCTGTGGCCAATTATAGCTCAGGGGGTTTAGTACACGCCCCACACTATATAAGGCCGCCAGCGTGGCGGCCTTGTGTAGTGTGTTGGTGTGCAGGGAAAGAGCTAGATAGGCAGGGACAGTGTGTTCTTTTCTCGGCCATCTGCAATTAGTGGGTGTTGTGTGCCTCCAGCGCAGTATACACCTGTATCTACCCTTATTGCTGTTGCTCTCTAATACAGCCATCTGCAGGAGTTAGTGGGTGTTGTGTGCCTCCAGTGCAGTGTACACCTATATCTACCCTTTATTGCTGTTGTTCTCTAATACAGCCATCTGCAGGAGTTAGTGGGTGTTGTGTGCCTCCAGCGCAATATACACCTGTATCTACCCTTTATTGCTGTTCTCTAATACAGCCGGCATCTGCAGGAGTTAGTGGGTGTTGTGTGCCTCCAGCACAGCACAGTATACACCTGTATCTACCCTTTATTGCTGGTGTTCTCTAATACAGACATCTGCAGGAGTTAAAGTGGGTGTGGTGTGCCTCCAGCACAGTATATATCTGAAGATACCCCTTATTGCTGGTGTTGTCTGTTGTATAGCTTGCATATTAGCCTTTAAAATTAGCACTTTTGATTTCGAACGTTTGAGTCCCATAGACTTTAATAGGGTTCTAAAGTTCGTACGAATTTTCAGTCCGTTCGAATGTTCTGGTGTGAACTGAACCGGGGGGTGTTCGGCTCATCCCTAGTTGTAGAAAATTGGTGGCAAAGTAAGTGCATTGTACCGTAGATGGTGGATATAGCAGTATGGCTGATGTTCCATTTTATTGTGTAATAATTAATTTCTAATTTAGGAAAAGCAAATAGACTGGGCTTAGGCTTCTTCGCAGTATAAAAGGCAACCCCGCATCTCAACTGTAGGACTTTTAGATATTACAGTCCCCTAATTATGCTGGATATGGCCATTTTAGATAGAAGCAGTACTTAGTTCTTCCATAGTGACCTCTTGCGTCACACTAAAACACAATCCTGTGTGAGCCAGGCACTGAATGAAATAGTAAAGAAACCTTCCCCAAAGCACAGGCTACTGCTGACAGACAGAAATAACCTGCCAAGATCTGCTATCTGGAAGGATAAAATATGAAGAATAGGATGCTGAATAGATGATATAATAAAAATGTTAAAAAGAAACATGGTTTGCAATAAAACAGTTATATTACAAGTGAGGGGAGCACTGTCACTATTCATCTGTATCTGTGCTGAAACCCGGTGAAACCTAGAAATAGGATACTCATGTGGTTATATTAAAATATTTTCAGTTTAATAATGCGGCTTTGCAGCATACAATCTGCAGGTGCATTACTTACTCCTCAAAGGGGAACGCCAGGCAGAACAAAGAACATGACTAGTACATACCTCCCAACTTTGTGAGATGGGAACGAGGGACACCTATAAGTAAAAGTATATAAGTATAGGACCCCCGCCACACCCCCTTAACCACTTGCTTACTGGGCACTTAACCCCCCCTCCTGCCCAGACCAATTTTCAGCGCTGTCATCCTTTGAATGACAATTGTGCAGTCATACAACACTGTACCCAAATTACATTTTTATCTTTTTTTTTCACACAAATAGAGCTTTCTTTTGGTGGTATTTAATCACCATTTGTTATAAAGTTTTTCAAACGCCTAATTTTTCTCCTTCATTGATATTCGCTGATGAGGCTGCACTGATGGGCTGCACTGATGGACACAGATAAGGCGACACTGATAGGCACAGATAAGATGGCATTGATGGGCACTGATAAGACAGCACTGATGGGCCCTGATGGGTGGCACTGATGGGTGACACTGATGAGTGGCACTGATGGGTGGCATTGATGGGTGGCACTGATGAGCACTGCTAGGCAGCACTGTGGGCACTGATAGGTGGCACTGCGAGGTGACATTGTGGGCACTGATGGGTGGTACTGTGGGCGCTGGTAGGTGGCACTAGTGGGCACTGGTATGTACCTTCATGATCGGGACCGATGTCCCTCTTGCAGCTGCCGATGATCTGATTTTTTTTCCCTCTCTCGCGCTATCAGCATTAGGAGGAAAGATAGCCGATTACCCGCTTTGTTTACATCACATGATCAGCTGTCATTGGCTGACAGCTGTTCACATGGTAAGGTGTTGGGATCGACCCCTTACTCCGATGTGTGATCAGGGGAATCTTATACACTCACTGATCACAGGGCGCGCGCAGGCCGCTCAAGCACAGGAGGACGTCCAGGGATGCCCTCCCGGCAAATGAAGTCCGCTCTGTAGCCGGCTATAGCACGGACGACAATTGTTAAAAGAAAAATTTGACAAAAAGATTAGTTAAACCCACAAGAATTTTTTTTTTTTTTTTACCAATACTATTCCATTATATTGGCTTTTGAAATTTACAAATGCAGCAATTTAGAAATCGGATCTGAGGTTTAGTGCTGGGACACACTTTGAGAAAGGTAAATAGTGCATTTTTTTTTTACAATTATATAGATAAAACCAAAATATGGGACAAATAATGGGGAAAGAGGGACAGAGGGACTCTGTTTCAAATCAGGGACAGTCCCTCGAAAATGGGGACAGTCGGGAGCTATGGTAATAGGTGAAGTCCACATATATACTGTAAAGAAGTGTCTTTTGTGAAAAGGAAAGGCTATATATTTGCATGGCAATGCAGTCTTGAAGTGACCGTCCCACTCATTATTAATGCATCACCTGACCTTCGTCAAAGCAGAGCACCACCAACCCAGTGAACCAACGACCAGTCCTGTTTTTGCTTGCTGAACCTCATCAAGTCTAGAAGTTGTCAACAGTGATGGATTAATAGGTTTAGATTGGTCATTTCCACTCCAAAATAAAATGGATAGAGGGAGAGAATGGCTATATGCTTTTGGGCTGGAAGCCAGTCAGGTCCTTGTATTATTATAGGCTAATGACTTAAATACTTAAAATGTTAATGCACTTTCTATTTGTAGAAAGCACATTAATTCCAATACTTTGGTTGCTATACTTAGGAACAAAAGGTACATCATTGATGATACAACTCCATTAAAAACATATTAGATTGCTATTGTACTTACTAACTAGAAAATGCCACATAGAAAATTATCCTCAAATGACCTCTTTCTGTCTCTTATTTTTTAGAATCCTTGAGGCTGTAAGACACTGCTAAGTTAACACTTCTTCTTTTGCTGGAATACACATAGCGAGAATGTTATTCCCAAAGGTAGATTGGTGGCAGAAGCTAAACCATAACTATGTGCGATGAACCGCTCATGGCAAAAAAAAATACCAACAATACCAAATGCTTGGCAGGAGCCAATTGGTATAGCAGGTTCTCTCTTCTGCCACAGCTGTGAATTGCTCCGTCCCCTCTAACACAGCTGGTTATATGATAGAATGCTGCAAACACCTGTATAAGCTTAAGTACTAGCAGGGCTTCTTTGCAGCAGGAACGTGGGGGAATGCTGTTCTGGCACCTCCAACATCTCCAACACTGAATTCATGTAATGGCAAGGGGTGCTGGGTGTGCTGGAGGGTCTATTGATGCTGCCTACTGGAGGATATAGGGATTTATTGTTATTGGGGGAAATCTGTTGTTGCTGGCTTGGGTCAATTATTGCTGGGAGGGATCTACTGTTGAGAAAGGAGTCTATTGATGCTGGCTACCGAAGAGTCATTGATGCTGGCTACTGGAGAGTGTATTAATGCTGGCTGCTGGGAGATCCCTTGTTGCTGGTGGGGGTCTATTGTTGCTGGCTGAAGAGGTCTATTGTTGCTGGCTGAAGGGGAGTATTGTTTTCTTGCTGAATGGGTCTATTGCTGCTCGTTGAAGGTGTCTATTGTTGCTGGCTGAAAGAGATCTATTTTACTTCTTTTTTGTTATCCTTAACAAAATCCATACAAATTACTTGGTTCTGAATTCCCTAAAAGGGGCAGTACTGAGAGGTGGGTAGGAGGAACCAAGGGACGATATTCAGAGGTGGGTAGGGGGCAGAGACAAGGGGTGACTCACAAGGGGGAGTACCTGCACCTCTTCTCTGAGAAAAAAAATCTCTGAGTACTAGTATACTACCACTACTATATTGGTGTAGAGGAAACAAACACCAAGCTATAGATTCTTAATAAATTAAGTATATTTTCAAAAGGGCAAATGAATGTGCCAACATTAACAAACAAGTAAATGATCCGTTAGAATGCAGTAAAATACATGACATGAATACTAGACTTTAATATTGCAGTTAACCTATATCATAGTAATATTAAACTAAATTAACCTGGTATACCCAACATTAATAAATAACATCATAAACAGTGGGGAGTATAACCAGTAATGAAAAGAGTATATATTCCTGGGTGTAGGTATACGTATACTCTCCTGAAAGAGGTACCCCTGGGAGGTAGCTGTACAGTATCTAGCACCTGAATAGCAAACTTCAGCCAGATAACAATGGGGCCCAATCTTTATGGTGGTGCACTGGATTACCTTCCCTTTAAGGCTGCATACAGTGGTTTGTACATAGGCTGCTATATAACTAGGCATTCTCCTGGTGTATTGAATTTGCTAAACAGGGGTTAAAAAAAGCACAGCTGCAGCTGCTCACTATTCCTAGTGCACAGTGAACCTTGTCTTGAACACTTGTCAGCCTGCAGCCCCCAAGGTCCAGATCCTTGGTTGTTTATCTCCATCACTCTAATCCTCATATGCTCAGTCTCTATGGTGTAGACCCAAACAGGTCCAAGCAGCAGGTCTGTACTCTAGAGGCCTCAGCAGAAAGAGGCTTTCAGTGGCTCAGTTCTTAGCCTCTGTGCATACATCACACAGCTCCCGCTCACTCCAGCTATGGTCCCCAAACACCAGCTCATTGTGGCTTTTCTTTGGTGGGGACAATGGCACACACTCAAACAGGTCTGTACAGCTCCAGGTCTCTGCACACACGGGCCTCAGATTTCTTTCTAAAAACCTGGGAAAACCATTCTCTCCTCTGTTTGCAAGACTCTGTCGGTGCTGTAGTTCACAGTCTCATCTACATAGTAAAGCACTCCTGCCAAACTACATCTTCCAGTGTTCATTGTGGGAGACGTCCTGAAGTGCACTTAAATTGTTTGTTACCCCAACATTTAAAATTCCTGATATGTGCCTGCTGTACCATGTACTTGTATGAGAAAGTATCCTGTTCTCTTTGAATTGCTTTCTTTGTGTGAAATCCCTGGTGTTCTTGCCAGTCACTCTGCTTTTCTATTAAAAACTGTCCACACTAGGGAGGAGTGCTCACTGTGGTCAGCTCCCTAGCTGTGAACAAAAAGAAGGGAAAAAGGGACAACGAGGGGGCAGCAGCGGGACTTTATATGAAGCAAGACATTGAGGGTCAATTAAATCAATCAATAAAATAATAATTTATTGGCGATGCACAAGGAGATGGTACAATAAATAAGTTAATAATAAATCAATGTTATAATACATCAAATAAAAAATAAAAAATATGATAATAACATAATCAAATTCATATTATAGTAGCATAATTACACATAGTTAGTAACAGACCGATGGTACATCCCAAAGTGCATATACAGTAGAAACCAATAAAATGAATTGATGATTTAAATAGATCAAACCCATGATTAAATCTTGGTTATTGGGGCAAAATATGCACTGGTAAAAAGCTTGATGCGTTTCGTGGACTGTTTCCACTCATCAGGAGCTGCTATAAAAATTGGGGGTACCTGTGACAAATAATATATTGAGTATTAATAATCAATGGTAGTTGATTATACAGGGAGAGAGGGAGTATATATAATGGTCCTACCAACTCTTACCTATAGGATAACAAAAAATACACATAGAAATCATGGTAGTGATGAATTACATCAGAGGCACTGGGAGGGGAAATCTGCATCCTTCCAGGAGTTGAGGTGACACCCAAGAAGCCGGCTAGCTGGCCAAGAAGTGAGAAGGTCCTGAAAGTGTCTGGAGTTTACTCAAGCCGAGTTGGTGTGGTGGAGGTGAGCTAAGGAGACTGAAGAAAAAAGATGATATAATGAGTGTGAAGTGGGATGGGGAGAGGAGGGGAGTTAAGTGGCAATAATATATAGAGAGCTGTGCTGGGAACTCAGCCTGCTCTCCTCCAATGATCAGGCTTGTTCTGACACACCCCTCCCCCTCATGCACAATCATTCACTGGGAAGATTAGTGTGCTGCTGCTTCTCCTCCCCCCAGCTCGTATGCAGTTGAGAACAGAGGAAATGTGATCACTTATAAAAAAAAAAGGAAAAAAAGGGTATTTATAATGTTTTTTTTAAATATCTATACACAAAAGTTTTGCCTTTAATTTCTATTTTAAACTGAATGGCTTGTTTTACAAGATGAACATTTATGCCCCATACACACGGTCGAAATCTCAGACGGAAAATGTTCGATGGGAGCTTGTTGTCAACAATTCCGACCGTGTGTAGGCTCCATCGGACATTTTCCATCGGAATTTCCATCACACAAAATTTGAGATCTGGATTTCAAATTTTCCGTCAACAAAATCCGTTGTCGTAAATTCCGATCGTATGTACACAATTCCGATACACAAAGTTCCATGCATGCTCGGAATCAAGCAGAAGAGCCGCACTGGCTATTGAATTTCATTTTTCTTGGCTCATCATACGCGTTGTACGTCACCGCATTCTTGACGTTCGGAATTTCCGACAAGATTTGTGTGACCGTGTGTATGCAAGACAAGTTTGAGCCAACATCCTTCGGAAAAACTCCATGGATTTTGTTGTCGGAATGTCCGATTGTGTGTACGGGCATTACAATCGCTTTAACCCCCTGTGAGTATTGCCATTGTTGCAGACAATCCGGGCGGGAGTGGACAGAAAGAGACCGATGCTCTAGCCGGCAAAGCTCCTGGCTACACATATTTTATTTGAATGGGTTTCCCATAGCAGTTGCAAAGTCTGCTATGAATATAGTTACACTATTATAAAGGCAGGTCTTTATGGAGTCCTGTCACATCTGATCATAGAAGAAGGGGACTCGAGGGAAGGTAAGTATGAGCACAGGTGCTGGCCTGTTATCCACTGTTGCTTTACTTGCTCTGCAGTGCACCAGCACCGGTTAAAAGCAAATCAATATGACCTCCACTGCCAACTCCACTCTCCATTACTGCACTGTGTAAACTTCTGTAGATGGTCACATGCTGACTAGGACTGGCAGTCCCATAAGGGCTGCTCACTATCCTCTATTACTTTGGACATCCAATTTTTATGAAGGTGACCCCAACATTCTTGTTTCTGTGGTGGATTGGAGCAAGCTGGGACAGAAGGATGTCAGCACCACTTTTGTTGATAAGCAAATTCACCCGGGACACATAGTTCTGCTCAGCTTATGGAGGTAGAGATTTCATCCAATTTTCCCTGGAATATGTACCGTATATACTCGAGTATAAGCCGAGATTTTCAGCCTCTTTTTTGAGGCTGAAAGTGCCCCCCTCGGCTTATACTCGAGTCATCGCTGTCTGCCCGCTCGATCAGCGTGTCGAGCAGACAGACAGCGGCCATTCTATAATTCAAAAGCCGCGCCTCCGGCTCCGCCTTCGCCTGTGATAGGCGGAACACTGAATTTCCCAGCAGCCTGTGTTCCGCCTATCACGGACATCGTATCATCCTCGTACTACGGACGAGGATGATACGATGTACGTGATAGGCGGAACACAGGCTGCTGGGAAATTCAGTGTTCCGCCTATCACAGGCGAAGGCGGCGGCGCAGCTTTTGAATTTTACAATGGCCGCCGAGGCGCCGACGAAGAGGGCACGGGACGGAGGCAAGGCAAGGCACGGCACGGGACGGGACGGGACGGAGGCAAGGCACGGCGGCGAGGCACGGAGGCAAGGAGGCAAGGAGGCAAGGCACGGGACGGAGGCTCGGGACAAAGGCTCGGGACACAGGTAGGCTGGACACACACACACACACACACACACACACACACACACACACGGATGGATACACACACACACAGGGATGGATGGATGGATGGAGACACACACACACAGGGATGGATGGATGGATGGATGGAGACACACACACACAGGGATGGATGGATGGATGGATGGAGACACACACACACAGGGATGGATGGATGGATGGACACACACACACACACAGGGATGGATGGACGGACACACAGGGATGGACGGACACACAGGGATGGACGGACACACAGGGATGGACGGACACACACACAGGGATGGACAGGCATGTCTTACCCTCGGCTTATACACGAGTCAATAAGTTTGCCAGTTTTTTTGGGGGTAAATTGGGGGCCTCGGCTTATATTCGGGTCGGCCTATACTCGAGTATATACGGTAAGCACTTATGTCTCTCCAAATCAAGAAAGGACCCAGAGCAGTAATAATGCCAAAATCAAACATTTATTACATTGGTTTTCATTTTTAGGCTTTCTGTCTTTCTATTTTCATCTGGTGATCCAGCCAATAGGTCTGTTGCTTTCCAAAAGAACAACCTTTCTTGCATTTACAGGGATGAGACAAGCTATTTACCACTGATGGGGGTGCTTACAATGGTCAGATTTTATTTAGTCATGTAAAACCTTTATCCCAAAAGGAAAAAAAACTGGTGAGTTACTGGCAGAGATCACCAGGTGAGAAGAGAAGGTTAAAAAAAAGAGAGAAGGGAAAAAAGCCTCACAAATGAATGCAGCCAACACATCCAATGACTGGTAAGCTGCGATATATTACATTTTTGGGTTTGGGTTTTTTGAGGTTGTCTGTTATAGCCCCCATTAGCGTAACCCACACACACTGGATTGATGTCATTAGATGTATACAGCGCTGCCAAAATGCCCTGCCCATTAAAATGAAAGGGCAGCGCTTCCAAGGTGCCTGAAAAGCACTTCGGAAGTGCCGTAACACAGGAGCTTTTAACCCCTTCTTTGGGGTTAAAAGCGTCCTGCTAGCGGTCGAAACGTGTCACTTAAACAGCTGAAGGCACCGCTAAAACGAGTGGTGCATTTGCTTGGTCGCAGACCCAGTGTGGAAGTGGTCTATATGAGGCCACGGTGGGAGTGCTCAGTAGGTGCAGGACCCGGGTGGGACTATTCTCCTATAAAGACTGTGCAGTGCTGGGCAGGACCACAAAGTGAAAATCTCCAGAGCGGGCTAAAGGTAAGCATTTATTATTGGGGGTTACACACATGGACAAACTTAAGTGGTTGTAAACCCTTACATATACTCAGTGAAGGAACTATCCTCAGGTGATACACAAAAATAAGTTTTGTCTGTTTATCTGCAGCTCACCCTTCTCTACATCCATTCAAAATCCACAATGTATAAGTTTGTCTGAGAGCTCAGTAAAAGGGGGCGGAGAGCTGAAGTTAGGAGGAGAGCTCTGAGAGCTGATTGGAGGGTAGGGACACACCCACCTCCACACAGCACACAGGAACAGAGCTGAGGCTGTCAATAAACTGGAGCTCCCTCCCCGTCACCTTTTGTCTCTTGGTGTCAGGAAAACTTGTCAGAAGCGATTCATGCTGATCAGGGCTGCTGTCAGAAATCACGGGACCCCATATAGCATATCTGACGCCCCCCCCAAAAAAATATTAAATTATATTTTTTAAAATAACACTGAAATCATTATTAGTGGGCAGCAGGGAGAATGGAATCTTGGACAGGAAAGGTGATTGGTGAGGCGGGTTGGGGAGGGGGGTTAATTACAGAAACCGATCTCCTGTATGTCTCTTCCTGCAGCAACTGAAAGCCGATGGGAGGGAGAGAAGGAGAAGACAGCTTTTAGCTGCTGCAGGGAGAGACACCCAGTGGATCAGTTCCTCTAATTGCCTCGCCAATCACCCACTCTACTTCCATATCTGATTCCCCTGCTACCCAGATGCCCCTGCTGGCCTGGGCCCCATACAGAAGGACTAGTGCTACGCCCTTATCAGCGGCCCTGATGCTGGTAGCAGAGGAATGAAGCAGCAGACAAAAATTGAGTGCACACTATAGAGGGATGTGCTTTGTTCATATTTCATGTCTGAGGTTTACAACCACTTTAACTAAAATGATATTGTTCTTCAAGGCTAAATACCATTTTTTCATAACATATCTTTAAGGAAAACTCCACTTTTCTTAAAATAACTTAAATAACATACATTACAAACTGCATACACTGTCATTTTCTAAACTTGTGAAAAATATGAATGGCAATTCCTTGCAATATGGCTACAAGACATTCTGTTCAACATTCCTCTACAGATATTTCCCTAGAGACTTGAGCATATGTGCGCTATATATATATATATATATATATATATATTCTTTTTTTTCTTTTTTCTTTTTTTAGATGGCAACTGGATAACTTTCCATATCAGAGAGGTAACATCTATATTCCTTATACTGAGGTACCGATCAAGATATACAGGTAGTTCCTCCTAGGAAAGGCATAACTCTCAGCACCCGAGGTTTACAACACCTTTGAGTATGGGCGAATGGTCTGAAGCAATAAATAGGCTTATTCAATATGAAGAAATAATTCATAATAATGCATTTCAAAGTTTTAATCAAGGATTGACTTCCAGGCAACATGTCTCAATAGGTAACATGAATATATGGACTCATGGATACTTTCTTTATACATTTCCACTTGATCCAAATGCCTGTGACTTTTGCAAATGTATCCATTCATAAATACCCCATCCACCCTTCTTTTTTCCCTTTACTTACATTAAAGTTACAGTATCTCACAAAAGTGAGTACACCCCTCACATTTTTGTAAATATTTTATTGTATATTTTCATTTGACAACACTGAAGAAATGACACTTTGCTACAATGTAAACGCGTACAGTAATTGAACACTGCAACATTTTTTATATACAGTATCTCACGAAAGTGAGTACACCCCTCACATTTTTGTAAATATTCTATCTTTTTATGTGACAACACTGAAGAAATGACACTTTGCTACAATGTAAAGTAGTGAGTGTACAGCTGTAAAGTACCAGTGTAAATTTGATGTCCCCTCAAAATAACTCAACATATGGCCCAGTTCCTACTTCATCTTTATGGTCCATGCACGCTAGCAGTGATCTTGGCAGGAAAAAAAATGCTAATTTTGAACAGTTTTTGTAAAAGCATTCAGGTGCGTTTAGTGGTTTTTTTCTGCCAGAAAACGTATCTCAAAAACCCAAAACAGAAGGGTTTTTTTCTGCCTCTAAATGCTGAGCTTAAAATATGCTTCTAAACATCCTAATGTGCATTGACACATAAGATAACATTGAGCTGCTTCTAGAGGCAAAATGCTAAACTTCTATAAGCAGAGTTTTTTTAAGCCAGTGTGCATGGACACTTACAGCCCAACTGTGAAACTTGGGATAATGCAAAGTGCACTATCTGCATGGCAAAATTGTACCTGTAATAATACAAGAAAGATAGAGTGTGGGTGGAGGACACAGGGGTGTTTCTCTATCCAATTCAAGACCCCTAACATACATTTACGGTTTGAAATGGTTTCTCTTTCTAAAAAAAGCGATCCAAGTGGCTGATTAGCTACCAGATCGTTTTTAAAAGCAGCAATGTCATTCCCCCCCATCACAAACCTGGTGCTGGAGGCCAATGAAGAGAGGGCTTCCCTTTGTGACTAAGTTCCAGACTCCTCTGAAAGTGAGAACAGGAGGAGTCAGGCTCAAAGTAGCACAGGTTGCCTGTAATGTTGTTTGCACACAAACTCAGAGGGTTTCTGATGTGCTAAGTAGTGGCTGCAGACAGGTGGTGCCTGTGAGACGTGGCAGGTGTGTGGTAGCACTGAGACAATGGGAAGTATGTTCAAACCAGAGTTCTGAGCCAATAGGATAAAAGAGCAGGCAAGGTCAGAGGAGTAGCCAAGGTCAGACACAGGAGAACAGAAGAGAATATCCATGGACAAGCCAAGATTAGGAGACATACAGGAGAATAATCAAGGACAAGCCAGGTCGGTAGCAGAGAACTTTCAGGAACAAGGATCACAGAACCCAGTACTAGCTGAAGGTCAATAAGTAACTTCAAACACTGACAGGCTTCCTTATAAATGCCCATGTGAAGTGCTGGTAGAGATGCTGGGTCTTAGAGCCCTTCTCCTGTCGTTGATGTCCTGACAGATGCTGGGTCCTAGAGTGCCTCTTTTGCCATTATTGCCCTGACACTCCCCCCTCACGGATCATTCTCCCCCCTCACCGGTGTTTCTTGTGCTTACCATTCTCTCCAGCAAGCCAGGAAACGATCGGGCAGTTCGTGTGGCTTGCCTCAGCGTTAAGAGATAAGATCCTTTCTCCTCACCTCTATGATCTAGGAGGCTGGAAGCAACGTCATGATGTCACTTTCGGTCTAAAGCGGATGTTAAACAATTTTTTTTTTAACCACTTGCAGACCGGACCATTTTGCTGGTCAAAGACCAGACCACTTTTGCGATTGGGCACTGCGTTGCTTTAACTGACAATTGCGCGGTCGTGCAACGTGGCTCCCAAACAAAATTGACGTCCTTTTTTTCCCACAAATAGAGCTTTCTTTTGGTGGTATTTGATCACCCCTGCGGTTTTTATTTTTTGCGCTATAAACAAAAATAGAGCGACAATTTTGAAAAAAACGCATTATTTTTTACTGTTTGTTATAATAAATATCCCCCAAAAATATATAAAAAAACATTTTTTTCCCTCAGTTTAGGCCGATACGTATTCTTCTACATATTTTTGGTAAAAAAAATCGCAATAAGCGATTATTGATTGGTTTGCGTAAAAGTTATAGCGTTTACAAAATAGGGATAGTTTTATAGCATTTTTATTAATAATTTTTTATTATTTTTTTTTTTTACTAGTAATGGCGGCGATATGCGATTTTTATTGTGACTGCGACATTGTGGGGGACCCATCGGACATTTTTGACACATTTTTGGGACCATTGTCATTTATACAGTAATCACTGCTATATAAATGCAGTGATTCCTGTGTAAATGACACTGGCAGTGAAAGGGTTAACCAGTGGGTGGCAGTGTAGGGGTTAAGTGTTCCTAGGGGTGTGTTACTAACTGTGGGGGGGTTGGGCTTTCATTTAGTGTACACTGATCTCTGCTCCAATCACATGGAGCAGAGATCAGCGTCACTAGTTGCTAGGCAGAATGGAGAAATGTTGTTTATACAGCATTTCCTCCATTTGGCAGCTCCGTGAGACGATCGCGGGGATGCCCGCGGCGATCGAGTCCGCGGGTCCCGCGACCGGACTCACGGGGGTCCCGACCAGCGCGGGAGCGCGCCGCCAGCGGCACGCTCCCGATGGCAGGGCGGCATCGAATATTGGACGTACCTGTACGCCAATATGCCTGCCCATGCCATTCTGTCGACGTACATCGTCGTGCGCTGGTCGGGAAGTGGTTAAAGCGTCAGATAAGGTTTTTTTTTTGGGGGGGGTTTGGTGCTTGAAGGTTATTGATCCCAGTTGTATCCATAAAGAGAACCTGTCGTCCCTTATTTCTATCACAAGGGATGTTTACAAGTTTACAAGTTAGAGGAATAAACGTGATCAAAGAAAAATTAAACTAAAGGGACAATGCAAAAAAAAAAAAAACGTAAAGCGCTTCATCCCTCTGCGCTCACGCGCAGAAGCGAACGCATACCTAGGTAACATGCACATATGTAAATGTGAGGTATTGCCGCTAATGTTATAGAGAAAGCAAAAATTCTAGCACTAGATTTCCTCTCTAACTCCAAACTGGTAAGCTGTAAAAAAATTTAAAGCGTCGCCTATGGAGATTTTTAAGTATCATAATTTGCTTAAAAAAAAATCTCAATAAGTGTATATTTATTGGTTTGCATGAAAGTTATAGCGTCTGCAAATAATGGTTTATATACTGTAATGTTGTTTTTTTTTTTTTTTGGAATAATAATCTTTATTGAAGACATTTTTTTAAAAGCACAGTGAAAGAAATTACAAACATTACAAAATAATGCCAATCTGTCACCAGTGAGTTGGCCCCAAATAAGGGAGGCATTACTCCCTTTTAAGCTAGACAGAAGTGCTGAGGGCAGAATTTTGGAAAGGAGATAAAGAAAAGGGGTTGTGTGAGCATGAAAGGGAATAAGGTTAACCATAGAGAAAAGAAGGGGCGATAGGTGAGTATACATTTTAAACACAGGCTTGTAACATACATAGGAGAAAATATTACCGATTACCTCAACCTAAAGCTTTGCTTTAGAGCATTGCAGTATATCCAACCATGTCATCTATATTTATGAAAATTGGCAATATTATGAAGCAACACTGTTTCTACTATCCCTGAGCCAGCTGCTCCAAATCTGTTGAAATAGAGGGCGTCTGTCCCGAATTAGGGCAAACATTCTTTCAAAATTTACGTGATCGTTCAAGAGTTCAATAGCTGAAAGAAGTGATGGAGCTTGTGATTTCTTCCATTCTTTTGCCAGTGCCCGCCTGGCAACAAATAAGGTGTGTCCTGTGAAAAATGTAATCCGATGAGGCCACTTATCTAGAGCTATGGCGAAGAGAGCTACTTCAGCACTTGGTAATTGAGCTGTGTCCGTGATGGAGGATATAAAGACAGAGACTTCCTTCCAGAACAAGACCATTTTTTTGGGCATTGCCACCATATATGAGCTATAGAGCCCACGTGTCTACATTGTCTCCAGCACATTGTAGATTAGGAAGCTGGAAAATGGTGGGCTAGCACTTGAGGTGTTAGGTTAATTTTTTTTATACTAGTAATGGCGGTGATTGATCACGCCCTAAACCCAGATGTATGTAGTGGCATATGGGTATGTCGCTTTGATTACACCAGCCGCTTGCTTGCAATTGTCGTTGGGTGGTCAGGAAGTGGTTAACCATTTCCCGCACAGCCTATAGCAGAATGATGGTGTAAGGATCAAGATATGTGGAAACAAAATGGTTGACAGTATGTTTTACTAAATACTTGTCTGTCTTTATCCTTCTCAGTAAAATAAGGACTCATCATCTTTAGTCACGTACGCATAAGAAGAGGCCACATCAGCCCTAAAAAGCAGTCTACGCCCAGAAGATTGTCTTATCAGCTGATAACACCTGGAGAATTGCCTTTTCTTTGCAAACTGTTTTTTTTTTACATTGCTGATGCTTGCCTTTTTCTGTCTATAAAAGATGTAATAAAGAGCCTCAGAGTCAGAGTTAAGTACGGACTTCTGAGCAGAAATACTGAGTACCTCCGTGTCTCTTTGCTTAGATAAGAACTCTAACTAACAATTGGGAAACGGTAACATAACCTGACAAATAGGTGACTTGTTGAGGTCACACCTAACATTCTGGCGCCCGAACAGGGACCTGCAGAAAGAAACTACAAAGAGGCGAACGAACATAAGGACGGAACGAAGTGGTCGGGCACATCAAGAACCACAGACAAAAACCTGCGCAGGTAAGAAAAGCTTTATTTTCTTATAAACTCTGTGCTTCTTAGATTTGTGCCCACCTGATCTGTCTGAATTGTTCTTCAGGTAAACACCAACCTCTGTAGTAAGCGGGTCTTGAACTTAATATTTTGGCTTATGTTACCGTTGTTTCTTGTCTGTCTACTTGTCATCTGTCTGTTGTGAATGAGATAAGCCCTGTTTGTATGGTGTGAATTGAAACATATATCATCCCAATGGGTAACGGAATGCGCCCTTAACTCGTAAGAGTACTTTGGGGGTCCGACACTTAAGTTTGATATACGCTTTTTGATTCATGAGCCTAAAAACGGGTTGAAAGTATAAGTCCTGACTGCCTCGATAAAGCAGGAATAAGAAACGAATGCTGAGAGATTCCATGGTAATGGGAAGGGAATAAGGTCTCCACAAAGTCCCGGAGATCTAGTCATATGTGTTTGGCCACCTATAAGTGATGATTGTGATTGTCGTGTCTGCTGTATTAGTAGTCGCATTCATTGTCTGGTTGGGGTATAAAGTAGTTCGGTTTCAAAGTAAATACCCCGGACAAAGTTTTAATATTTTGGCACCCTAGGAGGAGAAGGCAACGAGACACTTAATAAGTGATCCAAACGCCACCTAGGCAAGACTGTCAAAATGGGCCAGACACAGGGTAAACCCCAGGAGGAATCTCAGAAATGTTATAGTGTTAAAGACATAATTACAATGTTGTATGGGAAGGATAAGGCACAAGGCACAAATAGGATTCTCAAGAAATTGGGGATGGATGGAGAAAATGGATTAAGTGTAGAAGGTTGGGAAGAAATAAAGAAAGACAGACAGGGAGAGATATTGAAAAACGGATGGGTATCACAAATACAATGTCTAATTAAGGTATCCAACAGGGCTAAAGAGGAGGGATGGGAGTATTGTCAGGAAAAGGGTGGATGGGATATGAAGGTCCGACACAAAAGTCTTCCTTCTGCTCCCGGCGATAGGGTAAATACGGGAGATACTCCACCTCCTTATAACACCACCACACCAGGTAATGAAAGACCAAAACTTTATCCTTCCTTAAGAGGAAGAGGGTGGGTATGCCGAGTATGCGGTACCCAGAACCCAGACTGGGCACAGGAATGTGTGCATTGCGGCGCTCAAAGACCAGAGCCCGTAGCTCCAGTCCATAGTCGGACTAGGGTAATACAAGTGAATAATTCAAATTTCGGGCAGGAAGGAGAACCGCCTACGGTGACTCGACAAGTTGTCTTGAGGGCATGGGCACCTTGGACAGCTAACACTCTTATGGCACTGGTACAGAATGCTCCTGATCCCTTAGCAAAACCCGCCGCCTTCTGCAGATTTGTGACACAGTTGCTGGACACACATGAAGCAGCTTGGCAAGATGGGGAAGATATATGTAGACATAAAATGACACTGACAATGTTTAATCAATTCATGACTAGACTTACCCCACTTAGACCGAATGGGGATCCTGCCACGGACCCGCCAGGAGTACATCCTCGTCATATAGATTCTAGACCCCTGTTTATTGCTCAGTTACGAGAATTTTGCCAAGAGAAACAGCGGGAAAGGGGCTCAACGGCGCCCATAAAACAAGCCCCAGGTCAGACTGTTACCGAATTTTACCTTAATATGGAAAGCATGATGGCTGACGAAGGGCTAGATTTAGCCCTACCCATCACCATTAGGGCTTTCAATCGACAGTTTATGGAAGGATTAGTACCACAAATAGGTGACAAACTAAAGACGTGTACTCCTGAATGGAGAGCCTTACAGGACAGAGGAGCGCTGTTGCAGAAAGCACACGGTATCGAAGCTGATCTAACAGAAACTAAACCTAGGAGGACACCGGGAGTTAACACTGTTGCCCGGGTTAGGGAAGGAGGGAACTCCTCCCGTAGACCTCTTACCTGCTATTACTGCGACAAGGTAGGACATATAAAAAGAAATTGTAGAAAAAGGATAAAAGACGAACAGGAAGGAAGCACGGACAGAGACGAGAGGGACAACAGACAGAGGAGTGGCAACGATAGGGACGATACGGCATGACTTGCCCCGGTCCTAGCTGAATCAGAGAACAAAATGCTCCACATGTTGATGAAGGTGGAAGGTAAACATATTCCTTGTTTGGTTGACACAGGAGCGTCACGCAGTCTGTTGTCTGATTCAGTAGTCCCGCCACACATGACGTCCCGTGACACCATACCCATAAGTGGTTACGACGGACTCCTGACTGATGCCCCGCTGACTAAACCTTTAAAAGTTACCATTACAGACAGATTTGACAGGGGGGAGTAATGATGATAATGGTGTAGACACAGCACAAGATACTCAGGATTCTGACACACTTTCGTTTCAGGACATAACATCTGATGAACACGATTGTTTTCAACTTATGGAACAAGAAACCACGGGGTTCCCACATGTCACAGACATACCCATTGCAAATGCAGAACACACACTGTACATAGATGGTAGTAGATTTGCCGATGACAAAGGTAAATATCACACAGGTTATGCTGTGGTAACGGACACACAGGTAATTGAGGCAAAGTCACTACCAGCACACATGTCGGCACAAGAAGCGGAACTAACCGCTCTGGAGAAAGCCTTAGAACACTTGGAGGGACAAGAAGGGAACGTTTACACTGATTCCGCATACGCCTACGGAGTTGCACATGATTATGGCCAAATATGGAAAGCTAGAGGTTACCTTACAGCAGCAGGCACACCTGTTAAACATGGTGAAGGAATCAAAAGAGTCCTGAACAATCTTCAAAAGGTTAAAAGAGTAGCCATCATGAAGATAGCGGCACACACGAGCGCAAAAACAACTGAGGCAAAAGGAAACGCATTTGCAGATTTAACTGCAAAGAAGGCAGCTCTAGGGGAAGTAAGCCCTGAGACCTTAGCCACGGTACAGGTGAGTATGCCCGAAACCACATGGCAGCAGCTAATCGAACTACAGGAACAAGCAGGGGCTATTGAGAAGGACCGTTGGGTTAAGGAGGGAGCTGCACCAGGCCTTGACAATGTATGGAGAGAAGGAGACAAAATATGTCTACCCGCTTCTCTATACCCCGCAATGGCAGCGGCTGTCCACTTACCCACTCATGTCAGCTCCAATTCTATGTATAGGATTGTAAGCCAAGGATGGCTAGCCCCTGGATTCAGTAGTACTGCAAGGAACTACTGTGCTGCATGCCAAATCTGTCTGATTAATAACCCAGGACAGAGAGTGAAAACCCCACGTAAACATCAGGTCCGGGCCCAATATCCCTTTCAGGGACTGCAGATTGACTACATACAAATGCCTAAGAGCGGCCCCTTTGAATTTGTTCTCGTGTGCATCTGCCTATTTTCAGGCTGGCCCGAAAGTTATCCTGTAAAATCAGCTACGGCAAAAGCCACCGCCAAGAAACTGATTACTGAGCTGATACCTAGGTTTGGTCTCCCAGAAACAATAGAATCAGATAGGGGGACACATTTCACGGGAGAAATAATGCAAAATGTGATGGCAATGTTAGGGGTTCAACAAAGTTTTCATACTCCTTACCACCCACAGAGTTCAGGATCAGTAGAAAGAGTAAATGGTACAATCAAGCTGAAAGTACAAAAGGCCATGCAGGAGTTGAACAAACCATGGCCTGAGTGCCTACCCTTAGCTTTGTTCTCTATTAGGTACACCCCAACAGGAAAAACCGGGTTATCCCCATATGAAATACTGTTTGGGAGTGCACCTAGATTAGGTTTATATTTTCCTCAAAGTATGCAATTGCAATGTGATAGTTTAACTACGTATGTAATACAGTTACAACAGCGTCTGACTAAAATCCACAAGAGTGTGTATTCTTCTCTTCCAGACCCTAATTCTGTCACAGGTACTCACGACTTACAACCGGGAGACTATGTGTATGTAAAGAAACATACCAGGAAGACACTGGAACCAAGGTTTGAAGGTCCTTTCCAGGTGCTATTGATTACAGCAACCTCAGTGAAATTGGAAGGGAAACCTACCTGGATCCACGCTTCTCACTGTAAAAAGGAGCCAGTTGGCAAATGACAACATGTATCTTTTTATTGTTTCAGTAATCCTGGCTAATAGTTTGGTTACCTCACAGAATAAAATACACAAGGATGAAGGATTTTCTAAAAAAATGTTATTACTGAAGTTTAAATATGCTTATGCCCAGAAGTCAGGATATGAGAAATGTTGGATTTGTAGCAAATTACACCCCAGCACAGCAAGTATACCACTGATGGCAGTTCCTATAAACTATACTGATCTTGCTAACAGTAGCATTAACATAATTAGAACAAATACCAGCGAGACAGTAATGTTTAAGTCAAATGGCCTCGCCTTTTCCCCTGATTGGTGTTTCAACCTAGGGAAAACAACGGGAGGAAATGGAGAATGCCAAGACAGCAAATTTAACTTGTCCATTTTCATACCAAAAGCTACTCCTGGGAAAAACACGGTCTTCTACCCTAGTATAACCCACACACACCAATCGTTAGCTGAGTTCCTCGGTAATATTTCAGACAACAACACCAGGTGGTTAGTGAGTAACCTATCTCTTTATGGATACACCTCCCTTTATAGAAATAATATCGGTAGTAGATCAGTAGCACTGGGAAATAATATATATATCTGTTGTGAGGATAAATGTTATACTTGGATACCTAGAAGAGCGCAGGGATGGTGCTACCTCGCAAGTTTAGTACCAGTAATGGGAGTAGTAGGTGATGAACGAGGTGATCACCTATTAGAAGCTAGCATGCACCCTAGGTATCCCCTCAGGTATCGTAGTAAAAGAGAAATATTCCTGAAGAAGGACATGGCATGGGCTTGGTTCCCGTCCTGGACAGGATGGGGTATAGACTTAATGAAACGACTAAATAACTATACAGGAATTATTAATGATGTTTTGGAGAAAAACTCTGATGATATTACTAAGTTAAATCTGGAGACCAGAGCCATCAGACAACAATTAGAATTACATGAATTAGCAATTGAAAGTATGAGTGCAGCACTGACAGGACTCTGTGAAACTACTGAGGACTATGAGTGCTGTACTTGGATACATAACACCAGCATTGAGGTACCTGACTATTATGACATCATTGCACAACACCGTACGGAAGTAAAGAATTTACAAGAGAAGGCCCGAAATATTGGTCGCGACTGGGATCCGTTTGGTGGAACTTTTAGTTTCTCAGGGTTATTCTCTTGGGTTAAGAAGGCAGCAATGACAATTATAGTGGTGCTCTTATTCGTATTTTTCTTTTATGCATGCTCTAAACTGCTCATGTGCTTTTGCAAGAAAGCCAAGGTAAATGCTGCGGAAAAGATGGAACTTTTGTGAAGATAGGTGGATTTAGATCCTTGACATCACCCATCTTGCAGAAAAGCCACTCTTCCTGAATTTTAGATGTTGGTACTGTCCAGGGGGATGGGTGTATACCCCTCTGACAACTCGCGGTCAGGGAGAGTACTCTGGATATAGGCCGACTAGAACTTGTTCAGGTGGACCCAGGGCAAGAGGGAGGGGTGATGTCAAAGGGGGAAATGTAAGGATCAAGATATGTGGAAACAAAATGGTTGACAGTATGTTTTACTAAATACTTGTCTGTCTTTATCCTTCTCAGTAAAATAAGGACTCATCATCTTTAGTCACGTACGCATAAGAAGAGGCCACATCAGCCCTAAAAAGCAGTCTACGCCCAGAAGATTGTCTTATCAGCTGATAACACCTGGAGAATTGCCTTTTCTTTGCAAACTGTTGTTTTTTTACATTGCTGATGCTTGCCTTTTTCTGTCTATAAAAGAGATGTAATAAAGAGCCTCAGAGTCAGAGTTAAGTACGGACTTCTGAGCAGAAATACTGAGTACCTCCGTGTCTCTTTGCTTAGATAAGAACTCTAACTAACAATTGGGAAACGGTAACATAACCTGACAAATAGGTGACTTGTTGAGGTCACACCTAACAATGGCAAGACTGTGGTTCTGTTATTCTCACTGGACGTCATATGACATCTTTCAGGCTAACATGCTGGTGTGCGCCCACGAGAAGCGCGAAGTTTGGCGATCTCTGGTGCTGTGTGTTACTCTGATACACCGCATCTTCGATCATGTTAAGAAGCCTCTGATGGAGGCTCCTTACCATGTGATCAGATCATAGCTTGAACCAGGAAGTACCGGTAAACGGCTTTCCTCGTTTCTCGCTGACAGGTAGAGCCAATCGGCAGCTCTTCCTGTCAGAGGGGGGTCTGCACTGATAATCAGCACATTGATTATCAGCGCAGCCCCCAAGAGAGGTGCCTATCAGCTGCCAATCAGTGCTCATCAGCTGCCAGTCTGTGCCCCATCAGAAATGCCTGCCAATTCCCATCAAAGTGCCACTCAGTGCCTATAAATGTGCCAATGATTGCCCCATCAGTAATGCCTGTCAGTGCCCTTCAGATGCCAATCAGTAATGCCTGTCAGTAGCTCCTCATCAGTGCTGCCTATCCAGTGCCATCTATCAGTGCCACCTATCAGTGCCCATCCGCACCGCCTATCGGTGCCACCTTTTAGTGCCCATCGGGGCAGCCCATCAGTGTAGCCTATCGGTACCCATCAGCACTGCATATCAGTGTAGCCTATCGGTGCCCATCAGTGCTGCATATTAGTGCCGCCTATCAGTGCCCATTAATTCTACATATCAGTGCCTCCTCATCAGTGTCCATCAGTGCCACCTCATCAGTGCCAACAATTTAGGTCTTTTTTAGTTTGTTTAGCAAAAAATAAAAACCCCAGTGCTGATAAAATACCACCAAAAGAAAGCTCTATTTGTGGGAAGAAAATTATAAAAATGTATTCTGGGTACAGTGTTGTATGGCCGCGCAATTGTCATTCAAATTGCGACAGCGCTGAAAGCTGAAAATTGTCCTGGGCAGGAAGTGGGGAAAGTGCCCGGTATTGAAGTGGTTAAACCGAATGGGTTGATTTACAAGGCGATCGTTTGCAATCACAGTTGCTATTTTAGCATCTCAGGTAACCTGAAGTGGGATGTGGAGAAGACACCTGTGATGTTTGAGGAGCCTTCACATACAGTCTTTTGCTGTCCTCCGTCTTCTATAATTGATAAGAGCCTTTGAGAGGCAGACCAAATATCAGCAGCCTTCCTCCAGCTTCTAGTGAATGAAAGTCATTAGTTGCCTCTGAAATATGGCCCTTAATTATTTTAGGTAACAAAATACAATCAAGAGCTATTTCACGTAATAAAAGCTACAGGTATTAAACCTCTAGATTGCAATTGCTTATGTTCTGTAATATGCTTCTCCTCGCCTCTAATGATGTTTAATGATGTTGATATAAATAAAAAGACACCCGTAGGAGCAGTTGAAGAAAATGTTGGCGCTGTCATCTCTCGCTTCCGTTGTGGGGCCGGGCAAGGCATGATGGTTAAAAATGTCACATAGCACTCATTTGGCTCATATTCCTGGATTTTCTCGATCTCTCTCTTGTGTTTTCTCTCCGTGACCTTGCTCACCCTCGCAATATTACTTGAGCGAAACGACACAGATGTGCTGCGGAGATGCTCTACAACGCAAAACCAACTTTAACCACTTGCTTACTGGGCACTTAAACCCCCCTCAGTCCCAGACCAATTTTCAGCTTTCAGCGCTGATGCACTTTGAGTGACAATTGCGCGGGCATACAACACTGTACCCAAATGAAATTTTTATCATTTTTTTCCCACAAATAGAGCTTTCTTTTGGTGGTATTTAGTTACAGCTCGGAGTTTTATTTTTTGCTAAACAAACAAAAAAAGATGCAAAAAAAAAAAAAAAAAAATCATGTTTTAATAGTTTGTTATAAAATTTTGCAAACGGGTCATTTTTCTCCTTCATTGAAGTGCTCTGATTAGGCGGCACTGATAGGCTGCATTGGTGGGCACTGATGGGCTGCATTGGTGGGCACTGATGGGCTGCATTGGTGGGCACTGATGGGCTGCACTGGTGGGCACTGATAGGCATAGTTAAGGCGGCACTAATAGGCACAGATAAGGCGGCACCGATGGGCACAGATAAGGCGGCACTGATGGGCAAAGATGGGCACAGATAAGATGGCACGGATGGGTGGCACGGATAAGTGGCACGGATGGGTGGCACGGATGGGCACTGATAGGTACCACAGATAGATGGGACTGATGGGCACTGATAGGTGGCACTGATAGGTGGCTCTGATAGGTGGCACTGCTGGGCACTGATGGGCGGCACTGCTGGGCACTGATGGGCGGCACTGCTGGGCACTGATGGGCGGCACTGGGGTGCAGCACCTTTGAGGCAGATTGGGTGGCACTGTGGGTGGCACTGTGGGGTGGCACTGTGGGTGGCACTGTGGGCACTATGGGCACTGACAGGGGGCACTGACGGGGGGCACTGACGGGGGGCACTTACTTTTTCTTTTATTTTACTTCAGGATGGCACTGCGGGAGGCAGGTGGGCACAGGCAGGTGGCAGGTGGTCCCTTGTATTGATGGCCGTGATCGGGACTGATGTCCCGATCACGGCCGCCGGTGATCGGCTTTTTTTTTCTCTCCTCACGCTGTCAGCGCGAGGAGGAATAATAGCCGATTACCGGCTCCGTTCTATCACATGATCAGCTGTCATTGGCTGACAGCTGATCACGTGATAAGGGGTCGGGATCGACCCCTTACACGGATCGGTGATCAGGCGAGTCTCACGGACTCGCCGATCACAGAGCGCGCCGCGCGCGCCCCTCAGGGGGCGCGCAGGCCGCTCGTAACCAGGACGACGTCAATAGACGTAGTCCTGGAAATGTAGGTCCGCGCTAATGCCGTCATTTGGCAATAGCGCGGATCTGAAGTGGTTAAAGAAACCTGTCAGTTGTGAGATTTTGTATTTATCAAGAAATTTGATGCCAACAATGGAATATTCTAGTATATTTTTGCTTCAGAAAATTGGGATAATCGGAGTGCCCATTTTATAAAACAGGGAATTATCGAGAATGGCGCAGGTAGAGATACTGCTAAGCTACAACATAATCATACATTATAAATATGCTGTGAGGGTGTAGGATTGTAGTAAAAAACTCCATAGGTTTAAAGGTATCCATGGCAGCTCCTCAATGAGACTGAAGTAATCTCTGCAGTATATATAGGAAACAGCAGAGGGCACCAAATAAGTGCAGTGTATTGAAAAAACTTTATTAAAACAAGTGGCAACTCACAAGATACATAAGGATAAGAGCATGTAATTCACCTTGTGTGTTGTGCTGCTGAAAGTAAGCTCCTGCAGAGAGTTCGGAACAGAGATTGTGCACCAGTCCCCTTTGATCTTTTCAAAGCTTTAATGTAGAACTTGGAAGAAGGTAGTAGGAGAGAGTTAGGTTTCTCAGATACCAGTAGCAGATCACTTACAGACTCTTTGGATCAAGAAAGTGTCAGAACCTTTAACCCGACCTGGCAACATGTAAGCACGTTTTTAGATTCTGGTGGGTCACCAGGTCCTTCTGAGAGACCAGCCTTCATCCTGGCTCTCTCCAGCAAGGGTTACATAGTTACATAGTAGGGTTCTCTCTCCCCTGGGTCTTCTCACCTTGGTATGGCTTCTTCCACACTGGGCAAGACAGCCTCAGGTCCACCTCAGCATTAGTAGGTCCCAGACAGGCTTCTGGGCCTACAAGAGGAGCTCACTTCAGCAGCACCTCCTTAGGCCAGAGGCCTCAGACAAGAGAGAGAGCACATGGCCCAGCCCAAATACATATAATCTCCCAGAATGAACAAGTGGCAAAGAACCTCTTACTGGGCTTGCTGGAAGAAATATAAATATTCATAACCCAGTCTAGTTGTACCATCTCTATGGCCTGAGGCACTAGGGACACCTACTGGTGACAGTGAGAAAAATGCACAACCCACTGAGCTTAGAGAAAGACCAGATATAAACTCTACAATTAGTCTCAGCTGCCTATAGCCCAGCTACTAAATTTGCATTATAGCCCCAGTTTAGAACCAGGGGGCTACACTGGGTTAAAGTAGAACCAAAGGCAAAACCTTTATTTTCACTTTGGATAGTGTAAGGGAGGGTGTCAGGGAACTCACCATATGTATGCCCGTCCCCGAAGCAAATCTTCATGCCCAGAGGCTTATACGGGCTTTTCATCACTCTCAAAAGTCGGTTCAAAGGGGCACCCGGAGGCTGCCCTTAAGGGGGGGGCACTGTCAGGGAACTCACCATATGTATGCCCGTCCCCGTATAGCAGCAGTTCCTCTTCGTTCTAGGCGCCATGCGCGGTGTCCCCGTCAGAGGCGTACGAGTTCCGGGACGGACGGACGCACGCTAATCCGAACATGTGGACGTACACCAATCCGAACACGCGGAGGCATCCGCGCAAACTGAACGTATGTACGTATTCACGCACGGACGGCCACTTCCACCAATCCTGGCTCACTTCCCTCTATATAAACAGGATCCTGGCCTGACACCAGTGCTGGATCGTCTTCAGCTACTCCTGAGAGACCTGATCGTTGTTCCTGTGACCTTGTTCCTGTGATCCTTGTTCCTGTGACCTTGTTCCTGATACCCATTCCTTGGATACCCCTTGTTATGATCTCCTGGACTACTACTGACCTCGGCTTGGACTTTCGACTTTGGCTTGCTTCCTGATTCTGTACCTCATTTGCTAGCACGTTACCAGACCCTTGCTCGTCCTTGACTACGCACCTGCCTCTTGTTCCTGTACCGCATTGCCCGCCAGTTGCCGACCTTGCCTGTTATAGACACGCAGTGCTTCCTGCATACCTGCTGAACTTCCGCTGCCTACCTCCGTGACCAGTTTACACCTCTTCTTCCGTGAGGACCCAGCGTCTCCAGGTCTTCAACTTCCACCTGCAGGCACCTGCACCCTTTCGTTGTCTTCACACTCCCTGTTCCCACCTCCAGGGGCGTGGAGACCGGAACCGTGCGAGAGGCCACCCTCAACAGTCTGACTCCGCTGTAAGGTACGTGATAGTACGATCCAGCCAGAAAAATTGAGTCAGACAGGGGGGCCTCACCTTTGGAAGCCTTGTGCCAACAGATCTCTGCCCTTTCCCAGGCAGTTCAGGGCCTGCAAGATGGTTACCATCAACTTGAGCAGAGAGTGGAGTCATTAACGCCAAACACTGCTGCTTCCCAAGGGGCTACAGCATCCCGGTCCGCCAGTCCGGCAACTTCAGCATCTATACCTGCAGTAGTGGTGCCATCCCCTGAGCCTCGAGTTCCTACTCCAGAGCGGTTTTCCGGAGATCGCAGCAAATTCCGTGCCTTTCGTAATGCATGCCAATTATACTTTCTGCTACAGCCTCGCACCTTCTCCTTGGAAAGCACAAAAGTGGGGTTCATCGTCTCCTTGCTTCAGGGGGAACCTCAGACCTGGGCCCACCGCCTATTGGAACAGGCCAGCCCTCTACTTGATACAATGGACTCCTTCCTGAACGAGATGGCTAAATTATATGACGATCCTCAGCGTGCCACAACTGCTGAGGCCAGTCTCCATGCTCTGCAACAGGGTCGCAGACCTGTAGAGGATTATGTGACGGACTTTAGGCGGTGGAGTTCTGATACTCAATGGAACGAAGCCGCCCTATGTTACCAATTCCGCATTGGACTTTCCGAGCCATTAAAAGACGAGTTGGCCCGTATCGGAGTTCCCTGTTCTTTAGAGGACCTCATACAGGTATCAATCCAAATCGACCGCCGTCTCAGGGAACGGAGATCTGAGAGAATTGGCCAGATTCGTCCCACTTGGATGTTACCCAAGGTCCCGAATCATCCTCCCATTTCCACACCTGCTCCCATCTCCGAAGCTCCAGAGCAAATGCAATAAGGATTGCTTTGTTCACCGTTGTCTTCAGAGGAAAAGCTACGCCGACGCCAGAACAATCTCTGCCTTTATTGTGGGGAAGCTGGTCATTATGCAAATACATGTCCAAATAAGATTCGTAAGTTCAAAAACTCATCTCTTGTATCCAATGCATTACCTCTGACAAGATCAATTCATATTGCTGTCCCCCTTTCCTTACAGCTTCCAGAAGGAACACTCCAGGTTCAAGCTATAATTGATTCTGGTGCCTGTAGCTGCTTCATTGACCATGCTCTCGTTCTGCAACACAACATTCCATTGACACTCAAGCAACGCCAACTCTCCATACGGTTAGCAGATGGATCCAACATCAGATCGGGTCCCATTACCCATGAGACTCAACCATTGTCCGCCAACATCCTATCCGATCACCAAGAACTACTCCGCCTGGATGTCATTTCTTCACCACTATTCCCAATCATTTTGGGAATGCCCTGGTTACAAGCTCATAATCCCCAAATAAACTGGATAACTGGTGAGGTTGTGTTTCGGTCCACTTACTGCCTCCAGAATTGTATCAAAATCTCACACCACCTGGTCCCGGTCATTGCCTGTTCAGGCCCTACATCTGAGCTCCAGAGACTGGTTCCAACCACATATCATAATTTCCTAGACGTGTTTGACAAACGAAAGGCGGACACGCTCCCTCCTCACCGGGTCTACAATTGCCCAATCGAGTTATTGCCTGGAGCCGAAATTCCGTTCGGAAGGATATTTCCCCTATCGGAACCTGAACTTCTGGTCCTCAAAGAATACATAGATGAGAACCTCAAGAAAGGATTTATCCGACATTCCTCTTCTCCAGCCGGTGCTGGAATATTCTTTGTTGAAAAGAAGGACCATTCGCTCCGCCCCTGTGTCGATTACAGGGATTTGAATAAAGTGACGATTAAAAATCGCTATCCCCTTCCATTGATTCCGGAATTATTCCTGAGACTTCGATCAGCAAAAATATTTACAAAACTGGATTTACGAGGGGCCTATAACCTAATCAGAATCCGTAAGGGGGATGAATGGAAAATGGCTTTTCGGACACGCTTTGGCCACTTTGAGTATCTGGTCATGCCATTCGGACTCTGCAACGCACCAGCTACTTTTCAACATTTTGTTAATGATATTTTCAGGGACTTTTTGGATTTGTTCGTAATTGTTTATTTGGATGACATTTTGGTATTCTCAAACTCTCTAGAAACCCATCGTGACCATGTAAAACAAGTTCTTCTGAGATTAAGGCAAAATGGGCTCTATGCTAAAGCCGAGAAGTGCGAGTTCGAACGTCAAACCATTCAGTTTCTTGGTCTGGTGATATCAACAGAGGGAGTAGAAATGGATCCTCAAAAGGTTTCAGCCATTTTATCCTGGCCACCTCCAACTGACAAAAGAGGGGTACAACGCTTCATTGTATTCTCCAATTTTTACAGGAAGTTTATCAAAAACTTTTCCAGTGTTATAGCCCCCATCACGCAACTCACCAGCAAACAAAACCGTTTTCAATGGTCCATTGAGGCTCAAGCTGCGTTTGATGAACTAAAAGGACTATTCACATCTGCCCCAATACTCAAACACCCTGACCCTGCTCTACCTTACACTCTGGAAGTGGACGCTTCAGAGAATGCTGTAGGCGCCATTCTGTCCCAACGCCAAGGGCCTAAGTCATTAATGCACCGTGTAGCGTTCTTTTCCAAAAAACTAAGTACGTCGGAAAGGAACTACGATGTGGGAGATCTTCTGGCAATCAAATTGGCTTTAGAGGAATGGCGGTATCTTCTGGAGGGGGCAACACATCCAATATTGATTTATACAGATCATAAAAATTTGGAATACCTCAGAACAGCCAAACATCTCAGGCCCCGGCAAGCAAGATGGGCTCTTTTCTTCTCCCGCTTTAATTTTCATATAACCTACAGACCAGGATCCAAGAACAGTAAACCTGACGCATTATCCCGTATGTTCTCTGAAACTGAAGCCTCATCCCCTCCAGACACTATTTTGCATGCTGGGAACTTTTTATTAACACAAACCAGTTTTCTATCACAGGTTCAGCAGTCATCTCGAGGAGCATCAGTCCCTCCAGATACTAACCTCCAAGAAAAAGATGGTCTCCTCTGGCGAGGGAGTAAACTATTCATCCCTCAAAACCTTCGCACCTCCGTTCTACAGGCTTGTCATGACTATCCCCTGGCAGGTCACTTTGGGGGTCACAAGACTATAAATTTAGTTCAAAGACATTTCTGGTGGCCAAACCTTGCAAAGGACTGCAGAAACTATGCTAGCTCTTGTTCAACCTGTCTCCGGAATAAAAATAGCAAAAATAAAGCCTGGGGATTGTTGAGACCATTACCTATCCCTGAAACACCATGGGATAAGATCGCAATGGACTTTATTGTTGAGCTTCCTCCCTCTGAAGGATTCTCCTCTATCTTCGTGGTGGTGGATCGCTTTTCCAAAATGGCACACTTCATTCCCATGAAGGGAACTCCATCTGCAACTGAGACAGCCAGAATATTCATTAGAGAAATTGTTAGACTCCATGGAATTCCCGGTGATATTGTCTCTGATCGTGGAGTCCAGTTTACGTCAAAATTTTGGAAGTCATTGTGTGAAGCTCTGGGTATCAAATTAAATTTCTCTTCAGCCTACCATCCCCAAAAAAACGGGCAGACCGAACGCACTAATCAGACATTGGAACAATATTTACGTTGTTTTACTTCTTTTTCTCAGGAGGATTGGGCCTCAATATTACCCTTGGCAGAATTTGCATTCAATAACTCTACTCACTCTGCCACAAACCAGTCACCATTCTATTCTAACTATGGTTTTCATCCCTCTTTCCTGCCAACATCCATACTGGATTCTCCTGTACCAGCCGTCCAGGATAGGCTGAATTTCTTTGTTACCAACAATCAGGTACTTAAAGAAACCCTTTCCAAGGCACAGGAGGACGATAAAAAAAATTTTGACAGGAAAAGAAGGGGAGAATTGGATTTAAAGGTCGGTGATCGTGTATGGCTTTCAACCGCAAACCTGAAACTGGCGTGTCCCTCTAAAAAATTGGGACCCAGATATTTGGGACCTTTTCCAGTTAAAAAGAAAATTAATTCAGTGGCCTATGAACTTGAACTTCCCGGCTCATTCAAAATCCATCCTGTATTCCATACTTCTCTACTTAAGCCTGATGTACCTAATTCCTTTCCAGATCGGGAGTTAGGCCCTCCAGAAGCTATATTGATAGATGGGGAGGAGGAGTTCGAGATCGAAGCCATTTTGGACTACAGGAAACGTCAAGGACAAAACCAATACTTGATTAAGTGGAAAGGCTTTGGTCCTGAAGAAAATTCCTGGGAACCCGAAGCAAATCTTCATGCCCAGAGGCTTATACGGGCTTTTCATCACTCTCAAAAGTCGGTTCAAAGGGGCACCCGGAGGCTGCCCTTAAGGGGGGGGCACTGTCAGGGAACTCACCGTATGTATGCCCGTCCCCGTATAGCAGCAGTTCCTCTTCGTTCCAGGCGCCATGCGCGGTGTCCCCGTCAGAGGCGTACGAGTTCCGGGACGAACGGACACACGCTAATCCGAACATGTGGACGTACACCAATCCGAACACGCGGAGGCATCCGCGCAAACTGAACGTATGTACGTATTCACGCACGGACGGCCACTTCCACCAATCCTGGCTCACTTCCCTCTATATAAACAGGATCCTGGCCTGACACCAGTGCTGGATCGTCTTCAGCTACTCCTGAGAGACCTGATCGTTGTTCCTGTGACCTTGTTCCTGTGATCCTTGTTCCTGTGACCTTGTTCCTGATACCCATTCCTTGGATACCCCTTGTTACGATCTCCTGGACTACCACTGACCTCGGCTTGGACTTTCGACTTGCTTCCTGATTCTGTACCTCATTTGCTAGCACGTTACCAGACCCTTGCTCGTCCTTGACTACGCACCTGCCTCATGTTCCTGTACCGCATTGCCCGCCAGTTGCCGACCTTGCCTGTTATAGACACGCAGTGCTTCCTGCATACCTGCTGAACTTCCGCTGCCTACCTCCGTGACCAGTCTACACCTCTTCTTCCGTGAGGACCCAGCGTCTCCAGGTCTTCAACTTCCACCTGCAGGCACCTGCACCCTTTCGTTGTCTTCACGCTCCATGTTCCCACCTCCAGGGGCGTGGAGACCGGAAACGTGCGAGAGGCCACCCTCAACAGTCTGACTCCGCTGTAAGGTACGTGATAGAGGGTTATGACCATTGTCAGTTTTTGTTCCATCTGTGCCCCACTGGGGAGATTTCCCTTCACCCATCTGGTTGTCATCTGATTCGCCAGACGGATGGAGAATGCATCACCATTTGTCTGATTTCTAGCGGCCTGGATCAGATATAGGCGAGTGTCAGTGGACACATATTCGCTGACATCCACCGCCCCATAGAGATCAATGGGTGGTTGGATTGGGTCCACCTGAAAAACGGACAGGCGGACCCGATCGGTCCACTGGTGTGAAAGGGGTCTAAAAAACAAAAAAACAGCTAGGAGGTAGGGCTTTTTAGTCCACATGTCTTACCACTGACTAGTGAGATCAGAGGTTTGCACAAGGAGGTACAAAGGGCCTACATGTGGTCCTCAGTCCTCAGGTTGGGCACCAAGGGGATAAACCTAAACCTAGGGAACCCCTTTTTTATGCAAACCTGCTATGTAAAAAAAAAAAAAGATGGTTTCTGAATTAGCATGTTCTAAAGGAAGCACCGCTCAGACAGGCAAGTTCCCCAAGTCCTCTCAATTTCAATCAATTCAGTCAATTTTTTCATGAGCACCAGGTTCATCTGCTGAATTCAGATGCACTGTTTGTATGGCCCTCAGCTTCACCCTCCACAATCAAACTATCCGATGACAAAGCCTCAATAGCAAACTGAGAGGCACCCATTGGATAGCTGAAAGCAGGGGCGGACTGACAACTCATGGGGCCCCTGGGCAATAGGAGATTATGGGACCCCCAGGCAATCAGAGATTATGGGGCCACACAGTATACACACACACACAGTAAACAGTTACACAGTATACACATACATGTACACACAGTATGCACAGACATGTTTCTATTGGCTGAGAAGGTACTGGAGAGGTGGGGCAGCTATAAACTCAGGATTTTTAGACCAAAAGGATGTCGGTAAGGGAACTTTTAGAGACAGATGTAAAAAAAAAACCACAGATTTTTACATACTGTCCCTGGTTTTACTGAGGCTGGCAACCCTGATGGGGCCCCCTAGTGGCCCGGGGCCCTCGGGCAGTGCCCGAGTGGCCAAATGGTCAGTCCGCCCCTGGCTGAAAGATGAGAAACATGTAAAGACTCATGTCATTTCTGAAGGTTCATGTAATGCCGCGTACACACGACCGAAAAGGTTCAACGGACTTTCTATGGAGTTACGACGGACTTCTGAAGGAACGCACTTGCCCACACACAAAGGGACTAAAGTCCGTTCGAAAGTCCTTTCATTTTGAACGTGAAGACGTACAACGGGACTAAAAAAGGAAGTTGAATAGCCAGTAGCCAATAGCTGCCCTTGTGTCATATTTGGTCCGCGGACCAGCATACAGACAAACAATTTTCCCGATAGGAATTGAGTCCGTCGGAACAGATTTGAGACATGTTCTATTTCTAGGTCCGTCAGAATTTTTTAAAGAAAAACTATCAGATTATCCCACACATGTTCGGACTATCCGACGGAATGATTCCGTCTGGCCTATTCTTCCGTAAAGTCTGGTCGTGTGTATGCAGCATAAGAAGACTTTCCAGGAAGAGCACTGGACACCTGTAGGCACTTTGCAATGCCCTCTTTTGGAAAATAATTCTAGCTTGGGAACATTTTGTGCATGCCAAGTTCCCTTTATTCCAATGACATTCTCATATTTAAAAAAAATATTGTAGATGCCTTTTAAATGTTAAATAGAAAAACATTGCTTCAGTGGTAAAAAGCGAGAAAGAACAATTCTGCATTATTACTGTGTGCAGATGTGTTTCTATGTAACAAGCATGTCCGGGGTTTTGGGGCTTGGTGGAAAATGATATAAGCCGTAACTTGCTACCTGCAGGCTGTTCACAATTGTGAAATACGTTTCCTTCTGACTGAGCTGCTGCATTTTAGCAGATGGATCAATATTTCCTTTTACACAGAGGTCAGCGTTTTATTACTCATGACTGACTATGCTGCATTATTGATCATCCTTATCTCATATTTTAATCCACAGGGGGTATAGAATATTAAGTAGCCAAGTTAACTGGAAATGCACAGTGGAACATGTATTCCAATGAGGGGCAGGGCAACTGTAGTATGTATGGATGTACAGTATACGTGCCAAGGCAGCATTGATCCCCAGTACAAGCTATTGGACTTTTCTGCCATTTAAGGCCTTATCACAAATTACCCCTCCCCCTACCTTGAGTCCTTCTTATTGCAATATAACTTAAAGTGCAACTTCAGTCTCTCAGTCGACATTGAAATATTTTGAATCCTCAAGTTGCTAGCATTAGTAAATAGAAAGGACAATAGACCATATTTACTCGTTTTAAACAGTTTATTTACATTTCTTTAGTTACTTCCTAGTTCCTGTGCCTAGGCAAATTATGTCATACATCCCAGGAGTCTTTAGGAGGAGAGGAGGGGTTTTCTCAGCTAAGCACACTCCCCTGCCGGTATGCCTGAACTAAGGGCAGATGGATTCCAGGAAGTAATTGCTATATAAACCACCTGCCCTTACTCAAGGTGGCCACTGCCAGAAATGCTAGGGGGCGTTTTTTTCTAAGTGATTGCTCAGCAAAATAAAACATGGAGACATGGAGTTTGCTTTGAATATTGAAAGTGAATAAAAAGCGAATTTGGTTTGTGGTGCTCAGATGCAGTGTATTTCTGATTTAACCATTTGCCGCCTGCCGCATGCCGATATACGTCAGCAAAATACCAGCGGTGGGCAAATGGGCGTACCTGTACACCCCCTTTATTTGGGGGGCTAGCAAGCGTGCACCCCGCATACAGGGGGACCGCACCCCACTCGATGTCTGCTGGTCTCCTGGCGATCGTGTCACGGAGTCGCAGAACGGTGAAGTGTCTATGTAAACATGGCATTTCCCCATTCTGCCTTGTGACAGGACAGTGATCACAGCTCCCTGTCATCAGAGCAGTGATCGCTGAGTTGAAGCCCATCCCCCCCACAGTTAGAATCACTCCCTAGGACACACTTAACCCCTTGATCGCCCCCTAGTGGTTTACCCCTTCCCTGCCAGTGTCAATTACATAGTAATCAGTGTGTTTTTATAGCACTGATCGTTCTATAAATGACAATGGTCCCCAAAATAGTGTCAAAAGTGTCTGATGTGTTCGCCATAATGTCGCAGTCATGATAAAAATTGCAGATCGCCACCATTACTAGTAAAAGAAAAAAAAGAAAAAATTGTTTGACCAGTGCAGCTACACAAAATAGGGGGTTGTGCCACTTCCAGTATCAGAGAAAAGAACAAAAAGTGAGTCCCCTATATGGTGGACTTTTAAGGCACAAATTTTAACAAAAAGATTTAAATGGCGTATATATTTATTTATGAAACATTTATTAGGATAAATAGAAAATTATAAAGCGTAAATGTATAAAAACATGAAGTGTTTAGACATCTGTTGACACTAGTACAGTATGTAGTTGTACAGTACATTTATACGGTTTCTCACACCCGACGCATTTCAGAGTCTATAGTGTCCTCCTTCTTCAAGGGTGAGAGCAAGGAGGAACCCTATTATTGAGAAATAAGACAGTAAATCAAAAGAAAATCAAAAATATATAATGATGTATGGTATCACATAGTATAGGTACATGAAACTTACAGATGTTTAAGCAGTGTATATAGAACACTTCAATGATTCAAAACTTTAAAAGCATTTGCATGGGTACAGATAGCTCCCAGAACTTCACTCCAGGGGTCCCTGGTGACAAAGAACATGCAATGGTGGCTTGAAGGTCTGCAGTTGTCATCAAATGGAAGGCCCACGATCAGGGCTAGTGCAAGGATTTTTGACACCCTAGGCAATTTTGCCACCCCTCCCTTGGCTCCACCTCCTTTTCCCTGCCCACGTATACCCCACCTTTTTAAAGAAGTGCTCATCAAATGCATTCCACCAGCGCCCATCAAATGCAGCCTAGCAGTGCCCATCTATGCAGCTTCACCAGTGCCCATCATTGCAGCCTCACAAACACATTTTAAAATTCCACGTCATTGTCATCACAAATTCATTAACTCAGAGAGAAAGCAACAGTTTTTACTTACCACACCAGTGTCACCAGGTGATGGTCTTGGGCTCAGGTTCAGCAAACTTCTGATAATGTGAATGGTGACCCTGTGATTTCTGCCTGTTCCTCGCTTGCACCAGCCCTGGCTGTACTGTGTCTGTGTACCTGCCCTGCTGCTTCTGTTCTGTGTCGGTGCCTTTTCCAGCCATTCTCCACTTGTCCCCAAGCCCAGAGAGCCGCCGCCAGGTGCCATGCCACAGTATATCCCATGATGCATCCGATTCCTCCATGTACTCCACTCCAGTGACACGGGCAGGAGATTACATAGTTAGTAAGGTTGAATAAAGACACCAGCCCATCCAGTTCAACCTGAGTGAGTGTCTACAACTGTCCCTATCCCTGTACATTGCACACTCACATCAGTCCCTATCCTCAAGGAGCCCACAAGCCAAGGTCCTCATTCATATACTAGAGCTAATTTTGGACAGAAGCCAATTAACCTACCTGCATGTCTTTGGAGTGTGGGAGGAAACCGGAGTACCTGGAGGAAACCCACACAGGCACAGGGAGAACATGCAAACTCCAGGCAGGTAGTGCCGTGGTTGGGATTCGAACCAACGACCCTTTTTACTGCTAGGCGAGAGTGCTAACCACTACATCACTGTGCCGCCACAAATTGTGGGGGGAGGGGCTGTGCTGCTGGACATGGACAGTGTAGAGCAGAGGGAGAGTGGCCTTGGTGCTGAACTGTGGACACGTCACAGACAGTGTCAGGAGGAGAGCAGAGAGAGGAGAGGGAGGGCTGCTGTCTGACACACATCAGAGAGCGCCCTGGCTGAGGGGGGGGGGGGGTCACTGGACACATTTTGTGACACCATCTGTCACTGGATGATATTATGATAGCAGAGAGGGGTGGATTAGGATTACTGGAATTATCTGGAATTACATGAGAGCGGAGAGTCGGAGCCACACGGGGGGGGGGGGGGGGCAGACAGGTGTCGCTGCTTGACATGTCAGGGCGGTAGTTGCAAGCTCTGTGGAGGACAGTGCAGGGATAGCATAACCAGTGGCCGGGAGCGCCCTAGTCCGCCTAGTGGTAGCACTGGCCCTGCCCACAATGCGCCAGCACCAAAATCCCTCTCCTCCACTTGGAGGGCTAAAAAAAAAAATGAATGATAAAAATGCCATAAAGCTATCCCCTATTTTTTAGACGCTATAACTTTTGCGCAAACCAATCAACATACACTTATTGCGTTTTTTTTTTACCAAAAATATGTAGAAGAATACATATCAATTTTTTTTATATATATTTTTTTGGGGGATATTTATTATAGCAAAAAGTAAAAAATATTGCGTTTTTTTCAAAATTATCACCCTTTTTTTGTTTATAGTGCAATAAAAAAAAAAAAAAAATGCAGAGGTGATCTGATACCACCAAAAGAAAGCTATTTGTGGGGAAAAAAAGGACAGGGTCAGGAAGGGGGTAAAATCTTCCGGGGCTGAAGTGGTTAAGAAATCCTCAGTGACTCTATTGAGGTAGACCCAGCATCAGATCTCTCAATGCTAAATAATGGGTAAATAAATAACACTAAGGGCTCTTTCACACTACCGCTCCTGAAAAGCTGACAGGCGGACCTGAGCGGATGCTCCATAGACCTCTATGGAGCGTCAGATGTCAGCGGTGACATGTCCACTGACATCCGACCCGCTCCGATCCCATCCGAAAAAGTGTGACGGTGGAAAAACCTACTTTTCCATCAATCTGCGGATCGGATCGGGTGACGATGGACTCTGCGGTCCGTCGTCATCTGATCCCCCATAGGGGAGAGCAGCGCTCTGACAGGTCCGTCCCTGCGTATTCACTTACAAAGAATATCCAATTATGTGCAAGGAAATGAAAAAAATAAAAAAAGTATTTTTGCTTGCACATGACCTGATTGAAGTCAGCAAAGCTCAATAGACTAAGAAAAAACACCTTGCAAAGTGAAAAATGTATTTGTCATTTGATCTTCATGTACTTAACCATTTTCAGACCGGACCATTTTGCTGGTCAATGACCAGAGGTCTTTTTACAATTTGGCACTGCGCTGCTTTAACTGGTAATTGCGCGGTCATGCAATGTTGTACCCAAACAAAATTTGCGTCCTTTTTTTCCCACAAATAGAGCTTTCTTTTAAAGGTATTTGACTGACTCTGCAAACGTAAAAAGACCGCAAATTTTGAAAAAAAATGATATTTTCTACTTTTTGTTATTAGAAAAATCCAATAAACTCAATTTTATTCATACATTTAGGCCAAAATATATTCAGCCACATGTCTTTGGTAAAAAAAAAAGTCAATAACTGTATATTTATTGGTTTGCGCAAAAGTTGTCACATCTACAAACTAAGGTACGTTTTCTGGAATTTACGCAGCTTTTAGTTTATGACTGCCTATCTCATTTCTTGAGGTGCTAAAATGGCAGGGCAGTACAAACCCCCCCGAATGACCCCATTTTGGAAAGTAGACACCCTAAGGAAATTGATAAGAGGCATGTTGAGCCCATTGAATATTTTATTTTTTTGCCTCAAGAGATTGAATAATGACAAAAAAAAACTTTTTTTTTTTTTTTTTTTTTTACACAAAGTTGTCACTAAATGATATATTGCTCACACATGCCATGGTTATATGTGGAATTGTACCCCAAAATACATTCTTCTGCTTCTCCTGAGTACGGGGATACCACATGTGGTCGACTTTTTGGAAGCCTAACCGCGTACGGGGCAACGAAAACCAAGCACCGCCTTCAGGATTTCTAAGGGCATACATTTGTAATTTCACTCCTCACTACCTATCACAGTTTTGAAGGCCATAAAATGCCAAGATGGCACAAAACCCCCCCAAATGACCCCATTTTAGAAAGTAGACACCCCAAGCTATTTACTGAGAGGCATGTTGAGTCCATGGAATATTTTATATTTTGCCACAAGTTGCGGGAAAATTACAAACTTTTATTTTATTTTTTATTTTTTTTCACAAAGTTGTCACTAAATGATATATTGCTCACACATGCCATAGGCATATGTAAAATGACACCCCAAAATAAATTCTGCTGCTTCTCCTGAGTACGGGGATACCACATGTGTGGGATTTTTTGGGAGCCTAGCCGCGTACAGGGCCCCGAAAACCAAGCACTGCCTTCAGGATTTCTAATGCCGCGTACACACGAGCGGATTGTATGGCGTACTTAGTCCGTCATACAATCCGACGGACAATCCATCGTAGTTTCCACTGAATGGACTTGACCACAGACGGATACACAAACAGTCCGTCGAAAGCTTGCGCGATGACGTGTACAGCACGTACGACGGGACTAGAAATAGGAAGTCCAAGACACAGCAAAGCACCCTTCCGCCGTGTAAATCCTTTCTGGGCATGCGCCATTCTTAGTCCGTCGAACTAGCATACTTACGACCGTATTGTCCGCTGAAACCAAAGTACGACGGACAGATTTTTGGAAAATCCGAAATTCTTAGTACTCCGGACTGCACGCTGAAAAAGTCCGCTGAAGCCCACACACGAGCGGATTGTCCGCTGAAATGTGTTTCAACGGACTAAGTACGTCAAACAGTTCGACCGTGTGTACGCGGCATAAGGGTGTAAATTTTTGATTTCACTCCTCACTACCTATCGCAGTTTTGAAGGCCATAAAATGCCAAGATGGCACAACCCCCCCCCCCAAATGATCCCATTTTGGAAAGTAGACACCCCTAAATTTAGGGGTACACTAGTGAGACTCACAGGTAAAAAAGCACCTAGGCTGTCAGCGACTGTATCAAAACGCTACAAAAAAAACTGTTAGCGATCGCAGGGATCAGGCCTGACTCTGCGAACGCTGCAGTTATGTGTGTTGTGTTTTGTAAGTGACAGTGATCGATCAATACTGCACTTGGGTGGGCTGGGCTGGGCTTGGCGGAGGGGATAAACGCAGGTGCTAGCAGGTATCTGGGCTGATCCCGCTAACAATGCGTTTTGGGAAACCTAAACTGCTGGCGACGCTAATATAGATCTGATCAGATACTATATTACTAAGGGAGGTGTATGCTTTGCGCGTGGGTGTTAGCGGTACTGGCACTAACCTGATGCTGCCTGGGGCGACGCAGACCTTATCTGACCCTCAAACTTATATCACCCGCCGGGTGATCAGGGGGTTAAACTTTTATTAGGTAATAAATGGCGGGTGCCCTGAAACTATAAAAAAATAACTAACCAACCAGCGTCACCTGTAACAGTTATATGGTGATCACTGGTGAAAGGGTTAACTAGGGGGCAATCAGGGGGCTTTATGCGGTAGTATATGGGGGTCCCTGGCGCTATAAAAAGCTGCAGCGAACCTAAATACCTACCTGCCTAACTAGCGTCACCTGTGACACTAATATAGCGATCAGAAAAACGATCGCTTATTAGGCTGGGTTCACACTGGAGTGATGCGGGAACGCCACGAATCCGCGGCGGGTTCCCGCATCGCATGCCTCCCGGCGGCAGTTCACACTGCCCTATGCGAACTGCTGGGAGTGTCAGTGAAATGTTAATGACACCCCCAGATCAGTTCGCATATCGCAGTGCGATCTGCAAACTCGGACAGGAATCGGATCGCATGGTATGAACACATATGCGATCCGATTCTGCTGCGGACCAAAAAAAGGGTCCCGTGCGAGTTTACGGCGGGTGCGATGCGAATTCAGCCATACTATCTGTATGGCTGAACTCGCATCGCACAGAGATCGGATGTGATTTGCACTGCAGTGCGGTGCGAATCACATCCGTTCTCATAAACCGCTGCAATGTGAACCCAGCCTTAGTGACACTGGCGACGGGGGGTGATCACGGGATTAAACCTTTATTGGGGGGGTTAGGGGGTACCCTAGAACTAAAGGGGGCTAACCCTAACTGCCCTAACAGTTATTACAGTCACAAATGACACCAATGCAATAATAAAAAAAATTAAAAAAAATGCAATTGGTGTCACTGTGACTGGGGGTGCAGGGGTGATTGGGGGGGGTGATCGGGGGGTGAAGGGGGGGGGTGAGAGTGTGCCTGGCATGTTCTACTGTGTAGTGTAGTGTTGGTGCAACTCACCGATCCTCTCTCCTCGGTGCCGGAACGAAAAATACCGACACGGAGGAGAGATTACATCACTTCCTCTGCCTGTGTTTACATTACAGGAGAGGAAGTGATGTCATGCTGCACTTCCATTCGTCAGGAGCGATCGCGAGGGGGTGGCCATGAATGAATGGCCACCCCCTCATCCCGGATCGCTCCTGTATGGTATCCGACCGCCGCTGGCACCGGGGGGGGGGGGGCCCACCCGCGGGAAGGCAGGGACGTACAGGTACGCCCATATGCCTGCCCGTGCCATTCTGTCGACGTACATCGTCGTGCGGCGGTCGGCAACTGGTTAAACTATGGGCAAAACTTTTTTTTAATTTTGGATAGAGTAAGAGAGGGTTATAACCCCTGTCAGGTTTTTTTTTTCGCCATCTGTGTCCCATTGCAGAGAATTTCCTTCACTTCCTGTCCCATAGCCAAATAGGAAGTGAAAGGAAATCTGTACAAATAGGGAATTCCTTGTGGACCCCGAGATCACCAGAACTAGTGTCCCCATTGGAAGATTTCCCCTCTATTACTTTTCTGGGGACAGCCAAAAATGTGGGATTTTCTTTTACTTTCACTTTCAATGAAAATGGTAAACAGGACAAATAGAGAGGGGGGATCTCATTAATGGGGGACAGACAGCTATAAAAATTGTGTTCTAATCCCTCTCCACTCTATCCAAAACTAAAAATAAGTTTTGCTTTTAGGCTATGTTTCCACTATTGCATCCCCAAAGTCGCACGATTTTGCCACGGTTTTTGCTGCGATTTTTTGCTGCGACTTAAAGCAATGCCTGTGCAAGTCACATCAAAGTGGGACCAAAGTAGGGCAGGGACTACTTTGAAGTCGCTGCATCTTGAAGTCGCACAGATATGAACGGTACTCATTGGAAATCATGGGGTACAACTTGTCATCTGACTTTTCAGTCCCAAATCGCATAAAAAGTTGCACTAGTGGAAACCTAGCCTTAGTCATACTTTAACTGTGGGTACATTCCTTTTCCCACACAGACAGGGATGCCACCTGTCTGGGATTCACTAAGACAGTTCAGGTTTAGAATCATGCGTCCGGGGTCGCTCCTACCCCTCTTTTTCTGCCCACATTCCAATCCCCAGCGCTGTGGCTCAGAAAAGGAAAGTGGGGATAGGAAATTTGAAGTCCAGTAGCTTCAGATACATCTGATGAGAGGTGCTGACTGCCAAGGGGTGAGTGAGCTCACCATCCATCCCTGTCTGTGATTGAAGACTCCCCCTTCTCTCTCCTCTCTCTGCCCACATACACACGGTCGGAGATTTTGCCAACCAAATCCGTCGGATTTTGCCCGTCGGATTTAGTCGACGGATTGTGTCCGAAACTGTTGCATACACACGGTCGGGCCAAGTTGGCGAAAAATCCGATCTTTCAGAACGTGATGACGTAATTTCGTTACGATGGGACTACATTCAGGCTAGTAGCCAATAGCTTTGATGTAGGAATTTGATCTGAGCATGCGTGGCACTTGGTCCGATGAAAATGCTCTACACATGATCGGATTAGGTCCGTCTGGCCCAGTTGGTCGGGAAATATTTCCAACATGTTGGAAAATTGGGTCGGACGGAGATTCGGACAGAATCAGTCCGATGCATACCACACACAGTCAGATTATCTGACGACACGGTCCGATAAGACTCATTCCGACAGATTCTCCGACCGTGTGTACAAGGGCTCTGAGTAAGTACACTAAGGTAAATCAGGGTTCTCAGAGCACCCTTTACATCAGAGTTCCTCTTTACACCAGAGGCCACAGTGTTCCTCCTTACATCAGAGTTTTCTCTGTACATCAGAGTTCTCAGTGTCCCCCCTTAAATCAGGGTACCCAGAGCATCCCTTATATTAGAGTCCACAGAGTTCTCTCTTACATCAGAGTCTGCAGTACCCCCTTACAGTGCAAGTTCAGACGTAAAAAGGGGAACTCTGTGAACTCTGATGTAAAGGGGGACTCTTGTGATTAGTTTCATGTGATTAAAAATGTTATTTAATTGCAAAATATATGTATAGTCTATACCAGGGGTTGCCAAACTTTTTTAGCAAAGGGGCAGTTTACTGTCCTTCAGTCTTTAAGGGGAGCCAGACTGTGGTCAGTGGGAGTAGAAAATGTCCCACCATCAGTACCCTGTCATTGGTTTTAATGAGAGTAATAGTGTTCCATTGTTGATATCAATGAGATGAATAGTGCCCCATTGATGGTGTCAGTAGGGGAATGGTGCTCTATCATTGGTGTTAGTTGGTGGAATAGTGCCTCAAGGGCCAGATAATGGGAAGCAAAGGGCCACATCTGGCCCCCGGACTTCAGTTTGGAGACCACTGGTTTATACTATATATAAAAAAAATTGCTGTGCACCGCTAAAGTGTTCAGGTTTGAGGTGAAGAAAAGGTGGCAACCCCACACACAGATCAGCACCCTAATTTTGTCTTGTAGCTGCCAAAAAATTACAATATTACAATAGTAACCACTGTGAGTGATCACTGGGGAGAGGAGAATGAGGAAATGCTTCTTCCTGCCTGCAGCATATTAGCGACCTCACTCTCCTTTCACACCTACGCAAAGTCATCTAAATGGACATAGGAACTGTTTTTATGACAATAAGTACAGCTATAGTGTAGCTATACTTTTTCATGCAAGTACATGGTACAGCAGCCACATATCAGTGTAGCACTGACCCCCGAAGGAGCTGCTGATTTGAATTGGGCCTGCACTCTAATGAGAAACCCCCCCTTCTGTATGACTCTGTCCCCTTGGCACAGCTGTGGTGCAATAATAATACAAGTACAGTGTAAACAGTATAATGTACCTGTGTCTATCCCTCAGGATCCTCTGGCTCCACCTGGTGGGGAAAGACAGTAAACCACACACTTCTACTCTTAAACAGGAATACCTTTACTGAAAATATAGCAAATATGTGGTTACAGAGTTTGCACTGTCGTTCCAACGTAGAACGTCAGCACAACATAAATCAACAGGCAAATACATTAAATAACATGCAAGTATATCACTATCTAGACCTGGGAGCTCCCCTTATTTAAAGTCTACGTGAGGCCTCACTTAATGGATTTCTTCCTTTATCTTCTTTCTTCGCTAGCTTAAATAGTTCCTCAAATAATTGTAATCCAAAGGGGTAAGTAGAGAAAGTAAACTTAGAACACTCCAGGTGTAACTCCAGAAACTTGTAATCACACTTAGGTACTAAAGTGAAACGGGCCTCGAGCCTATTAAGTGTCAGTTGTTAAACTACGCTTCCGTGGAACAACAGGTCCCAGCCATGGCTATTAGTAAGTCTAAGTATGTGTAATAGATTAAACAGTGGGCCGCAACCCGCTCACCAATCGGATCAGAGTTCTGAGTGATGGCTTGAGTCCTACAATTGCAGCTTGCTTCCACTGACTAGGCCAGATGCTCCGTGTCACTTCACTGACTGGATCCGGATCTCCGCTGCTCCAACAAGCGTCTCCGATACCCGTCGGTCTGATCACCAGCTCTTGGCTCCATCAAGTCACCTAGCAAACAGTCCAGTTTGCACTCCGCGGTGACTATCTACCGATGCGTCAGAGAACCTCACACACAGTTCTGCACAGGCAGGCAACGTGGTTCCAAGAGACTAAACAAGACCGCTGCAGTCCCTTTTATACCCTACCCAGCATGCACTGCATATCAGAGTGTTCATGGGTAGGTCACACAGACTCCTGGGTAGATGAGGTCAAATGACCAAAGTAAACACAGTCACTTCCTGTTATCTTTCCAACACCATAGAGAAGGAAAATAGCTAAAGTCCATTTCCAGTTTTGGTCACTAGATGGCATCCAGTACTAGTGAATAACATTGTCCATAGATTTACATTGTACTTCACATTAATTGTATTAATACACAATTATATCCCCGTTACATCAGGATTATGAAATGTTGGGGTAACAAACACTTTACTGCTTTAAGACATCTGGAATTTCTCACCCAGACTTGTAAAATTATTGTCTGGTTTTGCTTTAATGTGAACCTGTACTTTTCCCATTTATGACATACAGTAGCTCATAAAAGTGAATACTTCCCTCACATTGTACAGCTTGCATAACAGTGTAAATTTGCTGTCCCCTCAAAATAAGTCAACACACAGCCATTAATGTCTAAACCGCTGGCAACAAAAGTGAGTACACCCCTAAGTGAAAATGTCCAAATTGGGTCCAATTAGCCATATTCCCTTCCCGGTGTCATGTGACTCATTAGTGTTACAAGATCTCAGGTGTGAATGGGGAGCAGGTGTGTTAAATGTTGTGGGAAAGAAAACTAATTGGTTGGACTTTTAAAGGCACATAGATAACAGGTCTAAAAATGGTTAGATTTATTAATCAAATATATAAAGAAAAACATAATTACATATAAAGAATCAGTAAAATTGATATTGACACACCCTTAACATACCAGTTCTGACACCATAAAATATAATGCAAATATCCCCTCAATGCTCTAGATGGGTATATGACAGCAAGTGAAATCTCCCAATCACCCCTCCCCCCCCAAAAAATGTGGTGTTATCACTCTCACTCTCTCATACTGGTCACTGAAAGTTCAATATGGCACCTCATGGCAAAGAACTCTCTGAAGATCTGAAAAAAAGAATTGTTTCTCTACATAAAGATGGCCTAGGCTATAAGAAGATTGCCAAGACCCTGAAACTGAGCTGCAGCTTGGTGCCCAGGACCATACAGCGGTTTACCAGGACAGGTTCCACTCAGAACAGGCCTCGCCATGGCCAACCAAAGAATTTGAGTGCACGTGCTCAGCTTCATATCCAGAGGTTGTCTTTGGGAAATAGACATATGAGTGCTACCAGCATTGCTGCAGAGATTGAAGGGGTGGGGGTTCAGCCTGTCAGTGCTCAGACCATACGCCACAAACTGCATCGAATTGTTCTGCATGGCTGTCATCCCAGGAGGAACCTCTTCTAAAGATGAATCACAAGAAAGCCTCCAGTTTGCTGAAGACAAGCAGACTAAGGACATGGATTACTGGAACCATGTCCTGTGGTCTGATGAGACCAAGATAAATGTATTTGGTTCAGATGGTATCAAGCCTGTGTGGCGGCAACCAGGTGAGCAGTACAAAGACAAGTGTGTCTTGCCTACAGTCAAGCATGGTGGTGGGAGTGTTATGGTATGGGGCTGCATAAGTGCTGCCGGCACTGCAGAGCTACAGTTCATTGAGGGAACCATGAATGCCAACATGTACTGTGACATACTGTAGCAGAGCATGATCCCCTCCCTTCAGAGACTGGGGTGCAAGGCAGTATTCCAACATAAGACCCGAAACACGCCTCCAAGACGACCACTGCATTGCTAAAGAAGCTGAGGGTAAATGTGATGGACTGGCCAAGCATGTCTCCAGACCTAAACCCTATTGAGCATCTGTGGGACATCTTCAACTGGAAGGTGGATTAGCACAAGGTCTCCAACATCCACCAGCTCTCTGATGTCATCATGGAGGAGTGTAAGAGGACTCCAGTGGCAACCTGTGAAGCTCTAGTGAACTTCATGCCCAAGAGGGTTAAGGCAGTGCTGGAAAATAATGGTGGCCACACAAAATATTGACACTTTGGGCCCAATTTGGACATTTTCACTTAGGGGTGTACTCACTTTTGTTGCCAGCGGTTTAGACATTAATGGCTGTGTGTTGAGTTATTTTTAGGGGCCAGCAAATTTACATTGTTATACAAGCTATACACTCAGCACTTTACATTGTAGCAAAGTGTCATTTCTTCAGTGTTGTCACATGAAAAGATATAATAAAATATTTACAAAAATGTGAGGGGTGTACTCAGTTTTGTGAGCTACCGTATGAACTTGTTCACTTCAATTTCACTCTCCCCTTTGCTGCTGATACTTACCTACTTAACTGAAGAGGTCAGTTAGGGTTTGTTTTAAATCTAAGGCCTCATGCACAGAGGGCATTCGAAAAAAAAGAGCTGCAAAGCCATTACCGCCAGGAAAAAGCAACTGTAAAAACGCCCTGTGTGAATGAGGCCTAATTTAAAAGAGAAGTATGAAAATTAAAAAAAATAAAATAAACATTTCTACTCACCTAGGTGGATGCAGCATCGGTTCGACACCTCTAAGCCCTTGTACACACGGTCAGAGATTCCGACAACCAAATCCGTCTGAGTAATTCCGACGGATTAATTCCGGAAGAGGTCCGGAAGTGATGTTGCATACACACGGTCGGACTAAGTTGTCGGAAAATCCGATTGTACATAACGTGATGACGTTATTTCGTTACGACGGGACTACGTTCAGGCTAGTAGCCAATAGCTTTGGTCTAGGAATTTGATCTGAGCATGCGTGGCACTTTGTCCGTCGGAGTAGGCTACACATGATCGGAGTATGTCCGATCGGAGCATTTTGTCGGAAAATATTTCCGGCAAGTTGGAAAAGTTGGTCCGACGGATATTCTGACGGAAACAGTCCGCTGCAAACCACACACAGTCGGAATATCCGACAAAACGCTCCGATAGGAAACATTCCGATGGAATCTCCAACCGTGTGTACAAGGGCTAAGACCGAGCACTGAGCAAACAAACACAGCTGATCGCTCAGTTCTCGGCCTCCAGTGAGCAGAGAGCCAGTGACTATCAGTCAAGGACTCTCTGCTCTGCCCCTCCAGATCTCACTGGAGCACTGGGCTGTGGAGGGGGCGGCTGGCTCAGTCTTCTAGTGGCTCACTAAGAGGCTGGGTGGATCAGGCATTAAAGTTGGGATGGATCCAGAGCCTGGACCAGTTGAGTGATGTCAACTGACAGCAGACACTGTTGGCTGAAAACAGATCACAGAAGTGCAGAATGAAGCGCACTCCTGTAGTCCATAGGAGTAATATGGCCAAAAGAGCTTTGGTCATAATTCTCTATTAATATTTATCAAATTCTTGAATGTATATTGCCTGTAAACAGATTTACAAAACCTGTTGGCTTGGCAGAAATAGCTGGAGCTGAAGGCTCCATAAAAGGATACAACGCTTTGACATAAAGAACATACATATTTTAGGTAATCATAATAACAATGTACAAATCATTTTTGGTTACATTCCCCTTTAAAGATGTGAGAAGCCTCCTAGCCTTGTTGAATGCCAGGCTTCTATGGCCCACATAGGAAGAACTGGGTCACAGCAGGAGGAAAAGTTAACTCAGAATAGATTGTGGGTGTGATCCAAATTCCAATATTTACTTAATGAAAAAAATAAAAAATAAAAAAAAAGGATAATTCATCATAAAATGCAGATAGCAGGAGGAACTGTCCTTGTGCACTATAATTATGATATGCATTTGCTTGTACAGCAGAGCTGCCTGGTTAGAGCAAACGCTTCTATAAATCTAATAATGTTATAGGAAGTAGGCCAGCACAGTCAGCATGTCACCATCCTCAATAATTCCAGGAGCTCTCGCTTTCTGGAACCTTTGTCCTATTATTCTTCTGAAAACTGAAGACAAAGGAGACAGGCTCTGTACTGTACAGAGCAAAGCAAAAAGCCATGGGTTACATCTATCTATCCATCTAAATGTAAGTGAGTAGGTGTTCCCCTCTTACGATGGCTAATTTGAAACTGTGATTGAATGGATTTTCCAAGCTTAGGTTCCTTTCACATAGGCTTTGCTAGTCCAATCTGGGATCAGTAAACAGATCCCCTGCTGAACCAAATTTCACTTTTGTGACATCTGTACCTGTTCAGTTTTTTTGTACTTGGACCTTTCTGAACCCATGCTTGTTCTATGGAAGTGGACTTGCATCGCTTACATCAGGCTACCTTCGATCAGTCATGTTTAGGTCCATAAAAAAAAGGAAGAGGACACAGTTCCTTTACATTTTTTTTCTAGTCCTGGACAGACTCGAAGGTAAGCAGACGTAAATGGACACATTATATTCACCTGTCCATAGACAATAAAAAAATGACAGGTGGACCTGATTGGAAAACCCATGTGAAGGGATCCTTAGGAGTCTGGCCTTCTTGTTGGTTAAGGCCAGTTGTCAAGCATGGCATATACAGTAGCGTAAAGTGATCCTGTCACCATTAAAAATGTAACTGCAAAAGAAGACCTTTGATATTCACGGGTCTCAGCACCCATACTTAAAATGAAAACCTTTGATATTCACCGGTTCTACCACCCATACGTGCAAAAGGAAAACCTTTTATACTTATCTGTCCTACCACCCATACCCTGTTTCATCGCTATGTTTTCACAGAATATTCAAACCCGACATCAGGAAATTCGAATATCATTCACCTGCTTCCTTCTATGGCTACTTCCCCCACCTCTATCTCACTACTCTTTCTTCAAAAAAGCAGGCTGAGGCGTTTACATTGATTATTCCCAAATAAGCTGCGCTATACTGATCCAATAAGTGCTATGTGAAGCAAATAAGTGAATAAATAAAGCATGAAATCAAAAATATTAACAAAGTGCAGACAGGAAAATGCATATACTAATGTTCAAATGTTAGTCCATCATCCCATCAAAAAAAATGTTTTGCTTGTAATCTCCAACGTGTTTTAAACACACCACATCGATATAGGAAAAGTGTCATCAGAGTTTGCAGGAAAAGAGAGGACTTCCACCACCAACACTACTGCCGCTTACCAGCTACACTGATCCCATCTCAGAGACCAGATATCGCCAAATCAAAAACGCTTCCTCTGAGTCAGGACTGCATGGAGGGTGTATCCTCTTTAAGCGCTTGGTTCCAGTGGTTAGAAGAATCCTACGGCCACACCGCTTATTCCAATGGTTAGAAAAATCCTACGGCCACACCGCTCATTGCCCAGCACATATAATAACGAAAGGAATCGCCATAGTGTGATATAGTCACGAAATTTAATATAATAAAAAAGATTGCACTTACATCAAGTAGAAAAAACTTTGCTTTGTAAAACAAACAAATTCGCCGGCCGGCTTAGTAACGCTGCCCGTCGCTTCCGGGTCGAGCGTAGATCGCGGTGACGTCAGTACGTCGCTCCTCCCTACGCCGTTTCGTTATAGGTAACGTCTTCCAGGGGCACTTTACATTGATTAAACTACATTGGTAAATTCCTCCTGTTGCAAGCCCCCATTGAGTGCACCTGCTGCATATTCTACATACAGGTGCATCTCATAAAAGCGAAATGCGTCGGTGTAGAGCTTTTTCCTGTACTAGCACTGGTGCATGCCATGGATGTCCATGGCTGCATCTGTGCAAAATTAGAGAGATATTAGCCTTTCTTGATTTAGGGGGATGTATTGTAAACCTACACATATTGTTGCTGTTTGGGGACTTTTTCATGCTGCTATGTCTATTTGTGTTATAGACTTTTAGAATAAATTTCATTAAATGTTATATCACTTTGTCAGTATTATCCCATGAGGAGGATTTGGCACCTTTAAAGTCCCATCATCCAACTATTTTTTGCTCTATTTATCTCGGGACGTGGTGCCAATCATCAACTGATATACCTTAATAATATATTGTTCTGTGTTTCCTGTAAGCCCTTGTACACACGGTCGGACATTCTGACAACCAAATCCGTTGTATTTTGTCAGACAGATTTTGTCCGATGGATTTTGTCCGATGGATTTTGTCCGAAACTGTTGCATACACACGGTCGGACGAAGTTGTCGGAAAATCCGATCGTTCAGAACGTGATGACGTAATTTCGTTACGACGGGACTACGTTCAGGCTAGTAGCCAATAGCTTTGGTCTAGGAATTTGATCTGAGCATGCGTGGCACTTTGTCCCATCGGAATTCTCTACACACAATCAGACAAAGTCCGATCGGATCATGTTGTGGGAAAATTTTATAGCCCAGCTGGAAAACTTGGTCCGTCGGATACTCAGACGGAAACAGTCCAATGGAGCCCACACACGTTCGGATTATCCGACAACACAGTTCTATCGGACATTGTCCATCACAATATCCGACCGTGTGTACAAGGGCTAATTATACAACAGGTATCGCACAGTGCTCTATATTTTTCACCTCCCATATCATTAGGTTCCTCATAAGAACCCAGAGTGATTAACAAATTACCAAGATAATGTCGGCTTTAGTATTCTATTCACCACTTATAACCCCCCAGTTTTAGTGCTACAGGGCAGCTGTACGTGATTCTGCACTTCTGTCTGCAAGGGGTGCATGCGCGCCACCTGTGGCCCGCTTCTGTGATTTTTCACAGCAAAAGCTGATCTGGTGCCAGGCACTGGATTTCCTCTGGCACCCGCCGATCATTCGTAAAACACACGGAACTGAGATCTGCCTATGTAAAATAGATTTTTTGTTCCTGCAAAGCAAACAACACAGTACACAAAAATACTGGGTGGGATTGTGTGTACGCGGCATAGCCTATTGCTGTTTGTTCGCTCATTGACTGGTGTCACTTGGACAGAAAGTAATGCCTAGTACACACAGGCCAATGTCGGGAGACATCAGCCGGTTCAATAAAAAACAGCTGACAATCGGCCGTGTGTAAATCAGCTGGTCTGACAGAACCTGAACGTTAGGCTGGCTTCTGTTGGATGAGCATGCTGGAAAACCAGCAGCCGACTGGCTCCCGATCAGCGTTCTCATCCAATGGCAAAGAGTACTGATTGGAGTGTTCTGGTGGGAGGGCCGTCCATCTGTCAGAATGCAATGACTCTGGAGGAGATCGCTGTACTAACGTTGGATCGTAAATACAGTGGCTCCAACCGCTGGGTTGATCAAAGAAAAAAACTATTATGCCCTATACACACGGTGTATACGATGACAAAATTCGTCCGATTTTTTCCAACGGATTTTGGCCCAAACTTGCCTTGCATACACACGGTCGCACAAAGTTGTCGGAAAATCTGATAGTTCAGAACAAGGTGACATAAAACACATACGATAGGACTATAAAGAGGCCAGTAGCCAATAGCTTTCATCTCGTAATTTATTCTGAGCATGCGAGGCACTTTGTACGTCGGAATTGTCTACACGCGATCGGAATTTAAACGTTCGGATTTTGTTGCCGGAAAATTTTAGATCCTGCTCTCAAACTTTGTGTGTCGGAAATTCCTATGGAAAAAGTCTGATGAAGCCCACACACAATCGGAATTTCCGACAACACAGTCCGATCGCACATTTTTCGTCAGAAAGTCCGACCGTGTGTACAGAGCATTAGCGTGTACTAGGCTTAAGGGTGATCTCCCCAACAGGTAGCCAATCAGCTTCTAACTCCAGCTTGCTCAGTTGCTTTGACCATAAAACCTGGAAGCTGATTGGTTCCTGTACAGAACTGCACCAGGTTTTGCACTTTCCGGTTTTAGTAAATAACCCCGCCGTGTGTCAAGATGTCACAGGGTGTTGTCAGGACAGGAATCAACAGGAAATCTCCACAGGAAGACCACAGCATTAAAAACCCAACAGAGGTTCTTACTTTTTCCCTGCGCTATCCACAAAAAAATTATAATCATTTTGGCTTAATTTTATAGTCCCACGCTGGTGTCACAATTATTTCCAAGCATAATACACACGAATTCTTTGTTTTAAAACAGGTTCAGGAAATGAAAGTGGCATTCTGCCATTTTTTACATAGGGCAGCCAAATAACAATTTTTTTAGTATTTCAGAAATGTATTTATCTGGAACTTTAAAGATGTCTCTTGCCATGGTAACTGTGAGGGATGGAATAAAAAAAAAGGTTATTTCATAAGTTTATTTTGTATACAGTCAACTATAAAAGAACCCAGTGTTTAGTTTTATGAGGACAGGTCCACTTTCATAATATATAGCCCTGGAACATTTTCACATTAAGGGTTGTGCCGTGGTTTACAGTCTGTGTCATATATGGCATACCAACTGCTAAGAAATACAGCACACACATTTGACTACAATGAGTGAGAGCTGAAATATGTCATTAGATAACTAGAAATAGGTTTTATTAGTTCTCTGCTTTTCTGAGAATTTCAAAGAAGAGTAGGAGTTGTCATACTAAGGAGTCAGACCTGAGTTTTGAAGTTTTGCAAGAAAAAGATTAAGTTATGGGTGGGATATCTTCTAATCGGTGACCAGGACATCTTTACATGTGAGTGAAAATGTAGCGCTAAAGAATAAATAAAAGTTTTATTATTAACCACTTGACAACTGGGCACTTAAACCCCCCTCGTGACCAGACCAATTTTAAGCTTTCAGTGCTCTCACACTTTGAATGACAATTATTCAGTCATGTAACACTGTACCCAAATGAATTTTTTGTCCTTTTTTTCCCCACAAATAGAGCTTTCTTTTGGTGGTATTTGATGACCTCTGGGTTTTTTATTTGTTGCGCTTTAAATGAAAGCCCTTGTACACACGGTCGGACATTCTGACGGAAAATGTCCGATCGGACCGTGTTGTCGGATAATCCGACCGTGTGTGGGCTCCATCAGACTGTTTCCATCAGAATATCTGACGGACAATGTTTTAGAGCTGGGCTATAAAACTTTCCGACAACATGATCCGATCGGACTTTGTCCAATTGTGTGTAGAGAATTCCGATAGGACAATGTGCCACGCATGCTCAGATCAAATTCCTAGATCAAAGCTATTGGCTAAATAGAGAAAGAGATGGCGCCCTCTAAGTGCAGCAATACGGTTACTCAAATTTATTAAAAACGGTTTAAAAACACTCACATTAGATTAGTGGTGTAAAGGCACATCTTAGATACAATGTTTCATCCGTATGTCCATAGGCACAACTCACAAGGTTGTAGTACAGGATTCGCAGCGTCTGACTTTATGGTCGATGGTTAGTGGCTTTAGTCCATTCCATGAAATTCTTCAGGATGGTCAGAAAGATCGAGGTAGTGCTGGTCACTGTAGTACCCTTGATCGAATCTTCGGGGGGTCAGTGTCCTCAGGAGACGGGCTAGGATGAGCGGCGTTTCGGAGCATCCATGCTCCTTCATCAGGCTATTATGATGGTCATGTAATGGAGGCAAAGTTAAATGCTGAGTGGGAGGGGCGTGGGGGGTGAGTGGTGACAAAAAAAACAAATAAATAAATAAAAAAAATAAAAATAAAAAAAATAAATAAAAAAAAAGTAGTTGATGTAAGCAAAGATATGGAGAAGATATCAGTATGTATTAACTGTGTGTGTTTTTTATATAAGCAGAGCGGAAGCATTCCTAACACGCCGATATGCGGCATGAGTGTAGCTATAGCGCGCGGTATGCAGGGGGGTTGCCATGGAGATGGGAGCGCTGTAGCCGGCGGCGTTTCCCTGTGCGGCGTGTGCGTAATTGGGTTACGTAAGCTAGAGGAGGGAGGGTAACTATGGAGATGGGGCATGCGCAGTGCGGCGGAGGGGAAACTATAGGAGCGTAGTTAGTGATGTCAGCTAGGGGAGGGAGGGTAGCTATGGAGATGGGGCATGCGCAGTGCGGCGGAGGGAGATCAGTAGGAGCGAAAAGCTATTGGCTACTAGCCTGAATGTAGTCCCGTCATAACGAAATAAGCTCATCACATTCTGACTGATTGGATTTTCCGACAACTTTGTAGCTATTTAGTAAGAGGCATAGTGAGCTTTGTGATGTTGTAATTTTTTCCCACAATTCTTTGCAAAATGAAGATTTTTTTTCACAAAATTGTTATTTCTCTCACTTGGCATGTATACCACAGATGACACCCCAAAATAAATTCTGCTACTCCTCCTGAGTATTACGATACCACATGTGTGGGACTTTTCCACAGCCTGGCCACTCATAGAGGCCCAACATGCAGGGAGCACCGTTGGGTGTTCTAGGAGCATAAATTACACATCTAACTTGTTGACTAACTATTACACTTTTGAAGGCCCTGGAGCACCAGGACAATGACATGTGACACCAACGTGGCACTGATGGCACTGATACGTGGCACTGATGACACGTGACACTGATGTGGCACTGATGACAGATGCCACTAATACGTGGCACTGATGACACGTGACACTGATGACAGATGGCATTAATATGTGGCACTGATGACAGACGGCACTTATACGTGGCACTGATGACACATGGCACTAATGCTTGGCACTGATGACACATGGCACTAATACGTGGCACTGATGACACATGGCACTAATACGTGGCATTGACACGTGACACAGATTACAGATGGCACTGATACGTGGCATTGATGACACGTGACACTGATAACAGATGGCACGTGACACTGACAGGTGGCACTGATGACAGATGGCATTGATACGTGGCACTGATGACAGGTAGCACTGATGACACGTGACACTGATATGGCACTGATGGCAGATGGCACTATGTGGCACTGATGACACGTGGCACTGATGTGGCACTGATGACAGATGGCACTTATACGTGGCACTGGGGACAGATGGCACTGACAGGTGGCACTGGGGGCAGATGGCACTGACAGGTGGCACTGGGGACAGATGGCACTGACAGGTGGCACACTGGGGACAGATGGCACTGACAGGTGGCACACTGGGGACAGGTGGCACACTGGGGACAGATTGCAGTGGGAACAGGTGGCAGTGACATTGTGGACCTTTATTTATTTATTTATATACTTACGGCTGCTGCAGCCGTTCATCTCTCCCTCCTCACACGCTGTCTGTGTGAGGAGGGAAAGCCGGCGATGAGAGATGATCTCATATGTTTACATATGAGATCATCTCTCACTGGGCACGCCAATCGTGCTGTAAACGGCCGCTGTGATTGCCCGTTTACAGCGATCTGCGACTGGCTGTGTCCAGGGGACACGGCCAGCACAGAACTTCCCTGATGTGTGCTCGCGGGAGCGCGCAACGCGGAAGTAAACAGGAGGACGTCTAGGGACAGCTTTCCGGCAATTGCCGTCCACGCTGCAGCCATCTTTCAGCTATAGCGCGGACGCCTAGTGTTTAATAAAGTAAGTCCCAAGAGTGAATATAAAAACAATAAGAAAGGTCCACAGAGGTCTGTCCAACCCAATGGGGATTCTTCCCAAACTGGAACTACGATGGCAACTTGAACCATATGGCATCCATAGGGGGATAGTATCCAAAAAAAGAGATAAAGATGGTTACTCTTACCGGATCCCAGGGACCAAAATGCCAGTGGCACCAGGTCAGACAAGCATGGGTACTGCAATCAATGCTTCGATCAAGATGTTCAAAGGGATCATCAGCAGTCTTCAGAGGCCAAAGAACTCTCAAACAAACTCCCGTTGATGACGACAACACAAACAGAAGCCCTTTCGTCCTAGGACGAAACACGTAGGTCGTGGTTCTTTCAGCTCCTCATAATGCTCCATTTTGTATTGTGATCACATTTTATTGTATTGGTTTTTATTGAAATTAAAAACCTACAGTTTTTTACCTGCACTATTGGAAGTGCTGTCCTTTTTTGTACACGCATGTTCCATTCTTCTGCTTGAGTGCTCCATCTGGGCTTCCTTGGTCCGTATATATTTTTTCACTTATCATCTTTACATGTGACCAGCAAGTCTGAGAGGGCTTCTCAGGATTAAAGTAGAACGATAGGTAAAACTTTTTTTTTTTTAATTTTGGATAAAGTAAGGGAGGGTTATAGCGTTATAGCACCAGTCGTTTTTTCTTTTTTGCCATCTGTGTCCTATTGGTGAGACTAATGCCGCGTACACACTGTCAGACTTTCCGACGGCAAATGTGCGATTGGAGCTTGTTGTCGGAAATTCCTACCGTGTGTAGGCTCCATTGGACAGTTTCCGTTCTGAATTTCCGTCGCACAAAATTTGAGATCTGGTTCTCAAATTTTTCAACAACAAAATCCATTTGTGTAATTGTGTGTACACAATTCCGACCCACACATGCTCGGAATCAAGCAGAAGAGCTATTGAATTTCATTTTTCTCGGCTTGTCGTACGTGTTGTAAGTCACCACGTTTTTTAGGTTCGGAAATTCCGATAACTTTGTGCGACCATGTGTATGCAAGACAAGTTTGAGCCAACATCCGTCGGAAAAAAACACATGGATTTTGTTGTTGGAATGTGCGATCGTGTGTACGCGGCATTACCTTCACTTCCTGTCCCATAGCCAAATCATGAGAACATCCCAGCAAAGGGAATCCTTTAGGGACCCCCAGGTCATCAGGACAAGTATCCCCATTAGAATATTCCCCCCTATTACTTTTTTCTGGGACAACTCAAACTTTAGGCTTTTCTTTCACCTTCACTTTCAAAAAAAATGCAGAGGTGATCAAATACCACCAAAAGAAAGCTCTATTTGTGGGAAAAAAAGGACATAAATTTTGTTTGGGTGCAACGTCACATGACCACGCAATTGTCAGTTAAAGTGACACAGTGCCGAATCGCAAAAAGTGCTCTGGTCAGGAAGGGGGTAATTCCTTCCGGGGCAGAAATGGTTAAGAAGCAGTCTATCTCAGTGTGACTAGAGGTGGGTGGCAATGATCTTGAAAGGATCCTGACTTCTTGAGAAGATTCCTATTGGCCCCCAAAGCCTCCATGTGCCTAGATTCCTAGTGTCCTACTTTTTTACTGATTCCTTGTGAACCAGAGATTGCTAGTGTCTCAGGACTAGATCCCCCTTATTCTTAGTGACTGTTTGCAGTGTCTCCCAGTGTCCTCCAGTGTATCTCCATATCCACAGTGTTCCCAGTGTCTTCAAGCCTGTCCCCAGTGACTCTGCTTTTTGCCTGCAGGCTGTATCCTTGTACCTATTGTATCCTCTGTGCATACCAGTGACCTTGTGCCTTTGTTTTTCTTTGTGTGCCTTTCTCCAATTCAATGATCCCCTGTAAATTTTAGCCTACCTTTCATTAACGTCACCTACAGTATCTCACAAAAGTGAGTACACCCCTCTCATTTTTGTAAATATTTTATTATATCTTTTCATGTGACAACATTGAAGAAAGGACACTTTGCTACAATGTAAATTAGTGAGTGTACAGCTTGTATAACAGTGTAAATTTGCTGTCCCCCCAAAATAACTCAACCGCTGGCAACAGAAGTGAGTACACCGCTAATGCTGCGTACACACGAGAGGTCTAGGTCCGACAGTCTTCCTGATGGACTTTCCGCAGAGGTTCGACAGACTTTCTGAACGAACGGACTTGGCTACACATGACTGGACTAAGTCCGTTCGAAAGTCTGCTCACTTTGAATGTGACGGTGTAAACGGAACTAAACAAGGAAGTTCAATAGCCAGTAGCCAATAGCTGCCCTTGCGTCGTATCTGGTCCGTCGGACTAGCACACAGACGAACAGTTTTCCTGTTTTTTAGTCCGTCAGACTTGAGTCCATTGGATAGATTTGAAACATTTTATTTCTAGGTCTGTCTGACTTTTGGGAAAAAAAGTCTGCTGGAGCCCACACACGATCGAATTGTCCGACAGATTCCGGTCCTGATCAAGTCTACCGGAAAGTCCGATTGTGTGTACGCGGCATAAGAGAAAATGTCCAAATAGGGTCCAAAGTGAACAAACAAAAGTCAAAACATAGCCAAAGTTCGGTAACCGGAGCGGATAGTCAGGCAAGCCAGAAAGTCAGGAAGCCAGGAATCAGCGTAGTGAAACAGCAAGCAGGATCTGGAGCCGGAAGGAATGTCAGCCAAGCAAGTCTTTAACAGGAACGCAGGAGATAGTCTCTGTGATGTTGACCAAGGCAAAGGCAGAGATCATCTGGGCTGGACGGCTTAAAGCGGGAGTCCGCCGGGACTCCTTTTTTTTTTTTTTTAAAGCCAGCAGCTACAAATACTGCAGCTGCTGACTTTTAAAATAGTGACACTTACCTGTCCAGCGCGCCCGCGATGTCGGCACCCGAAGCTGATCTCTCGATCGTCTCTCGGGTGCTGCCGCCGCCATTTTGGGTAGGGGAATCAGGAAGTGGAGCCTTTCGGCTTCATTTCCCGGTTCCCTACTGCGCATGCGCGAGTCGCTCTGCGCAATAAGGATGGACCCGCTGCCTCTGGGATCTGTATGTTTCCCAGCAGGCAGCGGGGGGACTTTCGGAAAGGGGCGTAATCTACGCCCCTTTCCGCAGAGAGCTATCCCGGAAGCGGGTGCAGATACCTGTACTGTACAGGTACCTGCACCCCCCTCCCCCCTGAAAGGTGCCAATTGTGGTGCCGGAGGGGGGGAGGGTTCCGATGAGCGGAAGGTCCACTTTAGGGTGGACCTCCGCTTTAAGTAGGCAGGACCAATGAGCAGGATATCATCAATAGGTGAGTCACTGTGGAGAGATTGGAGCTGGCAATTACCCGACAGCTGAGCAGCCAGCTCAGAGAAGGAAGGGCTGAGTCCAGCCCTGACAGTAACTCTCCAGTGCCTGCAGCACTCATGCAGCCCCAGACCATGACACTCCCATCACCATGCTTGACTGTAGGCAAGACACACTTGTCTTTGTCCTCCTCACCTGGTTGCCACCACGCGTATGTAGCACTGACCCCCAAAGGAGTTTCTGGTTTTATTTGGCTTACCGTTACCTTCTTCACCTCGTCTCCGTCTAGGGGTTCCCGTGGTAGATGGCCCAAAGAAATACAGAAACTGACACTAGATCTTCTTTTGAGTTATTCATTTAGAAGATAAAACAGTATCTTAATGAAGGGTAGAGGGTTTAGGAGAAAGTTCAGGTACTTTTGGACTGCAAAAATAGAAAGTCTCTTATAGAAGAAATCCAGAGAATAACCGTTTCACAGCTGGATTGGTACAGGACAGCCAATTGAGACATTACAGCACATGGACACTTGGACATTCCCCCAACTTATAAATAGACCCGATCCGGTGGCCATTTTACATTCTTTCTACTGTCACTATAGGGAGAGGTTGCTGTGTGGAGCAGGGAGAGACTGCAGTGACCCAAATCACTAGCTATTAGGTCCACAAAAGTTCTTTTAAGGACTGGTATGGTATAGGTGTAGTTCAGGATATAGGTTTGAGGCACTGCTATTCAAGTCATTGTTGCAGCAGATTGTCTTTTCCCAGTGCAGATAGGGACAGACAGGACGCTGTGTGTTGCAGAGAGGGACAGTCAGTTTAATCATTAGCTGTTACTATATGGTCCACAAAGGTCCTTTTCAGGACTGGTATGGTGTAGTAGTGCAGGATATAGTTTTGAGTGCTATTCAAATTATTGTTGCAGCAGCCTGTGTTTTGTCAGTTTAAATAGGGACAGACAGGAAGCTGTGTGTAGCAGTGAGGGACAGTCAGTTTAATCAGTAGCTGTTACTATTAGGTCCACAAAGGTCCTTTTCAGGACTGGTATGTTAATAGGGTTGTACACGTATAATATTCTTTCTTTCAAATATAGAAATAATATTATACTTGACTGCTGCTCTTCTGCTGCATTAGTCCTTTATGAGTATAGGGACTGAGGTACAGTCTGCTAATCACAACCTACTAGTTCCACAAAGGTCCTTCTAAGGACTGGTAAGGTATAGCGTACTAGAGTATATAGGGTTGAGTGAGGTACAGTCTGCTAATCCTTAAGGACTGGTATAGGTCCACAATATATAGGGTTGAGGTGCACTACTGCTGACTGCTGCCCTATTCTGCAGCAGTCCTTTATCAGTATAGGGACTGAGGTACAGTCTGCTAATCACAACCTACTAGTTCCACAAAGGTCCTTCTAAGGACTGGTAAGGTATAGCGTACTACAGTATATAGGGTTGAGTGAGGTACAGTCTGCTAATCCTTAAGGACTGGTATAGGTCCACAATATATAGGGTTGAGGTGCACTACTGCTGACTGCTGCCCTATTCTGCAGCAGTCCTTTATCAGTATAGGGACTGAGGTACAGTCTGCTAATCACAACCTACTAGTTCCACAAAGGTCCTTCTAAGGACTGGTAAGGTATAGCGTACTAGAGTATATAGGGTTGAGTGAGGTACAGTCTGCTAATCCTTAAGGACTGGTATAGGTCCCCAATATATAGGGTTGAGGTGCACTACTGCTGACTGCTGCCCTATTCTGCAGCAGTCCTTTATCAGTATAGGGACTGAGGTACAGTCTGCTAATCACAACCTACTAGTTCCACAAAGGTCCTTCTAAGGACTGGTAAGGTATAGCATACTAGAGTATATAGGGTTGAGTGAGGTACAGTCTGCTAATCCTTAAGGACTGGTATAGGTCCCCAATATATAGGGTTGAGGTGCACTACTGCTGACTGCTGCCCTATTCTGCAGCAGTCCTTTATCAGTATAGGAACTGAGGTTCAGTCTGCTAATCACAACCTACTAATTCCACAAAGGTCCTTATAAGGACTGGTAAGGTATAGTGTACTACAGTATATAGGGTTGAGTGAGGTACAGTCTGCTAATCACAAACTACTAGTTCCACAAAGGTCCTTCTAAGGACTGGTAAGGTATAGCGTACTAGAGTATATAGGGTTGAGTGAGGTACAGTCTGCTAATCCTTAAGGACTGGTATAGGTCCACAATATATAGGGCTGAGGTGCACTACTGCTGATTGCTGCCCTATTCTGCAGCAGTCCTTTATCGGTATAGGGACTGAGGTACAGTCTGCTAATCACAACCTACTAGTTCCACAAAGGTCCTTATAAGGACTGGTAAGGTATAGTGTACTACAGTATATAGGGTTGAGTGAGGTACAGTCTGCTAATCACAACCTACTAGTTCCACAAAGGTCCTTATAAGGACTGGTAAGGTATAGTGTACTACAGTATATAGGGTTGAGTGAGGTACAGTCTGCTAATCACAACCTACTAGTTCCACAAAGGTCCTTCTAAGGACTGGTAAGGTATAGCGTACTAGAGTATATAGGGTTGAGTGAGGTACAGTCTGCTAATCCTTAAGGACTGGTATAGGTCCACAATATATAGGGTTGAGGTACACTACTGCTGACTGCTGCCCTATTCTGCAGCAATCCTTTATCAGTATAGGGACTGAGGTACAGTCTGCTAATCACAGCCTACTAGTTCCACAAAGGTCCTTATAAGGATTGGTAATGTATAGTGTACTACAGTATATAGGGTTGAGTGAGGTACAGTCTGCTAATCACAACCTGCTAGTTCCACAATGGTCCTTATAAGGACTGGTAAGGTATAGTGTACTACAGTATATAGGGTTGAGTAAGGTACAGTCTGCTAATCACAACCTACTAGTTCCACAAAGGTCCTTCTAAGGAAATGGTAAGGTATAGCGTACTAGAGTATATAGGGTTGAGTGAGGTACAGTCTGCTAATCCTTAAGGACTGGTATAGGTCCACAATATATAGGGCTAAGGTGTACTACTGCTGACTGCTGCCTTATTCTGTAGCAGTCCTTTATCAGTATAGGGACTGAGGTACAGTCTGCTAATCACAACCTACTAGTTCCACAAAGGTCCTTAAGGACTGGTATAGGTGTACTATTTGGTGTGCAGTATATAGTTGTGTAATACACGTATAAAATACTTGCACATATAGAAAGCATAGTATAGTGCGTTTCCACTGTGCAGCATTGTGACTGCTGAACGGTTCTGCAGCGATACTACAAAGAGTGACAAACGCAATCCAAAAACAAAGTATTGTAACTGGTGTGATAGACCAACGGCCCCCAAAAACAACAGATTGAAGCGGGGTGTTATATACCTTCTTCCACATACATACTGCACTTCTGTAGAGAGTTTTGTCCCAGGGTCATTTAAAAAATGACAGGCAGAGGAAGAGGCAGGCTCTTCCACAGGGGTGGTAGGGGTAGGGCAGGAGCAACAGGCTTGAGCCAAAGTGGGAAATTGCAGAAGGTGCGTGCGATTATGTCAAAGGAAGCACCAGAATTGGTTGACTGGCTCACTCAGCCTTACTCTTCTGCACCGTCCTCATCCTCTCGATCTGCACCCTCTTCTTCACTCTCTGCTATGTGCACCCCCAAAGACACTACTACCAACAACACCACCACCACATACCTTCCACTTGAGTCACAGGAATTATTTTCCGATCCATATCAAGACATTTCTGATGCGTAGCCACTCTTGGCATTGGATCAGGAAGAGGAGGTAGCAACAACCGCCACTCAGCAGTCTGACGACAGTACCCAGATCAGCCCAAGGAGGAGGTTGGTCCCCGCTGTTGCTGCCTACTCCGAGATCTCTACTTATAGCGGTGGGGAAGGTGACGTCGATGATGACGTGTCTAGTGATGTCACGTGGGTGCCCACAAGAGAGGAAGAGGAGGGGAGTTCAGAGGGAGATATGGACCAGCAGATAGGGAGGAGAAGCAGGAATAACTTACATTGCACAGGAGGGACAAAGCAGACTGCTAATGTATCAGGAGCGAGTCATCGACCATGTACGGTCACATCTGGCGCTCCCAGGACACCGGCACATGGCTCCGCAGTGTGGGCTTTTTTTAACGTGTCCGCTGCTGACAATAGTGTTGCCATCTGCAATCTTTGCAGTCAACGCATTAGTCGCGGTAAGCCCAACACTCACCTAGGGACGACCACCTTAAGAAGGCACATGAGCTGCCATCACCGAGCCCAGTGGGAGCAACGGAACCCACAAAGCCACACTCCAGGCTCTCACCGTCCAGCCTCGTCTTCTACTTCTCCTCTCTCCTCACAATTGTCCTCCACTCCACCTTCCATCACGCCAAGCTCACGTTTTTCTGCAAAAAGGCAGGCTTCTGTGGGCGTAATGTTCCAGCGTAAAAAAATGATGACGCCGGATAACCCTCTTGCCCAACGGTTGATGGCTGGCTTGTCAGAACTGATAGCCCGCCAACTACTGCCATATAAACTGGTGGACTCGGAGGCCTTTAGAAAATTTGTGGCCATTGGAACACCACAATGGAAGGTCCCAGGAAGGAAGTATTTCTCACAGAAGGGCATCCCAAAGCTATATGGCCATGTTCAGCGGCAAGTGAATGTATCTCTGGCACACAGTGTCGGTGCCAAGATACATCTGACCACAGACACGTGGTCTAGCAAACACGGGCAGGGAAGGTATATCACTTTTACTGCCCACTGGGTGAACCTTCTGACGGCCGTCAAGCATGTAACCAGTGGCACCCGTGTAGATTTGGTTTTACCGCCACGGATTGCATGCAGGCCTGGCTCTTCTTCTCCTCCTCCTCCTACTCCATCCTCATCCCTCTCCTCCTCGGCGGACTCCTCCTTTTCCACTGCTAGCGTCTCTTCCGCTGCACCGCCCAAGCTCCCCAGAACCTATTCGACATGCCAGGTGAGATGTTTCCATGCTGTGCTGTGTCTGTTGTGCCTGGAAGCCAAGAGCCACACTGGCCCGGCACTCCTTTCAGCTTTGCGTTCACAGGCAGATCAGTGGCTAACACCGCTCAATTTGAGAGTTGTGTGACAATGGTGCCAATCTGCTTAGCGCATTGAAACAGGGCAAAATGACGCACGTGCCATGCATGGCACACGTCTTAAACTTGGTCGTGCAGGGGTCCAGGACATGGAAAATCTCGGCCCATTTCAGAAGATCTTACACGGCCATGGCTCGCCTTGCTGACATTCAGCGGCGACACAATCTGCCGGTCAGATGTCTTATTTGCGATTGCCCGATGCGATGGAACTCAACCTTTTATATGCTTGATAGGCTGCTCCAGCAGAGACGTGCAGTTAACGTCTACCTGTATGAACTCTGCGGCAGAACAGGTTCTGGGGAGCTGGGGGTTTTTTTCACCGCGCCAGTGGCTGCTCATGCGCAACGCATGCAGACTTCTGCGGCCATTTGAGGAGATCACCAAACTGGTCAGTCGCAGCCATGGCGCCATCTGTGACATGGTACCTTATGCCTTCTTTATGGAGCGTGCATTGCGTCGTGTCATTGATCAAGCTGTGGAGGAGCAGGAGCGGGAAGATGAGGAAGTCGCAATGCTGGATGAATTCCCAGGGGGGGCTACTCTATCTGAGACAAGTGAACAACAGGAGTCTGAAGAGGAGCCAGAGGAGGATGGTGCCGGGGCAGATGAGGAGGAACAAGAAGAGCATGCTTCAAACCTTTCTGGGATCCCTGTTGTTGTGCGTGGATGGGGAGAGGAGAATGAAGAGGACGACATTATCCTGGATAATGAGCAGGAGCCAGGCCACCACACCGCTTCTGTTACCGGCCTCAAAATGTGAATTAAGAGAGCCGATGATTGTAGACGCGATGAGATAAGGTGATCAGCTTGGCGTGGACTGCAAAGAATCAAACAAACAGCATGAGATATGACCACTGACTTTATGGCTGGAAGTAGTTTAATTTTTACATAACAATACATCTTTAACATTTTTATAGTCACATCTTTATAACCATTAACAATATATATAATACTGATTTTTAACTAAAGTATTTTAAAACATAGTTACAACAATGAACATTACTAAATTTAATAACGTATATATCCCTGTTATTCAGTGTTATAGATAATTATCTTTATCTCTCTGGTACACTTTAAGTGTGCAATAATCATACTGGCAATGCATTGCTTTAATACAAATATTATCATGGTGGTACTCTTTTTTAACCACTAGATGGTGCACATTGCATGTCTGTATGATGCAATACATAAGCTTTACATACAATAGGTTTTTTTTCTATATTAAATAACAGAAAACATGTGCTTCTATAAATCTATGCCATTTCCAATAAATCAGGTTTAAATATACCTATTTAGAAAGGTTTAGTGTTTATCATAGACATTTGTTCTGACTAATGCAGTATTTTCATGTTCTTATGCACTTTTCCCTTGTTTCTGACACATGCTGTTCTAAACTTCTAATTACAGCAAAACTATAGCATAAAATCTGCTGAGACTTTTTCTGCATCTGCTCAAGATGTTTAGGAATCTTTCTATCACAGGTTAATACAGATTAGGAACAATTTAGAGTACATACCTGCAAAGAATCACACAAACAGCATGAGATATGACCACTGACTTTATGGCTGGAAGTAGTTTAATTTCCAGTCACATGGTGTGTGGCCTTATATAGACTCTGTTTGTGTACCTTCTCTGCCATCTACTGGTTATTAATAGAATAGAAGGGATATGTTTAGAAATATATAAAAAAAAATGAATATGTACTTTGCTTTGGGGTGTCTGTTTTGTGACCATATAAACCCCAGTCCGTCACACTCTCCCCTCCTTCAGTTAATGGCTCCCGACATTAAACTCAATTGGTATCTGAACACTATTTAGTGATTTAAGTAACCCAAATAGGTACTTGTTGCCACCAAGGAGCTACGTTAACTACCTGGCATGTCCTGGGAGTAGCTAGCATTGTGTGAGTTTGTATGGTGTGAATCTGACTTGGTATGTATCTTGGCTGACCTAGTGTGTCATATGTAAAGATCTCTTTAGGCTTAACTTGTCTGGTAGATCTTCTGACAGGAGTTGAGTCTTCTCCATCAACATCGTTATCCATTTGCATATCTTGGTTCACAGGTAAGTCTTGACTTAATGAGGGTAATTCTGCAGTGTCTAGTCCCACCATATCTGTAGCCCAGATTTGGTCGCCAACTACTGTTCCATCATTTTGTTCTTGTTCAAGATTGGGTGTGGTAGTTGTAGGATAGAACTCTTCAGCAGAAACTCTTAATGGGATTTTCTGTACGTTTTGAGAGTTTGGTTGAGACACAACACAATCATGACTTTCTGTAGTCTCTGGTATATAAGGATAATACCATCTTTCTTCATCTGAACATTCCTCCTCCTGGTCCACATCCATTCTGGTATCCTTTCTGTTACTTGATTGTCTTTGTTTCATCGGTACTCTTGGAATGTGTCCTTCAATTGGTAGGTCATTTACTGGTAGTAAAAGATTTCTGTGCAGTACTCGAATAGTCTTTTTACCACTTTCAGGCTGAATTTTGTACACAGGCCCATCTTTGATTCTTTCTACCACTTTGTGTACTGATTCTTCCCAGTATGAACGAAGTTTACCAGGTCCTCCTCTTTCAGAGAGATTTCGTACTAAGACCCGATCACCCGGTTGAAGAGGTGCTCCTTTTATCTGTTTGTCATAGTACTTCTTCCCTTTAGCAGATGATTTTTTGCTATTCTCGGATGCGATTTTGTAAGCTTCTTGCATTCTAGATGCCCATTTCTGAGTAAATATTGGTTGACTTTCTGATTCCTTTTCCAAATTTAGGTTGAGCATTAGGTCAATTGGCAAACGAGGAGATCTTCCATACAATAGAAAGAATGGCGAGTATCCTGTGGCTTCATGCCTGGTGCAATTGTATGCATGAACCATATGTGGAAGATGTTCTTTCCAATCTGACTTTTTCTCTTCCTCTAAGGTGTGAAGCATCTGTAACAAAGTACGGTTCAGTCTCTCCACTGGGTTACCCTGTGGATGGTATGGAGTAGTTCTTGAATGAGAAATCCCTGCCAATCGTTGCAATGTCTGAAATAAGTTGTTTTCAAATTCTCTTCCTTGGTCATGGTGGAGTTTCTCTGGATAGCCAAAACGTGGTATGAAATCTTGAAAGATCTTTTCTGCCGCCGTTTTTCCAGATTTGTTCTTAGTTGGATACGCTTGTGCAAAGCGTGTGAAATGGTCAACTATTACAAGTATATACTCATATCCTCCTTTGCTTTTCTCCAAGTGAAGATAATCAATGGATACTAACTCCAAAGGTGAACTGGTAGTAATCGAACCCATAGGTGCTCTTTCGGTGATATTTGGACGCTTTCGTTTGATGCAGCTGCACTTCTTCAGCACATATTCATCAATGTCTCTTTGCATAAATGGCCAGTAAAATCGTTCACGTGCTAGGTGGGTTACCTTGTCAGTACCAATGTGACCCATGTCATCATGAAGATTTCTTAAGACCAATGGTTTTAACTTTTCTGGTAGAACTAGCTGTTTTCGGGTTCCAGAGTGTCGGTAGAGGATTCCTTCATTGACTCTGAGTTTATTCCATTCATGTATCAAACGTCTTGTTTTGCTGGTCATACTCTCCTTTTCTTTGTGGTTTGGAATCCAGTCGTTCTCCTTAAGCCAGACCACTTCTCTAATGTTGGTATCGTCTTGTTGTAATGCTCTGATATTCTCCTGAGTCATTGGGCAGATTGTCTGTCCTTTCAGCAATTCTTCGGCCACATCACTTTCTGAGTGAAGAGTCAATGAAGCCACCCATAATGCCTCTTCTTCGTCAACAGCTTTGCTCCCTTGCCACATAGCTGACACAACCTCAGATGGTACAAGCTCTGTGTACTCGCTCAGATTCTTCGTGAGTTCCACCGGAAATCGTGACAGTGTATCTGCGTCTGCATTCTGTTTACCTGGCCTGTACTTGATATCGAAGTGGAAATCAGCCAACTCGCCAACCCAGCGATGACCCACAGCATTCAGTCTGGCAGTACTTAATACATATGTCAATGGGTTGTTGTCTGTGTAAACGGTGAATGTTGGAGCGTAGTACAAGTAATCTCTGAATTTGTCACAGACTGCCCACTTGAGAGCTAAAAACTCAAGTTTACCAGAGTGAAGATGGTAATTGCGCTCTGCTGGAGTCAATGTTCTGGAGCCAAACCCAATAACACGAAGTTTTTCTCCTTGTCGTTGGTATAGTACAGAACCTAGGCCTTCATTGGAAGCATCAGTGTGTAAGACGAAGGGTAAGTCAAAATCAGGGTATGCTAGAATTGGTGGATTGGTTAGCATGTCCACCAGTCTGGATACTACAGCTTGATGTTTGGATGTCCATTGAATCAGTGTTTTAGATGGCACTTGTGCTTTGTTCCCGTTTTTCTTTGTAGATTCCCTCCGATTGTTTTTGGGGATGGATGTAGCAGATTCTTTCTCAGTGTTCTGCAAAAGTTCATACAGTGGTTTAGCAAGTCGAGAGAAATCTTGAATGAAGGACCTGTAGTAGCTCAGGAATCCTAACAAAGATCTGACTCCTCCCACTGTTTTTGGTTCTTTCCTTTTCAAATGTAATACCGCTTCAAGATCTTTTGGGTCAATTTTTATGCCTTCTTCTGACACCATTCGTCCAAGGTATCGAATCTGTCGTTTAAAGAGTTCACACTTCTTCGGTCTAAGTTTGATACCATGCTCACGCATTCGACTAAGCACTTGCCTGATATCATTGACATGCTCCTGAAAAGTTTTGGAGTAGCAAAGTACGTCATCCAAGTATGGAGAACAACATTTGTCTCTGATGCCCTCTAATACATTCTCCATGCATCTCTGAAAAGCTGCTGGGGCATCCGTTAATCCAAATGGAATACGGTTCCACTCCAGGAGTCCCCAGGGGGTGCTGAAAGCCGTCAGATGTCTGGAGTCTTCATGCACAAAGCCTTGATGATACGCACTACCCTGGTCCAGGATTGAGAACCACGTAAATCCTCCTAAGCTATCCAGCAGATCTTGTATTCTGGGTAGTGGATGTCTATCTGGGATAGTCTTTCGGTTTAACTCCCTAAAGTCAACACATAGTCGTAGGCTACTGTCCTTCTTTCGAACACAAACAACTGGTGATGAGTATGCGGAAGAAGATTTTGTTACCCAACCTCGGTCAAGAAGGTTTTGGATATATTCTTTCACTTCTTTGTATAGGGGTTTCGGTATCGAATTGTAGCGTTTCTGGACAGGAGTTTCATCTTTCAGATTTATCCTCAGTTTCAGGTTAGGGATGCATCCTATGTCTCCCTCATCTCGAGCAAAGACATCTGATTCATCATATAACATTTGTCTCGCTATCTCCTGTTCTTCTTCTGAGAGATCTTCCAAATTGACAGGTGGGTGCCACTTAACAGATTTGTTAGTGGGTAGCTGATTTCCAGTGTCCCCTTGATTCAACTGGTTTACATGAAACACCCTTTTCTTCTGGTCAATTCCCTTTCCATCGTCTTTGTTTGGAGACAATGGTAGAATCTCAGCTGCTGGAGAAATGGTACCCAATACTGTTCTGGGTGGAAGGTAGATGTCATGTTGAGCACGGTTCAGTATAGGTATCTTCACCAGTTTAGAGAACCCATTTGGCACATCTACCACTGAAGGAAATAGTTCAAGTCCTTCCTCAACTGGATATTCGGGAAGTGGTTCAAATGGCATGATTCCTCCTTTCGGCCACGCTCTAATTCTGCATTTGACTTCACAGAGCTCGCCTCCTTTAATCTGGAGTCCCTTCTTCCCCACTTTGACCATACGACTATCAAATATTTCTCCTGGGTCAGTTGCTTGACTGACAGCATTGACAATGTTATTCGCTACACTCTGTCTTACTTTCATAGCTTCACTCAGCAAGATAGTCAGGTTTTGGGTGCTGTTTGGTCGGTCACGGTTTTCTCTGATCAATTCTTCGATAACATTAAACCCAAGAATTGGATTGTCATTACAGCAGTCACTCACCAGCATTGGCACATAAATGGCTGAGTTTCCATGTCCACTACTTTCGAATTCCAGGCAGACTTCAATCCACCCGATGAATGGAATGATAGAACCATTTGCAGCTGTAATGGATAAGTTGTCATCACAAAGTAAATCTTGTATGTGCCTAATGGAGACGCTGGGTAGAAACTTTTCTAACCATGCCTTCCCGACAATGCTGACCTGAGCTCCTGTATCCATCAACATGTCAACCGGTACACCATTCATCCGACATGACAGTAGGCATTTTCCTCCAATTAATTGTGCTACGTGTTGTTTGGAGAATCCATTCTCTTTTGGGAGTGTTCTAGTTGACCGGTGGGTGAATACCCTGTTTACCCTAGCATTGGACAGATCATTTGAGGTGGTCACTGGTTGTCCCTTTCCCAGTGACCGTCTGTCGTTTCCCGACTGCCTTCTTTTCTTCAAGCAATCAACCGCTCTGTGTCCTGTCCAACCACAGTAGAAACAAAGGTAGCAGTTCTGACTCTCTCGTTTAATGCAATCACACCTGGGCTTGCAGTGAGTTGTATCTGGAACTTGAACATTGGTTAGTGGCTTAGTCATTTGGTTTCCAACAATAGGAGTTAGCTTCATCATCTTTTCCAGGTTCTTTGTGAGAGCAGAGACCTGTGTTGTTAGTTCCATTAATGCAGTGTGATTTGCTCTAGCATCTCCCTCAACTCTCTTTTGGAAAGTGTCTTTTTCACTATTCCCTGGTGTCTGGGATGAATGAACAGTAAGAGGTTTATGTTTAGGTGCACTGTTTAAGCGTCTCTGCCTTTCTGTTTCCTCATCAACTGATCTGGTGACCTGCTCTATGATAAAGTCATCCGTTACTGTCAAATCAGACACATAAGGCTTGATATCTCGTCTAACATTAGAATTTTTCTCATTTAGTCCCTGATACAGTGTATGAAGGAATATGCCTTGCACCAGTTTTTTGTCATAGTTAAGCTCTCGTCTATCATGTTGTGATGTAGACAGAACTTTTTGTTTTAACCCCACTAGCCTGTAAACAAATTGTTGTGCTGTTTCTCTTTCTTGCTGGGCAGCATTGCTAAGGTCCTGAAATAACTCATTACCACTTCGTTCTCTCATATGTGACTTCAAAAACCTTTTCAATTCAGCAACAGTAAGATCATCTTTGTCAGTCAACATATCTTTAAAATTACCAGGTTTGATTATTCTCAACACTGTGCGTATAATTTCAGATTCAGGGAATTTTTCTGTTAGACCCTCGTCAATTTGTCTGCACACGCTACTGTAACTCATGTCCGAACCATGATCTGAAATTACACCACCATGCATTTTAAATTCTCTACGTGGCAATAAAGCAACAACATCAGTTAATCTCACCACCTCCGATACCTGTTCAGTCCTTGCAGTCCCACTACTTATTTTTTTTGCAGCGGTTGCAATGTCCACAGTTGGTGTACTTTCCTTGTTAAGTTTTAGTTCATTGATCTTGTCTTGGATGATGAGTAGATACGACATACCTTGATCTTCCAACTTTTCCAGCTGATCACTTCTCAAGTAGTCTTTAATAAATTCAACAAGTTCCATTTCGTTGGTACCAGTCACTGATGGAACGTCCACGTCTCTTTCATCTTCCAGCGTAATAGCGAGGCTATGCAGCTGTTCTTCATTAAGCAGATGAATTTGTTTCTGGATATCCCACATCAGCGCACGACGAGGAGACGCCATCTCTGTTGCAATCTGAAGACTTGCACTCACAAGGCAGACGACACTCACGACTCTCCTTGTAGCTCTGTAGCAGGCTCACGCTTGTCTCGCGCTTCCCTCTCACTGGTAACACAACGAATCCCGGCACACGAGCCCCCAAAATGTTACCGGCCTCAAAATGTGAATTAAGAGAGCCGATGATTGTAGACGCGATGAGATAAGGTGATCAGCTTGGCGTGGACTGCAAAGAATCACACAAACAGCATGAGATATGACCACTGACTTTATGGCTGGAAGTAGTTTAATTTTTACATAACAATACATCTTTAACATTTTTATAGTCACATGTTTATAACCATTAACAATATATATAATACCGATTTTTAACTAAAGTATTTTAAAACATAGTTACAACAATGAACATTACTAAATTTAATAACGTATATATCCCTGTTATTCAGTGTTATAGATAATTATCTTTATCTCTCTGGTACACTTTAAGTGTGCAATAATCATACTGGCAATGCATTGCTTTAATACAAATATTATCATGGTGGTACTCTTTTTTAACCACTAGATGGTGCACATTGCATGTCTGTATGATGCAATACATAAGCTTTACATACAATAGGTTTTTTTTCTATATTAAATAACAGAAAACATGTGCTTCTATAAATCTATGCCATTTCCAATAAATCAGGTTTAAATATACCTATTTAGAAAGGTTTAGTGTTTATCATAGACATTTGTTCTGACTAATGCAGTATTTTCATGTTCTTATGCACTTTTCCCTTGTTTCTGACACATGCTGTTCTAAACTTCTAATTACAGCAAAACTATAGCATAAAATCTGCTGAGACTTTTTCTGCATCTGCTCAAGATGTTTAGGAATCTTTCTATCACAGGTTAATACAGATTAGGAACAATTTAGAGTACATACCTGCAAAGAATCACACAAACAGCATGAGATATGACCACTGACTTTATGGCTGGAAGTAGTTTAATTTCCAGTCACATGGTGTGTGGCCTTATATAGACTCTGTTTGTGTACCTTCTCTGCCATCTACTGGTTATTAATAGAATAGAAGGGATATGTTTAGAAATATATAAAAAAAAATGAATATGTACTTTGCTTTGGGGTGTCTGTTTTGTGACCATATAAACCCCAGTCCGTCACACTTCCAGTTTAGTGCAAATGGGGGTCTTCATGCTCCAGTGTTTTAATAGGGACCCCCGTATAAAAAGCATAAGGGTCAAGGACCAGTACTGGGTGGCAACATACTTATACCCCCGGTACAAACACAAAATGGCGGAAATGTTACCGCCGTCACAGAGGGCTGTCAGAATGGAGCACTTCCAGGCTTTGCTTTGAGAAATGCTGCATTCTGCTTTTGCGTGCGCTGGCAGAGGAGCAATTCCCACTCCCAGAGAAGGAGTTGCGGGTACCAATCCAACAGCGCCTGCAAGAAGAGGCCGGTTTGAAGATGTGTTGGTGACTTCTGATATGAGGTCATTCTTTCAGCCAACCCATCGACAGGTGTCATCCGGATCCAGCGTCAGGGAACGCCTAGACCATCAGGTGTCCGACTACATCGGGTTAACGACCGATGTGGACGCTCTGAGGAGTGATGAACCCCTGGACTACTGGGTGGGCAGGCTTGACCTCTGGCCAGAGCTTGCCCAATTTGCAATGGAACTGTTGGCTTGCCCCTCGTCCAGTGTCCTGTCCAAAAGGACGTTCAGCGCAGCAGGGGGGATCGTGACCGATAAGCATACTCGCCTAGCTCACGACAGTGTTAACTACCTCACATTTCTAAAAATGAATGAGGCATGGATCTCGGAGGAATTCAACACATGTGACCAGTAGACCATGTATATGTCTATAAACGATTTTTTTAATCGAGCACACAGACCTTCTTTCTTCATTTGGCTCACTTCCTTGTACAAAAAAAGCACACCGTACTATATGGCCGTACCCTCCTGTTTGAAGAGGTTGAGCGGTGTCATATTTCTACAGGGGCTGCTTATTATGAGGGGCTCCCACCATCCCTGTGCTGTGCTGACTTCCTCCTGGGGCTGCTTATTATGAGGGGCTCCCACCATCCCTGTGCTGTGCTGACTTCCTCCTGGGGCTGTACCTCTGCTGTGCATATTATGAGGGGCTCCCACCATCCCTGTGCTATGCTCATTATAAAGGGCTCCCACCATCCCTGTGCTGTGCTGACTTCCTCCTGGGGCTGCTTATTATGAGGGGCTCCCACCATCCCTGTGCTATTCTGACATCCTCCTGGGGCTGCTTATTATGAGGGGCTCCCACCATCCCTGTGCTGTGCTGATTTCCCCCTTGGGCTGTACCTCTGCTATGCTCATTATGAGGGGCTCCCACCATCCCTGTGCTATGCTCATTATGAGGGGCTCCCGCCATCCCTGTGCTGTGCTGACTTCCTCCTGGGGCTGCTTATTATGAGGGGCTCCCACCATCCCTGTGCTATGCTGACATCCTCCTGGGGCTGCTTATTATGAGGGGCTCCCACCATCCCTGTGCTGTGCTGACTTCCTCCTGGGGCTGTACCTCTGCTGTGCATATTATGAAGGGCTCCCACCATCCCTGTGCTATGCTCATTATGAGGGGCTCCCTCCATCCCTGTGCTATGCTGACTTACTCCTGGGGCTGTACCTCTGCTGTGCATATTATGAGGGGCTCCGACCATCCCTGTGCTATGCTCATTATGAGGGGCTTCCACCATCCATGTGCTATGCTCATTATGAGGGGCTCCCACCATCCCTGTGCTATGCTGACTTCCTCCTGGGGCTGCTTACGGTGCAGGTGTCAGTGCTGTATATCACGGTGCTGGTGTCAGTGCTTTATGTCACGCTGCTGATGTCAGTGCTCTCTATCATGGTGCTGGTGTCAGATCACTCTATCACGGTGCAGGTGTCAGTGCTGTATATCACGGTGCTGGTGTCAGTGCTTTATGTCACGCTGCTGATGTCAGTGCTCTCTATCACAGTGCTGGTGTCAGTGCTCTATATCATGGTGCTGGTGTCAGTGCTTTATGTCAGGCTGCTGATGTCAGTGCTCTCTATCACGGTGCTGATGTCAGATCACTCTATCACGGTGCAGGTGTCAGTGCTTTATATCACGGTGCTGATGTCAGTGTTTTATGTCACGGTGCTGATGTCAGTGCTCTCTATCACGGTGCTGGTGATCATCTTCTGCACCCTCTTCTTTGCCTACCCTGACCTTCCCTCTCCTCCATTGCCTTCATGCGCTCCACAGTCCTGAATTGTCAGAATTTCACATATAAAAAAAGAATGCTTGTAGTTGTCGATCCCAGATTCACCTCATACATGTGTTATGTCATTGGCCATGTGGTGGGACTATGTGTGCACAGCTAGTAATTATTTTGTGGCTGCAAATATGACCTGTAGGTTTGTAAAGTTCGCCTCCCATTGAAGTCATGGGCGTTACGGTTCGCGAACTATCGGCCGCGTTCGCGGTTCGCGTTCGCGAAACATCCCGTCGGAAGTTCGTCCATCACTACTCACAACCTCCAGATAGACTTCCTCTCACTAGGCCTAGCAGCCGGTAGGGTGTTAAGTAAAGAAAAGTCTCTGCCACAGACTTGGATGTGAATTACTTGAGCGAAGTCTCTGCCACAGACTTGGATGTAACAGAGGGTCATAGACAAATTTAGTGAACTATCATACGGTACCAGTATCTTTCAGCCGGTCCGGCGATACCGTAAGATTGTAAGTCCATGAAGTATCCTTCAACTGAGCCTCCAGGCTCCTTCAGCGAAACCAGCCTTGTGCATGGCCTCCTCCTGAAGAGTCCTCCCCTGGATGCTTCTCCAGTTGCTGGGCCTCTCCTTAGATGAGATGGCACCGGACCACCTTTGAATCCTCAGGCCTCGATAAGCAGTCAGGCCTGTCCCTGCAGTTACTTTGCCTCGGGCCATCCAGCCCCGAGACTTGAAAAATGCATGGAGGCCAGGAGGGCCATGGGGGCTGGTCAGGAGGACCAGGACCAAACAGACAGGAAATTTCTTCTGGACCGGAACCCTGTAGCACGTGATGTCAGTACCTTAAATACCACCTCCCAGAGTGCACAGCAGGAGAACACTCCCACTGGGCTGGTTCCGAGAAAACGTGGCACTCAATACACCCAGCTAGACTGCGTTCTACTACTTGCTGGTGGTGACAGCGACACCTGCAGCCAAGGAGAACTCAGTGCAATCCAGCCAGACTAGTACTGAAACCATAATTTAGAAAAATTAGCCCTAATACCCAACTGCGGTTTTAGGAATATTAATTTTCAAAAACATATAGCGCATGCTCGTCAGGAGCCGGCGTTACACACGCTTCACACCATCTGAACTAAATAAGTTTATCTTGGTCTCATCAGACCACAGGGCATGGTTCCAACAATCCATGTCCTTAGCCCTTAGAAGAGGCTTTCTCCTGGGACGACAGCCATGCAGACCAATTTGATGCAGTGTGCGGCGTATGGTCTGAACACTGACAGGCTAACCCCCCACAGAAACATAAACTGATACTGGATACCCACACTCCAAATATTCACCTTTATTTTGTACAAAATAAAGGTGAATATTTGGAGTGCGGCTATCCATCATCAATTTTTGTTTCTATGTCTCTGTTGCAAACAGAACTGGCACCCAACTTGATTGTGGAGACAGCTGATTCCAGGAGAGGTAATTGCCTTGGAGTGGTGAACTCCCCCAGGCTGACCCTCCACCTCTTAAACCTCTGCAGCAATACTGGCAGCACTCATACGTCTATTTCCCAAAGACAACCTCTGGATATGACGCTGAGCATGTGCACTCAACCTGTTTGGTCTACCATGACGAGGCCTGTTCTGAGTGGAACCTGCCCTGTTAAAACCACTGTATGATCTTGGCCACTGTGCTGCAGCTCAGTTTCAGGGTCTTGGCAATCTTCTTATAGCCTAGGCCAGTGATGGCAACCTTGGCACCCCAGATGTTTTGTAACTATGTTTCCCATGATGCTCCTTTACTCTGTAGTGTAGTTAAGCATCATGGAAAATGTAGTTCCAAAAAATCTGGGGTGCCAAGGTTTGTCATCACTGGCCTAGGCCATCTTTAGGTAGAGCAACAATTCTTTTTTTCAGATCCTCAGAGAGTTCTTTGCCATAAGGTGTCATGTTGAACTTCCAGTGACCAGCATGAGAGAGTGAGAGCTATAACACCAAATTTAACACACCTGCTCCCCATTCACACCTGAGACCTTGTAACACGAATGAGTCACATGACACCGGGGAGTGAAAATGGCAAATTGTGCCAAATTTGGACATTTTCATTTAGGGGTGTACTCACTTTTGTTGCCAGATATTAATGGCTGTGTGTTGAGTTAATTTGAGGGGAATAGCAAATTTACACATTATACAAGCTGTACACTCACTACTTTACATTGCAGCAAAGTGTAATTTCTTCAGTGTTGTCACATGAAAAGATATAATAAAATATTTACAAAAATGTGAGGGGTGTATTCACATTTGTGAGATACTGTATGTTGGCAGTCTGCTTCAGTGTCTCCCTGTGTATTACTAGTTTGTTTCTTGCTCTGTGTCCCTGTGCACTTCTGACTGCTTCCTTTTTTATTTTGTGCATTGCGATTCACTCCTAGTAGTCCTGTGTGTCTCCATCGACTTCTCTTGTTCCCAGTGCCTCTGTGCACTTCTGCTTGGGCTGTGCTCCGTACTATCCTGTGGTCTCTACATCTCAGTGCTGCAAGGGATTCATAGCTGCTTAATAGTCCTTAGTTACCAGTAGCTGCCTGTTGGGTGAGTCAGAGAACTGCAACCTGGCGATCGTTTGCAGTGCATACCATCTCTACCTTCGCAGCTCTGAAGAAGATAAGATAGTTCCTTACACTCTGCTCCTTGGTCCTTCCAAGGGCCCTCACCTTCCCTGTATCTGTGGACAGTCTGGTCCTGTTGGTACCAATAGGTATCTTCCCTGTCCTACACTCCTCGAGTATCCCAACTGTATCCTGTGTATTACCTGTGACTCCTGTGCACCTCTGTGTTCCGCACATATAGAGGGTCACCAACAGCATGTAACAATAGATATCTCCCACTTCAAAAGGGTCTCAGCTGTTCTCCTCCCTCCACCGATATCATGACCAGGTTGTCAAACAAGTATCTTTACTTATCTCTCATATGTTAGGTCATATGTGCCAATTCCATGCAAAAGAAATGAAGCTCCAATAGTGTAAAACCTTTTAATATAACTCAAATATAAAAACAAAAATGCACTTACAAAGCACAAAGGAAAGATCAGCCTTAAGTCCGATGCGCCGGCGGAGATGGACAAACTCATCATTCCTGGGTACAGGGCATCGCTCATCCCTATGCGTTTCGCAAAAAATTGCGTCATCCAGGGGCATCGGACTTAGGGCTGATCTTTCCTGTGGGCACCGCAGGTTAGGAATCAGCAACAACAAATCTTCTCAATTCTAAATTTTTAGGCCATGAGGACCGATTCCTCAAGTCCTTCGACCTAGAATAGGATCCAGGCTGTAGGACAAGGCTTCAGGGCAAGATTGTTTCAGACATTTGCCCCAGATAGTTCAAAGTTTGACCGATTTAACCCACTGGTCTTATTAGCCCATGTCATACCTGTAGCACTGATTCTCGAAGGAGCGGCTGATTTAATTGGGCCTACCGTTACCTTAGCCTCCAGGCTCCTGCTGAGAAGCCAACCTTAGTGTGGCCTTCTACCGAAGAGTCCTCCCCTGGATGCTTTCACAGTTGGGCCTCTCCACAAACCAAGACGGCACCGGACCACCTTAGAATCCTTCTTTCAGTTGCTTTGCCTTGGGCTAGCCAGCCCCAAGACTTGAAGTCGAGTGGATCCGCACCCCATGAGAGCCCTGGGAGCTGGTCAGGAGGACCAGGACCAAACAGCCAGAAAGCACTTCTGGACCAGAACCCGGAAGCACGTGACGTCAGCACCTTAAGTACCCTCTCCCAGAATGCACAGCAAGAGTGACACTCCCACTGGGTTGGTTCCGAGAGAAAACTGAAACTTAATGCACCCAACTGAACTGCGTTCTAGCACCTGCCAGGGATGACAGCGCCACCTATGGTCAAGCAGAACACAATGCAATCCAGCCAGACTGGTACTGAGGCCAAAATTTAGAGTAATTAAACCCAAAACCAAACTGCGGTTCCAGGAAGATTAAATGCCAAAAACACATAGCGCATGCTCTTCAGGAGCTGGTGCTACATACCTATCACACACAACCCTCTATAACAGGGGCAGGCAACCCCTGTCACTGGTGCCGCAAGTGGCACTCAAAGCCTCTTTTTCCAGCACTCGACTCCCTCCCCATTAGCAGAGCAGCGCAGGGAGATGTCAGTGAGATGCTAATGCATTCCAATTTCAGAATTCCCCACACCACACCTGCACTGAGTGGGAGGCACTGTGCACCCACACATTGTAAAAGATGGAAAACATTGTTTGGTTCTCTAACTTTGCTGTAGCTGCGATTGTCAGCTCTTGTGATGTGCAAGAGGTTGGGTGCAGTTCTGGTAGGGGGGGGGGGGGTCCCAGTTTCTAGGAGAAGGACTGTCACTGGCCACTGCTAACATTGCAAAAGATGGGAAACATTGTTTGGTTCTTGTAACCTTGCTATAGCTGCGATCATCGGCTTTTGTGGGAAGAGGTTGGGTGCAGTTCTTCTGGGGGGGGGCTGTCCCTGTTTCCAGGAGGAGGAGGACTGTCATTGGCCACTGCTAAAGCCAATCACAGTCCTGTTAGCCCCATCCACCATCTGGGAGGAAGGTGACTCGCTTGTGGAATTCCTGTTGAGCTTCTGGGAACTTTGTTGAAATTATTCCCGAACCTTTGTGTCACTTACTACTGATCCCTTGCACCCTGTGTCCCTTTGAGCCACAGCCAGTATTCAGCTAAATGAAAATCACACCCAACTTTTCCTGTGGCGCAGAGCGCCACACTTTTTTTCAGCTGTGAGGGGCCAAATTTATGATCCTGCACACAGGCCCACTGCTTTCAGAAAATACCCCTGACCTGAGCTCATCATTGTGCATCCATTCCAGATGCTTGTATGTGACATCACATACATCACATACAAGTACATGGGCTGGAATGCGAGAAGTGGATCAGCAGGATAAGTGTGCCAGGACAGGTAGATGTGTCTCATCTCTGCTTCCTTTCACCACTCTTAATATCACGCATATCATAGATGAGAAGAGGGTACAGCAGTGGAGCAGATGAGCAGGAGGGTACAGTGGTGGGGAAAAATAGCAGAAGGGGTTCAGAGGTGGGACAGAAGAGCAGGAGATGCAGCAGTGGGGCAGATGTGCAGGAAGGTACAGTGGTGGAAGAGATGATGGGGGGTTCAGCAGTGGGACAGAAGAGCAGGGGGGTACAGTGATGGGGCAGATGTACAGGGGGGTTCAATGTTGGGCCAAATGAGAGTGGGGTTACAGTGTTGGGACAGAAGAGCAGGAGGGTACAGTGGTGGGGCAGATGAGCAGGGGGGTTCAATGTTGGGCCAAATGAGAGGGAGGTTACAGTGTTGGGACAGAAGAGCAGGAGGGTACAGTGGTGGGGCAGATGAGCAAGGGGTTACAGAGGTGGGGCAGATGAGCAGGGGGTTACAGAGGTGGGGCAGATGAGAAGGAGGTTACAGTGGTGGGACAGATTAGCAGGGGGTACAATTGTGGGGCAGATGTGCAGGGGATTACAGTGGTGAAACAGATTTGCAGGGGGGACATTGACCTGAAGTGTGGAGTTGCAGGAATTGGGACTGATCTGAGTGCAGGATGTTCATTTCTCACTACTACTCAAGTAGTTTACATCATTTACCGTATTTCCCAGTGTATTTTACTCTGAAAACAGAGGGTAAACCGTGCCTGCGTGTTATACGCCGATATCTGTTTTTGTAACCAACGGGGGTGAGGTTTGGAAGGTCCACCCCCGGGTGCCACCCATTGGGAGGGTGTCAGGCCAGCCACCCGCCTCTCCTGGCCCTGGGACAGTGCTGCCAGCACACTCCAAACTCCAGAAAACACCACTGCTAGACCCCTCCCACACACCGCTCCCCCGTGCCACTATCAATGCAAATACAAGCCTCCAAATCCCTCCACCAATGCCACTCGTTCTGCCCGCTCTCCTTCCCCCGCTTCGCCCCCTCTTTGAGTGTAGCTTTTGATTGGAGGAGTGCAGTCATGTGACCGTCAATGAAAGAGTAGGGATGAGGCCGATGTTCGCGTCAAACGTGAGTTCGACTCGAACATCGGGTGTTCGCCTGTTAGCCGAATAGCGAACAATTTGGGGTGTTCGCAGCAAATTCGAAATCCGCGGAACACCATTTAAAAGTCTATGGGAGAAATTAAAAGTGCTAATTTTAAAGGCTTATATGCATGGTATTGTCATAAAAAGTGTTTGGGGACCCGGTCCCTGCCCCAGGGGACATGTATCTATGCAAAAAAAGTTTTAAAACTGATGTTTTTTTCGGGAACAGTGATTTTAATAATTCTTAAAGTGAAACAATAAAAGTGAAATATTCCTTTAAATTTCGTACCTGGGGGTTGTCTGTAGTATGCATGTAAAGTGGCGCATGTTTCCCGTGTTTAGAACAGTCCAAGAGCAAAATGACATTTCTAAAGGAAAAAAAAGTAATTTAAAAGTACTAGAGGCTATAATAATTTGTCGGTCCCGGCAATACACATAAAAGTTCATTGATAAAAACGGCATGGGATTCCCCCACAGGGGAACCCCATGCCAAAATAAAAAAAATGGCGTGGGGGCCCCCTCAAAATCCGGGATCTGGGGGTCCCCTTGTTAAAGGGGGCTTCCAGATTCCAATACGCCCCCCGCCCGCAGACCCCCCACAACAACCGGGCAAGGGTTGTGGGGATGGGGCCCTTCTCCCCATCAACATGGGGACAAGGTACTTTGTGGGGGCTACCCCAAAGCACCCTCCCCATGTTGAGAGCATGTGGCCTGGTACGGTTCAGGAGTGGAGGGGCGCTCTCTCATTCCCCCCTCTTTTTCTGCGGCCTGCTAGGTTGTGTGCTTGGGTAAGGGTCTGGTATGTATTTCTAGGGGGAGCAGCACAATGTTACATTTTGGCGCGGGGCTCCCCTTAAAATCCATACCAGATCTGAAGGGCCTGGTATGGAATTGGTGGGGGGGGGCCCACGCATTTGTTTTTTTAAATTTTGGTTTGGGGTTCCCCTCATTTTTATAAATAAACTTTTATGTGTATTGCTAGGACCGACAATAGCCTCGAGTACTTAAATGACTTTTTTTCCTTTAGAAATTTCATTTTGCTTTTGGACTGTTCTAAACACGGGAAACATGCGCCACTTTACAGGCATACTATAGACACCCCCCCAGGTACGAAATTTAAAGGAATATTACTTTTATTGTTTCACTTTAAGTATTATTAAAATCACTTTTTAAGACAATAACTTGCATATAAGCCTTTAAAATTAGCACTTTTCATTTTTCATGTCCGTGTCCCGTAGACTTTAACGGTGTTTGCGTGTTCGAACAAATTTTTTGCCTGTTCGCATGTTCTGATGCGAACCGAACCGGGGGGGGGGGGGTTGGGGGTGTACCCTATAAGAGAGGAGAGCAGTCACATGACCAGGTCCACAGCGCCAATGGAGGTATTCAATAGCTCCGATCCACAATGAGTGACACAGGAGGAGCACGTGAAGGAGCCGGCAGCGATGCCCTCTATACTCCAGAGCATGCTGGGGGTCTCCTGGGAGTACAGAGGAGAAGGGGGGCTTTATAATGAAAGGGGTCTGTGTACCATGCGGGGGTCTGTGTACCATGCGGGGGTCTGTGTACCATGCGGGGGTCTGTGTGTTATGCAGGGGTCTGTGTGTTATGCAGGGGGCTCTGTGTATTATGCAGGGGGTCTGTGTGTTATGCAGGGGGCTCTGTATACTATGCAGGGGGTCTGTGTGTTATGCAGGGGGTCTGTCTGTTTTGCAGGGTTCTGTGTACTATGCAGGGGGTCTGTGTGTCATGCAGTGGGTCTGTGTGTTATGCAGGGCTCTGTGTACTATGCAGGCGCTCTGTGTGTTATGCAGGGCTCTGTGTACTATGCAGGGGGTCTGTTTGTTATGCAGTGTGTCTGTGTGTTATGCAGGGCTCTGTGTACTATGCAGGGGGTCTGTTTGTTATGTGGGGCTCTGTGTACTATGCAGGGGGTCTGTGTGTTATGCAGTGGGTCTGTGTACTATGCAGGGGCTCTGTGTGTTATGCAGGGCTCTGTGTACTATGCAGGGGGTCTGTGTGTTATGCAATGGGTCTGTGTGTTATGCAGGGGGCTCTGTGTATTATGCAGGGAGTCTGTGTGTTATGCAGGGGGCTCTGTGTACTATGCAGGGGGTCTGTGTGTTATGCAGGGCTCTGTGTACTATGCAGGGGGTCTGTTTGTTATGTGGGGCTCTGTGTACTATGCAGGGGGTCTCTGTGTCATGCAGGGCTCTGTGTACTATGCAGGGGGTCTGTTTGTTATGTGGGGCTCTGTGTACTATGCAGGGGGTCTGTGTGTTATGCAGGGCTCTGTGTATTATGCAGGGGGTCTGTTTGTTATGTGGGGCTCTGTGTACTATGCAGGGGGTCTCTGTGTCATGCAGGGCTCTGTGTACTATGCAGGGGGTCTGTTTGTTATGTGGGGCTCTGTGTACTATGCAGGGGGTCTGTGTGTTATGCAGGGCTCTGTGTACTATGAATGGGGTCTGTTTGTTATGTGGGGCTCTGTGTACTATGCAGGGGGTCTGTGTGTTATGCGGGGCTCTGTGTACTATGCAGGGGGTCTGTTTGTTATGTGGGGCTCTGTGTACTATGCAGGGGGTCTGTGTGTTATGCAGGGGGCTGTGGAAAGTTTTTTTCCTGAAACTTCCCTCTAAGGCCGCGTACACACGGGCGGACTGTCCGCCCAACTAGGTTCGTCAAACAGTTTGACAAACAGTCCGTTCAAAATTAGCATGAACGGACTTGACCACACACGACGAACGAACAGTCCGCTGAAAACTTGCGCGATGACGTGAACGGCACGTACGACGGGATGAGAAATTCGAAGTCCTATACACTGCAATGCAACCTTCGGCGTGTAAATCCTTTCTGAGCATGCGCGGAACTTAGTTTGACGAACAAGCCTACACACGAGCGGACTGTCCGCTCAAACCAAGTTTCAGCGGACAGTCTTACGGAAATTCCGAAAAACTTTGTTCGTCAGACTGTCCGCTGAAACTGTCCGCTGAAGCCCACACACGAGCGGACTGTCCGCTGAAACACTGTTCAGCGGACAAAGTTGGGCGAACAGTCCGCCCGTGTGTACGCGGCCTTAGAGTCAAAAGTGCGTGTTATACGCCGATAAATACGGTACTTTATAAAAAATCCTTTTCGTGATTGAGAGTGTGAAGTTTAAATTTTTTTGTTATAAAATCGGCACGCTTAATTTCTTTGAAAATATTTTCCGGCATACTGTGCTCAAAAGGTTGCCTACCCCTGGTCTAGAATAACTCCACCAAGGCTTTCTGACAATATCATATATAAAACAAAAACAAGAGTACAATAAATATATACGAATCCCCACCAGTGGGGCACTAGAAGTTCATTCTCGATTATGAGGTCTCCACAAGAACTGCTGCCTAATAACATAGTATATCTCTGCTCGAGTCAACCCCTGCCGCCATAGGTGTATGTATGTGTATATATATATATATATATATATATATATATATATATATATATATATATATATATATATACATTTTGTGTTTTTCGAGGTATACAGATTTTTTTTACACAAAAGAACAGCATTACTTTTAGTATGTTAATTGCTTTAAATGAGTCAGATCTCACTGACTCCCTTCCTGTGTTATAGTGTCACTCTGCATGTCAAGTAGGGTGCCATATGTCACACTGTCATTTATTAACTTTCATCCGTCGCTCATAGTCCCCATAGAAACAGAAGAATACTTTTTTTGTTCTATCATGATTATTACACGTCCTCATCTCCCTGTTCTGTGCTCGATAACTCTTGTAAAACCTCTCTTGTGAAATGAAAAAGTGAAGCCTGCAAGCAATTATCGCCCTTTAAATCAAGACTTACGTTGTCATCCCTGACACAGCTGCCACTCATTTCTGGGCATTGCCGAACACTGTGAAATAAATGCTCATTACCTATAATTAAATGTTGCCTTACACAGAACACTCTACCTTTGTACCATTATATATTATAAAAAGTATGGGCTTTTTGTCATATATAATGGTTCTTGGTGTGCAGGCATCAGGATCTTCTTAAAGAGTACCTCCACTCTTACATTTTTTCACATGTCAAAGTTGCAAAACTGGTTTCGTGCATCAAGATTTGTTTAACCTTCTAGTAGTTCTAAAGGCAGAGTTCTTTTCCCTCAAAGTAACATTACAGTCTTGTTTTTTTTTTTTTGTTTAAATACCAAATCATGTTATACTTACCTGCTCTGTGCAGTAGTTTTGTACAGAGCAGCTCAGATCCTCCTCTTCTTGGGTCCCTCTCCTGGCCCCTCCCTCCTGCCCCCACAGCAAGCAGCTTTCTATAGGGGCACCTGAGCTGAGCCACTGCTCTGTGTGTCCATTCAGACATGGAACTGCCGCTCAGCCCCGCCCCTTCTCTCTCCTTTTTGGCTCACTGAACTTGATTAAAAACAGCAGGAGCCAATGGTGCCCGCTGCTGTCTCAGCCAATCGGGAGGGAGAGTCCCGGACAGCCGAGTCTCTCATGCAACATTGCTGGATAGAGATGGGGCTCGGGAAAGTATTAGGGGGGCTCAGGGGGGCTGCTGGACACAGAAGGTTTTTTATCTCAGTGCATAGAATGCATTGAAATATAAAACCTTCTGCCTTTAGAACCATTTAAATGCATTCCCTGCGTAAAGGTAAAAAATGTCCTATACGTTTTATCACCCCCCTTCCTTCAAATACTTACCAATACATCCAATACCATGTCTATCTGCAGCAGCTCTCTCCTCTATCACCACTCTCACAAGCAGCAGTGGGAGGATTGGCTCCTGTTACTCTCAATCAAATTCAATCAAATTCAGTGATCGGGGGGGGGGGGGGGGCATGGCTGAGCAAAGCTGTGTGTGTCAATAGATACACACAGTCTGGATCAGGAGGGGGCCCAGAAGAGGAGGATCAGGGCTGCTCTGTGCAAAACCATTATACAAAGCAGGTATACCATGTTTGTTATTTTACAGAAAAAAATTAAAGCTTTACAACTACTTTAAGGGGTTTAGTGCCACCCCTGAAGGACCTGCTCGGTAAATTTGGGTTCTCTGTTCTGCACCTCAACTCCAAGGATCACCTCAACCCCTCTGGCACATCAGGTTGAATAAAATCACTTTGAGCACAAGTAACAACACAAAGGTAAAATACCTTTCACCTGGCTGTGGGGTATTACCAATAAATACACACACACACACACCAGGTTAGTGATAACACGCTTAAAGAGGAACTGCAGTCTGCTCACATAATTTGTAATAAAAACATCTTTGCCATTCTGAAGCTTCCCTCCAACCACTTTGCATATTATTTTATATATTATATGGTGATTCTGTACTTGCCAAACATGCTGCAGAAATCTCCCTCCACTAAGCCTGGCTGCAGCCATTTTAACTGTGGGCAGCTGAAGCTGCTGCCTGTTCACTTCCTGGATTTACACAAACACACATAGGCACACCTCCAGCTCTGCAGCTCTCATTGCCCTCTTATGACTCTTCCTCCCTCCATTCCTGGCAAACTCTCACGAGAGTAAGATTGAGAGAGTTGTGCAATGATGTCAACAGCCTAGGCTAATGACCAGACAAGAAACAGGAAGTGGGCTGTATAAGGGATTTACTGGCAGAAAGTTAAAACAAGAAGGGCAGAAGATTTAATAGATGGGAAGTTGAAAAACTGACTGAAGGTTCATCTATTAATATGGATTCAGCTGCAGGCATCACCCCGGTACCATTTTATAGAGCGGGCGATTGGCTCTTTAGTGATGTGGCTAAAAGCATTTCAGCTGTATTCTAAAGGAGCAGGAGGGGATGTCCCCCCTCCCGCCACCTTCTGCCGCTCTTCCCGGGCCTCCTGTCCCACTGGGAGGCCTGAACCACCAGCCGCAATGTCCGCCGGCTAGGCTGAAACCCGAACCAAGCCAGATTCGGCTCTGAGTGGGTTTCCAATGTAAAATCCCGGAAGTGACGTCACGTTTACTCGGTTGCCAATGGCGCCAATTTAAAAAAAAATTACAATATTCAGAATCTCCAATTTTGGTGATCTGAATACTTTTAAGAGCAAAGGAGGGATTTGGGGTCTTTTAGACCCCTGATTTCTCCATAAAGAGTATATGTCATCACCTATTACTGTCACAAGGGATGTTTACATTCCTTGTAACAGCAATAAAAGTGATCAGATTTTTTTTAAAAAGGAAAATGTAAAAAAATGAAAATAAATAGGATGAATAAGAAAAAAAATGTAAAAAAATGTAAAGCTCACGCGTGCTTGTGCAACAAAGAAATCGCATACATAAGTCGCGCCCGCATATGTAAACGGTGTTCATATCACACATGTGAGGTATCACTGCGATCATCAGAGTGAGAGCAATAATTCTAGCAAAAGACCTCCCCTGTAACTTCATTTTTTTTTAAAGCGGATATGGAGATTATTAGGTACCATAGTTTGTCGCCATTCCATGAGTATGCATAATTTAAAAGCATGACATGTTAGGTATCTATTTACTCAGCATAACATTATCTTTCACATTATACAAAAAAACTAACTTTACCGTTTCGTTTTTTGAATTCATGAAAGTGTCTTTTTTCCCTCCAAAAAAATGTGTTTGAAAGACCGCTGCGCAAATATCTCGTGACATAAAATATTGAAACAATCCCCATTATATTCTTCAGGGTCTAAATAAATATATATATATATATATATATATATATATAAAATTATTTGGGGGTTAGGGTTGCCACCTGTCCGGGATTCACCCGGAAAGTCTGGGCTTTGAATCATGCATCCAGGTTTCAGTCCACCTGAAACTCGGGCACATTATTAAGACAGGAATGTGGCTCAGGACAGGGCCTGACAGGAGGGTGCCACAATATTATTCTTTTGGAGTGCCCAAAGGTGTCCCAGGTCTGTTACAATCCTATAATGTATATTAAAAATATAAATAAATGTCTGAGCGCCGCTAAAGTGTTTGGGTTTGGCTTAAAGAAAAAAAAAAAATTCTAGCAAAAAATACTGATTTTAACTTGTAAGCAACAAATGTCAGAAATAGGCTTCAGTGTGAAAGGGTTAAGCAGAATTAAACACACAGCAGGCAAATTAGGACTGAACTGGGTAAAAGACAGGTACCATTAGCCAAAATCAATGTATCGATTAGCAAGTCAGCAATGGACAGTGTATAATAACTCTCAATGCGTTCAGAATGATAGCTCTATACTGTAATAGACAGAGGTGAGATACCACTTTAACTAGCAAGTGGGCTACAGCTTTAGGGTAGCTATGTTTATGGGCAGTCCTTAGTCTTAAGTCTTTACCGACGAATCACTGGAGCTTGTTGGCGCACGTTGTGTCCATTAATAAAGCCTGTAGGCCATATTATGGCATGGGGATAGCAGGTTAAATAATTCCCTATGGCTTAGTCTATAGCAGCAGTAGTAAGTAATGAGCAAATGCATACCTCCCAACTTTTTGAGATGGGAATGAGGGACACCTATCAGCAAAAGTATGCAGGCATAGGACACACCCCCTGCCACTACTATTCTTTTAAATTGACTTTTGAAATTTACAAATGCAACAATTTAGAAATCAGATGAAATGTTTAGCGCTGGAAAACACTTTTTGATAGATAAAAAGTGCATTTTATATACATCTATATAGATCAGACCAAAATGAGTGACAAATGAGGAGGAATGAGGGACAGAGGGACATTGCTCCAGATTAGGGACAGTCCCTCGAAATCAGGGACAGTTGGGAGCTATGCACATGGCCCTCTCACTAGACCCAGTGACACAACAGTGATGATCCCTCCGGTTGGACGTTCGCTCACTCTGGGTTGCCCTGGGCGACTTCGGTCTGTAATGCAGCACGCATGTATCCCTTCCAGTGGCTCAGTCTCTCTTCCTGCCCGCAGGTCACAGCTCTGCATGGACTGACACAGCAAGAGATGTATACTGGAAAGAGCTCTGGCTTTTGGCTTCCCTTGGCAGTACCAGTGCCAGACAGTAGTGACTCCCCATTACACATGTTCTGTCTTCTGTCCCAGGTAGCGCTTCTCATCAGAATCCTTTCCCTGGGCTCCTGGTTCTCTCTTCCCCCTGCAGATCATGCTGGGGCTTCTGGAAAATGCAGTTTAATGCTGGCAAATACAATGTCCAGATGCTGCTTACAAACGACACTTCCCAATGGGCTTTGTTTTTCTGGAAGTTCTAGAAGGGAAAGGTCAGCATTAGGGATGAGCCGAACACCCCCCGGTTCGGTTCGCACCAGAACTTGCGAACGACCCCCGCGTTCGAAACGAACGTTAGAACCCCATTGAAGTCTATGGGACTCGAACGTTCGAAATGGAAAGTGCTAATTTTAACGGCTAATATGCAAGATAGTGTCCTAAAAAGGGTTTGGGGACCTGCCTCCTGCCTCAGGGGACATGGGTCACTGCAAAAAAAAGTTTTAAAAACTGCCGTTTTAGCGGGAGCACTGATTTTAATGACGATTAAAGTGAAAAAAAAAGGTGAAATATTCCTTTAAATATGGTGCCTGGTGGGTGTCTGTAGTATGCCTGTGAAGTGCCACGTGTTTCCCGTGTTTAGAACAGTCCCTGCACAAAATGACATTAAACGGAAATAACACCATTTAAAACTGCTTGCGGTTTTAATGTTATATCTGGTTCCTGCAATATGGTTGAAAATCATTGAGAAAAATGGCATGGGTAGCCCTCCCTGCCCATTACCAGCCTATTTGGGTCTTGTACGCATATTAAGGGGAACCCCGTACCCATATTAAAAAAAGGAAATGCGTGTGGCCCCCAGGCCCTATATACTCAGAACAGCAGTATACAGGCGGTGCAAACAAGACAGGGACTGTGTAGGTTTGTTGTGTTAAGTTGAATCTGTTTGTCATTTTCAACCGGTACATTTTTAAAGTGTAGCTCCAGTCAAACAAACTATTTTTAAGCTTTTTGGAAAACATAGGGAAGGGTTATCACCCCTGTATAATTTGTTTTGTCGTCCATCTTTTTTCATCTCACTTGCTGCTGTCTCCTTGCGTTTGCAAGTAGGAGATGTTTGTAAGTTGGATGTTTGAAAGTAGGGGCCTGCCCTATATTATAGCGGTATGTACTGGGTACAGGGCACGCAGACAGCACGCACTATCTCCTAACACTACTGACTGCAAGCTCTATTATTAACCACTTGACCACTGGGCACTTAAACACCCTTAATAACCAGACCAATTTTCAGCTTTCGGTGCCCTCACATTTTGAATGACAATTACTCAGTCATGCAACACTGGACCTATAGGAAATGTTTGTCCTTTTTTTCACACAAATAGAGCTTTCTTTTGGTGGTATTTAATCACCTCTCAGTTTTTTATTTTTTGTGCTATAAAAGAAAAAAGACCGAAAATTCTGCGAAAAAATGAATTTTTCTTCGTTTCTGTTATAAAATTTAGCAGATTAGTAATTTTTTCTTCATAAATTTTGGCCAAAATTCATACTACTACATATCTTTGGTAAAAATAAGTACAAATTGGTGGATATTATTTGGTCTTTGTGAAAGTTATAGAGTCCACAAGCTATGGTGCCAATATCTGAAAATTGATCACACCTGAAGTACTGACGGCCTATTTCCTTTTTTTTTTTTTTCCACAAAATTGTCATATTATCAGGTTATTTCACACACACAGCATATGCATACCAAAAGACCCTGGAGAATACAATGGTGGTCGTTGCAAATTTTTATCTCACACGGTATTTGCACAGCAATTTTTCAAACGCGTTTTTTGGGGGGAAAAAACAGTTTTGTGCTTAAAAAACAAACAAAAAAAACAGTAAAGTTAGCCCAATGTTTGCATAAAGTGAAAGATGAAGTTATGCTGAGTAAATAGATATCAAACATGTCACTCTTCAAAATTGCACATGCCCGTGGAATGGCGCCAAACGTCACTACTTAAAAAATCCCCATAGGCGACGCTTACATTTTTTTTTACTGGTTACATGTTTTGAGTTGCAGAGGAGGTCTAGGACTAGAATTATTGCTCTCGCTCTAACGTTCTCGGCGATACCTCACATGTGTGGTTTGAACACCGTTTTCATATGTGGGCGGGGCTTACGCATGTGTTCGCTTCTGCATGCGAGCACATGGGGACATGGGCGCTTTAAAAAAAAAATTTTTTTTTATTGTTCATTTTACTTTATTTATTTTAGTTTGACATTTTTTTCCCCAAAAATATATTTTTGATCACTTTTATTCCTATTACAAGGAATGTAAACATCCCTTGTAATAGGAATATGGGGTGACAGGTCCTCTTTACAGTGAAATCTGGGGGTCAATATGACCCCACATCTCACCTCTAGGCTGGGAAGCCTGAAATAAAAAATAAAAAAAAGATTCTGGCTTTGATCGTACTGGCGAGTTGGTAGAAGCACCGGAGGGCGGTGAGGGGTGGGGGGCGTCTATGGCTGGGTATTTCAGGGTATCACCGAGTATGGCTGGGTATCTCCGAGTATGGCTGGGTATGGCAATTTATGGCAGGGTATTGCAGAGTATTGGCGGGGTACAACAGAGTAATAGCAGGGTACTGCAGAGTATTGGGGGGTACTCCAGAGTAATGGTAGGGTACTGCAGAGTAATGGGGGTTACTGCAGAGTAATGGGGGGTACTGCAGAGTAATGGCAGGGTACTCCAGAGTAATGGCAGGGTACTGCACTGCAGAGTAATGGCGGGGTACTGCAGAGTAATGGCGGGGTACTGCAGAGTAATGGCGGGTACTGCAGAGTATTGGGGGGTACTGCAGAGTATTGGGGGGTACTGCAGAGTAATGGGGGGTACTGCAGAGTAATGGCAGGGTACTGCACTGCAGAGTAATGGCGGGGTACTGCAGAGTAATGGCAGGGTACTGCAGAGTATGCACTGGTATTGCAGAGTATTGGCAGGGAATTGAGGGGTTAAATTCGGTGAGCAGCGATGTGGGCACTGCAGATGCAGCCCACATCGCTGCTGACACCGATCTCTTTCCCCTCCGCTGTACCGATCGGTACAGAGAGGGGAGGAACCGGCGTCATAACATGACGCCGGTTTGTTTACAAGTGATCACTCCGTCATTTGACGGAGCGATCACGTGGTAAACGGCCGCGACGAGCGGCCGTTTACCGTGATCCGTGACCCGGCGGTCACGGATGCTCTCGAGTGCGCGCCCCAGGGGGCGCGCGAGAGCAGAATTCTGGGAGGCCGTTAATTAACGGCCTCTCAGAGTTAAACAACCGCCCTGAAGCCGTTAAATGGGCAGTTGTTAAGTGGTTAAAGCTAGATCACTAGCTATATAGGTGAGGTGAATATAGTGGTGTATACTGCAGTCAGGGCACAGACAATAACCACTACACAGCAGCAAGATAGGAATCAGCCAAAAACGATTGGTGTGTAACTGTGTTGAAGGTACACAGAACACCCACTGCTTCAGATGCTAACACACTACACGAGGCCGCCTCAAAGGCGGCCTTATATAGTGTGGGGCGTGCACTACACAGCCTGAGCTATGATTGGCCACAGGCAGGATGCCTGTGGCCAATCATGGCTCTCCTCGCTGCTGGCGCTACGATTGGCCAAGCATGCGGGGTCACAGTGCATGCTTGGCCAATCATGAGCCAGCAATGCACTGCGCCACCGCAGTGCATTGTGGTCCGCGCGCGCGCCACTCGAATTTTGACGCGAACGGCCCAAACGTTCGGAATTCGCCGAACGGCCGAACAGCCAATGTTCGAGTCGAACGTACGTTCGACTCGAACACGAAGCTCATCCCTAGTCAGCATCTCTATATCCCAATCTTATGGCTATAAGGAAGAATTGCATAATTAATACTTCAACATTATTGCACCTCCCAACATTTTGAAATGGAAATGAGGAACACCTACTAGCAAACGTATGTAGGCATAGGACACACCCCCTGCCACACCCCCTTAAAGGAGAATTAACTAAAAAAAGGTTAATTGAATCCACAAGAGCTTTTTTTCTACCACTACTATTCCTTTATATTGGCTTTAAACATTTACAAATGCAGCAGTTTAGAATTTGGATGAAAGGTTTAGCACTGGGAAACACTTTTTTGTTTACAAACTTTTTTATTGGGTACAAAAGGTGGTACAAAACCGACATGGCATAAGTAAAATGAGAGTGACAGAGGGAAATTACTTTTTGAAAGATAAAAAGTGCATTTTATATACAACTATGAGGATCAGACTAAAATGAGGGACACATGAGGGGGAAAGAGGGACAGAGGGACATTGCTCCAAATCAGGGACAGTCCCTCGAAATCAGGGATAGTTGGACTATGCATTATAGTCTATAGATTTCTCGCATAGTTCAGGGACAGTGTGCTTGTTACAGGGGATAAACCACAGAGAGCATAGGAAAAGGGCATAGAGCTGATCAGATCTGCTCCGTGCCTTGAGACTCTCACAATGAAGGAACTTGAAGGACAAGGATTTAATGAATGAAATCCATTCATTGAATCCTCTAGGCTGCAAAAGAGGAAGGCTTTGATTTAAGGTGTGGATATTTAAAGGGCTGAAGAACACCAATGATGGGGTAGCGGTGGGTGTTTTAAAGTGCCATTGACCACCAATAATTTCGGGTTTGTTTTGGTTTAAATTACCAGTGAACACCAATATTGTGCGATTATTTGAGGGGGGTGTGGGTGGGGGGTGGGATAAAAGCATTTTTGGGCCATCCTTCACATCTAGAAATTGCACACAATAAAATTTCAGTGCACTTTTATTTCATCCTCCACGGAACCCACAGAAGATTTGTGCTTGTTTTCTGTGGGTGACTTTTGAAGGCTAAAATACCCCTAAACCACAACTTTAGGTTTCTTTGTTTCCAAAAAATTCTGCCCAAAAAAGGGTCATCCTGAAGTGTCCACTTTATAAAAAGGGGTCATTTTGGGGGCATTTGTAATGTCCTAGCATATTTATACCAGAAGGTAAGGGTTTTTTGATCTCTCTGCAGAAGTCTGACCCTCAACTTGCCCAGATAATTATGCTATTATTCCAGTACTTTCTCGGTCATTGACAAGGGACAAGTATGCAGATCAGGACTGCCTGTACTCACTGACTAAATAATTGTTACATGTTGACTGAAAGAATGCACACCCCTTGTGAACCTATAGCTGTGCAAATAGCAAAGATCATGCTCCCTGCTTATTGGAGAGCTATGGCTCTAAGTTCTGGAGTGGGGGGGGGGGGGGGTGTTGCGTACCTCCCAACATTTTGCGATAGGAATGAGGGACACCTACTAACAAACGTATAGAGGCACAGGACACGCCCCCTGCCACACCCCCTTAAAGGAGAATTAACAAAAAAAGTTAATTAACCACTTCAGGACCGCCGTATTGCCAATGTACGTCAACACAATGGCACAGGCAGGCACAATCACGTAAATGTACGTGAATGCCTTCTAGCGGGTGGGGGGTCCGATCGGACCCCCTCCCGCTAGATACGGCGGTCCCTTTCGGTGCCGGAGCGATCGGCGATGAGGGGATGGCCGTTGGTTTCCGCCCATCCCCTCTCGATCGCTCCTGGCCAGTGACGAACTTCCTCCCCTGTGAAAATGTAAACACAGGAGGAGGAAGTGATGTCACACTCCTCGTGGCGGTCTTTTTGAACCGGACAGCGAGGAGTGAAGACGTCCAAGTAAGTGCACCAACAGTCCACTGACACATAGGTACACACAGGCACACATTTCACCCCAGTCACCCCCCGATCACCCCCCCGATCGGCCCCCCGCCCCCCCCCCCCCCCCAGTCACAGTGTCACTAATGCAGTGTTCATTTATTTATTGATCACTACATTTAGTGTCAGTTGTGACTGTAAAAAGTGTCAGGGCAGCTAGTGTTAGGCCCCTTTAGGTCCAGGGTAGCCCCCTACCCCCCCTAATAAAGGTTTAACCCCTTGATTGCCCTCCCAGTTAACCCTTTCACCCTCTTTTACCAGTGTCACTAAGCGATCGTTTTTCTGATCGCTGCAATAGTGTCACTGGTCCCGCTAGGAAGCTAGTTTTTTTTTAGGTTCAACGCCAGGTTTTTATACCGTTAGGTACCCCGATATATAACCTAATAAAGGTTTTAACCCTTTGATTGCCCCTAGAGTTAACCCTTTCACCAGCGATCGCTGCATAAGTGTCACTGGTGACGCTGGTTAGCCAGTTAGTTATTTAGTTATTTAGGTTCCCCGTCAGGTTTTTATAAAGCTTCAGGTACCCCCATATAAATACCCAATAAAGGTTTTAACCCCTGATTGCCCTTAGTTAACCCTTTCACCAGTGATCACCGTATAAGTGTTACGGGTGACGCTGGTTAGGTAGTTCGCTTTTTATAGCATCAGGGCACCCGCCATTTATTACCTAATAAAGGTTTAACCCCCTGATCACCCGGCGGGTGATATAAATTTGGTTTTAGGGTCAGTAAGGGTCTGCGTCGCCCCAGGCAGTGCTAGGTTAGTGCCAGCACCGCTAACACCCACGCGCAAAGCATACACCTCCCTTAGTGGTATAGTATCCGAACAGATCAATATCTGATCTGATCAGATCTATACTAGCGTGCCCAGCAATTTAGGGTTCTAAAAAAACGCATTGTTAGCAGGATCAATCCAGATACCTGCTAGCACCTGCGTTTTGCCCCTCTGCCCAGCCCAGCCCAGCCCACCCAAGTGCAGTATCGATCGATCACTGTCACTTACAAAACACAACACACATAACTGCAGCGTTCGCAGAGTCAGGCCTGATCCCTGCGATCGCTAACAGTTTTTTTTTGTAGCGTTTTATACAGTCGCTGACAGGCTAGGTGCTTTTTTACCTGTGAGTCTCACTACTGTACCCCTAAATTTAGAGCCCAAAATGGCAAAGCGAAGGTACACTAGTGAAGAGGCCTACACGTTTCTGAGCATGACAGATAGTGAAGAGGAAGACACTGATCTGTCAGATTCAGGCTCAGAATACGAACCTGTAGAGGACAGCGCCTCCATGTCAGATAGCTCTGACGACGAAGAAGAGGTCCCTGCTATTGTCAGGCGTACCCGACCCCAATTTTCTGATGTTGTTGAGGTGCAGGAACCGCAAGTCCCTCGTATGGAGTATAGAGCCAGTACTAGCGCCGCTCATCCTTTTGGTGAACTGGCAAGCACCAGCGGCCTAGTACACCCTGGACGTACATCCAGCACTGCAGTATCACGTGGTGACGTGGCGAGTCCCATAAGTGCAGTTCAAGCTGGCGAGGTGGCAAGCACAAGTAGTGTCCCGCTGCCACCAAGAAGAAGAAAAAGACAGGCCCGTCGTACCCATAGTGCCCTTCCTGCAGAATTTGCCTATCCCAATTGGGTGCCCACCACTTCTGCAGAACCCGTACTTCCCCCATTCACTGCCCAACCCGGTATTCAGGTGGATACAGATGATTTTACGCCACTCGATTTTTATTCTCTGTATCTCACGGAAGATCTCTATAGATCTATTGTGGACCAAACCAATTTATATGCTGGTCAACGCATCGCCGCTAATCCCCAGTTGCCGTCTCTTGCCAGAGATTGGAAACCAGTTACGGTTTCCGAATTTAAGACGTTTTTGGGCCTTTCCCTCAACATGGGCACACATAAATTTATGCGGATGCGGGCTTATTGGTCCACGCATCCGGCTGACCACATGCCCGTGTTCTCTAACTCCATGTCCAGGAAACGATACGAGCAGATCTTGCAGTTCTTGCACTTCAGTGACAATGAACTTTGCCGTCCACGTGGAGACCCTGAATACGATCGGCTCTACAAAATTCGGCCCCTCATAAACCACTTCAACCAACGTTTTGCAGACTTGTTTACTCCCCAAAAAGTTGTCTGCGTTGATGAGTCCCTGGTTAAGTTTACTGGTCGCTTGTCATTCAAACAGTACATTCCCAACAAGCGTACCAGATACGGGGTCAAGCTCTATAAGTGCTGTGACAGGGCCACAGGCTATGCATGGAGCTTTATGGTTTATGAGGGTAAAGATAGTTACGTAGAGCCGGAGAACTGCCCTGATTACATAGGAAGCGCTGGCAAGATAGTGTGGAAATTGGTGTCACCCTTATTCGGAAAGGGGTACCACTTGTACGTGGACAACTATTACACCAGCGTGCCACTGTTTAGTCATTTATTTGATAATCAGATTGGAGCATGTGGCACCGTGCGACCTAATCGCCGGGGCTTTCCCCAGCGGCTTGTAGATTCCCGTCTTAGGCTGGGGGAGAGAGCCTGCTATCGGTGTAATAATTTGCTCGCTATGAAGTGGAGGCATAATAAGAATGTTTTCGTTCTTACCTCCCTTCATGCAGACACGACGGTCCAAATTTCTACGGCGACTGGTATTGTGGAGAAACCCCTCTGTGTCCACGAATATAACAAAAATATGGGAGGGGTGGACCTCAATGACCAGATGTTGGCGCCGTATCTAACTTCCCGTAAGACCAGACGCTGGTACAAAAAAGTGTCTGCTTACTTATTTCAATTGGCTTTGCTGAATGCTTTTGTGCTATACAAAGCTTCAGGCGGAACATTAACCTTTCTTTTCTTCCAAAGAGAGGTTGTCACAGAGCTTCTGTTTCCAGACGGTTCTGTACCTCACCATTCCCAACCAAATGCAGTAAGCCGGCTGCATGAGAGGCATTATTCTTATGTCCTCCCGAGTACCCCTACCCAACGAGCCCCCCAAAAAAGATGTCGTGTCTGTAGCAAGCGCGGATATAGGCGTGACACCCGTTCTTATTGTCCACGCTGTCCTGGCAATCCTGGTCTTTGTCAGGGTGAGTGTTTTGAACGCTACCATGAACTAGTGAAGTATTAGCGTAGGGTACAGCATTTCACAGGCTAGGCACACTAACACAGGGTCTCCCAAGATGCCATCGCATTTTGAGAGACCCGAACCGTTACAGTTACAGTTTACAGTTCAAAAAAAAGTGTATAAAAAAAAAAAAAAAAAAAGTTAAATAAAAAAACCAAAAAAAATATAAAATATAAAAACCAAAAATAGTTGTCGTTTTATTGTTCTCTCTCTCTCTCTCTCTCTCTCTCTCTCTCTCTCTTCTCTCAAATTTTTTATACTTTACTGTTTTCTGTGTTATTGTTAACCATTTTTCATGTTTTCAGGTACGCCATTCAGCTGCAGCGTGGATTTATTTATCTTGACAGCAACAGCGTTTGCTCCCACGATACATAAAGCCGCGACTCCAGTGCTGTAGGAGGTGATTTCACCACCACAGTTAAAAAAGAGCATATATGCCGAAGCATGGGGGCATAAGGGGTGGAGGAGCGATTTTGCTCCTAATGCCGCGTACATACGGTCAAAATTCCGACGGAGGGCTTGCCCGTGGAAAAGTTTGAACGTATGTACGCAGCATAACTTTTTTGCGGGAGGATGCCCCCATGCTTCGGCATATATATATTTTAGGCACAGGTTGTGTTAAAAAATGTTTTATTTTTTACAGTTTTTTTTTGGCAATTACTTTGCAGGTATGGTATGGTAAGGTTTTACTGGGATGTTACTTTGTTTTAACGTTAACCATAATTTGCTTAGCAGGTACGCCATTCAGCTGCAGCGCGGATTTATTTATCTTGACAGCAACAGCGTTTGCTCCCACGATACATAAAGCCGTGACTCCAGTGCTGTAGGCGGTGATTTCACCACCACAGTTAAAAAAGAGCATATATGCCGAAGCATGGGGGCATAAGGGGTGGAGGAGTGATTTTGCTCCTAATGCCGCGTACATACGGTCAAAATTCCGACGGAGGGCTTGCCCGTGGAAAAGTTTGAACGTATGTACGCAGCATAACTTTTTTGCGGGAGGATGCCCCCATGCTTCGGCATATATAAATGGTGCATGTATGTCCATCATTAGAAGTGGGTGGATGAAGGGAGGTATCTAATGGTGGGCATACCCACCGATCAATCTCTTTTTTTTCGTTCAGACAACATGACTCTCAGTAAATAGCTTGGGGTGTCTACTTTCCAAAATGGGGTAATTTGGGGGGGGTTTGTGCTATTTTGGCATTTTATGGCCTTTGCACGCTTAGAAATCCTGAAGGTGGTGATTGGTTTTCGGGGTGCCGTACGCGACTAGACTCCCAAAAAGTCCCACACATGTGGTATCCCCATACTCGGGAGAAGTAGCTGAATATATTTTGGGGTGCAATTCCACATATAACCATGGCATGTGTGAGCAATATATCATTTAGTGACAACTTTTTGTAAATTTTTTTTTTTTTTTGTCATTATTCAATCCCTTGGGACAAAAAAAAAAAATATTCAATAGTGTCAAGATGGCCCTCGGCAAATAGCTTGGGGTGTCTACTTTCCAAAATGGGGTCATTTGGGGGGGTTTTGTGCCATCTTGGCATTTTATGGCCGTCAAAACTGTGATAGGTAGTGATAGGTAGTGAGGAGTAAAATAAAAAAATTATGCCCTTAGAAATCCTGAAGGCGGTGCTTGGATTTCGGGGTCCCGTACGCGGCTAGGCTCCCAAAAAGTCCCACACATGTGGTATCCCTGTACTCAGGAGAAGCAGCAGAATGTATTTTGGGGTGTCATTTCACATATGCCCATAGCATGTGTGAGCAATATATAATTTAGTGACAACTTTGTGCAAAAAAAAAAAGTTTGTAATATTCCCGTAACTTGTGGCAAAATATAAAATATTCCATGGACTCAACATGCCTCTCAGTAAATAGCTTGGGGTGTCTACTTTCCAAAATGGGGTCATTTTGGGGGGTTTTGTGCTATTTTGGCTTTTTATGGCCTTCGAAACTGTGATAGGTAGTGAGGGGTGAAATCAAAAATTTGCACCCTTAGAAATCCTGAAGGTGGTGATTGGTTTTCGGGATGCCGTGCGCGACTAGACTCCCAAAAAGTCCCACACATGTGGTATCCCCGTACTCGGGAGAAGTAGCAGAATATATTTTGGGGTGCAATTCCACATATAACCATGGCATGTGTGAGCAATATATCATTTAGTGACAACTTTTTGTAAATTTTTTTTTTTTTTTTTAGTCATTATTCAATCCCTTAGGACAAAAAAAATAAATATTCAATGGGCTCAACATACCCATCAGCAGTTTCCTTGGGGTGTCTACTTTCCAAAATGGGGTCATTTGGGGGGGGTTTGTACAGCCCTGCCATTTTAGCACCTCAGTCATAAATTAAAAGCTGTGTAAATTCCAGAAAATGTACTCTAGTTTGTAGACGCTATAACTTTTGCGCAAACCAAAAAATATACGCTTATTGAAATTTTTTTTACTAAAGACATGTGGCTGAATAAATTTTGCCCTCAATGTATGACTAAAATTTAGTTTATTCGATTTTTCTTATAACAAAAAGAAGAAAATATCATTTTTTTTCAAAATTTTCGCTCTTTTTCCATTTATATCGCAAAAAATAAAAATCGCAGAGGCAATCAAATACCATCAAAAGAAAGCTCTATTTGTGGGAAGAAAAGGACGCAAATTTCGTTTGGGTGCAATATTGCATGACCGCGCAATTACCAGTTAAAGCAGCGCAGTGCGAAATTGGAAAAAGACCTCTGGTCCTTAAGGTATTTATTGGTCCGGGGCTGAAGTGGTTAAATCCACAAGGACTTTTTTTTACTACTACTATTCCTTTATATTGTCTTTTAAAATGTACAAAGGCAGCAATTTAGAAATTGGATCAAAAGTTTAGGACTGGGAAACACTTTTTGAAAGATAAAAAGTGCATTTTATATACAACTATATGGATCAGACCAAAATGAGGGACAGAGGGACATTGCTCCAAATCAGGGACAGTCCCTGGAAAATCAGGGACAGTTGGATGCTATGGGTGTTGTATCTTGGCAGGCAGGCCGCTGATTCCTTACAGAGAAAGGTCCCGCTTTACAACATGCTGGCAGAATAAAGGCTTATCCACTAAGGATGAGACTCATTTTAAAAGAAAATTGACTATATGACTTTGCACACTTTTTCTTGCACCTGGAATGTATTTAGGAAACTGACAGTTCAATTGAGTTTTAAAGTTGAACTTCAGGCAAACAGCTAAATAAACAGATGAAATGCATATTTATGAAGCTGTTTTACCTGCCAAAGGATTTGTATTTCTGTCCATTTATGCAATCCTGCCAGACAACAGAGCCAACCCAGAGACCTCAATTCTCTCTACTGCAGTTAAAGCCCAATTGAACTTTCAGTTTAAATCATCTAAATGCATTCCAGGTGCATCAAAAGAAAAGATATTCAAAGCCTTGCAGTGCATTGTCCTTAGAAAGCAGACACAGCATGTCCACGCCAACATGATGTAGTAAAATACCCAGTAAAATACCCTTGCTTCTGTGTGGAAGCAGTGGTCTCCCTGCAGAGGTCTGACATGGCACCCTTCAGGGTCACAGCTAGAGCTCTGCAATCAAAAGGGAGCATGAGCTTTGCTGAATCCAGGGCTACAGATTTATAGGGGGCATATATTCCTTCCAAGTCACTAACCTATAACAATCATTTAGCCAGTGAGTAAAAGGCAGAAGTCCTGATTTTTAATTTGGTCCCTTGCCAGTGAATGAGAAAGTATTAAGGCCCATACACACGATCAGACTTTTTGACTACAAACATGCAAATTAGCTGTTTTGAAGCAACATCCGACCGTGTGTACACTCCATCGGACAAACTTTTTTGGCTTTCATCTGACTTTTGTTGGCTGTGCGAACGGACAAACTTTCTGGAAACAAGTCCGATGGAGCAAAGTCTGATCGTGTGTACAGAAAGCCATACAAAGTACAAACAGGCATTCTCAGAACCAATGCAAAAGATCAGACAACAATACAGAAGTTGGCGGTAAAGAGCAGAAAAACCACATGATTTGGTGAAAGTTGGCTGAAAAAGTCCTGCTGTGTGTATGCAATACAAGTTCTCGGCCGACGCCCTTTGTACAAAAATCCACAGGAAAGTTTGTACAAAGTCCGATCTTGTGTATGAGGCTTTAGAGTAATAGATTGAATGGCAAGACAACCTACAATTTTTTGTCAGTGAAGGGCTCCAATGGAGTTGGTGATCGGGCTGCTTGCTCACCTTCACTTATCACCTAACACATAGCTGAGACCAGGACATTTATGACTCTTAACTCTTGACTCTCTTCTATATATTGCCACTTCAGGATATAGTTCCATAGCAGACCATTAAGCCTTTCCCTGGCTAACAAATAGTGAATTGCACAGTCAAAAGAGCAATACTGCCTGCAGAATACAACCACCATCATATGTGCACCAATGTTCATCTACTGGGCCCCAGCGGTAGCCGGCAAAGATACCTCTTAGAGACAGACCCTTTTGCTCAGTTTATATTCTCCCCCCCCCCCCCCCCCCCCCCCCATTTCTAGGTGGTGTAAGACTTTCTAACTAGTCTAGGTCTAGTGCAGCCACCATTAGATCACATGGGCAATATAGTCCTATGTTCTTTTTTTTTTTTTTAAATATCTTTTATTTGCTGCCAGGTACTCAGGGTGGTGTTGCTATTGCTTATGCTCATTTGGGCTATCAAGTTGATTGCTACTTTTATGTTGTGTGTACCACTGTTTCTACTGTAAATATTGCTCATCCAGAGTGCTGATTTGGGTAATGGTAACTGACTTTGATTGCATTTGCTAGAAGTTCGCTTTGCCAATTCATGACAAATAAGGTCACCTATTCCATGCCTCTTGTGCCTCTCTGTAGCAGCTAGATACAAAGTGTTGAAATATGTGTGTGTGTGTGTCTGTGTGTGTGTGTGTGTTCAATCTCCTTTCCAAAGGAAGGAAATAAACAAAGAACTGGTGTGTCTGTAGGATAGGCGTTCGAAAAATGGGTGGCAAGGATCAGAGAATCTGTTTCACCAGAGGCTCCTTTGGGGTTAACGCTACATGACACTCCAGCACAGTGTAAGAGCTCCTTTTCAGTAGATTTTGGAATCTCATTCCCAAAATCTCCCCAAATGGAATATGATGTCACCCATGTAGAAAAGGGATTAAAGTATAGCATACAGTAGACATGTGCAGAACGAAAAAAATTGTTTTGTTTCATTTCGCTTCGTGTTTTACATAAATTCGTTTAGTTAAATTTGTTTAATTTGTTTAATTCGTTTTTGGGATTTGTTTTGTTTATTTGTTTTCTAATCAATTGATTCAAAAAGTTTTCCTGTCGCATAATGGCAGCATACACTCTGGGGTTGTGACTCCGCCCCCACAACCTGATAGGACCACATAGCTATAAAATGAAGATACGCCCCCCGCCCCGGTATTCTCTTATTTTTCCTCACCTGTTGGGACCGCACGGATCATCACCCTCTTACCGCTTCGCCCCAGCCAGGTTCTAGCCTCTCCTGGGTGGAAGTCCTTACCGGTACAGCCTCTAAAGGAAGCTAAATGGAAGGAACCCCACTCTGGTGATCTCAGGGGTATGAATACTTTTTCTCTGCAAACAGAGCATTGCCTCTATAGCCATTGGAAGTAAGCCTTAAACAGGCTGAAGGCATATAATAAAAAGATCGGTCTTTAAGCCTTAAACAGGCTTAGTACCTGCGGTGGTCTCCGGTTTCCTCTTCCTCCCTGGTGTCACTCTGTCTGCAACCTGACAGCATACTCTCTACCTTCAGTATCTCTTGTCACCTTAGGTTGTCTGGTGCCTTTCCCCCAGTGTTGCCTTTCTGCCATATTTTACTTCCTTTTGCTGAGCTCTGTCCTACAGCAGCTTCAGCACTCTTCCTGGTCACTTTGCCCCTTTGCACTCACTGTGCACTTTGGGCAGAATGTGTATGTCTATCTATGTCTTTTCCCTTTTCCAAGATGGTGCCGGCGGCCGCACGGAGCTACTGAGCATGTGCCGGCGGGACATGACCCCGGCTCCAATTTTAAAAGGGGAAGATGCCTTTTTTTAACGCAGATGCCTTTTTTTGCCTGTTTTTTGTGCTCAGCGGAATTTCATGACTGCTGCATTTCTGTTTTTTCTGCACCAGTGTTGCCTCTCTGTAAGTATCTCCCCTGTATTTTTCTTCTCTCTATTCCCCTCTCGTTTCTGTTATGGCTTTATCTTCCTTACCCTTTTTGTGTTACTTGTGTCTTCAGGCTTCCTTTGTTCCCTATCCATGGAGACCACTGCTCCAGCAGATCACCACCAGCATAATAGGTAAGAGGGGAGGAGTTTGGTAAGTAGAGAAGATCGAAAAAGAGAGCAGGACGCACTAGCGCTACCTAAATGGTTAGCCCCATCAGGTCCGCAAGATCATCTCGCAGAGATTCCTTGCATAGAAGAAGCCGCTCTGGCCATAGGCAGAGCCATTCGGTGGAGGAAGTCGCTCAGGGAAAGGGAGTCGCAGAAGGAGTCACTCCAGGTCTCATTCAAGGCGCAGCCATTCCCGCCGAAGAAGATCCCCTGACCGGAGGCACCATTCACCAGCACGCCACTCCCATCCTTCTGAAAATACCTGCTGGGTATGCGGGGCCATAGCCCTTCCAGATATGTTGGCATGCCGCAGGTGCTTTGAAGAAGCCACCAGAGAGAAAGGGCAAGAACACAGAGAGCTCACAGAGTCTTCTGCCCCACGTATCGCTCCCGACACTGAGTTATCTCCATGGGGTGCTTCGCCGGCTCCCCCAAATACTTCCAGAGAGCATGATTCTCCTTCAGATGAGGAAGAACTAGAGGCTTCAGCGGGCTTTGACTTCTCACTAATAGAGCCTTTTGTGAGGTCAGTAAAGGGGGCCATTAGCTGGGAGGAACCCCAGGAGGCTCAACCCAAAAGGAGAAAATATTTCCCGAACCTGAAGAGAGAACCCAAAGCCTTCCCCTTCATTGATGAGTTGGAGGAACTTATCAGAGACGAGTGGCAGAGACCCCAGAAGAAAGCAAGTCTCAACAATCGGCTTGCCAACTTATATCCTCTAAAGGAGGATAAAATTAAATCTCTCGTGCCCCGCCAGTGTTGGATGCATCCCTCATGTGCCTGGCCAGACACGTTACGCTCCCTATCGAGGACGCCGTGTCATTCAAGGACGTCCTGGATAGGAAGATCGATACTGATCTCAAAAGAGCTTACCTAGCATCAGGAGGCGTATGCAGGCCAGCAGTGGTTCTTGCAGCTGTGGGTAAGGCTATTGCCAGTTGGTCAGCAAGCACAGAAAAGCTTGTATCCAAGGCACTGATCAGGACCAGATAGTTAGGGCCCTGCAAGAACTAAGCCTTGCAGAGGATTTTGTGGCAGAGGCATCTGTGGATGCTATTAAGTCTGCATCCAGGGCTATATTGTCCTCGGTAATGGCCAGACGGGCTCTCTGGCTCAAACCCTGGGCGGCAGATCCTGCTTCCAAGTCCAATTGGTGCAGCATCCCGTATGATGGCGAGAACCTTTTCGCCGCAAAATTGGACTCTGCTATTTCTAAGGTCACTGGCGGAAAATCAGGGCTTATCCCCTCGGATAGAAAGCCAAAGCTTCAGAGGCCTCCTCCCTTTAAGCGTAACCTCCCAGACAGGTACAGGGATGCCAAGTCCTACAGGCCTGGTAGGGAGTACAGAAGGAACTGGAAGGCCCCTCAAATGTCCTTCCTGAAGTTCCAGAAGCCCAGGACCCCGCCATCTACTGACAAGAAGTCCTTTTGAAGGTGTGTCCGCCCAGCCAGCAGTGGTGGGGGCCAGACTCTCAAAGTTGACGCTGGTCTGGGCGGAAACAATAAGCGACCCCTGGACGTTAACCACCATTCGCGTCGGGCACAGATGGTCATTCAGGTGACTTCCCCCGGGGGACCATTTTTGCCCAACAAACCTCCCGTCATCCCGGCAAAAGAGGTTAGCCTTGACCGATACGTTCAGGATCTGCTCCAAAAGGAAGCAATTCCCGAGGTGCCCCTATCCCAAAGAGGTCGGGGTTCTATTCCCCTCTATTTCTAGTAAAAAAGAAATCAGGGGACCTACGTCCTGGATCTAAACTTAAACCGCTCTATCCAGGTAGAAGCATTCAAAATGGAGAGCCTCCAGTCTATCCTCCAGGCCATAAATCTGGGGGACTGGATGCTCTCCATAGATCTAAAGGACGCCTACCTCCATATCCCTATCCATTCAGAACTCCAAAAGTTCTGAAGTATTCCGTTTGGAATTTCTACGGCTCCCAGGACTTTTACAAAGGTCCTTCTTCCAGTTATCGCGCATCTGAGTGAAAGGGGGCTGTGAGTCCACCATTATCTGGACGATATTCTCCTCCTCTGACAGCCGGGAGTCGCTGTTACAGCATCGAAAGATCCTCGTCTCCACTCTGCAGAATCTGGGATGGCTCATAAACTGGGGGAAGAGCCAGACTCGGCCCACCCAGAGAATGATCTTCTTAGGAGCCCAGTTGAATACAGTGCAGCTGCCTCCGGAGAAGTCTTCCCTGTTGGTCCAGAAGGTGAAGAAGGCCATTCTGGCAAGATCCCTGTCGGCCAGAGTATGCCTCAGCCTTCTAGGCTCCCTATCGGCAACCATTCCTATGGTCCATTGGGCTCAGTGGCACACCAGACCTCTGCAGAACTCCTTCCTACATCAGTGGGATGGTTCATCCATGACCCAGACGATCCGGATCTCGGAGACAGTCAGGCGCTCATTGCGTTGGTGGACTCGTCCCCACAACTTAAACAATTGCAAACACATAGTCATCCCTCCTCAGGAGGTAGTGACCACGGACGCCAGTCTAGAAGGTTTGGGAGCCCACCTCCAGTCCCATGCAGCGCAGGGCCGTTGGCCTTTCGAAGTACGGGACTCGGTATCAAACGTGCTGGAGATGAGGGCGGCCCTCCAGGCTCTCCTGGCCTTCAGCTCCCTTTTAAGGGGGAAGCAGGTCCTCTTAAGGATGGACAACAAGGTTGCTGTCGCCTACATAAACAGACAGGGGGGGGACCAGGAGTCCCTCCATGATGCGGGAAGTTCTCCCTGTGATTGAATGGGCACAGTTGAACCTGTCAGACCTGAGGGCGACTTACATCCAGGGGGTCGAGATCATCTTAGCCGACACGCTCAGCAGGGAGTTTGCCTCCAACAATGAGTGGTCCCTGAGCCCTCAGGCCTTCTCCCTCATCTGCCAGACCTGGGGTCAACCAGACATAGACCTTGCTGCGACTCCGGCAAACTCCAAATGCCGAAGGTTCCTGTCAACGTTTCCCTTTCACTTAGCAGAGGGGACAGATTGCCTCCAGCATCCCTGGAACTTCAATCTCGGGTATATCTTCCCTCCGACTCCCCTGATAGCGAGATTTCTCTTAAGGCTCAAGAGATCAACGGCATTGGTGATAGCGGTGATTCCTATTTGGCCCAGGAGGCCATGGTTTGCCACCCTCCTACAACTGAGCACGGCAGACCCTCTTACTCTTCCCCTGTCAGCCAACTTGCTCTCCCAGGGCCAGCTGCTACATCCAGATTCGGGGAAGCTACACTTGATGGCTTGGGGGCTGAGAGGGCTAGGTATCTATGTCAGGGCTGCTCCCAGAAGGTAGCTGATACCCTGCTCCAGGCCAGAAAACCTACCACCAACTGTACCTACCGCAGGGTCTGGGAGAAATTTGTTGCCTTCGCTCAGGATCTTGGCAGGGATCTGTCCTCCCTTTCGGCTCCTCTGATCCTAGAGTTCCTGCAATCAGGCTTAGACAAAGGTCTTAGCTCTAGTACTCTGAAAGTTCAGGTGTCACCTTTATCCGCCCTGACAGGAGTTAAATGGGCTCACAATCCCCTTGTTATGCAATTTCAGAAGGCCTGTCTTGAACTAAGACCACCTAGGAAGCCTTCCTTTCCAACATGGGACCTATCAGTCATCTTAGAGGTACTATCCAAAGAACCCTGTTTTCCGCTGGAAAACATCTCCCTCTGGCACCTGACACTAAAAGTCACCTTCCTGGTCGCAATCACATCAGTGAAGAGAGTTTCAGAGATGCAAGCATTACTGATTAAGGAGCCGTATCTGATCATCCATCCGGACAGGGTAGTTCTAAGACCCTTGGATCACTTTGTCCCAAAGGTGGCACCCTCTTTTCACTTCAACCAGGAAATCAACTTGCCAGCTCTTAACACAGACCAGGGTGACCCTCATCCTCTGGATGTAACGGGCAACATCATAAAATATCTTTCCCTGTCCAAATCCTTTAAAAGATCGGAGAACCTCTTCATCATTCCCTATGGCCTTAGGAGAGGTCAAGCAGCGTCGGCCCGAACCATTGCCTCCTGGTTGGTGAAGGCCTACTTGCTGAGTGAGTTGCAAATTCCTGAAGACCTGAGGGCCCATTTCACCAGAGCAGTGGCCACCTCCTGGGCAGCGTATTGTAGGGTCTCAGCGGAAACCATCTGCAGAGTGGCCACTTGGTCCTCCAGGAACACCTTTATCTCTCACTACAAGGTGGACTCAGCTCAGCTATCAACAGTAGAATTGGGAAAGTCCATTATTCAAGCCAACTCTTCTATTCCTTGCTAATAAACATTTACCTTTGCATCTCCCACCCAGTCTGCGAGTTAATCCCCAGAGTGTATGCTGCCATTATGCGACAGGAAACTGGAAAATTGTATACTTACCTTTCCGTAATTTTCCTTTCCTGTCGCATCTTCATGGCAGCATACAATATCCCACCCACAAAGGTGATTCATATATACAGAGAATACCGGGGCGGGGGGCGTATCTTCATTTTATAGCTATGTGGTCCTATCAGGTTGTGGGGGCGGAGTCACAACCCCAGAGTGTATGCTGCCATGAAGATGCGTCAGGAAAGGAAAATTACGGAAAGGTAAGTATACAATTTTCCAGTTTTGAATAGTTTTCGAGTTCGAAACATATTCAAAACAATTTTGAATAGTTTTCAAATCATTTTCAAATAGTTTTCAAATTCGAAAAGTTTTCAAATTTAAATAGTTTTGCAATTTCCAAAAAAAATGAAATAGAATAGAAAATAAAGTAATAAAATAGAAAAAAAAATGTTTTTTCTGTTCTATTCCTTTATTTTCTATTCTATTTTATTCTCTTTGGAAATTGGAAAACTATTTGAATTCCAAAACTATTCGAAAATGATTCAAAAACGATTCAAAATCGATTTAAAAATTTTTCAAACTTGAAAACTATTCAAAAACCTTTTGCACAGCTATACGAGATTTTTTGTGCTCCAGTCTTAGAAAATCCCCCTACTGAGATATTGTTAGGTTTATCAATGTATGTTGACAATGCAAAATTTTGCCTGGACATCAAGGTACCAATGACCTCTGTGTTTAAATTAAAGGCCCGTACACATGGGACGAAGATCGGGTATATCGAGTATCGAGTGTCAGCCGGTTCAATAGAAACAGACATTTGGCCCATGTGTACGGCAGCTGGTCAGACAGAAGCCGGTCGAATGTCTGGTCTCTGCAGAAGGGTCATGACTGAAAAAGGTCTGCCAATCGGCATCTGATCAGCACTCTCAGTCAATGCCTGAGAGCGCTGACTGGTGTGTTCTGGCAGGGGGGCTGTCCCTCTGTCAGACCACAATAGCTTAGCGGGGAAGATTGCTGTACTAACATTGGATGGTTAGTACAGCGGCTCCTCCTGAGCACTTCAGTTTTTTTTCATTCTGCCCACTGGGGTGCTAGTGTGTACCAGGGTTAAGGAATAAGGAAAATCAGTTACAAATTGACAGTATACAGTACAGTTACAGTATAAAAAAAAAAAAAATTAAATATTCAGTCTTAAAATGTACTTTGCTTCCTGTCCCTGCTGACCCAGCAAGTGGTGGTAGACTCCGTGCGCCGCCAACCGACTCTAACGTTGTCTTATTCGGTTACTATTTTTAATCCAATATAATACGAATTACTTTTGTTATGTGTTTTTTTCTTTTTTATGTACTTTTATGTATATTTCATTAGAAATTACTGCTCCTGAGGAAGCGTTTTCCAGGCGCAACATGTCGAGCTAATGAAAAAATCTTTAATACCCGGACTCATACTTGGACCCACAGCTTGCTGGATATCCATACCCCTGCTGGAATACTAACTAAGAACTTATTCGGCTCAAATCTATGGATTTAGCTATATAATAAATTAGTGTCTTATGTGGTGTCAATATTTACAGTGCCTTGCGAAAGTATTCGGCCCCCTTGAACTTTTCAACCTTTTGCCACATTTCAGGCTTCAAACATAAAGATATAAAATTTTTATTCTTTGTGAAGAATCGCCAACAAGTGGGACACAATTGTGAAGTGGAACGAAATCTATTGAATTTTTGAAACTTTTTTAACTAATAAAAAAATGAAAAGTGGGGCTGCAAAATTATTCGGCCCCCTTGCGTTAATACTTTGTAGAGCCACCTTTTGCTGCGATTACAGCTGCAAGTCGCTTGGGGTATGTCTCTATCAGTTTTTCACATCGAGAGACTAAAATTCTTGCCCATTCTTCCTTGCAAAACAGCTCGAGCTCAGTGAGGTTGGATGGAGAGCGTTTGTGAACAGCAGTTTTCAGCTCTTTCCAGATATTCTCGATTGGATTCAGGTCTGGACTTTGACTTGGCCATTCTAACACCTGGATACGTTTATTTGTGAACCATTCCTTTGTAGATTTTGCTGTATGTTTGGGATCATTGTCTTGTTGGAAGATAAATGTCCGTCCCAGTTTCAGGTCTTTTGCAGACTCCAACAGGTTTTCATCCAGAATGGTCCTGTATTTGGCTGCATCCATCTTCCCCTCAATTTTAACCATCTTCCCTGTCCCTGCTGAAGAAAAGCAGGCCCAAACCATGATGCTGCCACCACCATGTTTGACAGTGGGGATGGTGTGTTGAGGGTGATGAGCTGTGTTGCTTTTACGCCAAACATATCATTTTGCATTGTGGGCAAAAAGTTCGATTTTGGTTTCATCTGATCAGAGCACCTTCTTCCACATGTTTGGTGTGTCTCCCAGGTGGCTTGTGGCAAACTTTAGACGAGACTTTTTATGGATATCTTTGAGAAATGGCTTTCTTCTTGCCACTCTTCCATAAAGGCCAGATTTGTGCAATGTACGACTGATTGTTGTCCTATGGACAGACTCTCCTACCTCAGCTGTAGTTCTCTGCAGTTCATCCAGAGTGATCATGGGCCTCTTGGCTGCATCTCTGATCAGTCTTCTCCTTGTCTGAGCTGAAAGTTTAGAGGGATGGCCGGGTCTTGGTAGATTTGCAGTGGTCTGATACTCCTTCTATTTCAAAATGATCGCTTGCACAGTGCTCCTTGGGATGTTTAAAGCTTGGGAAATCTTTTTGTATCCAAATCCGGCTTTAAACTTCTCCACAACAGTATTACGGACCTGCCTGGTGTGTTCCTTGGTCTTCATGATGCTCTCTGCGCTTTCAACAGAACCCTGAGACTATCACAAAACAGGCGCATTTATACAGAGACTTGATTACACACAGGTGGATTCTATTTATTACCATCAGTCATTTAGGACAACATTGGATCATTCAGAGATCCTCGCTGAACTTCTGGAGTGAGTTTGCTGCACTGAAAGTAAAGGGGCCGACTAATTTTGCACGCACCACTTTTCAGTTTTTTATTTGCTAAAAAAGTTTAAATTATCCAATAGATTTCGTTCCACTTCACAATTGTGTCCCACTCGTTGGTGATTCTTCACAAAAAATTTAAATTTTATATCTTTATGTTTGAAGCCTGAAATGTGGCAAAAGGTTGAAAAGTTTAAGGGGGCCGAATACTTTCGCAAGGCACTGTACATTTGTAGGGTATATTGATAAATAATTGTACCTTTTGTATTTTATGTATGTTTATTTGTAAAAATCGTATCTTATTTTTATACTTGAATAATAAAATTAGATAAAAATCAATAAAATTTTTTAGAGTTACTACCTGCGTGCCTTTAAAGTCCACCTATCTAGTATTTAAAGGTTGGCACCCTATTACTTGTGCTTCCATAGTATCTCCCTGTGAAAACACTGTTCTGAATGTTACAAGCCCATTTCCAGTCTTAAAATGTACGGTAATCATGGTAAGGCACAGTTAGAAAGAATTACCTTCACTTCTCTTTTAAGATTTGCATATGATGTCTAAAACCTCATGTGAAGTGTCAGAGGTCATCGGAAGTCTTACAGTTGCTGCCCTGTTAACCATTTGACTTCACATTGCCGCCTATCAGGTGCACGCCCGCGGAAGCGTGCCCGCGGGTCCCGGGAACTCGATGTTCACCGGAGGCCAGCAATTACAGTGTGGAGAGGCAGAACGGGGAGATGCCTTTTTAAATGAGGCATTTCCCTTTTTACATTGTAATGTCAGTGGTAGCCCATCCCCCTACAGTTAGAACACCTCCCTAGGATACACTTAAAGTGGTTGTATACCCGCACTTTTTTTTTTTTAAACAAAAAAACCTGCAAGGCATAATGAGCTAGTATGTAGCGCATACTAGCTCATTATGTAATATTTACCTTAGAACAAGGCCTCAACATCTGTTCATGGTCCACGACGAGGGAGCTGACATGTTCCCTCTGCGATTCTTCTGGGTATCGCGGCTCTGGCGCTGTGAGCGGCCGAAGCCGCGATTACGTCACACCCGTGTATGCGCACGGTAGTCTTTTTCCTGGCAAGGTCTGGCAGCGTCTCAGACCTTCAACCGGGCCTTCACATCGAATGTGCCGCTGACTTTAGCAGCTGCATGCAAAGTAAATATCTCCTAAACCATACAGGTTTAGGAGATATTAATTTTACCTATAGGTAAGCCTTATTATAGACTTACCTGTAGGTAAAAGTTAAAAAATAGGGTATACAACCGCTTTAATCCCTTGATCGCCCCCTAGTGTTTAACCCCTTCCCTGCCAGTGTCATTTACACAGTAATCAGTGCATTTTTTATAGCACTGATCGCTGTATAAATGATAATGGTGCCAAAATAGTGTTAAAAGTGTCCGATGTGTCTGCCATAATGTTGCAGATTGCCGCCATTACTAATAAAAAAAATAATAACAAAAATGCCATAAATCTATCCCCCATTTGGTAGACGCTCTAACTTTTACGCAAACCAATCAATATATGCTTATTGCGATTTTCTTTACCAAAAGAGTACATATAGGCCTAAACTGAAAAAAAACATTTTTTTTATATATTTTTGGGGGATATTTATTATAGCAAAAAGTAAAAAATATTGCTTTTTTTTTTCAAAATTGTCGCTATTTTTTTGTTTATAGAGCAAAAAATAAAAACCGCAGAGGTGATCAAATACCACCGAAAGAAATCTCTACTTGTGGGAAAAATTTTGTTTGGGTTACAACGCCGCATGATCGCGCAATTGTCAGCTAAAGCGACGCAGTGCTGGATCTAAAAAAAATGCTCTGGTCACGAAGGGGGTAAAACCTTCTGGGGCTGAAGTGGTTAAAGCCAAACGTATTTTTAATGGTGACACAAACAGCAATAAAACCTACCAGTGGTTCTAATGCTTCCCTACTCTATTCAAGTCTGACATCGTTATACAGTCTCGGGAGCTGAGAAAAAGAGTGGTGGTCAGGCAGTTGACAGGACACACTTTGTCAGACATCGAATGAATGCTGACCCCTGACATTCAAACTTTCCATCATGGAGGTCTGGTCAGTAATATTTTTTTACCAGCGTAGTTCTGATTCTCATGTTTGTGCTATGACTTAGAATCTTCCCCCCTTATATCAGTGTCCTCAATCACAGCCCTCTCTTTACATCAGTTTCCTCAGTCTCTTCCTTTACACCACAGAACTTAGCCCCCCGTCACATCACAGCACCCCCATATATCACAGCACCCTTCACATCACTGCTCCCCTGTTTATATCACAGCCCCCCTTCACACTACAGCCCCCCTTTTTACTTCTATTTTTTAGTCCCTTTCTTTACATGACAGACCACAGACCCTCTTTACATAATAGTCATCCCTACTGTATATGTTGCAGCCCCCTTCACATCACAGCCCCCCATCACTGCCCCCCTCCCTTACATTGCCACTTCCCTCTTACAACAAAGCCTTCACTTTACATCACAGTCCCCCTCCACATCGCAACCCCCCTTTACATCACAGCTCTCCACCCTTTTCATCATAGTACCCCCCCCCCCTTCACATCACAGTCCCTCCCTTTACATCATAGTCCTCCCTTTACATAAGTGTGCTCTTTCTCCCCACTTTAATTTACACCCACCCTTCAAATTGGTTGCTAGAACTACCCTACATCCAGACATATTGCACCTCCCTCCATCTGCCTTGTTAAGAGGATGACAGCAGCAGTGGCAAAGTGAGTGGGTGGACAGATCCAGGGGAGAACACAAGCTTCTGAATGGTGCGGTCATGGTGGTCCAAATAGGACTGTCACACGGTCAGGGTCTGGACCGTGGTCCACCATTTAGTGATGCCTTTTATGTATTGTTAATAAATAAGCCTGTACAATTATAATATTTTAAGACATAATATTTGGAGGCTTGCCTATGCATAGCCACAACCGGTTCTCCTAAAGGTTATTGGCTACATTGGAACTGGTTCCTGTTTCCTCTGAAATTACTTCTGACAGTTAGAAAGTAACACAGCTATTTTTAGTCTTTGAATTAACTAGTTATCACTGTTCTCCCAGTTGCGGAAGGACAGCGAATATTCACTTTCCTCACTGCGGTGGCTGTGGCGAGTAGTTGAGATGTCTGATTGACAGCCTATTTTTGTGTCTCAGCCCTAGGGGATTCAGCATATTTTAAATTATTTTCGAATGCGCTGGTCCATCAAAAAGCAAATTCTCAACATAAAATATTCTGCCTCGGTGAAGGTATGTAAATGACATTCTAACCAATCTGGTGACAAGGTTTACGGACTTATCATACAAATCCTTTAATTTCCATCATGAGCTCATCACTTAGATGGAGACAGCTGTTTGATTGGTAAGGGAATATGACATTATATTATCATTTGTTTAAAATGCTTCCGGAATATAAAGAGGTGCAGCAAAGACACCTGCAACAAGGGCAAGAGAGAGACGGGGGAACTCCATCTAAATATAGGCTGCCTCGTCCAGTTGTCATTTAAAGGGAACGTAACTTCTGTCATAGATTTTCTTCACGTATGTGGAAGTGATCAGCTGAAAGTGGTTGTAAACCCTTACAACCAACTTTGACCTACAGGTAAGCCTAGATTAAGGCTTACCTGTAGGTCCAAGAAATATCTCCTAAACCTACACGGTTTAGGAGATATTTGCCGAAAGACAGGCACCGCTGTCTACGGGGCATGCCCCGTAGACAGCGGCGCGCAGGCGCACTGAGCGTGCCGCGGTCAACGGTGATATGCCACGAGTGGCGGCTCCCGTGCGCATGCGTGGGAGTGACGTCATCGCGGCTTCGCCGAATGACAGCGGTGGAGCAGCGAGACCCACCGAGAAGATGGAGGCTCCGGACTACAGGGGACAGCGGTGACTTCACTGGCTCCTGTGTCAGGTAAGTGACACATAATGGACTACTATGCCATGCATAGTAGTCCATTATGCTTTACCTTTGCCGGGAATGAAAGAGGAAGTAAACGCATCAGGGTTAGTTTACCTTTGCATCTTATGTAATGTATTCTAGGAGAACACATTTTACCTATAATTGTACCCTTTACCTAAAAGTAATTCACTAAACTTTCACACTTTTTTTTTATGCTGTTCCATATATTAAATATTATGTTTATTGTATTTCATAGACAGATTGTCAACTTCTTCCTCTAATTTTGCCTGCAGATTACGAATTTATTAAACATTCAATTTTGGAATGAATATAATTTCCCATAACAAAAACTGCATTCATTGTTAGAAAAGATGTTCATTTTGAGGAAATTTTCTATCCTGCTTATTTAAATTTTCCCATAACTATGGTAAAAAACTGACATCAATTTGACTTATGATTAGAAAATCGAACGAAAAATCTTAAAACAAAAACATTTAAACAAAATTCTACTGGTATATGGCCTGGTTAAGCCCCTATTTGGGAGAAACACGTCAAGGAAGTAGGAGAGAGTCTGGCAGTGAGTGATGTGCCCGAGTCTGTCTTTGTGAGTTTGCACTTCTTGTAATAAAGCTTGTTAGATATTAAAGCGGAGCTCCAGGTTCCTTCAGAAAAAAATAAAAGTCATCGGCTAAAAATACTGTAGATGCTGATTTTTAATATTAGGACACTTACCTGTGCACAAATCCAGCGGTGTCTTCACCCGAGCCGATTTTTTTAAAGTGGCTCTCAGATGCTGCCACTGCCGTTTTAGGTAAGGGAAACTGGCAGTGAAGCCCTGCAGCTTCATAGCCGGTTCCCTATTGCGCATGCGTAAAGCATGCTGCACTTTGTGAATGGCCAGGCAGCGGGGGAAGGAGGGGGTCAAATGTTTCAGCGGAAGGGGGGGACAAATAATCAGAGCTTCCCCTTTTGGGTGTTGCTCCACTTTAAGAAAGCAACAGCGAAAGTGCAATCTGTCTGTTGTATCTGGATACTGCAGGGAAGAACAGCTCCAAGGAAGTATGCACTGGAGGCTGTTGGAGAAACAGTAAGACGGTCCGGAGAGGTAAAATCTTTTATGTAGGTTTGCTATGTTTTGTCTAGAGTTTGAATTTAAACTAAAATAATCTGATGTTTCATTTCTGGGCCAATAAGTACCAGCGCAGTGGTTAGAAGCAGGCCATCTAGGCCAGTGGTTTCCAAACTGCAGCCCACAGACTAAATGCGGCCCTTTGCTTGCCTTGGGGTGTTATTCCCCCCACTGATATAAGGCCCTATTCCTCCCATTGACACTAACAATGAAACAACATTCCTTTGGATTACATCAACAATGGGGGATTATTCCTCCCATTGACACCAACAGTGTGATATTATTCTTCCCACTGATACCAACAAACGGGAATTATTCCTTTCACTGATACCATCAATTGAGCACCCCACTGATACCAACAAACGAGAACTATTCCTTCCACTGATACCATGAATGGAGCACCTCACTGAAACCAACAAGCAGGAACTGTTCCTCCCACTGCTGCCATTAATGGAGCACCCCACTGATACCAAAAAACAGGAACTATTCCTTCCACTGATTCCATCAATGGAGCACCCCACTGATACCAACAAACGGGAACTATTCCTCCCACTGAGGCCATTAATGGAGCACCCCACTGATACCAACAAATGGGAACTATCCCTTCCACTGATACCATCAATGGAGTACCCCACTGATACCAACTAATGGGAACTATTCCTTCCACTGATACCATCAATGGAGCACCCCACTAATACCAACAAACAGAAACTATTCCTCCCACTGATGCCATCAATTGAGCACCCCACTGATACCAACAAACAGGAACTATTCCTCCCACTGATGCCATCAATGGAGCACCCCACTGATACCAACAAACGGGAACTATTCCTTCCAATGGTGCCATTATTGGAGCACCCCACTGATACCAACAAACGTGAACTATTCCTCCCACTGATACCATCAAAGGAGCACCCCACTGATACCAACAAACGGAAACTATTGCTATCGATGACTCCAACAATGGGGTATTATTCTTCTCACTAATACCAACAAACGGAAACTATTCCTCCCACTGATACCATCAATGGAGCATCCCACTGATACCAACAAAAAGCAACTATTCCTCCCACTGATAGCATCAATGGAGCACCCCACTGATACCAACAAACGGGAACTGTTCCTGACATGGATACCATCAATGGAGAACCCCGCTCATACCAACAAACGGGAACTATTCCTTCCACTGAGGCCATTAATGGAGCACCCCACTAATACCAACAAATGGGAACTATTCCTTCCACTGATACCATCAAAGGAGCCCCCCACTGATACCAACTAATGGGAACTATTCCTTCCACTGATGTCATTAATGGAGCACCCCACTAATACCAACAAATGGGAACTATTCCTTCCACTGATACCATCAAAGGAGCCCCCCACTGATACCAACAAATGGGAACTATTCCTTCCACTGATACCATCAATGGAGCACCCAACTGATACCAACTAATGGGAACTATTCCTCCCACTGATACTATCAATGGAGCACCCCACCGATACCAACAAATGGGAACTATTCCTATTGATGACTTCAACAATGGGGTATTATTCTTCTCACTAATACCAACAAACGGGAACAATTCCTCCAACTGATACCATCAATGGAGCACCCCAATGATACCAACAAATGGGAACTATTCCTTCCACTGATGCCATCAAAGGAGCACCTCACTGATACCAACAGACGGAAACTATTCCTCCCACTGATGCCATCAATGGAGTACCCCACTGATACCAACAAACGGGAACTATTCCTTCCACTGATACCATCAATGGAGCACCTCACTGATACTAACTAATGGGAACTATTCCTCCCACTGATACTATCAATGGAGCACCCCACTGATACCAACAAAAAGGAACTATTGCTCCCAGTGATGCCATCAATGGAGCACCCCACTGATACCAACAAATGGGAACTATTCCTTCCACTCATGCCATCAATGGAGCACCCCACTGATACCAACAAATGGGAAATATTCCTATCGATGACATAAACACTGGTGCATTATTCCTCTCATTGACACCAACAATGTGTCATTATTCTTCCCACTGATACCAACAAACAGGAACTGTTCCTTACACTGATAAATGATAGGGCACTACTCCTCATCCTACTGACCATATGCGTTACTCCAACTGACAACCTAGCCTGAGACATTGGGGTTGATTCATTAAAGGCAATTAGACTGTGCACTTTGCAAGTGCAGTTGTTCCAAAGCTTTGAAAATTAGTGGAAGCTCTGCTGACCTCCATCTTCTAATCACCTGAAAGCAAAAATACAGTTTTTTTTCTTTGCATTTGATTGGGTATTCATTACAAAGTGAAGCTTCACCTCATTCACTAAGCCAGTGTTTCTCAACTCCAGTCCTCAAGGCTCCCCAACAGGTCATGTTTTCAGGATTTCCCTCAGATGAAACGGCTGTGGTAATTACTAAGGCAGGGAAACTGATCCAATCACCTGTGCAAAATAATGGTAAGCCTGAAAACATGACTTGTTGGGGCGCCTTGAGGACTGGAGTTGAGAAACACTGCACTAAGCTCTAGCGCAACAGCACTTAAAGTGCACAATCTCTTTGCCTTTAGTAAATCAACACCATTGCTTACTCCCACTGCATCGGGGCATTTTCTACACCCAATAGCCACAGTCCAGCAAACTGGCTCTTTGTTTAAAGTTTGGAGACCGGTGAGCTACGCTTAAGAGAGGAATATATATATATATATATATATATATACAGTCTGAGAGAAAACCTCCGAAATAGCTGGCTTACATGTAACTGGAATTTGTAACTCAGCTCCTGGCCTTCTCCATAAAGATAGCTCCATAAAATACAGCTATAGAACATTGCTGTAAATTCAGCGGATGAGGTTACCTTCTAGGCAGTAAACCCCTTTAAACTATCACATGTATCTCTTATTATGAAGCTGTACATCACATTGTAGCAAGTGGAGATAATCTGCAGAAGAACTCACATCAGATAGTAGTGCACACTTTTCAGAATCAATGACCTCTGTGTGCCATTGGGGCCAAAACCTCTGTCCAGTCTCCTTCACATAGCGGTAATGATATAGTATATGTGTTTCCTTTGTATTTCCTATCATTATTTTTTCCCTCTACAGCTATATAAAGGTAAAGCGCTGTCAACCTTGCACACGAAGCTATGAAAAACATACATTATAGAAAAATATATGGTCCCAAAACTTACACCCTATAATTTCTTGAGGCCCAAAAATGCCTGGACTGTACAAATACCCCCACATGACCCTTTTTTGCAAAGTAGACAATCCAAGGTATTTAGTAAGAAGCATTGTGGGTTTTTTGAAGTTGTAATTTTTTTGTCACTATTATTTGGAAAATTAAGAAATTTCAAAAAAGGTGTCACCAGTGCAGTACAGTGTTATCATATAACTGGTGTGGTGGCGATCAGGGACACTGACACATACGTAAAAAAAAAAAATAATAATAATAATTTATTTTCTTTTTTAATTACATTTTTTTTCTATTTTGTTTTACGATTTTTCTTCTAACCCACTGTGCCCAGAGCAATGCAGCATTACCAGAGTAAGACTGTACTACTCTGGGGAAGTGATCAGAATCTTTTTTTTTTACATGTGATTGGTTATACCAATTCATTTTTCTGGTATACTATATGCAACCATTTTTACTAAATTAAACTGATTCATTCAGTGCCTTTAGTTGTGATTAGCTGTGATTGGCCAAAGCTAATCACATGGTACAGATGGGCTGTGATTAGCCCTGTCTATACCATGTGATCACTGTGACCAATCACATCTGCGATTGGCCAAAGCTAATCACATGGTACGGATGGGCTGTGATTAGCTCTGTCTAGTCCAAGTGATCATTGTGACCAATCACAGCTAGCAATACAATAGATGGCATGAAAGGAAGCCATCCATCCATTGTTTACTATTGTCATGTGGTCTGCTGTGACTGGTCACAGCGATCACATGGTACTGGCAGCAGGCCACTACAGTGATCAGTCATCGGCTGTGTGACAAATCACATTGCTGTCCGGCCCCGCAAGAGGCATGTTCTGTTAAAACCACATGCTACATTGATATAAAGAAACAGGTAACATTGCGAACAGTAGACACAGTGGTCAGCCAAGGTAACTTAAAGAGGCGTTCCTCTTAAACAAAATAAAAATAAAAGTCAGCAGCTACAAATACTGCAGCTGCTGACATTTAATAATCGGACACTTACCTGTCCCAGGGTCCAGCGATGCGGGGAACGAAGCCCTGCTAGTTTCCCCCTCCGCTCAGTGGCGCCGGCATTCTAAGCCCTTGTACACACGGTCGGAGATTCCAACAACCAAGTCCGTCGGATTTTGTCCGAAACTGTTGTATACACACGGTCGGACACAGTTGTCGGAAAATCTGACGTGATGACGTTATTTTGTTACGATGGGACTATGTTCACGCTAGTAGCCAATAGCTTTGGTGTAGGAATTTGATCTGAGCATGCGTGGCACTTTGTCCGATTGGAATTCTCTACACATGATCGGAGTATGTCCGATCGGAGCATTTTGTCGGAAAATATTTCCGGCAAGTTGGAAAAGTTGGTCCGATGGATATTCCGACGGAAACAGTCCGATGCAGACCACACACAGTCGGAATATCTGACAAACTGCTCCGATCGGACACATTCCGACGGAATCTCCAACCGTGTGTACAAGGGCTAACTGTGGGCATCTGGCTGTGGCTTCACAGCCGGGCACCCACTGCGCATGCTCAAGCGGCGCCACGCACCATGTATGGCCGCGCAGTCATCTGGGACCTGCCACATGTCCCAGGTGACTGACAGGAGGGAGGGGGCAGAGCTGAGCCCTTCCTGCGCTGAGGGGAAGTGATGTCACCAGCCCAGGCAATGAAGGAGGCAGACTACAAGGGACCCCTAGCAATAGGCATTTAGAGGTGAGTTAAAAATGTTTTTTTTAATGAATTTTAATGAATTTTTTTTTTTTCTGTGGAACACCACTTTAATGCAGCAGATGAAAGACACATCATGCTTACTTTCCTTTGACATCAGAAGATGTCCACCAATGTCTTCAGCACAGAACTTATGGAAACCAGTGCGATCCAGATATACCCATCTACTGTCCGGAGGATTCTCGCAGAGATTGGTCTTCTTGGAAGAATTGCAGTCAAAAAGTGCAAAAAATGCATGAAGTGGAGTGCAAACAAATGTCAGAATGTGCTCTGGACTGATGAGTCAAAATGTGAATTGTTTGGCCATAGCAGGAGGCAGTTTGTTGGTGAAGGAGTAGAGAGTGATACAATAATGAGTGTCTGCAGGCAACTGTGAAGCATGGTGGAGATTTCAGGCAAGTTTGGGGCTGCATTTCTGGAAATAGAGTTGGAGATTGGTCAGAATCAATAGTGGCCTCAATGCTGAAAAATGCAGGCAGATACATATCCATCATGCCGTACCATCAGGGAGGCATGTGATTGACCCCTAAATTTACTTTGCAGCAGGACAATGACCCCAAATATACAACCAATGTAATTAAAGTGGTTGTAAAGGCAGAAGGTTTTTTATCTTAATGCATTCTATGTGCAGCAGCTCCCCTCAGCTCCCCTAATACTTACCTGAGCCAGTGATCCAGCGATGTTGCACAAGAAACTTGGCTGTCAGGGACTTTCCCTCCTCATTGGCTGAGACAGCAGCAAAGCACCATTAGCTCCCGCTGCTGTCAAAGTCAGTGAGCCAATGAGAAGTTGAAGGGGGGGGGGGGTGGGGCCAGGTTCAGATGCCCTCATAGCAAGCTGCTTGCTGTGGGTGCGCTCAACAGGAAGGAGGAGCCAGGAGCACCGAAGAGGGACCCGAGAAGAGGAGGATCTGGGCTGCTCTGTGCAAAAACACTGCACAGAGCAGGTAAGTATGACATATTTATTATTTTGAAGCAAAAAATATTTGACTTTAGTATCACTTTAAAAACAATCTTCAGTGTAAAGAACAAGGAGTCCTGGAAGTGATAGTTTGCCCTCCACAGTCCTGTACTCAACATCATGAAGTCTGTCTGGGATTACATGAAGAGACAGAAGGATTTGAGGCAGCCGACATCCACAGAAGATCTGTGATTAGTTCTCCAACATATTTGGAACAACCTACCTGCTGAGTTCCTTTAAAAACTGTGTGCAAGTGTACCTAGAGGAATTGATGATGTTTTGAAGGCAAAAGGTAGTCACATTAAATATTGATTTGATTTGGATTTTTCTTCAGTTCAGTTTCTTTCTGTCTTGTTAATTAATAAAAATAGACTATTAACACTTCTATTCATGAAAGCATTCTTAATTTACAGCATTTTCCACACCTGCCTAAAACTTTTTCACAGTAGTGTACTTTCGTACATTTGTCAAGTCATCAAAGGCACTGATGTGAAATTTCATATGAATATTTCTGCAAATATTTATATGAACATTTATTTGAAAATGTACAAGTCTACGGTCAGCTTTATTTAACACCACGTACAAACATCCAGTAGCTTATTATTATATTTTCACAATTCGTTTATTGCCACGTACACACGATCGGACTATCCAGCAGACTCTGGTCCGCAGGACAATTCAACTGTGTGTGGGCTCCGGCGGACTCTTTGTTCCCAAAAGTCTGACGGACTTTGAAAGAAGTTTTGACTCAAAATTGTCCGCCGGACTCGGCCAATCTGCTCTTCTGTGTGCTGGTCCGCCGGACTTTCCAAATGAACAGACTAACCCACAAACGGACTAAAGTCTGTTCATTTTGAACATGACTTCAGGTATGATGGGGCTAGCGAGATTGACACCTTGCCAGCCCCATCGCCTGGTATGGGTTTTAAGGGGAACCCCTATGCCAAAAAATGGCGTGGGGGTCCCACCCAAAGTCCATACCAGACCCTTATCCGGGCATGCAGCTCGGCCGTTCAGGAAAGAGGGTGGGGACGAGCGAGCGCCCCCCCCCCCCCTCCTGAGCCGTAACAGGCCGCGTAGCCCTCAACATGGGGGGGTGGGTGCTTTGGGGAAGGGGGGCGCCCTGCAGGCCCCCCACCACAAAGCACCTTGTCCCCATGTCCTCTTCCCGACAACCCCGGCCGTTGGTTGTCGAGGTCTGTAGGCGGGGGGCTTATCGGAATCCAGGAGCCCCCTTTAATAAGCCAGCAATTTTTCGGTTGGAAAAAGTTCAGATCGGAAATTCTGATCGTCTGTAGCAAAATTCCTGCGCATGCTCGGAAACAATTCAATACATGCTCGGAAGCACTGAACTTCATTTTCTCGGCTCGTCGTAGTGTTGTATGCCACTGTGTTCTTGAAGGTCGAAAGTTCAGGGAACTTTTGTGTGACTGTGTGTATGCAAGCCAAGCTTGAGCCAAATCTGCTCGTGTGCATGCGGCAAAAGAAATTGAGCGTGGTGATTTTATAACAATAAAATGTCAACTTCACACTTCTCATTCACAAAAAGTGTTTTTTATAAAGTAAATGCTGTAAACTACTTTAGTAGTGAGAAATTAACATCCTGCACTCTCACGCCTCAGATCAGCCCCAATTCATGCACCTTCACACCTCAGATCACTGCCCCACTGCAAATCTTTTTCATCACTGTAACCCCCTGCTCATCTGCCCCACCACTGTAACCCCCTGCACATCTGCCCCACCACTGTAACCCCCTGCACATCTGACCCACCACTCTAAACCCCTGCTCATCTGCCCCACCAATGTTCCCCTTTCTCATCTGCCCCACCACTTTACCTCCCTGCATATCTGCTCCACCGCCGTATCCCCATGCTCTTCTGTCTCACTACTAAATCACCTTCTCATCTGTCCTAACACTGAACCCATCTGCTCATCTGCCCCACCACTTTAACCCGCTTTCTCATATGCCCCACCAATTGTACCTCCTGCACATCTGTCTCACCTCTGTACCCCCCTGCTCTCCTGCCCCACCACTGTAACCTTCTGCTCACCTGCCCCTCCAATACACTTTCTTTCACATCTGCCCCACTACTCTACCCCCTGCTCATCTGGCCAGCACTAAACCTCTCTGCTCTTCTGTCCCACGGCTGAACCCCCCTTCTCATCTCTTCCACCACTGTACCTCCCTGCACATCTGCCTCACCGCTGTACCCTCCTGCTCTTCTGTTCCACCTCTGAACCCCTTCTTCTCATTTTCCCCACCGCTGTACCCTCTTCTCATCTATGATGTGCGTGATATGCAGAGTGGTGAAAGGAAGCAGAGAGGAGACACATCTACCTGTCCTGGCACACTCATCCTGCTGATCCAGCTCTCACATCCAGCCCACGTGTTTGTATGTGATGTATGGGATGTATGGGATGTATGTGATGTTTGTGATGTATGTGATGTATTTGATATCACATACAAGCATCTGTAATAGATGCGCAATGATGAGCTCAGGTCAGGGTTATTTTCTGAAAGCAGTGGGCCTGTGTGCAGGATCATAAGTTGGACCCCCGTAGCTGAGAAAAAGTGTGGCGCTTTGCGACACAGCAAAAGTTGGGTGTGACTTTCATTGCGCTGAATACTGGCTGTGGCTTAAAGGGTCACAGAGTTCCGGGGTTCAGTAGTAAGCGACACAAACGTTCAGGAATAATTTCAACAAAGTTCTCCGAAGCTCAACAGTAATTCTGCAAACTGTCATCTGATTGTGGTTTTCTCAATCAGAGTGAAATCCCTTCTTTCTGAGATTGGTAGAAGTAACCAAGGGAGTCATCTTCCTTCACATAGTAGGCGGGGCTAGCAGGACTGTGATTGGCTTTTGCAGTGGCTAATGACAGTCCTCCTCCTAGAAACAGGGACCGCCCCCCCAGCAGAACTGCACACAACCTTTTGCACATCACAAGAGCTGACAATCGCAGCTACATCAAAGTTAGAGAACCAATGTTTCCCGTCTTTTACAATGTGTGGGTGCACAGTGCCTCCCCCTCAGTGCAGGTGTGGTGTGTAGAGATGGCCTTGCAGTCGCCCGGCGGTCAGTTTGCGGTGAACTTTGCTCGTTCGCAGTTCGCCAAACCGGCGGACTTCTGGCGCTGTTCGCGGCGGACATATTTGTTTACATTGGGAAGAACTTTGACCCATGACACATCCATCATGGGGTACAGGACAGCCAATTGAGACATTTCAGCACATGGACATACCCCCTACCTTATAAATAGACCTGATCTGGCGGCCATTTTACATTCTGTCTTTCGTCAGTGTAGGGACAGGATGCTGTGTGGAACAGGGACAGTCAGTTTAATCACTAGCTATTACTATTAGGTGGTCCACAAAAGTCCTTTTAAGAACTGGTATAGTTGCACAGTATATAGGGTTGTAATACACTTACAATATACTTTCTTTCAAATATAGAAAGCATATTATAGTGCACTGCTGTACTGCTGAGTGCTGACCGATTCTGCAGCTATCTTTTTTCAGTGTAGAGAGGGACAGTTTGGTGTTTGGAGCAGGGACAGTTTGCAAATCACTAGCTACTAGGTCCACAAAAGTCCTTTTAAGGACTGGTATAGGTGTACAGTATATAGGGTTGTAAAACACGTATAATATACTTTCTTTCAAATATAGAAAGCATATTATAGTGCACTGCATGCAGTGCTGACCGATTCTGCAGCTGTCGTTTCTCAGTGTAGGGAGGGACAGTTTGGTGTTTGGAGCAGGGAAAGTCTGCAATTCACTAGCTACTAGCTAGCTACTATTAGGTCCACAAAGGTCCTTTTAAGGACTGGTATAGGTTTACTATTTGGTGTGCAGCATATAGGGGTGTAATACACGTATAAAATACATTCAAATATAGAAAGCATAGTATAGTGCATTTCCACTGTGCAGCATTGTGACTGCTGAGCGGTTCTGCAGCGATACCACAAAGAGTGACGAAAGCAATTAGAAAAAAGTATTATAACTGGTGTGATAGACCAGTGGCCCCCCAAAATGACAGATTGAAGCGGGGTGTTATATACCTTCTTCCACATATACTGCATTTCTCTAGAGACTTTTGTCACAGGGTCATTTAAAAAATGACAGGCAGAGGAAGAGGCAGGCCCTTCCGCAGGGGTGGTAGGGGTAGGGCAGGAGCAACAGGCTTGAGCCAAAGTGGCAAATTGCAGAAGTGCTCTCTATCTCGGTGCTGGTGTCAGTGCTCTCTATCTCAGTGCTGGTGTCAGTGCTCTCTATTTCAGTGCTGGTGTCAGTGCTCTCAATCACGGTGCTGGTGTCAGTGCTCTCTATCTCTGTGCTGGTGTCAGTGCTCTCTATCACAGGGCTGGTGTGGTGTCAGTGCTCTCTATCGCAGTGCTGGTGTCAGTGCTCTCTATCACGGTGCTGGTGTCAGTGCTCTCACGGTGCTGGTGTCAGTGCTCTCTATCACGGTGCTGGTGTCAGTGCTCTCTATCATGGTGCTGGTGTCAGTGCTCAGTCTGTATTGCGGTGCTCGTTTCAGACAGTGAGGAAGATAGCAGCGGAGAAGCCAATCAGCAGGCAGTGCCAGCACCATGGCTGAGGAACAGCACTGGACTGGCACCTCTGGACCACCGCAGTGGAGCCTTGCATAGGTGGGGGTAAGGGCCGGGCAGAGGGAGGGGTCAGGGGCTCAAGCACAGGTTGGTCCACTGGGACACTGGCACAGGACTGCGCTGCCCTGACTGTGGCACTGATCATCTCCTGCACCCCCTTCATAGCCTGGCCTGACCTTGCCTCTCCTCCATGGCCTTCATGTGCTCCTGAATTGTCAAAATTTCACAGATAAAAAAAGAATGCTTGTCGTTGCCGATCCCAGATTCACTTAATACTTTTGTTATGTCAGTGTCCATGTTGTGGGACTATGTGTGCATAGCTAGTAAGTATTTTGTGGCTGAAAATATGACCTGGAGGTTTTTAAGGTTTGCCTGCCATTAAAGTCAATGGGGTTTGCAAACTTTTGGCCACGTCCGCGGTTTGCGTTTGCGAAACGACCCGTTGGAAATTTGTCCATCACTAGTGGTGTGGGGAATTCTGCAATTGGAATTCATTAGTGTCTCACTGACACTTCCCTGCCCTGTTCTGCTGATGGGGAGGGAGTTGAGTGCTGGCAAAAGAAGCTTTGCGTGCCGCGGGTTGCCTACCCCTGCTGTACACTCACTACTTTACATTGTAGCATAGTGTCATTTCTTCAGTGTTGTCACATGAAAAGTGCGACAACACTGAAAAAAATAATATTTACAAAAATGTGAGGGGTGTACTCACTTTGGTGAGATACTGTATATATATTATTGCACCCTCACTGTGCCCATTATATGCAGCCAATGTGCCCATCATATGCAGCAACTGTGTCCATCATATGCAGCCACCTGTGCCCATAATATGCAGTCATCTGTGCCCAGCAAATTCAGCCACTGTGCCCATCGTATGCAGCCAACTATGTCCAGCATATGCAGCCAACTGTGCCCATCATATGCAGCCACTGTTCCCATTGTATGCAGCCACTTGCCCATCAAATGCAGCCACCTGCGCCCATCTTATGCAGCCACTTGTGCCCATCAAATGCAGCCACTTGCCCATCAAATGCAGCCACTTGCCCATCAAATTCAGCCATTGTGCCCATCAAATGCAGCCACTTGTGCCCATCAAATACAGCCACTTGCCCATCAAATGCAGCCATTGTGCCCATCAAATGCAGCCACTTGTGCCCATCAAATGCAGCCACACTCCCATCAAATGCAGCCCCCTGTGCCCATCATATGCACCCACTTGCCCATCAAATGCAGCCACCTGTGCCCATCAAATGCAGCCACCTGTGCCCACCGACCCCCCTGCACAGATCGCGGCTCAAACACCCCCCCGCCCAACCCGGATCGCGGCTCGTGGCTCTGGTACCGAACCTATCCCCCCTAACAGAGCCGAGGGGAGTTACCGCAGCACTGTGTGCAGCAGATCCTCTCAGAGCAGTGGCTCCAGCACAAGTCTCCTCTTCCTAAGCGCCAGGCATCCAATATGGTGGCCTGTCGCTTTGGCCAATCACAGTGCACGGGCTGCCACTGGTATCAGATGTATTTTTTATGTTAAAGCAAGGAGAGGACAGAGGAAATGCTTCCTTCTGTCTTCAGCACGTTATGTCATCTAAGCCTACACAAATTTCCTTGACTAGAGTTCAATGACTGTTTGTCAATGCTAAAAGGTAGAGTTTTTTTTTTTTTCATTTTGATTTTTTTTTTTTTTTTGAAAAGACAGTGTTGCTGTATATTGTGACATAAGAAGAATTTATTTAGGCAGATGTGTAAATTACTGACAGGTCCACTTTAAGAGCTTCTTTGAATAAAGCTGTGCCTTATTGCTAATACTCTGCCTATGATTTTGCATGAGCATCTACTGGGTGCACTTCACTTTATTTTTATTGGATGTAATTGCATCTCTGTGATGATCTGCTGGAATAAAAATACATTTCGAACAACTCTAGTTTATAGTTACATAAATGTTGATATGGCACATGATGCAAGTTACATTACTTTTTATTAGTACGAAGTAGCCGTCTTACACTTTTTGTCATTTTATGAGCACTTCTATTCCTGTTTTCCTATCCCGCTCACACTGCCTATGAACAGTTGCTTCCAAAACTTGTTAGGTGCAATTTACTGATCTCTGAAATTAAATTGACACTAAACTCTGGTTTAAAAGCAAAAAATTCTACTCAAGTATCTATACTTAATTCAGAAAAGCCCCTCTGTTGCTCTGTTTCCATCAAATTTCCAAATGCCTTTTTTTTTTTGCTGCTGTGATCCGACTTTCTATTAGAGGGTGGCTGCAGGGCCGGGACAAGGAGGGGGGCAGGCAGTACAATTGCCCCGGGCGCTGGTATCATGTGAGGTGGTGGGATGCTGTGTGGAGAGTTCCAGCCACTACAAGCTCACAGAAGTAGCAACAGCAGCTTCACTACTCCTGTCAGCTTAGTGTGGAAAGTGACAAGGCAAATCTGGAGAGGAGAGCATGGAGGAGGTTCAGACTGTGCTCTCTCTCCCCTGTAGCTCCTCCTGCCATTAAAATGCTCCTGCATCGGGACTGTCAGATCGTCTGTCAGGGAGATTTGTGCTGTGGTGAGGATTTGTGCTAGGAGAGGACATTTGGTGAGGGGCATTTATGCTGGGGTGGAGGATTTGTGGTAGGAGGGATTATTTGTGCTGGGGTGGAGGATTTGTGCTAGGAGAGAGGATTTGTGCTTGGGTGGAGGATTTGTACTATGAGGGGGATTTGGGGAGATTTGTGCTGAAGAGAGGATTTGTTAAAAAGAAGAATTGGGGTGTGTGTGCTAGAAGGGGGGGATTTGTTTGTGTTGAGTAGGAAAGGATTGTGGGTGTGGGGAAACTTGGGTGGGGCAAACCTGTGCTAGGAGGGGGAATTTGGGGGAGATTTGTACTGGGGAGGGGATTTGTGCTAGAAGATAATTTTTTCAGGGGGGATTTTTGTTAGGAAGAGGGATTTGGGGTGGGGGTGGGGGATTTGTGCTAGTAGGGATAATTGAGGGGGAGATTTGTGCTAGGAGGGGAAATGTAGGGAGATTTGTGCTAGGAGGGTGGAGGATTTATGCTCATAGCGAAGTTGGTGGGGTGGATTTGTGCTAGAAGGGAGAAATGGGGCAGGGGATTTGTGCTGAGAAGGGGGATTTGTGCAAGAAGGGGGATTTGGGGTTGTGGGGAAACATGGGTCTCATATCAGCCCTGGGCTAAGGTGGGAGGTGCGAAGGAGGCCCTGAACTGGGGGGGGGGGGGGGTGGATAGGAGGCCCGGAACTGGGGGGGTGCGAAGAAGGCCCTGAACTGGGGGGTTCATATGAATCCCTGGACTGGGGGGTGCAGTGGGGGCCTTGGGCTGATGGGGGTGCAGATGAGATACTGGGCTGAGGGGTACAGAGAAGGCCCTGGACTAAGGGGAGTGCAGAGGAGGCCCTGACTTGGGGGTGGGGGGGCGCAGAGGAGACCCTGGACTTGGGGGTGCAGAGGAGGGCCTGGACTGTAGAGGTGCAGAGGAGGCACTGGAGTAGGGGGTGCAGAGGAGGCCCTGAACCAGATAAGGGTGGTGTGGCAAAGACCCTGGATTAGGAGAGGAGGCCCTGGACTAAAGAAGGGGAGTACACAGGAGGCCCTGGAGGTGCAGAGGGGGCCCTGGACTAGAAGTGGAGTGCAGAGGAAGCCCTGGAATAGCGGGAGGAGGGGGGGTTGCAGAAGAGGCCCTTGACTAGAAAATGGTGGTTGGTGTGGCAAAGGGCCCTGGATGGGGGGTACAAGGGAGATACTAAACTAGGTGAGGGGGTGTCTAGAGGTCCCAGAAAAGAAGAGGGCATCTCTGGAGGCCCTGGACTATGAGAGGGGGGTAGTGGAAGCCCTCTGGACTAGGAAAGACGGTGTCTGATGGACCTGCCAGATTCAGGGAGAAAGAGCCTGGACCAGTTCACAACATAAATAGGGACATTTATCAATTGTTGCAAGTAATGCCAAACAGGAGCAGAGACAGGTTGTGTGATAGATTTATTCAGGGTCGTCTTTAATATTGATTGGACCCTGGGCAAAATTTTTCTTGCCCCCCCCCCCATTAAATTTCACTCTCCCCCTGCTCTGAGACATAACAGAAATAGCAGCTAGACTTAAAATCAGTTTACTGTATCAGATCAGGCAACAATTTTGACTGGTTGCCAGCAGTTACAGCATATCATTACTGCTTACTGACTGGTTGCTAGCGGTTACAGCACACATTTCAGCTCACTGATTAGTTTCTAGAGGTTACAGCTAATGATTTCTGCTTCTTAATTGGTTGCTAGAGATTACAGTACAGTATTACAGCTCACTGATTGGTTTCTAGAGGTTACAGCACATCATCTCCTCACTGCAGGGGGGCATGATATACATATGGCCGCAGCTACTTACTTATGAATGCCACCACTATTTACATATGAATGCTGGTTATTTACATGTAAACACATGGTCTGCAGGTGAGTCATCTGTACACAACAATAGGGCAGAGCTGGGCAGCATTAGTACAATCACTTCACACCGAGATATCGGGACACAGAACAGGACTAAAACCGCAAAGGACAAGGGAATTTAAACTGGGATAGCTGGCAAGTATGAGGCAGCTGCTTTGGGCCCCACAACAATGACAGGGCCCAGGGCAGCTGCTCCTTTTGCCCTGCCTTAAAGACGGCCCTGGATTGGTTGCTTGTTTTGCTATACTTCTACTGTGGATCACAGCAGTGCAGATTATTTGGCCCTCCTGTGACCCCCCCCCCCCCCCATGACCCATTTTCAGCCGACAGCGGGCTGTTGGCTGACATCACAAAGCCAGTCCAAGCTGGGGAAAGATTGCAAACATATGGTCGGAATCCATTCACATGCCTGGACCGGCACCCAGCTCAGCCTAAGCCAGCTACTCTCGCCCCCTCCACAGCCCAGTGTTTCAGTGATCGGACGAGGGCAGAGTGGAAAGCCAGAGACTGACAGTCACCTGCTCTCTGCTCAGGGAGCCCTGAGAACTGAGTGATCGGCGGTGTTTGATTACTTGGTTCTCAGCCTTAGAGCCAGCGGGGGGACGAGATGCAGCATCCACCTACATTAGACCTTATTCACATGGAGCATATGTGTCCATGCTCAGTGTGATGACCGTGGGGATACTTAGGAGGCTATTTACTAAAGCTGGAGAGTGCAAAATCTGGTGCAACTCTGAAGAGAAATCAATCAGCTTCCAGGTTTTATTGCGACAGCTTAATTGAACAAGTTGAGGTTAGAAACTGATTGGCTACCATGCCCAGCTGCACCAGATTCTCAATGCTCCAGGTTTAGGAAATATACCCCTTAGTGTTCTGTGCATCCTTGTGCAGGCTGTCCAGTCAAAGTAAATTGGGACGCAGCAGCTGCATGGAAATAGTCGAATGTCAAAATTTGATATGAAGACAGGAAGAGATGCATGTATTCAAACGCACAGTGTCTGCATTCTGGACTGTGCATCCACTTCTATTGGTGAAGCTCTCTGGCGGATGCAGATGCAGCAAAAGGTAGCTCTGCATACAGGACCTAGCTCAGTGTCTGAATGAGCCCTTAGGGGAATTTGCCAACCAATCAGCTTTCATTTTCAAAATAGAACCAGATGAAGATAGAAGCTGATTGGTTGCCATGCACAGCTGTTCCAGATTCTGACTGCACCAGTTTTGATAAATTCCTCTCACTGTATTTTACATTTCTTTCTTCTGACTACTGCAATCTAAGTACAGCACATTCTTGGTAAAAGTTGATGTAAAGGCACAAGGTGCATTCTATGCATGAAGGTAAAAAATCAGCAGCCCCACTCAGCCCCGTCTAATTCTTACCTGAGAGATCGGAGGACTTTTTGACCCCCAGATCTCACATTAAAGAGGCCCTGTCATACTTTTATATATTACAATGGATTTTTACATTCCCTGTAATAGGAATAAAAGTGATCCAAACATTTTTTTTTTTAAAGGGGACAGTGTTAAAACAAAAAATAAAAAGTAAAATAAAGACATTTTGTTTTTTTTAAGTGCCTCATCCCTCCGTGCTCGCCTGCAGAAGCGAACGCGTACGTAAGTCACGCCCGCAAATGTGAACGGTAATAAAACCGCACATGTGAGGTATCGTCGCAATCGTCAGAGCAAGATTTTCTATTCCTAGCAAAAGGCCTCTGTTATTCAAGACTGGTAATCTGTAGAAATTTTTAAATGTCGCCTATGGAGATTTTTAATTGTCAAAGTTTGTCGCCATTCCACGAGCAGGCGCAATTTTGAAGCATGACATGTTGGGTATCAATTTACTCAGCGTAACATCATCTTTCACAATATATATTGGGCTAACTTTACTGTTTTCTTATTTTTTAATTAAAAAAATTTTTTTTTCCCAAAAAATTGCGTTTTTAGGCAGCTGCGCAAATACAGTGTGACATAAAGTATTGCAACGATCAACATTTTATGTCTGAAAAAAAATATATGATGTTTTGGGGGTTCTAAGTAATTTTCTAGCAAAAAACAATGATTTTAACTTGTAAACACCAAGTGTAAAAAATAGGCCCAGTTCTTATGTGGTTAATATCACTTTAACCACTTGTCAAACCAGCCGCCGTCATTTTACGGCGGCAGGTCGGCAAAAACCCACAAGCCGTCGTAGGTATACGTCGGCTCGTGTGATCGGGATAGCAGGCGCGTGCACACACCCGCTGCTCGTAGCCGCTGGTGACCATTGGCCAGGAGCGATCGCGGGCACGAGAGGCAGAACACGGAAGTGTGTTTAACCACTTGCTTACTGGGCACTTAAACCCCCCTCAGTCCCAGACCAATTTTCAGCTTTCAGCGCTGATGCACTTTGAATGACAATTGCGCGGGCATACAACACTGTACCCAAATGAAATTTTTATCATTTTTTTCCCACAAATAGAGCTTTCTTTTGGTGGTATTTAATTACAGCTGGGAGTTTTATTTTTTGCTAAACAAACAAAGAAAGATGCAAAAAAAAAAAATCATGTTTAATAGTTTGTTATAAAATTTTGCAAACAGGTCATTTTTCTCCTTCATTGAAGTGCGCTGATGAGGCGGCACTGATAGGCTGCACTGGTGGGCACTGATAGGCTGCATTGGTGGGCACTGATAGGCTGCACTGGTGGGCACTGATAGGCATAGTTAAGGTGGCACTAATAGGCACAGATAAGGCGGCACCGATGGGCACAGATAAGGCGACACTGATGGGCAAAGATGGGCACAGATAAGATGGCACGGATGGGTGGCACAGATGGGTGGCACGGATGGGTGGCACTAAGGGGCACTGATAGGTACCACTGATAGATGGGACTGATGGGCACTGATAGGTGGCACTGATAGGTGGCTCTGATAGGTGGCACTGCTGGGCACTGATGGGCGGCACTGCTGGGCACTGATGGGCGGCACTGCTGGGCACGGATATGTAGCACTGGGGTGCAGCACCTATGTTGAGGCAGATTGTGGGCACTGCTGGGTGCCACTGTGGGCACTGCTGGGTGGCACTGCTGGGTGGCACTGTGGGCACTGCTGAGTGGCACTGTGGGCACTGCTGGGTGGCACTATGGGCACTGCTGGGTGACACTGACAGGGGGGGGCACATTTTTTATTCATGTGGCAAAGCAGGGGGCAGGTGGGCACTGGCAGGGGGCAGGTGGGCTCTGGCAGGGCTGGCCGTGATCGGGACTGATGTCCCGATCACGGCCGTCGGTGATCGGCTCTTTTTTTTTTCTCCTCGTGCTGACAGCGCGAGGAGGAATAATAGCCGATTACCGGCTCCGTTGTATCACATGATCAGCTGTCATTGGCTGACAGCTGATCACGTGATAAGGGGTCGGGATCGACCCCTTGCTCGGATCGGTGATCAGGCGAGTCTCATAGACTCGCCGATCACAGAGCGCGCCCCTCAGGGGGCGCGCAGGCCGCTCGTGCACGGGACGACGTCAATAGACGTAGTCCCGGAAAAGGAGATCCGCGCTGTAGCCGTCATTCGGCTATAGCGCGGGTCTCAAGTGGTTAAACACACAAATCCCTGTTCTGTTCTGTGAGGAGTGACAGATCGTTCCTAATGACTAGGAACCATGATCTCCCATTTCCTCTAGGTTACTTCCCTCCCCGTACAGTTAGAAACACACACAGGGAAAACAGTTAACCCCTCCACTGCCCCCTAGTGTTAACCTCTTCCCTGCCAGTGAAATTTTTACAGTAATCAGTGTATTTTTATAGCACTGATTGCTGTATAAATGCCAATGGTCCAAAAAATGTGTTAGAAGTTTCCGATGTGTCCGCCATAATGTCGCAGTCCCGATAAAAATCACAGATTGCCACCATTACTAGTAAAAAAAAGAATAATATTAAAAATGCTATAAATCTATCTCCTATTTTTTAGACGCTATAACTTTTGCGCAAACCAATCAATGTACGCTTATTGCACTTTTTTTTACCAAAAATATGTAGAAGAATACATATCGGCCTAAACTGAGAAAAAAAATGTTTGTTTTTTTCAAAAATGGGGATATTTATTATAGCAAAAAGTACAAAATATTGTGTTTTTTCAAAATTGTTGCTCTTTTTTTGTTTATAGCGCAAAAAATAAAATCTGCAGAGGAGATAAAATACCACCAAAAGAAAACTCTATTAGTGGAAAAAAAAGGACATCAATTTTGTTTGGGTGCAGCGTTGCATGCCTGCGCAATTGTCAGTTAAAGCGATGCCGTGCCGAATCACAAAAAATGGCCTGGTCATTCAGCAGCCAAATCTTCCGGGGCTAAAGTGGTTAAAGTGATACAAAAGGTTCCTTTTAAAAAAAATAACATGTCATACTTACCTCCACTGTCCAGCTCGTTTTGCACAGAGTGGCCCCGATCCTGGTTTTCTGGGGTCCCTCGGCAGCTCTCTCGGCTCCTCCCCGCATTAGATAACCCCCTCGGAGAAGCGCTCTCCTGGGGGGGGTTACCTTTCGGGCGCACTCCCGAGTCCATCATTCGGCATAGATGCCGAATGCAGGACTCGGCCCCACCCCACGGTGGCTGCGTCATTGAATTTGATTGACAGCAGCGGGAGCCAATGGCTGCGCTGCTATCCATCTATCCAATCAACAGCTGAGAACCGCCTAGTCGAGAGATGGTGTGTCCCTGTGGGACAAGTTTGAGTAAAACAGGGGGGGGGGGGCTGGGGGGCTGGTCACTGGGAGGTGTTTTTTCACCTTAATGCACAGGATGAATTAAGGTGAAAAAACACAAACCTTTGTAGTGTGTGTAGTACAGGATATTATTAATATTATTATTATTCACGATTTATATACGCCAACAGTTTACGCAGCGCTTTACAATGTATAAGGGGGACAACACAATTACAGTACAATACAAAAGGTACAGGAGGGCCCTGCTCGTAGAGCTTACATTCTAAAGGGAGGGGGTGGTGGTACAAAAGGTAATAGCTGCAGAGAATGATTTGATGGGAGTGTCTCGGGGACAGTTAGGTGGGTGTGGGATAGGCTTCCCTGAACAAATAAGTTTTCAGGGAACTCCTAAAGGTGGCCAGGGTAGGGGCTGATCGGACAGACTGGGGCAGGGAGTTCCAGAGGATGGGAGAGGCTCTGGAAAAGTCTTTAAGGCGAGCATGAGAGGAGGTAACAAGGGAGCTAGAAAGCAGGAGGTCATCGGAGGAGCGGATGGGATGATTTGGACGATATCTGCAGATGAGGTTGGTGATGTAGATGGGGGTGATGTTGTGGATGGCTTTGTATGTTATGGTTAGCATTTTGAATTTAACACGGTGGGGTAGGGGAAACCAGTGAAGGGATTGGCAGAGAGGGACAGCAGTCACGGAACGATTAGTGAGGTGTATTAGTCTAGCAGCAGCATTCATAATAGACTGAAGGGGGGATAGCCTGCTTAAGGGTAGACCATTAAGGAGAGAGTTGCAGTAGTCAAGGCGGGAAGTAATCAAGGAGTGAACGAGTTGCTTTGTGGTGTCATTAGTCAGAAAGGGTCGAATTCTGGAGATGTTGCGGAGGTGAAGACGGCAGGATTTAGCCAATGATTGGATATGGGGGCTGAAGGAGAGGTCAGAGTCAAGGATTACACCCAGGACCCTGGCATGTGGGGAGGGACCAATGGTTGTGTTGTTGATATTAATGGTGAAGTCACAGGGAGGGGATTGTGAAGGAGGAAATATAACAAGCTCAGTTTTAGAAAGATTGAGTTTGAGGAAGTGGTGTGACATCCATACTGATATGTCATTCAGTAAGTTGGAGATCTGTGAGGAGATTGAGGGGGTGAGTTGAGGAGTAGAGAGATAGATCTGTGTGTGGTATTGGAAACCATGGGAGTTTATCAACTGGCCCAGGGAAGAGGTATAGAGCGAGAATAAGAGAGGCCCAAGGACAGAACCTTGGAGTACCCCAACAGAAAGAGGAAGGGGAGTGGAGGAGATGGAGTTGTAAGTGACACTAAAAGTGCGCTGAGATAGGTAGGAGGAAAACCAGGATAAAGCAGAATAGCAGAGGCCAAGGGAGCGTAATTTGCTGAGGAGGAGCAGGTGGTCAACTGTGTCAAAGGCAACAGAGAGGTCTAAAAGTCTGAGTATGGAGTAGTTGGCCGTTGGTTTTAGCAGTTAGTAGGTCATTGGTGAGTTTTAGTAGGGCAGTTTCAGTAGAATGTTGTGGGCAGAAGCCAGACTGTAGGGGGTCGAGAAGGTTGTTGTTCATGAGGTAGCGACTCATTTGGTCATGGAAAAGGTGTTCGATGAGCTTGGAGGAAAACGGGAGCAGGGAGATGGGTGTTAAGTTGTTCAAACAGGTGGGGTCTAGTGAGGGTTTTTTGAGTATGGGGGTAACCAGTGCATGTTTGAGCAGGGAATAAAAGGTGCCGGGGGAGAGGGAGAGGTTGAAGATGTGGGTTAGGGAGTTAAGGTTAGAGTGGGAAGGTGGTAGCTGTAATTGTGAGGGGACAGGGTCCAGGGAGCAGGTAGTGAGGTGGGCCGTGGAGAGGAGTTTATTAACTTCATCTGTGGTAACTGGGCAAAAAGAGGAGAGTATTGAACGTGGTGTTGGACCTGTTGTGTTGGGTAGGGGAGGAAGTTGAATGCTGGATATCTCCTTGCAAATTGTGTCAATTTTGCTATTGAAATGGTTGGCAATCTGTTGAGCCGTAAGAAAGTTAGTGGGTGGGGGCAGTGGGGGGTGAAGTAAGGAATTAAGGGTAGAAAAGAGTTGACGAGGTTTGGATGAGAGGGTTTTGATGAGAGTGTTGTAATAGGTTTGTGAAGGGCAGATTTGTAGAGGGTAAAGTCTTGCAGGGACTTAGATTTACGCCACGCTCGCTCAAGAGCATGGCTGTGTCTCTTAAGACTTCTGGTGTCGTCTGTTTGCCAGGGTTGTGGCAGACTGGGCCTTGTTTTGCATGTAGAAAGAGGAGCAAGTATGTCTAGGGAGGAGGACAGCGTGTTGTTGTAGATGGAAGTAGACATGGGCGCCGTCAAAAAATTTGTTTAGTTCTGTTCCGTTTCGATTCGTAATAAAATTAATTCGTATTTCGTGTCTGAAATTCCGTTCTGTTTCGTACGAAATACGAATTTTTTCCATTCAAACAGGTAATATTTATTGAACATCATTGCAAGAGTACAGTCACAAAGGTACATATCAAACATTAAAGAGGTGTTGCATCATAGCCATAACAGTAAAGGAAATACATTTCTCCAAACCAGTAGTCAGCATACATCACAGACAAAGAACAAAGGGTCCCAGTAGTGACATGTTATTCATTGTAACAGAACATCAAATTCCCTCATCACACGTGGCAACCTCCTGCAACCATTTATCCCAGATTCTATGGTATTTAGCTGGACAGCCCCTGTTTTTATACAAAATTTTTTTATATGGGAGAGTAAAATTAACTTCCCGCTTCCAGTCCTCAACTCGGGGTGGAAGGGGCCTCATCCACTGTCTAGCTATCACCTTTCGAACAGAAAACAAAGTTTCCTGTAAGAAAGTGCTAGTAATTTTATCCAATACGTCAGGAAATATCCCTAGTAGACAGGGTTTAGGGTCGAGGGCCAAAGGGGAGCCCATGACATCATGTAGAAATGACACTACTTGCTTCCAGAGTTCCTGCAGTTTGGGGCAAGCCCAGATAAGATGGAAAAACGTCCCAGTCTCAAGGAAACACATTGAGCAGAGCGTAGATTGATTCGCATTATATTTAGCAGTCTTGAGTGGGGTGAGGTATGCTTTATGTACTATGTAGATCTGAGAGAGCCTGTCCTGGAGCCTAGAGGACACCAATTTGCACGTTTCCAGAGCCTCCTCCCATTCCTCGTCTGTCAGAGCACCCACATCGCCCTCCCAGCGGGACTTGAGAGCATACGCTAGTCTCGCCGAGACGGGGGCCGTAAGCATACCATAGAAGCACGAGATTAGCTTTTTGGGATCTGTATCCTTCACTATGGCGACAATAGGATTGGGAGCAGGCCGAGGCAATGACTGCGAAAATTGTGCTCTAAGTGCATGCTGAACCTGTAGGTATTGAAATAACATAGTGTTTGGAACATTAAATTCCTCCTGCAGTGCCCGAAACGTTTTAATAACACCCTGGTGAATTAGGTGGTGTAGGTAGTATATTCCCCTCGATACCCATAGCTGTATACCCTGGAGCTTTTGAAGTTCCGGCAAATGTTTGTTATGCCAAAGTGGGGTATAGTCATTCGGCGATGCCACATTCAGTTTAGTGGATGCCAGATCCCAAATCCTTCTGTAATGGAAGAGCATGGAATGTTTATCTGGCCCCACGGCAGAGTTCCCCGCTCCTGTCGAGATAGCAGCAATCGGGTCATCTGCAATTTGTGCCCAAGAGGGGCATAGAAGAGTTAGAAAACGTTGTTTATCAGTCTTGTCTATGTGGAAGAGTTGAGACAGTTGTGAGGCAACATAGTAAAGATTCAGATCTGGAAGAGCCATGCCCCCCATATCAGTCGGGCTTTTCAAAGCCTGCCAAGCAAGCTTGTGTCTAGCAGTTCCCCACACAAAGGGCCTAAGGAGACTTTCAAGGGATTTAAAGTATTTCAATGGCAAATACACCGGGGCATGCCACAACACATACAATAGTTTAGGTAATAGGACCATTTTAATCAGATTAACTCGTCCCCAAACCCCTAGGGGGAGGCGGGACCAGGCCTGAATCTTGGTACGTACCAGGGCAAACAATGGTTCTACATTCAACACAATGTAATCAGCTGGGTTCCTAGAGACATAGACACCCAAATACTTAATAGTGCCAACTCGCTGAAGAGGCAGACTGGCCTGAGACTCTGTCTGTGGAAAACTGTCAATAGGTAAAATTTGGGATTTTTCCCAGTTTATGCGGAGACCAGAGAAGCTACCGAACCATTCTATCATGTGGAGGGCCTTTGCAAGGGAAGGGCCAGAGTCCGCTAGGTATAGCAGCGTATCATCAGCGTATAGACTGATTTTCTCAGTAAGTCGACCCATCGCCAGTCCCCTGATCTCAGGGTCGGCCCGAATCGCCACCGCTAAAGGTTCAGCCGCCAAGGCATATAGTAGCGGGGACAGTGGGCACCCCTGTCTGGTACCCCTACCGAGGCCAAATGCCCGGGAAGACCATCCATTCGCCACCACCTTAGCCGTTGGGTGATGGTACAACAGTCTCACCCACCGAATAAAGTTCGGGCCGAAGCCGTACCCCGCTAGACACTTCCATAAATACTCCCATTCTACTGAGTCAAATGCTTTAGCCGTGTCAAGTGACACTACCACGCGCTCACCCATCTCCTCATGTGTTGCCTGAAGGTTTATATATAGCCTACGCAGATTGAACGACGTATTCCGCCCCGGCATAAAGCCCGCCTGGTCAGCCTGAATCAGACTGAGGATCACTACGTTCAATCTGGTAGCAAGTATTTTGGCCAGAATCTTAACATCTACCTGTAATAGGGATATTGGGCGGTAGGATTCCAGGAAACCCAGATCTTTTCCAGGTTTGGGAATCAAAACTATCGTTGCCTCCCTCATAGACGGAGGTAAGGTTAGCGTGTCAAAAAGATTCCTATAAAGATCGGAAGCCTAGGCACCAGCACGTCTTGGTAACGGGAATAAAATTCAATGGGAAGACCATCTGACCCTGGTGACTTGGATTTTGCAAATCCCGCAATAGCTTCTACTATTTCATCGGTGGTCAGGGGGGCCTCCAAAGCCTGCACCTGCTCCTCCGTAACCTGAGGGAGGGAAACCTGAGCCAAAAAACGGTCCATCGGAGTGGTGTCGTTTGAGACTGTAGTGGTGTATAAGTCCGCAAAAAAGTCCCGAAACCTCTCTGTTACCGCAGAAGGGTCCGTGATGATCTCATCACCCTGACCCCGCAAAGAAATAACAACCGGGGGTCTGTCTTCCCTGTGGAGCAAATATGCCAGCAACTTACCAGCCCTTTCTCCGGATTCAAAATATTTTTGTTTGGAAAAAAAAAGTTTCTGTCGGGCCTTGTCTTGGTGCAGCTGAGAAACCACTCTCGACTGTAATCTAAGGGCCTCTGCATTTGCCGTAGACGGGTCATCGACGTAGGTGCGTTCCCTGGAGCTCAATTCCACTTCAGCCTCAACAATAACAGTGGCCGAGTCAGCCTTGAGTTTATTAATGTGGGCAGTCAGTACCGATCGGGCGTGTAATTTAAACGTGTCCCACACTGCTGGAACTGATGCCGTGTGGTCATTATCCTCAAAAAACGTTTTCCATTCCGTCTCAATAGTGTCATCATCAGGCAGTAATGTCAGCCAGAACGGATTCAGTCGCCACGCCCGCGGGGGTCTACCTAGGGATACGTCAAGCACTACAGAGTAGGGGCTATGGTCCGAAAGTAGTCTGGGGCAGAACAATACTTCCTTAAGTCTGGGAGTGAGTTGTTTAGATATTAGTATAAAGTCAATCCGGGAAAGAGAGCCGTGTGTGGGTGAGAAGCATGAATACTCCTTCTTTTGAGGAAATTTGTATCTCCAAGTGTCCACAAGGTGAACGGTGGTTATAAGCCTGGACAGCCTAGTGGACCCAGCTTGCCCCATCATCAGTTCAGGGGGCTTGAGCCTATCAAGAGAAGGGTTAAGCGTAGTGTTGAAATCCCCCAGCCAGATAACAGGAACCGCCTGGTGTCTGGACATAAAAGACAGTCCTTCAACCACCAACGTCATGGTAAATGGGGGGGGGATATAAAAAGCCATAATAAGGTAGGGTTCCCCATACAGTTTAGCATGTAAAAAAACAAACCTGCCCCGTGGGTCAGTAAGAATTTCGCAAAGTTCAAATTGGACAGACTTAGCTACAAGTACCGAAACCCCCCGCGAATGAGACGTGTAGGTGGAGTGAAATGCCCACCCAATCCAAGGGCGTTTGAGGGCCATCTGCAGTCCACCCTCTACATGCGTCTCAACCAGAACCATCACTTCCGCCCTTTGTTTTTTGAGGAACGTGAAGGCTGCCGCGCGCTTAAATTTGTCACGCAGGCCCCTCACGTTCCAGGTAAGAAACCGTATAGACGCCATATGGATACATAGAAAGTAACAAATGCAGGCAACCCACCTCCAAACAGCCCTCCCATAAACACACCCCAAAACAGTTGTGCTAGGTCAAGCCCGATCAGGGGCTGCATAGACAGCAGCAGTAAAAAACATTCAGGGAAAGCAACACTTAGTTTAGATACATACTCCAACACATTTATAGTAACCTTCTGCATGGAAACCCCAACCAACTCACCCCCCTCCCCCCACCCTACCCTGCACCAACCCCAACTCGTGCGGGTATATTCCCTGAAAAACCAAACACGTCTGGCTGGGCAAACCAGTTTCATGAAATCAATAAAACAGTTAAGAACATTAAGTCCGAGAGAGGGCTGTGGCCACCGGTACCAGAGGGCAAGGTAAAGTAGAACCCCCTGTATAGTGGTACACAGTGTTGAACAAGAAAAAGTGTCTGTTGCTGTCCAGCCCCGGTGACCATCTCCCTCATAGCAAAAAAAAGGCCCAGCAGACAATGGAGCAGTTTTCAGCTGCACCGTGCAATTAGACCGTAGGTCCAACATGTCTCCCCTTGCTCCGGGAGAAAAAAGAATAAGAAAAGAAAAAGTGTAAACCAAAAAAAGTTTTGAAACAAAGCAAACAGGAATGTACTGCAGAAAGGGTCCCTCAACAGGGACACTAGACAAAAAAGGGGAAAAAGTTGATGCACATACGTTGACACCAGCAGCATGTGCATATGTTCCAGATTCAAGAAGTTCAGCAGGTCACACAGCAGTAAGAGTTTAAAGAGAGAGAACATATGCCCCGGATGCAGGCACCCTGAGCAAAAATAGAACAGTTCAAAAAGATCAGGCAATCTGTCACAGTTCCAGGATCCCAGGGGTGAGATAAGAAAAGTGGTAGCTTACATGTCCCAAGGGGTCTCAGGCGGCTCCATCTCGAGGCGCCCTGCGTTCCAGCCATGCTATGACCTCTCTGGGTTGTTCAAAGAAGAGCGCCCGGTCCCCTGCCTCCACCCTGAGGCGTGCAGGGAAAAGCATAGAGTATTTCACTTGCTGCGCACGCAATAATCGTTTGGCCTCCATGAAACCCTGCCGGCGTTTCTGGACGTCCGCGGAAAAATCAGGGAATATTGCAACTTTAGTATTGCCCACCGGGATATTACCCTTTTCCCGGGCCATGCGGAGGGCAGCATCTCTGTCCTTATAGTTCAGGAGTTTTGCAATAAAGGTGCGTGGAGGTGCACCCTGAGGTGGAGGTCTGGCAGGCATGGCATGCGCGCGTTCAACCGCCAGCATGGGGGAGAAAGACTCTCTGCCATAGGTACTTATCAGCAATTGCTCCAGAAAAGTTGTGGGGTCCTTACCTTCAGCCCCCTCCGGAAGACCAATCAGTCGGATATTGCATCTGCGTATGCGGTTTTCCATTTCGTCCTGTTTAGTAATCAGGAGGTCTATTTGCTTCTGCATGTGGTCAGTGTCATTTTGCAGAGGTGAGAGAGCATCTTCCACATGGCTGATACGGGTCTCAGTGTCCCTCACCCGGTCCCGCAGCTTCTGGAAATCTTGTCTTAATAAAGAAATGTCCATTTGCACCTCCTCAATCTGGGATGTAAGGGACGTGCGGCATAATGTAATTGCTTCAAGAAGCCTGTCTGTGTCTCCCGCCACATGCGGCCCTCCCGGTTCCTCCGCGCCGCCATGTTCCTCCCCCTCCTCACTCACATGTCGGCGGTATTGGGACAGCCGTGCCGCCGCTGAGCGCTGAGATTTTGAGGGAGACATATGCTCCGGAATGAAGGGACGCCTGCCAGATGTATTAAGGTCAGTATCGGTGCTGTGGTGTCACAGGATCAGCGTGGGAAACAGGATTCCTCGGCGGAGCTCCGGAGACACGCGTCCTACTCCATGCAGGTTCAGGCCACGCCTTTACGAAATACGAATTTACGTAAGAACTTTCTTTACCATGAATTTAAAGGCAAAAACATTGCTCATTATGCTTATTATGACTTGCAGAAGACTTCTGTGATAGAAGTCAATGTAAGTTGCCTGAAGACATCAGTGAAGCACTTTCCTCCTCTCTGGGCAGTCTGCCAAGAAAAGAACAAAGTGATACAATGTTTCTTCTTCAATGGGCTGAACTCCATGTGTAGAAGTTCTCAGTTTAACCATTTAAAGACTAAATCTTTTTTGACACTTGTTGCTTACAAGTAAAAATCCAGTATTTTCTGCTAGAAAATCACTCAGAAGCCCCAAAAATTATATATATATTTTTTAGCAGGGACCCTAGGGAATAAAATAGCAGTTGTTGCAATATTTTATGTGACGCGGTATTTGCGCAGAGGTCTTTCAAACGCAAGTTAGCCCTTTTTTTTTCGGTCGACCTCTAGAAAGCACTGACATTAGCAGCGTGACATACAGCAATGACCCCTGCAACCGCTATTTTATTTCCTAGGGTCTCTGCTAAAAAAATATATATAATTTTTGGGGCTTCTGAGTGATTTTCTAGCAGAAAATACTGGATTTTTACTTGTAAGCAACAAGTGTCAAAAAAGATTTAGTCTTTGGTTAAACTGAGAACTTCTACACACGGAGTTCAGCCCATTGAAGAAGAAACATTGTATCATTTTGTTCTTTTCTTGGCAGCCTGCCCAGAGAGGATGAAAGTCCTTCACTGATGTCTTCAGGCAACTTACATTGACTTCTATCACAGAAGTCTTCTGCAAGTCATAATAAGCATAATGACTGAAAAACGCGGTAAAAAATGCCGCGAATCGCGGTAAAAAATGCCGCAAAAAACGCTGATCCGAAATCCGGAATTCGTAAACAAAAGTTCGTATTCCGTACAGAATTCGGACGCACGGCAATTCGTATTTTGGATCCTCCCGAACGTACGAATTTTGAGAAATCCGTACGAATTTGAGATTCGTACGAAACGAATCGCACATGTCTAGATGGAATGGTTACATCTGGGCAGGACAGGGGTGCGATTTTGTCATAAAGGCCATCAGTAGCAGAATGAAGAAGGGAAGGGTTGAGGTTGCGAAGGTTTCTGCGGGTAGTGGTTTGTGGGTTGGCAGCATGAGATGTAGGAGACAAGGAGAGAGTGAAAATGATAAGGTTGTGATCAGAGAGAGGAAAGGGTGTGTTAGAGAAATTGCAGGGAGTGCAGCGATGGGAGAATACGGGGTCGAGTGTGTTACCGTTGGAGTGAGTGGTGGTTTGTGTCCATTGTGTTAGGTTAAAAGAGGAGGTTAGGTTGAGTAGTTTAGATGTGGTAGCAGTATTAACATTGATTAGAATGTTAAAGTCACCTAGGATGATAGCAGGTACTTCAGAAGAGGGAAAATAGGGTAGCCATGCAGAGAAGTCATCCAGAAAGCGCGACACTGGTCCAGGAGGTCGATAAATAACTGCGACCCTCAGACAAACTGGAGAGAAAAGACAAATGCAGTGCAATTCAAAAGAGTAGGGGGAAAGAGAGGGAGGTGTGGGAAGGTGCATTGTGGGGAGAGGATAAGTCCAACGCCACCTCCTTTTCGTCCACTGGGTCTGGTGGATTGAGTCCAAAGGAGGCCACTGTGGGACAGGGCAGCAGGAGAGGTAGTATCAGATTCCTGGAGCCAGGTTTCAGTTATAGCAAATAGATTAAGGGATTTGGAGAGGAAAAGGTCATTGATAGAGGCTAGTTTGTTGAAGACTGAGCGGGCATTCCAGAGGGCACATGAAAGAGGGGGGCCAACTTGTGGAATTAGGGGAATTGGGATGAGAAGGTGGGGGTTACTACTGTTGGAGGAGGTAGACAGCATATTTTGGGGGTGGGAATTGGGTGTGGGAGGGCCGGGGTTTGGTGCAATGTCACCAGACATTAGGAGTAGTTGGAGGGTGAGGGTGGTAAGGCGGGAGTGGGATTTATAGGGGGGCAGATGCTGTGGTGGAATGGACGTGGTGATACTGTGTGGGCTTAGAATGAGCAGGAGGTGGTAAGTGGAGTGATATTGAATGGGAAGAAGAGAGGGAGATATGTAAAGGTTGAGGGCTGGAGAGGGGGGGATAAAGAAATGAGAGTTTGAGGAGAGAGGACGTTATAACAAAGATTAGTGTGAGCATGTTGGTGGGTGGGGAGAGGGGAATAGATAGAAGGCTGAGGTTAGTTAGAGTATTAAGAGGAACTTCCTGCCAAATAGCAGTGGATCAATGTCTGTACTCAGGGCCGCTGATAGGCCAGTGCAACTGGCCCCGTTGTACCGGGCCCCGTCAGCAGGGGGGCCCGGGAAACCTGAACAGACAAGTCATTAAAAAAAAATCCTCCAGCAATGACCGATCAGAGTCCTAAATACAAACAACTAACCCCCTCCCCCCCGGTTTACTTTTTACGTTTTTTTTTTCTTTACTGATATCTATGTGGAGAAAAGGTGGCGGCAGGGAAGGGACTATTTTTTCTATTTCGGGCGCGGAAGAATCTCTACTGCTCCCGCTCTTCAACTCCTCATGCTGGCTCAGCTGGCTAGTGCCGCCCCCGTGGCGCTGCTGAGCTATTCCTCTTTCCGCGTGAGAGAAGTAGCGGTGAGGCGGCAAACTCAGACGAGCAGCGGCAGCAGAGGACAAAAAAGAAGCAGCTGGCATCGGCATCCCACCTGACTAATTGTTTGTGCACACTCCGGTCCAGGCAGCAGCAGGATTAGGGAAGAATTGACTCCTTGGGCCCAGCTAACAATGACAAAGGTGTGTGCTTGCTTGGGGGGGGGGGGCTTCAAGATCTACTACTACTGCAGAAGCATCTATACATTATGGCATTAATGGCATGGGTGGCACTGTCTGCAGGTAGCACATGCGTTATGGGCTGCCTGCAGAGACAGTGCCACCCATGCCACCAATGCCGTAATGTGCTGCAGACAGTGCCACCCATGACGTTAGCGCATTTGCTGCCTGCAGAGACAGTGCCCCCCATGCTGCCAGTGGCATTATTTCATTGGCTGCATGGGTGGCACTGTCTGCAGCACAATATGGCATTGGCGTTATGGGTGGCACTGTCAGCAGGTAGCACATGCTTTATGGCATTGGCGTTATGGGTGGCACTGTCTGCAGCACAGTATGGCATTGGCAGCATGGGTGGCACTGTCTGCAGGTAGCACATGTTTTATGGGCCATAACACATGTGCTGCCTGCAGAGACAGTGCCACCCATGACGCTGATCTCGTAATGTGCTTCAGACAGTGCCACCTGTGCCGCCAATGCCGTAATGTGCTGCAGACGGTGCCACCCATGCTGCCAATGCCATAATGTGCTGCAGACAGTGCCACCCATGCTGCCAATGGCATTATGAAGGGGCCAGGGGTGGGGCTAAAGGAGGGACCAGGGGTGGGGCCAGGGGTGGAGCTGAAGGGGGCCCCGTCAGGTAGGCTGTATGGGGCCCCATGATTTCTATCAGCGGCCCTGTCTGTACTTACTCTTTGTAGCAGTGCCTTAGTCAAAGTGCCCATGTACAAGTGCCAAACACTTGGCGCGACACTTTGTGCAGGAGTGACCAGCCTAAACCCTCGCCAGCAGTCCCAAGAAATGAACTACATTTATATTAGGGAGGTGTAGGGGGGATGATTCAAAATTTGTCAATTAGAAGCTGATAAAACCAGGCTTGTAGGAGGGGGGTTTTACAACTGGCCTGGACAGATTGCAGTGCAAGAGGGGGCAACTGAATAAGGTGAAATGTTTGATCTTGTTCAGGGCAGCATATGTTCAGGATATGCAATAGAACTATTTTTTTTTTTTACTAAAATGAGTATACTGAGGTTTGTACTGTCTGTTATATACTCGCTTGTGGCACAGTCATTAAAGCATATGGCCATTTAAGCCCCTCCCACTGCTGATGCAATCTGACCACACCCACAGTTTTGATGCGGCGTCGCTATATTGGCACATACCATTTTTCTTGGGGGGGTGAAAAAAATGACCAGCCCCGGGTGATTTTTAGGTCTAAAGCACCTAAGACCTAAATCGAAATGACAGCCTATCCTTGATCTTCTGGTAACACACGTGTAGTAAAGAATCCCTCAGATATTTATATTGCAGAAAGTATTCCTCTGGGATCCCATAGCGTTCAATCACATGTCTGGTCACATGATTTCAGCAGCAGGGCAGAATCAGACAATCTGAAGTCATAACCTCCCTTGGGCTTCCTTGGCATTGGGTCACATGACCAGCTGCTGTTTGCTCCAGGAGTGGTGCTCTCTTCAAAGGTGTTAAGTATTTTCAGTGTTTTATATTCAGCTTTTTTTTAAACTTAAAGCATTGGGGTGAGCAGAAAGGTGCGTGGGGAGATAATTCCACTTTGCTGCCTTCTTAAAGTGAGCATTAGTTGCTGCTTCAATAAGCATTTAGCAGAAGGCATTTGTCAAACTCTGATGCTTCTCACACTAGTGTCTACTGCTAAATTGAGATTAAGGTTTGAAGCGGTATTAAACCCAGAACAAAAATGTTATATATTGCTGCTTAACAATTCTTAGGTTTCATTCACACGGCCATCAAAAAAAGGCAAGTGTTTTTTAATAACGAATCTGAATGCGGTGGCATTGTTTTCAATAGACACGTGCATTTGTTTTCGTCCAAATGCACTTTCGTACGAATTTCGGGTATATTCGTTATCGTTTTAACAAACGATAACGAACGTGCAGAATCCGAAAACCAAAAGATCCGACATAAACAAATGCTTTTGTTTTCATTTTCGTTGTGACAACAGTTTGTTATAGATCGGACATTCGACATGACGCAATAGCAATCTGTGTCCATCGAACCTGTGTAATGTAATTTCATGTATATACACTGTATAGCATAAAACATCATAATAACATCCATGTACATACACATATGGATTTGGCAGCACAATCAACTTTGCAGCACACAGCAGTCTTCAATAAAAATTTATAACAGATGTGTAAAAGGTTTGTATGGGAAATGATGAAGTTGATGGGAAAAGCATAGTTACATCTGAATGGAATCCTTTGAAAACCATGTAGCTACATCCTAAATACTGACGCGTTTCGTGTTTAAAGACACTTCTTCAGGGGAGAATGCTTAAAAGTATCCGCGAGAAACAGAATATGAGTATATATAGTTTTAAACCAAACTTTATAAGAAAGAACAGGGTTCCCAAACCTAAATACTTACATACAACCAAAGGCAAAGGATATATGTTGTTGTGGGGAGGGGGCCCACCAGGGCTTAAAAAATGTGTCTGTCCCAGGAGCTGAGATAATCAAGTGGTCCATGGCAGTAGGACACACGTACAACATCCCCAAACAAAGGAGTACCAATCTCCATAATGTGATAAGATGTGATGACCAAAGGTTAAAGTGGTTGTAAACCCTTACAAACCACTTTGACCTACAGGTAAGCCTAGATTAAAGCTTTCCTGTAGGTCCAAGAAATATCTCCTAAACCTATACGGTTTAGGCGATATTTACCTGAAGACAGCCACCGCTGTCTACGGCGCATGCACCATAGACAGCGGCGCTCAGGCACACTGGGTAAGCCGCAGATCGCGGCGATATGCCGCGAGTGTCGGCTCCCGTGCGCATGCGCGGGAGTGACGTCATCGCTGCTCCGGCAAATCATATGATTCACCGGAGCAGCGAGACCCACCAAGAAGATGGATGCTTGGAACTACAGGGGACAGCGGCGACTTCGCTGGCTCCGGTGTCAGGTAAGTGGCACATAATGGACACTATGCAATGCATAGTAGTCCATTATGCTTTACCTTTGCAGGGAATCAAAGAGGAAGTAAACCCATCAGGGTTAACTTCCTCTTTAAATTTGGCAGAAGGATCTGTAATGGATAAATAAAATATCCATCAGATATTATGTTTGATAGAATAGAAGTGAGTGGAAACTAGATGGTGGTGAAGGCTTAAAGAAAAGACATGTACAGATAAGGTTGTGGCTGTAGAACACAACATGTGCAAGGAGTGAGAGTGGTGGGTAACCATAAGTGGGGACACCTTAAACAGCCCAAACCACAAATAAGTAATAAGGAATGATAGTTGGGGAGAGATTGTGTCAGGGAAAACAATATGGTGAAATCCTGAGATAGTTACTTTAAGTGTCTGCTTGTAAACAGATCCACAGCCTGGGTGGTGACCACCATCCGCGGCCACCACCAAACATTCCCCACTACATCGGCTGAGATGGAAAAACATGTGCCTCTGCCATGTCGCCTAGTAGGGACGTCATGCAAGAGGCACGGTGCGTGGTGCCAATGAGCTGTGATAATGCCTGCCCAGTCCCCCACCCAGGCAGGGCGGATAAAAAGGGGGAGAGGGAGGGCCCCCAGAGCTCATCGCAGCTCCTGGGTAACAGACATCAAAACAGCCCGGGTAAAACCAAAACATCCACAACCAATGACCAAAACTGATATCTAGGTGCAAAAAATGCAGCCGAACATAAGTAACTAATGTTATAATGTCTTGCATGTGTGGACCCATAAAAGGTTCACTAACCACAGGGGAACACTGCCCATCTAAGTCAAACTGCCTCCATCCCTATTGCATATGGAAAAAATGAGGGGAGGTTTGGGACTTGGACTGAAGCACATATATAAATGTGCCTCCATCCCTATCCAAGTAAAAAGAGGGGAATTTTGGGACTCTCTCTAAGTGTGTGCTTGTAAACAGATCCCCCTGCAAGATGCAGTGTCGAGAGTGTCCAGAGAGAGAGAGCCACACTGCCCAGTGCCACCAGAGAGAGCCACGCTGCCCAGCACTACCAGAGAGAGAAACACTGAGCCACTACCAGGGTACAGACTTTCTACACTAGGGACCAGAGTCGGCCCCGAGGAACCCAGAGTGAGCGATCGTCCAGCCGGAGGGATCACTGCTGTAGTTTCGCTGGGTCTGGTAAGAGGGCCTGTTGGCCATTATCCATTACTTATCCTAATGACTGTACTACGTCTGTAGTCTCTGACCATGATAATATGATAATGACATTGTCAAAAAGGGGCCGTGCACGGGTGACCCTAAAATGATGCCCCCCCCCTGAAAAAAATTCTGCGGACGCCCATGGTCTGAACTGTTTCTTCAGGGTGGGAACCACCCTCTTGAATATGAAGATTCTAGGAACTCCTCAGCATTAGTGTAATCCTGGATGTACTGCTGAAAGTTCTCCCAAATAGGGCCAAAAATTGTCATGTATACTGTAAAGCCACATGCAGTACCAGTCACCTTCTGTACTTGTTGCCTGTGTCCTGGATCAGCAGATGAGCTTTTTACATGTTTTTAGGAGGCTAGGCCAGAGATGCCCTAGCCCAAGCAGGAGCTGGGACCTCAAAAAATAATTATTTGAAGCTGCTGGAAATCTCCAAGGGATGCCTCAGCCTTCAGGCTGGATCTTACCCACCAGGAACAAGAAAAAGCTGTTCCAGGCCCCAGCCTATTTATATCCCTCTTAGCCCTTGCTGGTCACTCACTCTCCAGACCAGAGATTGTCTGAAAAGGCATGAATATGCAGACTGGGGTCAAAGCTCTCCAGCCCTCTATATCCCTGAGTTCAGTGGTATGCAGAGGAAATTAGCCGAGCCTGCACCAGCAGAACCTAAAACAGGTACTGTCAAACAATAACTGCCCTCCTTGGTTACCAGAAAGCCAAAACTTAAAGTGGTTGTAAACCCTTACAAACCACTTTGACCTACAGGTAAGCCTAGATTAAGGCTTACCTGTAGGTCCAAGAAATATCTCCTAAACCTATACGGTTTAGGAGATATTTGCCCAAAGACAGGCACCGCTGTCTACGGCGCATGCGCCGTAGACAGCGGCGCGCAGGCGCACTGAGCGCAGCATTTCCAACAATGGAGCTGCCGCGCGTGTCGGCTCCCGTGCGCATGCGCGGGGGTGACGTCATCGCGGCATCGCGGCTCCGCCGAATTGGTGAGCTGCAAGTATATTAGTTTTCTAGTGTGGGGTTTAATACAACTTTAAAGCAGAACTTCCCCCTAAAGGGGAACTTCTGCTGTTTGCCCTCCTCCCTCCCCCCACTCTTCTACTTTTGGCACTTTTTTGGGGGTTACCTGGTTTTGACAGGTATCTGCTTCCACTTCCAGTCAGATCACCATGGCAGGTCCACCAGAGGTTCTCCTCTCCCTGCCCACAACCCTTCTGGTACACGTCACAGGTCCCAGAAGGCTTTGGGTCCATTCACAAACCGCAGTGTGGCTTGCCCACACACAGTGGGCAGGGGACTGTGAAGCCACAAGGAACCACAGCTGGCTGCCCACAGCAACCATGCTGCCATTGGGGACCCAAACACAGATGTAGAACCAGTTTAGGTGAGGATAGCGCTGGGCCCCTGTAAGTGCCTTTTTATTTAAAGCTGGCAGCTACAGTATGTGTAGCTGCTGGCGATAATTTTTTTTTAAACAGAGAGAAAAGTACTTTAACTCCACCTAACACACAGTTAAAATACATTTATGGGAACTGTGTTGCAATTCTGTGCAGCCAGGCCAGGCAACAGCACAGCCAGATCTTCAAACTTCTACTGCAGGAACAGAACAGCTTAGTCAAGAACACACCCCCTAACCTACAGATTGGACAATGAAGGAACAGCAGAAGCATCAACAAGGCCATCCCTCTACTTATCTTGTATGCTTCTCTCTAACGTTAATTGGTTGATATCTAATTGACCATAGGCAGTAATGGCATGGAGGTCAGCAGTAGAAGCTAGTGAGAGTTTGGGGGAGTCAAGGAGATCAACAATCCCCAAAGTCTTAGCCTTGAGCGAACTTCGAGGAATGAAATCATATAAATTGAGTGCCAGTCAGCATAGGTAGCAGAAGAGGTAAGTATTTACACTCTAATTTTACTGTTTTAATGCTCCTGGGAAAGTTTAGTATAGCAACAGGGTCTCTTTAACTAGTAGTCCTTATAAATACAGTAATATATTTCAACAAATGTATAACTTTTTTTTTTAACTGCCTTCAGCTTAGCTTTCAAATGGCTTGTCCGTACTTTGCCTAAGAAAATAATTATTTCACTTCCCTGGCTTCCAGTGACATCTATAACAAAGGGTGTCAGAGTAAGGCTTTAATCAGAAGGGTTAGAAAAAGTACCAAACTCTATGTGGACTTTGACTCAGAATCCTTCTATTTTCAGCCTGATGGTGGGCATGCAAATGAGTATGGATCTAGTGCAAAGAGATTGAAAGTGGAAATGACACAAGGCTTACAGCCTCGATTATGGAGTAATGACTTCACTGCATATTTAATGCTGCCCATACTGTGCTTATGTGCATATTTATTACTGCAATTTAAATAACTGCATTTTAAAGATTGAGATATTTCTCAGCCTCAGATGAGATGTTAGACCCGGGCAGATGTGCTCCTCAAATTGGGGAGATAAAAATTAGGTTTGTGAGGATATGGAGGAAATTGCCAGATTCTACATGTCTGCAAGTGGTTTAGAAAGGATCTTACTAGATTACTTCTATTAAAAGGATTTTCTTGAGATTTTTTTTTTTTAAGGGGGCTTCTAGGTGATATACAGAGATATCACCTAGATTCCTTTTAATAGATTACTTTTATTAAAAGGATTGTCTTGAGATTTTTTTTAAGGGGGGTCTCTAGGTGATATACAGAGATAAATTATAAATATGTGTAGTGTAATGCTGTCTACCTGAATATTTTGTCTATGGATAAATTTTGCAGTTTTGTGTGGCTGTAGGTTAAAGAAAAGAGTGTCACTATTGCTTCTTTTTGGAGTTTCTTTTTTATGATTATTCAGCAGATACCACAAATCTTGAATTCCTCTCTCATTTCCCCTCCAGGCAATACAGCACTTTTAGTAACAGTAGACAGTACATATTAAGAATGGGGGCTTACATACAGGAGGGTGCTTGAGGCTTCCCTCCTTAGGCATGGGTGGTCCCACATTATTATTTTACACTACTAACTCTTTTTTGTGTTTTATTTTTGTTAAACATTGTGTAACAATTTACTTTTTTTTATAAGTTTTATTTTGTTAGTTTTTTTCTCATGAGCTTGTTCCTGTTCTGGTCAAGACAGAGACAGTAAGCGCATGAATTAAAAAATGCATTTACTAGGTGTCAAGGTTATACGGCTATTTATATTATATTATATTATATTACTATATTATATTACTATACTATTATATTATATAGTATGTTTTATAGCATAACTATAAAAATTGTGCTTTTTACTTACATGTACTGGTTTTAGAAGCTAGGCTCCCACTAGTCATATGCTAATGAACTTGTTGTACCGGTTTGTGAGCTCAGTACAGGAAGTAATACTACAGGAAGTAGGGGGAGAGGAAAGAGGACTTGAATACAGCCACGTGCTAAAAAAAGGGAGCACTATTTGTTTTGCAAGACTCCAAGAAGCAAGGAGCATTCTGAAGAGATCCAGAATAAAGACTTCGTCACTAGGAAGAACCAAGTTAAGTAATTGTTTAGTGTATACCTATCACACACGTTGAACATGCTTATTTGCTAGTAAGGTTAGCTAGCTTGTGCATGTTTTAGGCATATATTGTAATACTGTGTATGCCTTGAATTGTTTTTCCTACAATTGTCTGTGCAACATTTTTGTTTAGTAAAACACATTATTATACTGCAGATGTTTTTATGCTTCCTTGCTTTTACCACAAAGAATCTTAAAAGACACAAAACAAATCAACCACTGGCTGGAAATGGCCATGAGAATGTGGTAGTTGTGTTCTTGGGCAACTGAAGATGCTGAACGTTTGTAGGATAATGCCAATATTTTAGACCACTCTGAACAATATTTAAACACACTAATACATTCAATATTGATTGGTTTTTCGAAAAGACAATAAAAAAAAAATATCAACCTTTTTAAAGTGCTCTTTAAAATAAGTCCTGATGACGCTATCACATGGAAATGCATAGAGGTTGGATCGCTGCCTGAACACCTGTGAAACGCAAAGTGATGTCACATTTGTCTAGCTGTGGAATGCACATCCTGACTGGGTAAGAGTAGTGGCGGAGCACACCGAGTAGCGTTGTTTTTTTGTGTATCCAGCCAGTCTGAGTACTTTTACATGTAAGGCCATTAAATTTGAGATGATATTTTAAAGAGCATTTAAAAAAGACTGTATTGCACGATTAGCCTGTTTGTTCCTTTCTGGGGCTTGATGCTTATCTACTCATTGGAGCATTACTTTTTTGGAGAAGGCTATGCTGATTATGTACAGAAGAAGTGAACTTTGCTTTGGGTCATATAGGCCAAAAAAAATTACAAAAGGCTGGACTGGTCTTGATGACCTTAGGGCTCTGGTGAATGCATTCTTAGCATCACTAGTGGTGGAGCACTGGTCTATGTTATCTAAAAACATTCACATAAGAACACTGTGTGAAGGGCATAAATACTAAAGTTGAGAAAAGATGGTCCGCAACGCCTTGCTTGCTCTTTAAAATCTTCAAAATTTGTTGATTCTCCATAAAAGACACAGGAACAGACAGCAGATGTAAAGCCTTGCGGGCCTAGTTCTCTATTGTGAACAAGGCCCACAAGGATGAAACACATTTACATCTGCTGTCTGTTCCTGTGTCTATTATGGAGAATCAATAAATTTTGAAGATTTTAAAGAGCAAGCAAGGAGTTACAGAACATCTTTTTGCATGAATGGACCACAGAGCAGTATTCCAACATGGTAATGACCCCAAACACACCTTCAAGGCAACCACTTCCTTGCTAATGAAGTTGAGGGTAAAGGTGATCGACTGGCCAAGCATGTTTCCAGACTTAAACTCTATTGAGCATCTGTGAGGCATCCTCAAACAGAAGGTGGAGGAGCGCAAGGTCTCTAACATTCACCAGCTCTGTGATGTCACCATGGAGGAGTGGAAGAGGACTCTATTGGCAACCTGTGAAGCTCTGGTGAACTCCATGCCCAAGAGGGCTAATGCAGTGCTGAAAATAATGCTGGTCACACAAAATATTGACACTTTGGGCCCAATTTGGACATTTTCTCTTAGGGGTGTACTCACTTTTGTTGCCAGTGGTTCAGACATTAATGGCTGTGTGTTGAGTTATTTTGAGGGGACAGCAAATTTACACTGTTATACAAGCTGTAAACTCACTACTTTTCATTGTAGCAAAGTGTCATTTCTTCAGTGTTGTCACATGAAAAGATATAATAAAACATTTACAAAAATGTGAGAGGTGTACTCACTTTTGTGAGATACTGTTCATAGCATCCTGCTACCTATAGTAAATGATATTTAGTAAGGGTTCAATCACATTTGTTGCAGACTTTACTGCTCCTCTGTACAGCAATCCCTGATGCATTGCTTTTCAGAAGAAGACTGACAGACTGACCCTTTTATTTGAAGAGGTCACTTTCGCAGCAGAGGTATCATTTTTGCCACAACCACAATTCTTTGCAGAATGTGTACAACCTCCTCTTTCTCCTGTGTTGGGTTTAGGAGGGTGGTTTGGGTTTGTAAAACCATGGCCGAACTGCCTATTTTTACAGCCCCCAGCTACAAGTGGGAATGAGCCCTTAGGGTTTACATCAACTGCAACAAAACTGCCACTGCCAACAAGCCCTACACTAATCTCTCTTCACTTTGGCCCCAGTTTTTGCTGATCGCTGTGCCATCAATGTTTGGAATTTTTTTCCCTCCTAAGGTTTACTACCTTTAGGGTTAACGAATTGCTGCACTTCCGTCCTACTTCACCACAGCAAGGTACGTCATATGCCCCGCCTGTTAGCAACTGGGATATAAGTGCTATCTTCCAGGTTGCTACATTGATTGACAGCTAACCATAACAACAGGGCAGGAACTTCTTCCGACTCCACCATTGCTATGGCAATCTGCAATACACAGAGGGCGTCACACTTTGTTCACACTGTGCAGGCGCAAGATTGGGAGGTGCATGCTGGGTAGCCAGTTGCAACGTTTTCTGGAAGAAACTCAGAGTGGGCTTCAGATGCCCACACTCAAGAAGACAGTTTACAGGATCCAGAGGGTGCAGTCAGTAACAATGCTTTTGCAAAGAAAGTAAACAAATGCATACAGTACCTTACAAAAGTGAGTACACCCCTCATATTTTTGTAAATATTTCATGTGACAGTGTAAATTTGCTGTCCCCTCAAAATAACTCAACACACAGCCATTAATGTCTAAACCATTGGCAACAATAGTGGATACACCCCTAGGTGAAAATGTCCAAATTGGACCCAAAGTGTCAATATTTTGTGTGACCACCATTATTTTGAGTTCACCAGAGCTTCCCAGGTTGCCACGGGAGTCCTCCTCCACTCCTCCATGACGACATCATGGAGCTGGTGGATGTTAGAGACCTTGCGCTCCTCCACCTTTTGTTTGAGGATGTCCCACAGATGCCTAATAGGGTTTAGGTCTGGAGACATGCTTGGCCAGTCCATCACCTTTACCCTCAGCTTCTTTAGCAAGGCAGTGGTCGTCTTGGAGTTTGGGGTCATTATCATGCTGAATACTGCCCTGCGGCCCAGCCTCCAGAGGGATGGGGATCATGCTTTGCTTCAGTATGTCACACTACATGTTGGCATTTATGGTTCCCTCAATGAACTGTAGCTCTCCAGTGCCAGAAGCACTCATGCAGCCCCAGACCATGTCACTCCAACCACAATGCTTGACTGTAGGCAAGACATACTTGTCTTTGTACTCCTCACCTGGTTGCCGCCACACATGCTTGACACCATCTGAAGCAAATACGTTTATCTTGGTCTCATCAGACCACAGGACATGGTTCCAGTAATCTGTGTCCTTAGACTGCTTGTCTACAGCAAACTGTTTGTGGGCTTTCTTGTGCATCATCTTTAGAGGAGGCTTCCTTCTGGGACAACAGCCATGCAGACCAATTTGATGCAGTGTGCGACGTTTGGTCTGAACACTGGCAGGCTGACCCCCATCCCACCCGTTCAACCTCTGCAGCAATGCTGGCAGCACTCATACGTCTATTTCCCAAAGACAACCTTGGGGTTGAACTGGACGGATTTGTGTCTTTTTTCAACCTGACTAACTATGTAAGCTCTGTATATGACGGAGCACGTGCACTCAACTTCTTTGATCGAGCATGGCGAGGCCTGTTCTGAGTGGAACATGTCCTGTTAAACCACTGTATGGTCTTGGCCATACTGCTGCAGCTCAGTTTCAGGGTCTTGGCAATCTTCTTATAGCCTAGGCTATCTTTATGTAGAGCAACAATTATTTTTTCAGATCCTCAGAGAGTTCTTTGCCACAAGGTGCCATGTTTAAAGCGGTTCTTCACCCTAAAGGGGAAGTTCTGCTAGTATTATCCCTCCCCCCCTCCGGTGCCACAATCGGCACCTTTCGGGGGGGAGGGGGGTGCAGTTACCTGGATAATCCAGGTAACTGCACCCACTTCCGGCCAGACCGCCGCATGGCTCCGCCCACCGCCGCATGGCTCCGCCCCCCCCCCCCCCCGTTGTGTTCTGGGAAACACACAGTTCCCAGAGACACAGCGGGGAACCAGCGCAGCGCGACTCGCGCATGCGCAGTAGGGAACCGGGCAGTGAAGCCCTCTTGCTTCACTTCCCGATTCCCTGACAGAGGATGGCGGCGGTGGCTGCAGCGAGACGAGCGATCGCTCGTCATCTGCCGCCGACATCGCTGGAACCTGGGACAGGTAAGTGTGATATTATTAAAAGTCAGCAGCTGCAATATTAGTAGCTGCTGGCTTTTAATATTTTTTTTTTTTTTGTGCAGCTCCTCTTTAACTTCCAGTGACCAGTATAAGAGAGTGAGAGCGATAACACCAAATTTAACACACCTGCTCCACATTCACACCTGAGACCTTGTAACACTAACGAGTCACATGACACCGGGAAGAGAAAATGGCTAATTGGGCCCAATTTGGACATTTTCACTTACGGGTGTACTCACTTTTGTTGCCAACAGTTTAAACAATAATGGCTGTGTTGAGTTATTTTGAGGGGACAGCAAATTTACAGCATTATAGAAGCTGTACACTCACTACTTTACATTGTAGCAAAGTGTAATTTCTTCAGAGTTGTCGCATGAAAAGAGAAAAGGAGTGGTGTTGCAGCACTTGCAGGGTTAAAAGAAGCACCTCTGAAAACCCACCTCACCAAATGTCTAAACGTAGTCTTGGTATGTGGGCTGGATAATTCAAAAGCCCCGATACTGACCCTTTAAGCTTTGGTCTGGAGAATTTTCCCATCAATTTGTCGGGACTGTGACTTTTTATTTATTTTTTGACTTTCAAATTTTTTTTTATTGGTTAAGAAAACAAATGAACAAATAATGACAGGAAGTGCGACTTCTGACCTTTTTAGATCTGTTGCAAACCCATGGTAGTGGCAAACCCGAACCTCATCCCTCCTAAGTCCAGTGCATTGAGCGATCAGAGTCTTTTGTAAAGCTTCTTCCTTATTAAAGGATGGTTTTGCTAAAATTTCGCTCTCATCCCTGGAAGGAAGAAACACGACTTAAAATTCTTTGTGTATGAACTCAGAACGAGAGAAATTATAATGAGTGCTCAGAGGAATATGAGATTAAAAGCAAATAACAGTATTATAAAGATGGCATAAAAAGTAGATTTATATGACTGTTCTGGTCCTGTATTTAGTATCAAAATACTTAACAGTGGAAGGATACAGAATATTTTTTAGCCACTGGGCACAAAGCAAAGTGAATTTGAAACAACATTTCAAGTACATAATTCTGCATTTGAATTCATAATACAGTGCATATTATTACTTCAACATTTTACTTATTGAAAAACAATCTATAGTAGGGCCTCAGGGAGCCTTAAATGTGGAAATGTAGCTGCCAGTTCACCAATGTCTGGGGGTCGGTAAGGTCTTTTATAAGATCACTCATTTCTGGATGCAAAGATAGGCAAAGAAAAAGATCATAGATGTGTAATGCTACCCCGCCCTACCCGCAGGAGTCGCTGTATAAGATGGGTCTTCTGATCTTTGGTTGACTGTAAAATCAAGTAAACATAGTGAAACATAGCTTATAATTTGTATTACCTAGTAATATATCAAAAGCAGGTACCCAGCCAGTTAGTAAAGTTAGTCTTAATGGATTATCACTCAGTAAATTTGATAATCAAGCAAATACAAATATACCGGTAATTGTGGTAACACAGTTCAGCATACAAAATGGCTAACAATAAGGGCTAGGCATAAAATGACACGAAATGCCCAGGTCAGCATAAACAGTATCAGTGCAACCTGAAATGCAACAGTGAGCAGCAATAAAGCTTGATCTGACAAGCTGCTGGGACTATACTTCCAGTGTGCACTAATTTCAGCTATGCTAGGCCTAAACTGACTGGGTAGGCACTGTCAAAATTAAATGACTAGAACAGTAAAGGAGATGAAGGGAACTTGCAAGATGAATGAAAGGGGCAGTCCTTAAAGTTGATCTTCTGCCGGTTATCGTTGGGGCCCTTTACTTAAGTGCTGGTGCACTTATGATAGTCTTTTAAACCTAGTTAGTTCAGAGAGTCAGTTATTCCATTACATTTCTGCTGCTTCAGACTACACCTTCCAGGATTTTAGGCACTCGGCATTAAAATCTATGGGTTAACTTGACTTGGATTTCTCCTGCTGACCGGAGGAGGGTCGGGCAGTACAATATTAATATCACACAAGAGGCAGAGAGGTAAATAGGGGATAATATGTCTCCTTCTCCATAGTGACATAGTCCAGTACCTGGCTACAGATGGTACAGCTTACCATGTTTTTGGCTTCATTCACACATGCGGTCAGGGGACAGTAAAATCAGCCCATCCATTTAATCGGTAACATACAGCAGCTCACGTCTGTACACATGTCATGGCTGCGATGCTGTGCTTTACAGTGAAAATCAAACAGTGTGACACTTTCGAGGGGGTGTTGCTGCTACTGAATGGGGCTAATGCAGGTCTTTGTGACTTCCTTTCAACTGCCCCACAAGTGCCATTTAAAGGGTTAAATCGGGTCATGAAGAGGCAATATATGGCCTCCTAACTGCTTGCCAAACATCTCGGAAAAGCAATCTGGGTGTAGATCGTTAGGAACCCAGAAGGAACTCATTATGTTGGAACCCAGAAGGAAGGCTCGGGACAAGATGGCAGTGAATGTAACTAGTGGGAGTACTGACAGCACAAGGCTGGAAGGGATCACTAGCCCAGTAATTCTACAATCATTTTTGCTAACAGGTTATGCATACTAGCACATTATGGATAAAAGCTTTTTGGGCCCAATTTTTAGTGTTGAAAATATTTTTATTGAAACATTTCAAGTAAAAACAACAAAACAGTAACCATCATGAGGCAAATGCAAGCAGGAACAGTAACAGGAGTACATTTACGGGGGGCCGGCTAAAGACTATCGGCCACAGCCGGTCCCTGATGGGAAGCTTGGAAAGTAGGGAAGACGGCCTGCTCTCCGATCCATGAGGCCACAGTAGTGAAAAATACTCATGGGTTACTACATGAGACAATATTTAATCAATAACATAAAGAAGATAGAAAGAGAGAGAGAGGAGGAAAGGGAGGAGAGGAGAAAATTAAAGAGGAACAAAGTGGTAGAGGGGAAAGCTAGGTAGCAAGAGGAGAGGAGGGGGGAGGTAAGGGGGGGAGGGGGAAGGGGTATGGGGAAGGGGGGTAGGGAAGAGAGAGCCCACAATGTCCTTATGCGTTCAAGATTTGGTTCTTTAAGGCGTCAGAGGAGGAGAAGCGGAGCCAGATCGACCATTGAGATATAAATTTGGTGTAAGTGTCATTGTCCAGTGCCAACATCTCCTCCATTCTCATGGTGTCATTCATAATCGATACCCACCGTGACAATGGGGGAGTATTCATCGTCTTCCAATAAGCAGGTATCAGTTGTCTAGCAGAGGACATAAAAAAGCGGAGCAATCTCTGTCTCTGCGATTTAATAGACTGGGCAGTATGGAGAGTAATGCGATTTTCGGAGAGATATGAACCGGAACATCAGCTAAGAGATTATAACATTCAAAAACCTGTGTCCAGAAGGGGCGGATCCTCTCACAGTCCCACCAGACATGTATATAAGTTCCCACTGAAGCTTCACAGCGCCAGCAGGTGGCTGGTGTAGACGGGAAGATTTTGTGTAAAGTAGCAGGGTCTCTGTACCATCTGGACAATAGCTTGTAGTTCTTTTCTTGAGAGTAGCAGGAGATGGTAGACTTATGTGTGAAATGAAAAGAGGTTTGCCATTCCGGCACAGAGATGTCTTCGCTTCAAATCCGCAGACCACAGCCTAGTGTAATGTGGAAGTTGATCATGTGCTAAAGTCTGCAGTAGGTTATATAAGGAGGATAGTAGGTGTTTGGGAGTTTCTGGGAGCGAGCACAGTTCCTCGAAGTTGGTAAGCTTGCGATGTATTTGAGAGGAGGAGTGTAGGCGTTTGGTAAACGTGGACACATGTAGGGCCGTGAGCCAATCTCCGGAGTCTGCCGCGGGGACCGAGGTCCCCTGAGAAGGATGCACAAATGTGCGAGCTTGCGGCCACTCCGTACGCTTAAAGGGTCCTAGGGAGGCTGCCCCCGTACTTTGTGGTAAGGCAGGATGGTCAAAGAGGTATGTCAGGGGTAATTGTGGTAACACAGTCCAGGGTGGTGTTTAGCCCTGTCATATACCACAGCTTCAAGGAGGCCAAGGTCAGTGGGGATAAGGAGGTCATACGAGAGTAGTCTTGTTTGTATCCCCATAGAAGAGCTCGGAGATCTACAGGAGAAAGGTCCTGTTCAACGGACACCGAGGCCTTGCAAGGAGGACGGGGGAACCATTCTATGATGCGGGACATATGAGCAGCTGTATGGTAGGTCTCAAAGTCAGGGAGGCCCGTTCCTCCCATAGTCTTCGGGAGTGTAAGCAGTTTAAATTTAACTCTGGGGAGGCCCCTATTCCACATGAATCTGATAGCTATTGAGCGTAGGTAGATAAAAAATGATTTGGGGACGTGGATGGGGATCGTTTGAAATAAATACAGGAACTTGGGCAGAGTATCCATCTTTAGGATATTAATCCTTCCGAACCAGGGCAAAGGAGATCCCCCCCACTCCTCAAGGTCCTTCCGTATACGGTTAAGCAGGGGAATATAATTCAGGGAAAACAAATCAGCTAGGTTGGAGGGTATAATGACCCCTAGGTAAGAGATCCCCTTGGTCTGCCATTTAAATGAAAAGTTGGACTTTAGAAGGGACAGCGTGGAGGGGGTGAGGGATATGTTGAGGGCTTCTGTCTTAGAGATGTTGATCTTAAAGTTACTATGGATACCAAAACGTTGAAATTCTCTGTGGGCCCAATTTTTAAACAAGAGTCTGTACCTCTGTATGGGCTGTCAATTTCAGGGTTTCAGGAAGAGTGACAGATGGGACTTGTAGTTAATTTATTCACAGATTTCTGTGCACTGCACAGCCACACCATTTCTAAAATGTGACAGCGATGCGGGGAGAAGAACCCCTGCCCCTAGGGGTGAGGGGCGCTGCTGCATAGTAATACAGGTGTAACATGTAACATGTTACTAAAGGTGAATCTATCCTTTAAAGTGCCACTGCATACCAGTGATTGTGGGATTATTTTTGAGGAGGGGGTTAAAAGTGTTTTGGGTTTATCGATGACATTCAGCCATTGCACACAAAGCACAGTTCCAGTGCAATACAATTTCATTCTCTAGGAAATATTCACTAATAACCACAGACTTAACCCGTGTACACATGATCTGACTTTCCAACAGGAAATGTGTGATGACAGGCTGTTGGCAGTAAATCTGACCGTGTGTACGTTCCAACAGACAACTGTTGTCGGACTTTCCGCGGACAAATGTTGGCTAGCAGGTTTTCACATTTTCCGCGGAAAAATGTGTGATTTGCGTTTGTACACAAGTCCTTCGGACAAAAGTCCAAAGTACAAACACACATGCTCACAAGCAAGGATGAGCCAGAAGCGGTCGGTCTTGTAAACTAGCGTTCGTAATGTAGAATTAACATTTGTGACATGGCAAATTATGAAATCTCGACATGCAACGCACAATTCTCTTCTACTTTAATGGATAATAATGAAGCTTCTTCTATGCATCCAAAAATATAGAAAATATACCAAATCAAATCATTATTCAACCAAAAAAGGAATGTCAAATAATATAATATAAAATAAGAAGGCCAATAATAAATAAGACGTTATCTCCTCCGATTCCTCAACATAGCTGATTGACGAATGGCCGCTCAGAAACAAACTAAAAAGCGCAAAATTTAAAGTGCAAAATGAAAAGGGCGATTCAACACTCACCAAACTTCTACTAACACGAAATTAGCAGAAGGAGCCCAAAGGGTGGCGCTAAAGAGCTGAAAAACAACGTAGTACGTCACTACATTCGTAATTGTTTTGTTGGCGAACAATCCGATTGTATGTATGAGGCTTTACATTTTGCTTTAGTGTGACTTTAAAGGGCTGAGATCACTTTAACCAACTCAACACCAGGATGTTCCTTAAAGGGATTGTAAAGTGAATTTTAAATTTTTTTTAAATAACAAACATGTTATACTTACCTCCACTGTGCAGCTCGTTTTGCACAGAGTGGCACTGAACCTGCTCTTCTGGGGTCCCTCGGCGGCTGTCTCGGCTTCCTCCCGCAGGTGCTTCTCACGTTCATGCAAGCTCCCTCGCATGGTGAGAAGCATCTGCGGGCGCGCTCCCGTGATACAGCCGGCAGCTATAGCCGCTCGCTGTATCACACGGCCCCGCCCCCCCGGCGATCCACGTCAGTGGATGTGATTGACAGCAGCGCGAGCCAATGGCTGCGCTGCTTTCCATTTATCCACTCCAGCCAATCAGCGGCCAGGCTGAACGGTGGAAAGGACGGTGGGGGCGAGCACGGGATTTTCGAGGGGTGAGGTAAGTAAAACGGGGGGACTGGGGGCGCAGGCACTGTCAGATGTTTTTTCACCTTAATGCATAGAATGCATTAAGGTGAAAAAACATTTACCTTTACAATCCCTTTAATTTCCAAAAAATGGTGGCAAAAAATAAGATCACCCTGGGTTGTCCACGTTCCAAAAAGGGCATTTCGGAGTTGTTTGTAATTTCCTGACATTTTCTATTGGATATGTTTTATGACAGAAGGTAAGAAGAAACAGTCTTTTTTTCCTGCTGTGCTGTTTGTTACATAGTCCTTCTGTATGGTAAACATTATTACATTTCTGATCAAAGTATTTATTGTCTCAACAGTTGCTGGTTGTTAATTAGTCCCTAATTAGTGGGGTTTATTTTACACCCACTGACACCAACGATGGTAATATTAAACTGATATATTTTTTTTAATTAAAACTCTTTTTATTAATATCGAAGAGCAGAATTGACAGTACAATTTGTAAAAAAAAATATATAAACAGCTGAGCAAGAAAACTGAAATGTCAAATAACATTCACTGTAATAAATATTAAGCAAAAATAGCTCAATACAAAGTAGAAGAACATGTCTTCTTAACAAATCAATGATTATCCTGTCAATACTAGTAGTATCCAAACCTACAAACATCAGGTGGGTTTATCCGCTGAAAGAGAATTGAGCTAAAGCTGGAGTCATTATAAATCTTGCCGCTAGCATAAAATAGAAAATATATCAAGAAATATACTAAGAAATAAAAAAATACCAACCCTTGTAGCTATTACATTTGGAGGAGCCTGTCCATAATTAATTGCGATGGAGCTAAGCCCTGTATATTTAACCTGCCCTGCCAAGCTTACTCAAACTTACTAAGTGCTTTGCGATGACAATAAGTGAGTTGCTCCCTAAGCAACTTGTTTACAAGTCCTTACTATAGGCTTACCTGTAGGTACAAGTGCCCAAAAAGACTTCACTTACACTTTTTTTTTTAACAGAAAATAGTTTTTTTATTAACAAATCAGCATTACAATAAAGTCAACATTCGACATTCAAGTATTTGTATTACATTGTCAGTCTGAGATATTCATTTTCAGATTTAACATCTTACAAGTCCATTATACCTTCTTCCTAACATTTCTCAAGCAGTGGAGTCCAAGCATATTCCACTCTAATGCCCTTCCTCAAATTCAGTAGGGTAATTCATCGCTTTCCCCATGAGAGACTGATAGGTACATAACAAGTTTATTAGTTAAATTAAGTTGAATTCACTCTTCATTTAGTACGATCGGGTGATGCCCCAAGCGGAGGGGGGAGGTGTAACCCCCAGGTGGCCGAGCAGGGGGGAATCCATCATTTGGTCCCCCCCTCTCCAGGCTTCTCATCCACACGCGTCCACCCAAGCTGACCAGACCTTGTCAGACTTAGCGGGGTACTGCTTACTCTCGTATGTGAATTTATATAAGGGTAGCACTGAATCTACCACCTTTCTCTAGAATGTAAGGGTAAGGGGTTCGGCCAACTTCCAGTGCAGCATTATTTCCCTCCTCACCTAAAACAGTGAAAATGTAATGCAGAGCTTAGTGTATCTGTCCCCCTTCACCTCGCCTAAGTATCTCAGCAGGAGTACCATGGGGTCTAGTGGGATCCTAGTTCCCCCCATATCACCAAGTGTCTCCGCAAGCACTTCCCATTATGTTCTTAGCCAGGGGCAGGCCCAGACCATATGCCAGAATGTCCCTTACTTGGTCCTAAACCTGGGACAATTTGGGTTTAGCTGTGGGTATATTCTGGCCAGTCTGTGCAGGGTGAAATAGGCCCTATGTATAAATTTGAGCTGAATGAACCTGTCTTTGACTGCTATCATAGATGGGTTGTAAGTAGAAATGCAGTCTTCCCATTCATCCTCCCCCAGAGCTGGGATGTCCTCCCTCCATTTGTCCATTGAGCGGGTAGGTTTAACGTCAGCTATAGGTATAAAGTGGAGAGGGGTATCCCCATCCTACTCAAAGTCAGCAGGCGTTCAGTTGAGTCTGGTTCCATAGTTATCGTGTCTGGGAATTGGGCCCTCATTGCATGCCTCAGTTGCCAGTATTTAAACTCAAAGGATTTGGGCGTACTTTTGTTTCATGTCACTGAAAGGCATGATCTTGCCATTTGCTATGATATGTTTGAGGGTGGTGATTCCCTGTTTGGCCCATTGTGAGGGGTCTGGTGTATCGCAGAGGTGGAGTAGGGTAGGATTACCCCACAGTGGGGTGTGTGGAGATATGTGATTGATTTAGTGTAGCATAAATGGCCCTGGCCCTCTGCCATACTCTAATGGTTGTCTTCATGAGGACCGTCAATGGATGGGGGGCTTTGAGTCCCCTATACACCAGGTTAGTCAAGGCCGTGTAGGAACCCAGGATGGCTGCCTCTAGTCTCACCGCTGGATTCTGTCTGGGCTGGGAGAACCACCAGTGTACCGTGACCTGGACTGCTGCCCAGTAGTACAACAGGTAGTTTGGGAGAGCCAGACCTCCTCCCGATAAAGGAAGGTACAGTATCTGTTTGGCCACCCTGGGTGGCCTTCTAGCCCAGATGAATGAAGTTAGCACTCCCTCCAGGCGCCTAAAAAAAGATCTAGGTATTTGGGAAGGGGTGTTTCGAAAGAAGTAAAGAAATTTTGGAAGAAACACCATTTTAAGAAGGTCAACTCTGCCCACCGGTGTGAGCGGGAGGGAGCACAAGGCTGTGCATTTGACTGTAAGGTGGGAGAGAAGGGGTTGCACATTCTTTTCTACAACTTCTTGTGTGGTGTTGCTAATCCTAATGCCTAGATAGGAAAACTCCCCCACTCACTGAAGTGGGGTTCCGGTATCTGCCCTTGGAAGCGAGGGGTGCACCGGAAACAAGACCGTCTTGCCCCAGTTTATGCGGATGCCAAAAAATCAACCAAAGTCTTCAAATAGGTCTAGTGCCTTTCGTAGTGATTGTGAGGCATCTGCAAGATAAAGTAAGGTGTCATCAGTGTATAGGGACATGGTTTCTTCTATTTCACCGACAGCTATGCCCTTCACCCCCGCTTCAGCCCTCAGAGCAATGGCAAGTGGCTCAACTGCCAGGGCAAATAGTCCCGAGGGCAGTCCTGGCGAGTGCCCCTGCCCAAGGGAAAAGTCTCGGAGAGTGTGCCATTCGTGCAGACCCTCGCTCTTGGGTTGGCATAGAGCATCTTCAGCCATCTCATGAACTTCAGCCCGATTCTGAACTTCAAGTGGACTCCCCACAGGAACTCCCACTTCACCGAGTCAAAGGCCTTTTTGTGAAGCCACCACTCCTGCCGACTCCGGCTGTGGCCTATCCATGTGTGTGAAAAGCCTTCTGATGTTGATGTCTGTTACCCTCCCCGGCATAAGCCCTGTTTGGTCTGGATGTACTAGAGCAGTTATAACCATGTTAAAGTGGTTGTAAACCCTTACAGACCACTTTGACCTACAGGTAAACCTAGATTAAGGCTTACCTGTAGGTCCATGAAATATTAAAAAAACTAAATTAATATGATATTTGCAAAAAGACAGGCACCACTGTCTATGGCGCATGCGCTGTAGACAGCGGCGCGTAGGCGCACTGAGCATGCCGCTGCTAACGGTGATATGCCGTTAGTGGCGGCTCCCGTGCGCATGTGTGGGAGTGACGTCATCGCTGCTCCAGCCGCTCACAGCACCGGAGCAGCTATACCCGGAAGAAGATGGGTGCTTCGTGCTACAGGGGACAGCGGTGACATCGCTGGCTCCTGTGTCAGGTAAGTTACACATAATGGGCTACTATGCGATGCATAGTAGCCCATTATGCTTTACCTTTGCAGGGAGACAAAGAGGAAGTAAACCCATCAGGGTCTCATGGCTAACATTTGGCTAGGAGTTTTGCATCCACATTAATCAGAGAAATAGGATGGTATGAGGAACACAGGGACGGGTCTTTGCATGGTTTGGGGATTACCACCACCACCGCCTCACTCAGGGAGCTTGGGAGTGCCTTCAACCTCTGCGCTGCAGTTAACATAGCATGCAGTTTGCCCATCAACTCTTCTGCATATTGCTTGTGAAAATTCAAATGGTATGCCATCAGGGTCTGGGGATTTACCTGATTGGAGAGTTTTATCTATGGTTATGGGGGCATTAAGCCTCTGACGATATTTTTCTGTCAGGACCGGGACATTGATCGGATTCAAGTAGGAAGTTAATTTGTCGCTGGTGTATGTAGCCCTAGAGCTGTATAGGCTTCTGTAGAAGGAGGCAAAACATTTATCTTGTCAGGGGCATACATTAGGTCCCCGTCTGATCCCTGTATGCAGGGCACGCACACCCCTCCAGATTGTTCCCACGACAGCCAGGCCAGCAGCTTCCCTGATCTCTCCCCCTGTCCGAATATGCGTTGTGTTTGGGCTAGTAAGCGTTTCTAAGTGAGAGAGGTGTGATTACGCACAACCTTCCCAGTCAGAGACTGAAGTGTGTTGTAGTCTCTGGGGTCCTTGGATCTGACAAACCATGCCTCCTGCAAGTCGGCCCTCCTCTCTGCCCTGATCAAGTCAGCTCTTCTCTCCCTATGGACCTTGGCTATAATAGTCTGGTATCTCCCCCTAGTATAGGCTTTGAAAGCGTCCCACACCGTCAATGCGTCGGCCAAACCAGGGTTAACTCCCCAGTATTCCTGCAATGCTCCCTGGAAGTGTCTACCCACCACCTCATCATACACCCAGAATCTACAAAGTCTCCAGATAAAATTTCCTGGAGCCGAGGAGAGTTCCAGTGTCAGGAGAAACGGCGCATGGTCAGATATACCCCTGGGTAATATCTTACTCAGATAGGCTAGATCTATCCTTGAGAAGAATCTGTGAGATGCAGAGTGACAGGTGTATGCCCCGGAGTGAGGATTCCTCCAGTGCCACACATTCGCCAATCCATACAGCTCCGCCCATTCCACAAGTCCTGAGTGGGAATGCTTACTTGCGGACATCCTATCCATGTCCTGGTCAGGAACCATATTGAAGTCTCCCAGTATGGCCAAGTTGTCTTTGGCAAATACTGCTATATTTAAGGTAATCTGATGTAAAAGAAACATTGATGCTGGAGGGGGCAGGTAAACTCCCGCTATAACCCACTTCATTGAACGAATCTGTGCATGAATTATTACATATCGGCCCTGCAAGTCCAGCACCAAGTCTAGCAGTCTAAAGGGGAGGGATTTGTGCACTAAGACGCTAACACCCCTTGCAAAGTTTGAATGATTTGTAGAATGATAATGGTAGCCAATCCAGGGCTTTTTAAGGGCCAGTGTTTTACTACCGACCAGGTGGGTTTCCTGGAGGAGGCAAATGTGTGGACTGTGTGCCTTCATGAATTGGAACACCAGTGATATCTTAACTGGGAAGTTCAGACCCCTGGTGTTCCATGACAGTATGTTAAGGGAAGACATGTGTGCATCTTGGGAAAGTAATTATAGGAATGGAGGGGTGCCCTCCCCCTGAAACTACCCACCTGACTCAGAGGGGGCAGATACACAGTAGTGACAGTTGCATTGCTATTTAAAAACATGTTATCAACATAACTTTTTTAAACCAAAAAGTAACCACGAACCATAAACCAGCCCCAATGGGGCACCCCCCCCCCCCACCCCACTCAACCCCTTAAATCTGAGGCAGGTTTCCATCCTAACAAAAAGCAGCTCGCCGGCTGCAAAGGGGGGTCCTGTGCAAGAGGCGTTCCCAACCCCTCGAAAGTTCTTCGGGGTCACGGAGTGTGCTGAGCTGCTGCATCGTAGCTGAGACATCCACTGGAATGTAACTTGCACTGTCAGAGATCAGGATTAGGGGGGAAAAAAAGGGGAAGTTAGACATAGGACTGGGTATGTCCCTTCAGTGGAGAATGAGGAGAAAAATTTAACCAGTTAGGTTCCCTGGAGTTCCTGAGTAAGAGGGAGCCATGCATGCCGTGTCGACCTTGAGGGTCTACTGGTTCACCTATCCTTGGGTACTGTCTTATTAACCCCTCTTGGGGGGTGTTTCTGGGTTCCCTTTGTTGGCAGTCTTAACGTGAATGGGCACAACAGGTGCAACTTAAGCCATCAAACATCAAGGATTGGACAAGTTAGTATGCAGTTCACAGTAGCAAGTATGATTCCAGGACCCAGTGTATTGTAATCATTTGCAGTGGGTACTCACATGTCAAGCTCTCGATTGTCACTCATGGGGCAGCGAATCCGGCCAGGTGGAGGCCTCCCTGGGGAAGATGAAGAAGCGAATCGTCTCTTCATCCCGGACCCTCAGTTGCATGCCCTCATTGCAGCCTTCACATGATCGAACGATTTCCTGAGCTGCTGCGTTTCTATTGAATAGTCGGAAAAAATCATTAGTTTGTTGTTCTGATGCCTCAATTCCCCCACTGTTCTGGAAGCACGGAGGATCTCATCTCTGTCCCAGAAATTAAGGAGTCTTAGAATAAATGTTCGGGGGGAGCACCCGGGACAAAGCTTGGGTGGGATCCTGTGTGCCCTTTCCACCACATAGTGAGGAGATAGGCGGGCATCAGGGTGAACGTTGCGTAGCATGTCTTCCACATAGCATGTGGGATTGTTGCCTTCTGCACCCGCCGCCATACCGACTATACAGAGGTTGTTACATCTGTTTCTGTTCTCTGCATCTTCTGCTCTATACTCCAGGGCTTTAACCTTAGTTTGAAGTGAATGAAGAGCCGCACTATGTTCTGCAATTGTGTCCTCTGTATGACTGACTGTTTGCTCTGTTTCTGCCACCCTGGATCTGAGCTGATCCATGTCCTGTCTCAAGAGGCCCGCTTCCATCTGTACAGCTTCTATTTTAGCAGTAAGTGTAGATTGACATGTGGCTATGGCCGCCATGACCTCTGCTAGCCAGGGGGGTCTTGCTTCCACTGGGCCTGTCTGCGATGCCCTGTGTGTGCTGGGCGAGTGGGAGGGTCTGGTGGTGGAAGGGGGGTCTCTGCAGGGGGAGGGAATTTGTATTATTTCCCCTTACTGGCCATTGCACCTGACTGCCGGTGCCTCTTTCAGGTTACTCTGTGTTCGGTCTGAGGGCTCCGTGTAGCCCAGGCTCTGTGAGCTCTGAGTCATGGGGGGGCCGGATGTGGAGGTGAAGAGGTGGCCACAGCTGCTGGGGGCCAGAACAAAACCTGCCGGGTGGTTTTCCAGGTCTCCTGCTTCTAGGGCTGTTTCCACTGGTGGTCGGGCAGGGGCCGTAGTACCGCTGAAGGCCTCGTGTGGGTCGGCTCAGCGCACCATGTGAAGGGGGGCTGATTGGAAGGAGCGGAGGTTACCGGCAGCTGCTGGGGGCCAAAACGATGTCCGCTGGGCGTTTCCCTATGTCTTTGGTGTCCGGTGGGTCCTGTGCCAGAGACATGGCTGGAGCCGTGACGCCGCTGGAGGCCTCGTGCATGCCGGCTCCGTGCGCCTCATGGAAGGGACCAGAGTGAAAGGGAGAAGGAGGATAACTAGCGCTATGGGGCGAGTTGGAGCCCGCTAGTTGGTTCTCCAAACTGTCTGTGCTCTGGGGTACATCCTCCAGCTAGCAATCGGGGGTTGTGGCGCCAATGGATCGGATGGCGTCTCAGATTCCGGCAGGGCTCAGAGGAAAGCCTCTGCTCACAGCGCCATCTTGGACACACCCCCCTCACTTGCACTTTAAGATAACAAGATAATACATATATTGTTTTTTAAGTACAAACAAGGCTTTTATTTCAAGATATTGTCTTGCAGCAATGATTTTTTTTCAATCCTTAGATTGATGCAATAAAGCCCATGTTTTCTTTTGAAAATAAATAGTGTTACTGCACATAAAAATAGTGCATTTTATTCTGTAATTTTTTCTGTTTAAATTACACTAAAATTATAATCCTGGTGTCTGGTATAGGCGCCTCTGGGGCCCCATTTATCCTAGATCTACTGAGTGGCTATTCTTATGATGTGGTATACTAATACACTTGATCTGCCCACCCTTTGGGTCCCTCCCCACTGCACCTTCCCCTTGTTGCTACACCTCCCTGATCCCCATAAATATTCAACTGTAAATCTGTACAGCTGATGCAATTGTGACCTAACCTTGTCCGGCTTTGGCCTTTGTTTTGCCTCTTATGACTGATTGTACTCTTCTTTTCCTTTTTTTTTGTTACATCATTGACACTGACAATTGTTGGATGTTTCATTTTTCAATGCATCTTTTAATAAAACATACAATATAAAAAAAAAAATGATGATCCTGGTACAAAGCATTGCAAAGTTATTTAAAAATTAAAGGTTTTTTTTTTTTTCAATTTTACACTATTTTAAATGGGAAATGTGTAAAAAATATTAACAAACAAAACAAAAACTAAACAAAAAGTTTAAATATTAATAGTTAACAAATACTATAATAAATAATAATAATAATAATAAAATAGAAACACACAAAAAAAATCATCAGGAAGATAATAGTTGAATAGAGAAAGAGACGAAGGAGATAATGAGGGTTAATAGGGGGGTTAAACAGAAGAACATTTTATTAGGAAAAAAATTATTTTCTTTTACTGGTGAGGTTGCTTTAACTGACTTAATTTGCAGATCTAAGTTCATACATTTGATCTGCAGTCGAATTAACAGAATGATACAACAGTAACAATGTATTACTTTGTGTGGTCTGTAACGGTATTGTTTATAAGCACTGATTCAGTCTGCTTTTTTTGACAGCTACAGCTGCCTACAGAATCTCTGTATACAGTATTGAGGGTTTTGAATAATAAAAGCTAAAAATTACTGTATACTGGGGAAAGGGGGTGCCAGAAGCAGGGCAGAGTGACTGGATGTGCTACACAGATCCTGTGTACAATGAAGATAAAGCCCAAAGTCTGAAACTAGTTAAATCATTGCAAACCACTGGTGGAGAGTTGTGGTAATACAGGCTGTATACTGTGAAGGGATGTCCACTTTATTGACCACACCCACATTCCATACCACACACCTACATGTTTCTTCTCAAAATGCTTAAAGCTGTCTCTCCTAATTACTTTTAATTGTTATCAGGTATGGCTTTTTAACCCCTTGGAGCCGCTGCCTGCCGTCCCTTTAAGTGGTTTAGAATGCCGGGAGGCAGGGCTTATGGTCATGTGACCATAAGTGATTGACTGTCACAGCGGTCACACGATTGGAAAGCTCCCGATCGCAAGCAGCAATTTGTAGCTTTCCATTAGCCACTGGAAACTGTGCTGGGAGCACGCAAGGCTGTGTTCTATTGCTCTATTTGCCCTAATGCACGCAAATATGTGGCTGCTTGGCACCAAGGCCCACCCACCGAGAGGCCACATATTTGTGTCTGCTCAGTGACAAGAGGTTAAGCATTTTATTTCAGTGGAGGAAGGAGGGCCGCAACCTAAGTTGAACACAATGGGCAAGTTTGACTACCGTTGCACCAAGCTCTGCAGCCTGTTTTTATTGCCCCGGCCACCTGTCTGAAAGATCTCTAACAAAATGCAGGCTTGGTATTCTTGTAGCTTGTAGCAATGTTGCTTACTCCAGCAAAATACAGTGAAGAACAGCAATGGGTAAACAACAGAAAGCGTCTGGCATACAGACCATTATTGCTATATTCTCTTCTACAATCCCTTTATACTGTAACCATGGAGGTAATGCTGCTGTAATAACCATCCCTCCGGCTTTACCTTATAGATCCCTTGGGATGCTGGTATTACCTTTAATTAATGTTATTTGTACAGCAGATTACAAGCAACATATGATCTGAATTAAGAAAGTAGCAGCATAGAAAAGCAGAACAACAACAAAAAAAAACCCTTTAACTGTAAGTAAAAGAGACATTAGCCGTGCCGGTCTTCTCAGTGAACATGTGAGAGGATAGGGGATCTGATAGCCAGATGCTGGAGTGCCTGGCTGGCTCGCTAACATCAACCACTCAAGCTGTAATAGGGAAGTTAATTGGCAAATGGTTTAATTCCTGACAGGTGCATTCACTTTTGTAAACATATGCTGAGAATACTTTAAAAGGGTGCTTCCAACCTTATAATTGCTTAATTTCCCTTCTTCGTTGCACCGCTGATAGATATTTTAAATATTCTACTGTTTAAGCTGTTAATGGGCTGTAATCAATTGCACCTAAGACAATGGCTATCGGACAAACCAACCCTGATCCTTAAGGGTGATATCAGATGGGAGCTTTAGGGCCAGATCAAACATTTAAATCTGCCGCATCTACCAATGTACTGTCAGATGAGCAGATGGCGTAGACTCCTTTTAAAAAAGAAAAATACAGCAGATTCTTACTGACCCCTATTAGCATCATCTGCACCAGAATATTCCAATTCTGGGCTTCATTTTACTTTTCTGATGTAAATCAGCTTGCAGTTTTAAATATATATAAACCCGATCAGTAAAATCTTTTTATAAGCTTTAAAGAACAATTCCAGGCATGGTATGTATATTTTACATCCAAGCTTGGATCAATGTAACTGCATATACCATGCCTGGCCCATGCCCCTGGGAGTATGGTTGCCACCTCATCTGTTTAAACCCGAACATATATGAATTACACAGGTTCTGAGGCTAATTGAATGCAGATAAGGCACCAAGTGAGTTTAATTACCACCGTAATCAGCCACAGAACCTGTGTAATTAATATGTGTTCGGTTTTAAAGGGATGAGGTGGAAACCCTACCTGGAAGCTGGAAATCACTGAAGTAGACACTGCTTCTTCAACGATCTCCACTTGCCACCAGGTTCTTTACTGAGCGGCCAGCTTAATGCATTGTGCATGCAAGAGGTCAGCTGTTCAACACGGGTGCCATTCAGGAAATGCTTTGCCTTTTCTGATTGAATGCAAAGTGCTCCCTGTTTGGATAAGGTAGGAACCTAGACATCACCGCCCCACCTCTTCACCTTATCCAGTCAGAAATGCCATGCCTGGAATTTGGAAATCCTGCCATGAAGGTCCTTGTTGAGGCACTTCCTATTGTAAGCTGAGAGCATAGTTAACAATTGTTCTGAATCTTATGGGACAGTCCTAAGATTTTGGACTCTATTCTGCTGAGTGCACTTCCAGCACAATCCAGGACAGGCATGGCAGTGGGGTGCTGGGTGCAAATTATGCTAACTCTATCAGGTGGGGTGATCTTCTGCCCAACAGTGAAAGGATAGTTCCTGTTCCTGTTCCAGGGTCAGCAGTGGGGCATGTGATGAAGTAGGTAGCACTGAACACCAATGCCAGGCTGGAGTTGACCTTGCTTTCCCTGACACCAACTATGGGTCATTTTGCTTCAAGCCACACCAGTGATGAGGGTCATATTGCTCCCACTGATGTCAATAATGAGGATCATTTTGCTTCCAGCCACACCGATAATGAGGGTGATATTGCACCCACTGATACCAACAACGAGAGTCATTTTGCTCCTAGCCACACCAATGATGAGGGTCAGGTTAATAATGTATACAGTGCTGAAGTCAGGATTATATGTTATGCTCCACTGTTTGAATCAGCGGGAGCAAAATGCTCCTTATTGTTTGTGTGACTGGGAGCAAAATGACCCTTATTGCTGGTATCCATGGGATCAAAATGGCCATCATTGTTGGTATCACTGGTAGCAAAATTATCCTAATCTTTGGTGAGAGTACAAGCAAAATGACACTCATGATTAGTGGGATTGAAAGCAAATTGATCCTCATCAATGGGTTTAACTGGGATCAAAATGACCCTCATAGTGTGATTGGAAGCAAACTGATCCTCATCAATGCTTTATCTGGGATAAAAATTACCCTCATGGTTAGTGTGATTGGAAGCAAAATTATCCTCATCAATGGTGCAAACTGGGATCAAATGACCCTCTTCATAGTGTGACAGGGTGCAAGTGACCCTTATTATTGATGTCATTAAAATGAAAGTTTGTCCCCAGCCCCATTGTTCAGTGGTGCTACTTACCCGATTGTCCATGCCAGTGCAAAAATAATCCTCAGTGTCTGTAGGGAAAAAATAAGCTCCATCATTGATTAACAAAAGTTAACAAAAGCCACATTATCTGTGTCCCAATCACACTAATCATGAGTGTCATTTTGCTCCCACTCTCATCAAAGATAAAGGTATTTTTGCTACCAATGATACCAACAATGATGGCCATTTTGATCCCATGGACACCAGCAATAAGGGTAATTTTGCTAACAGTCACACCAATGATAAGGATCGTTTTGCTCCCACTAATGCCAACAGTGGAGCATAACATATAATCCTGACTCCAGCACTGTACACATTATTCACTTTTGACCGATGTGTTTATTGTCTCTACAGTTGCAACTATTTATTGAAGTTCTTCTTTGAGGTAGGTTTAAGCACATTGTTTTTCTTCTCAAACTCTCAACCCAAGTGTCTCTTCTTATTATTATATTATTTTTATTATATGATATTTGTGTTTTTTTTGGAAATTATACATGCAATAATAAAAGAGTCAGCTCGTTACAGTAAAATATCAAATTTTAGGTAAACACTACAAAATCTGTAAATATGTGAGGTAAATACCACCAAAAAGATCCCTCATTAAAATCAAATAAAAAATGTTTTTTTTTTAATCTCATGGTATAAAACAGGGGGCTCCAAACTTTCTAAACAAAGGGCCAGTTCAGACTTTTGGGGAGCCAGACTGTGATCACTGGGAGTAGAAAAGGTTCCCATGTCAGTGGGAAAAAAAACAATGCCCCATCTTTTGTTTGAGTGGGAGGAAATGCGCCCCATTGAAGGTATCATTGGAAGCAATTGTGGCCTATCATTGGTGTCATTGGGAGGAGTTGTGCCCTTTTATTGGAGTTAGTGTGTGTGGGGGGGGGGGGGAATTATCCCTCATTGTTGGTATCAGTGGAAGAAATAGTGCCCAATTATTTGGTTATTTGATTTGGAGACCACTGGTATAGGCAACATTTTCGGAATGTACAAAATAACACCAAAGGGAACTCTGCCCTGGCCTGTAAGGTAAAATAAAACAATATGTGAATGTGGAAATCTTATGTCCTTAGGCTGCATTGATACTCTGTGTAGTGGAAACTCACATTCCCACACATTTCTTTTCCACAACAGTGTAGGGAAGCTGGTTCACTCCAATGGGCTTCCCTATGTGCCAAAAATGCACCAAAGTAGATACTGTACCCTTTTTTAGAGGTTAGGCTCATTTTGGAAACATACTCTCTGCATTTCTGTGTACATTTCTGCTTTGCTCAGGTATGAACGGGGCCTTAGCTCAGGAATGTAAATAATTGGTAACATTGCACTAGAGGGAGATTGTTCTGTGAATGAAGGCACATTAAAGCCACTTTCACACGTTCAGCCAAAAAACAAGTGGTGGAAGCAGTGGTTGTACCAACTCCTTGGCTATTTACTTAAAGGTTAAACAACATTGTGAAAGAGTCTGTTCACGTGCCCTGACTGCAATGCTTTGTGTTGCGGCTGTGGTAAATTTAATGCAACAGGGCATGCCGCAACTGCAAGCCAAACTTTTGGCTTGAAGTTGAGGTGCATTAGCCCCATTTTAAACAGTCAGAAAAAAAGTCTCGCCTCCTGAACACCTGACAGCTTCTGCTTAGCTGCCTATTGCCTATCTCGTGGAAAGGAAATTAGGTAAAATCATCCTCATGTAGACCCAGACAGCAGTAAAATCCCAACTGAGGCTTTTATTTCCTCTTAAGCCTTGTACACACGGTCGGAGATTCCGTCGGAATGTGTCCTATCGGACCGTTTTGTCGGATATTCCGACTGTGTGTGGTATGCATCGGACTGTTTCCGTCGGAATATCCGTTGGACCAAATTTTCCAACTTTTCCAATTTTCTGACAAACTGGTCCGATAGGACATACTCCGATCATGTGTAGAGAATTCCGATCGGACAAAGTGCCACGCATGCTCAGATCAAATTCCTACATCAAAGCTATTGGCTACTAGCCTGAAAGTAGTCCCATCGTAACGAAATTACGTCATCACGTTCTGAAAGATTGGATTTTTCGTCAACTTTGTCCGACCGTGTGTATGCAACAGTTTCGGACAAGATCCGACGGACAAAATCCGACGGATTTGGTTGTCGGAATCTCCGACCGTGTGTACAAGCTCTGAAATCTTTATTTACTCAGCTAGAACTTGTTTATTGCTTTCTGTGTACTGGGGGCTGGGGGGGGGGGGATTTTTGCTCACTCCCCATTCTGTCAAGCTCATGTCAAAAAGATAGGATGTGAAGAGATTTTCCCTCACCTTCTCTCCTGTCCAGCTCATGTCAAAAAGATAGGAAGTGGAGAGACTGTTCCTTCACTTCCTGTTCTGCCCAGCTCATGTCAAAAAGTGATGAAGTGCAGAGATTCCCCCCCCCGCCCCCCCCCCCCACCCCCCACTGTCTGAAACCTGTCAAAAAGATAGGAAGTAGAGAGATTTTCTTTTAGCAAGAGAAAAACTCACCCAAGCTCAACCGCTATATAGTATAGTTGGTGTGTAGAGTAGTCGGTGCTTTGGCTAAGCTCCCAAAAGATCCATAGAAAGTACAGGCCGGCAACTCGACAGCTTCTCCATAGAAAATATTTATTTAACCATTACAGCAATAACATCATCCAAAAATGTTGACGCATTTCGGCCTTAGGCCTTCATCAAAAGATTTTCTTTTAATTCCTGTTCTGTCAAGCTCATGTCAAAAATATGGGCAGGGGAGAGATTTTCCTTCACTTCTCATTCTGTCCAGCTCATGTCAAAAAGATAAAGTGGAGAGATAATCCCTCACTTCTTGTCAAAAGCTTATGTCAAAAAGTGAAAAAAGGGGAGAGAGTTAAATGAATTTCCTGTTCTTTCTGAGAGCTGTCAAAAAGGAAGTGGGGAAATTTTTGCTTATGTCCTGTGCTGTCTGGACTTGAGCTATGAGGGGAAACCTCTCCACAGATAACAATAAAAAGTGAACAGAGATTCTAAAACTTCCATTCCCCATCCAAAACAAAAACGAGTTTACTAATAGAAGTTCAGGAGCAGGGTGTTTTGTATTGGGTCATTCTGGGAGGAGGTCTGATGTCACAGTATACCTAATCAGAAATAGCTTTGGGCCTATTGCATGGGTCACGTGAAATGCTCCAAAGTTTGTAATCTGATGCACTAATGTTTTTTATGTTGCTGAATTTGTAAGAGAATGAGAAAGAAAATAAAGGAAGAACATCATGATACAATAAAAAGGTTGCCAATGACTTTCTTATGAAAATGCTAGCTGCCTTTCCGTCAGTGGTTTTTGTATCATCAGCATGCCCGCCAAGCAACTAGCATTTAAAAAAAGGATGTCAGCAACAATATTTACTTTAGCAGTGGAAGATTACCTTTCAATTGAATGTTAAATAGGACTGTCTTATGTGCTGTCCACCCTATTGATTTTTAGTTACAGGGTGGCTATTGTAAAGGTTACATTTTGTTCTTTTTTGCTTTATAAAATTCCTAAAAAAGCAAATATGCCCACAGAATTTAAGGATTCATCCAGGATTTGAGGATTCTCCCACAGATTTAAGTAGTCAACACTGTATTATCATTATGCCAAAAATACAACTTACCTGCCGAATTCCTTCAAAAACTCTGTGTAAGCGTATTATTGTTATTAATATTATACAGGATTTACATAGACAAGAGTTTACGCTGTGCTTTACAATACAGTTCAATACAGAAGGAACAGAAGGGCCCTGCTCATGGAGCTTACAACTTAAAGGGAGGGGGAGATGGTACAAAAGGTAGTAGATGTTAGGGGATGATCGGATAGAGGGGATTCGGGTACAGTTCTCAGATAGAGTTGGGGTAGGCTTCCCTGAATAAGTGAGTTTTCAAGGATCACCTAAAGGGGGACAGGGTAGGAGCTGGAGACATACAGGGATAGGGAGTTCCAGAGGATGGGAGAGGCTCTGGAGAAGTCCTGGAGGCGAGCATGGGAAGAGATAACAGGGGAGCTAGAGAGCAGGAGGTTTTGGGAGGAATGGAGAGGATGATTTGGTTGATATCTGCAGATGAGGTTGGTGATGTAACTGGGGGCAGTGGATGGCCTTGTATGTTGTGGTTAGTACACTGCTCAAAAAATCTAAAGGAACACATTTTAATCATAGCATAGCATCAAGTAAATTGAACTCCTGGGATATTAATCTGGTCAGCTAAGTAGCAGAGGGGGTTGTTAATCAGTTTCAGCTGCTTTGGTGTTAATGAAATTAACAACAGGTGCACTAGATGGGCAACAATAATTTGACCACCAAAACAGGAATGGTTTTACAGGTGAAGGCCACTGACATTTTTTCCCCCTACTCATCTTTTATGGCTGTTTTTCACTAGTTTTGCATTTGGCTAGGGTAGGTGTCATTACTGGTAGCATGAGGCGATACCTGGACTCTATAGGGATTGAACAGGCAGTCCAATTCCTCCAGGATGGCGCATCAATATGTGACATTGCTAGAAGGTTTGCAGTGCCTCTCAGCACAGTCTCAAGAGCATAGAGGAGATTCCAGGAGACAGGCAGTTACTCTAGGAAAGCTCGACAGGGCCATAGAAGGTCCTTAACCCATCAGCAGGACTGGTATCTGCTCCTTTGTGCAAGGAAGAGCAGGATGAGCACTGCCAGAGTACGACAAAATTTCCTCCAGCAGGCCACCGGTGTGAATGCCTCTGACCAAACAATCAGAAACAGACTTCATGAGGATGGCCTGAAGGCCTGACATCCTCTAGTGGGCCCTGTGCTCACTGCCCAGCACCATGGAGCTTGATTGGTATTTGCCATTGAACACCAGAATTGGCTCGCCATTGATGCCCTGTGCTTTTTGCAGATGAAGTTCACTCTGAGCTCATGTGACAGACGTGAAAGGGTCTGGAGAAGCTGTGGAGTACATTATGCTGCCTGTAACATCATTCATCATGACCGGTTCGGTGGTGGGTCAGTGATGGTCTGGGGAAGCATATTTATGAAGGAATGCACAGACCTCTACAGGCTAGAAATGGCATCCTGACTGCGCCATTAGGTATCGGGATGAAATCCTTGGACCCATTGTCAGATCATACACTGCTGCAGTGAGTCGTGAGTTCCTCCTGGTGCACGACAATGAGAGAGCGACATCAACGATGCAGGTAGGTGAAGCGACAGTAGAAAACCTTCTCATCCAGCTTAGAAGCCCAGGTGTCGGCAATGCATATAGAAATCAGAAACAGGAAGAGGACCTGGACAGTCGCACTCAAAAAACTTATTTTTTTTTGCCTTTTATTCAAAAATTGGTTTCACACTTCACTGTAGTGCTTAGTCATAGGTACTATTCACAGAAATGAACATAGTATAAATACTTTTTCATTGTGTAACATGTGATTAGAAAATTAACTTTAAATGGTTAATTAGCCAATTAAACTTGATTGGTCACCTGAAATCTACACACATTGTGTGTAACACAAAACAACTGTGAATAATTGATGTGCCCATAAAGAAAATCTAAAATGCATATATATGTGACAAGGGAAAATAAAGTGATGTAAAATAAAATGTAATAAAGTACTAAACCTTTATAAGGCTAGTACTGAACAATTAATAGTGAAAAGCGGAATGTGAAAAGTGTGATGGGGGTAAAATATATATAAACGTGTATGTGCATACATTGCTTTATATATACAAAAATATAAAAATGTAAAAAAAAAAAAATTTTCATTAAATTTGAATTGTTGAAATAATGTGTCAAAAGCAATGTGTTCATAAAATGTATAAAACACATGTAAACATGTGCAAATATATAAAGGAAAGGTCTATATTGTGAAAATGATGAAAAGTGAAAACTTTGCTTTAATCAGAGCCTTTATCTACATTTAGATGGGTGAATACTTTTTCATTGAGTCAAGTGGCTCTAGTAATACAGCAACACACATACTGCAATATATACAGCAATCAATGCCTCTATACATACGTAGTATATATTTACAGAATTGTCAATGACCCATTTCAAATTTCTCTATATGGAGTAAAGTAGTGGGATGATGCTCAGCAGTTTTTCCATCAATTAGCATAATAGATATATTAGTAACCATGTTAATACTCACCTTTATCTACATTTAGATTTTTGCACATCAAATAGGATTGCGATTTTTAAGATTATTATTACTTTTATGCACTATATGTGGGTAATGGTTATACTTATTTCACATAGTACATATATCAATATATAATTAATCATTTTCACAATATAGACCTTTCCTTTATATATTCACACGTGTTTACATGTTTTTTTTATACGTTTTATGCACATATTGCTTTTGACACATTATTTCAACAATTCAAATTTAATTAAAAAATTAATTTTTTTACATTTTTATATTTTTGTATATATAATGCAATGTATGCACATACACGTTTATATATATTTTACCCCCATCACACTTTTCACATTTCACTTTTCACTATTAATTGTTCAGTACTAGCCTTATAAAGGTTTAGTACTTTATTACATTTTATTTTACATCACTTTATTTTCCCTTGTCACATATATATGCATTTTAGATTTTCTTTATGGGCACATCAATTATTCACAGTTGTTTTGTGTTACACACAATGTGTGTAGATTTCAGGTGACCAACCAAGTTTTTTTTTTTTTTTTTTAATAAAATTTTATTGAAAAGAGGGTACAAAACAAAGAATACAAAATCACAAGGACAAAGATTTTTTTCGTGTTAGAATACAAGTCGGGGGAGAGCAGTTATATGACATAAAATGTAGTATGAACAAAGTACTCTTTACAGTGGTTGAGAGAGGCCTACCATTCCCCCTCGGAGGAAGGAGAAGGGGAGGCCTCAACTGGATGGATCTGGTAATAGTAAGGCACCATGAATTTTTTTTTAAAAGGAGCCCTATGATAACATATATCATATAAGAGAAAAAAAAATAGAATGACCGGGGGAGGTGAAAACGGGGAGAGAGGGGGGGGGGAGGAGGGGGAATGATCAGAAGCAGGTATGACTGCTCGCGCATCAGGGGGGGGGGATCCTACATAGATCCAAACTGTCGGTAGAAGATGGTATGTCTCCGCGTGAGGGGGAGAGGGATTGGAATCCGCTGTCCTGTAGTTTAAGGCTTTAGGTTGTGACCAACCAAGTTTAATTGGCTAATTAACCAATTTAAGTTAATTGTCTAATCACATGTTACACAATGAAAAAGTATTTATACTATGTTCATTTCTGTGAATAGTAGCTATGACTAAGCACTACATTGAAGTGTGAAACGCGTTAGCTCCTGTCTGTTCCTGTTGTGGCTTGTATTTTTGTTCACAAGAATTTTTGAATAAAAGGCAAAAAAAGTTTTTGGAGTGCGGCTGTCCAGATCTTCTTCCTGTTTTTGATTGGTGCACGACAATGCCGGCCTCATGTGGTGAGAGTATGCAGCCAGTTCCTGGAGGATGAAGGAATTGATACCATTGAATGGCCCCCACGCTTGCCTGACCTAAATCCAATGGAAGACGTCAAAGACATTATGTTTCGGTCCATCTGAAGCCGCCAGGTTGCACCTCAGTCTGTTCAGGAGCTCGGTGATGCCTTGGTCCAGATCTGGGAGGAAATACCCCAGGACACCATCTGTCATCTTATTATGAGCATGCCCCAACATTGTCAGGCATGCATACAAGAACGTGGGAACTATACAAACTACTGAGTACCATTTTGAGTCGCTGCAATAAAATTCAACAAAATGGACTCGCCTGCTACATATTTTTTTCACTTTGATTTTCAGGGTGTCTTTGAATTCAGCGCTCTTAATCATTTTCATTTCTATCAAACAACGTGGCATCCTTTCACATTATGCAGTCCATATCAGTATAGATATCCAGCATCAGGGGCAGACTGACCATTCGGCCACTCGGGCACTGCCCGAGGGCCCAGGGCCACTAGGGGGCCCCATCAGGGTTGCCAGCCTCAGTAAAACCAGGGACAGTATGTAAAAATGTGTGTTTTTTTTACATCAGTCTCTGAAATGTGCCTTACCGACATCCTTTTGGTCTAAAAATCCTGAAATTATAGCTGCCCCACTTCTCCAGTACCTTCTAGTGCCCCCGGGTAATCTCCTATTGCCCGGGGCCCCATGAGTTGTCAGTCCACCCCTGTCCAGCATGTTTTCAAAGTGTTCCTTTCATTTTTTTGAGCAGTGTATTTGGAATTTTATACAATGTGGTAAGGGAAGCCAGTGAAGATATTGGCAGAGAGGAGCAGCAGTCATGGATAGGTTAGTAAGGTGTATATATCTAGCAGCAGCATTCCTAATAAACTAAAGGGGGATAGCCTGTGTAAAGGTAAGCTAGTGAGGAAGGAGCTGCAGTAGTCAAGGCGGGAAATGACAAAGGAGTGAATGAGTTGTTTTGTGGAGTCGTTCACTAGGAAGTGGCGAATTCTAGAAATGTTGTGGAGGTTAAGGCGGCAAGACGTTGGGGGCTGTTGTAGAGGTCTGAGTCTACGATTACACCCAACACCCTGGTGTGTGTGGAGGGACCAATGGTTGTGCCGGTGATCTCAGTGGTGTATCTAGAAGAATTGGTGCCGTTTGGAGGCAAAGGGTAGTCACACCAAACATTGATTTGATATTGATTTTTCTTCTGTCCACTCACTTTGCATTTTGTAGATTGATAGAAATATACAATTAAAAATAATTTTTTTGAAAGCATTCTTACAGCATTTCTTCACCACACCTGTTGCACAATACTGTACGTGTATGTATATAGATATATATATATATATATATATATATATATATATATATATATATATATCTACTTTCTACTTTTTTAATTGATAAAAATTAACTGTTAACACTTCTTTTTATGATGGCATTCTTAATTTATATACATTTTTCACTCCTGCCTAAAACTTTTGCAATGTGCTGTGTATATACTATATAGTATAAACACAGCACATTGCAAAAGTTTTAGGCAGGAGTGAAAAATTGATATAAATTAAGAATGCCGTCATAAAAAGAAGTGTTAACAGTTAATTTTTATCAATTAAAAAAGTAGAAAGTAGATGAACAGACGAGAAATATTAATATTTGGTGTGACCGCCCTTTGCCTTCAATTCTTCTAGGTACACTTGCACACAGTTTCTGAAGGAACTTGTTGAGTAGGTTGTTCCAAACATCTTGAAATACTAACCTTAAATCGTAGACTGCCTCCAATCCTTTTGTCTCTTCATGTAATCACAGACAGACTTGATGATGTTGAGAAAAGGGCTCTGTGGGAGCCAAACCATGACTTCCAGGACTGCTTGTTCTTCTTTACACTGTAGATAGAATCAAATGAGCAGCTGAAATGTTTAGGGAACTCCAGCCAATCCCTGGGGGAAAGTGCGCGGATGGTTTTTGGGAGCGTGTATAAATAGCCTGGAGCCTGGGAGAGCAGTGTTCTTCCCCAGGAGAAGAGATTCTCAGCCAGAAGGACTGTTGCCCTTCCTACAGTTCAGCTGAAGATTCTGCTAGTCTCATCAAGGTTCCAGCTGTGCATAGCTGGAGGGACATTTTCTGCTGCAAATGGTTTCTTTGAAGATCCAGTTTTGAGGTGAGGAGACTGCATCTAAAGGGAGAAATCCAAGTCCCAGGGACACTGTGAGTACGCTGTGAGTACAGACCTGAGAGAGGGATCCTAGGGACTGTTGGTGCCTAGTATTAAGGCTTGCCTGGCCTGGAACATTGCTTTTTGTTGTCCCAGTGCTGTCTTCTCTATTTCCTACCGCTTAAGGAACTGTTCTGAGAAGAGATTTCAAAGGGAAGAAGGACCTCACATTCCTGTTTAAGTGTTCTGGAGCATCCCACAACTCCCTAAAGTCTTATCCAAGTTATTCCGCAATAAACATTAAACAGGCAACCCCTAGACTGTTTATGTGAACCAAGAGATTGAGTGTTGCCATTTGCACGGCTGCTGTTACACAGAGGAAAAAATACATAGGAAGCAAATCAGCTGCCCCTGTGGAGGAAGCACTACATACATGTTACCACAACGCTATAGCATGAATAGCCTAAGGGGTTGATTTACTAAAAGCAAATAGGCTGTTGACTTTGCAAGGGAATTTTCTCTAGAGTATAGTGAACAAGGTGACTCTCTGCTAACTTCTATCATCCAATCACGTGCAAGTAAAAATGCTGTTTTATTTTTTCTTCAACGTAATTGGTTATTCTTTGCAAAGGTAAATTTCACTACATTTTCTAATCTCTGAAGAAAATTCCCTTGCGAGTGAACAGCCTATTTCCCTTTAGTAGATCAACCCCTAAATGTTGTTATTTTCTTTTAACCCTCTTTATTTGACTGTCCCAATGGGATTCGACTTGGTTAAACAGGTATGTTTTATCCAATATATTCAATTCATAGTGAAGTTCCAACAGAATGCTGTTTATCCTGTTTCCTTTTTATTTATCTATTTTTTAATTGTGAGATGTATGCTATTTTTTTTTTGTGAGCCACATGCCATATCAAAACACTTTAATTTATAATAACGCAATTAAACCATACTAAATAAGATTCAAATTAATTAAAACGAATGCAATAAGCAAACATTCCAGATCCTGCAAAGTCCCGATTCCCAAAGGGAAAATATTACCATTTCATCAGTGGAAATGAAAAGAGCCACCAGGAACTGGGATGGCGTCAGACGTATTTTGCAAAGTCATAGCAATGACTCAAATGGAGCCATACTCATTAAATCAACGTGGATCAGATCAAAACAGCTTTATTAAGAAACATTTCATTTTATGTACATGTTCTTGTGTTTCACAAAACATTTCAATAACATCGATATTATTCATTCTTCATAAATGTAAAATATTTTTGCCGTAAACTTTGTCTAAGATATCCAAAAAGTAAGCAGTGATAAATAGAAGGCATATACAAGTGTTTCTGAGTGTTCTACTATTGAATTTCTATGTTAAAGGGTCACCAAACCATAAAGCAACCCTATAGACACAACCAGAAGTTCTGCAAGGTGAGGGAAAGCCTTTCTTAGGGCTTGTCCACACAAGTGACCAGAGGGCGGTAAAAGCAGGTGGTGGAGCTGCAATTTTAACCGCCCCCACCAAATGCAACATATTCAAGTAAATGGGGTCGCCCTGCAAGAGTTACGCAACCATGTGCATTGGACATGGTTGCGGCATGCTAGTGTGGTCATCAAAGAGTTAAAGAAGGTGGTTAGGAGGAGGTGACACAACACCTCCTCACTTTCTGTCAAATACTCTCTGAAGAGCAATCAGAGATCAAAGCACATGTGAACAAGCCCTTAGACAGGTGCCACAAGTGTCCCATTTGGAAAATGTCTCCTTTCTTTTTTTTCCTGTCCTGGTGGCAACTCGAAGTTTTGGTCTTTCCTTTACTAGCAGTCCCATTAACAATGGTCACCAGGACAAATAGAGAAGATGACTCCTGGGGACACAGACATAAAAAAAAACCTGGCAAGGCTTCCAACTTCTTCTCTCCAAAACTTCAAAAAATGGCTTTAGATGCACTTTAGCAATCAAAATCAGCAAAAGAGACATAAAATAAAATAAAACATCCATACACAGTGTATTGATATTTATCATTCATATTTCTTTCATGAAAGGTGAACAGTGAGGACAATTTTTGTATCAATGCTTGGATTCTCCATTCCCCAAATCTCCCCACCCTGCAATGTCGTATTGGTGAGACATAAAGCTAAACTCTAGGCTCTGGCTTACTTCCATCTTTAATCTGCTGCACACATCATACTGGTCTGTAAAGTACTAAAGCCAGGCACAGCCAAGCAGATAGTATTTTCAAAAACGGGCCAGCAAAAGCAAACCACATATTTCTCTCAATAATGAAAGATTTCTAAATGAATAACTTAGGCATTATAATTAAATCATGCAAAAAAATCTACATGAACACACAAAAAACTTGGTATGAACCTGTCAGATCCTAAAATATGTCAAAGAAACTGCACAAACACCCTGTGGAAACTGCAAGTAACTGTGGTAGTCTTTAAGTCGATTCCTCCTCCTCCCAGTTTTAGACAAAAGACTGATGCCGGTCAGCACTAAGACCTCCCCCCAACACTAAGCACCCACTATCCTTTTACCTTACCCTGCCATTGCCAGAGGATTGGACTTTTTAATATGTGTGGGGAGGGCATAATGCTGGAAGGGATGGGTCTAATGTCACATACACACGATCGGAATTCTCGTCGGAAAAAGCTCTGATGGTTTTCCTGACGGAATTCCGAAGGAATTCGGCTGAAGCTGTCTTGCCTACACATGGTCACATCAAATGCCGATCATTTACAACACGTACGACGGGACTAGAAAAAGGAAGTTCAATAGCCAGTAGCCAATAGCTTCTGTCTTGTAGTTGAATCTGAGCATGTGTGATTTTTGGCATGTCGGAATTGCATACACATGATCGGAATTACCGATAGAAAGTTTTTTCGTCTGGAAAATTGAGAACATGCTATCAATTTTTGGCTGGCGGAAATTCAGACAGCTAAATTCCGATGGAGCATACACACGGTCGCATTTTCTGATGAAAAGCTCTCATCGGTCTTTTTCTGGCTGTAATTCCAATCGTGTCTACGCGGCATTAGTGCCACCTAAGACAGCTTCTATGTACAGCCCTTGCCTGGAATCCAGAAGCTTTTTGTGGGTGGGTGAAAATAAAAAAATAATTTAAAAGTCAAGGTGCATTTTACTGCCTGTGCTTGGAAACTTGGGGCTCTTTGTGGGTGAGTCATAGTGCAAACTAAGGTAAAAGTCAAGGTCCAGTGGACAGCTTCTGGAATCCGGGGGGCTCTTTGTGGGTGGATCATACTGCCATTGAAAGCAGAAGTTAAGGTTTAGTGTGTACAGTCTTTGGCAGGAATATTTGGTCTCTTATAGGTAGGATGCCAACTAAGTCAGAAGTTGAGGTCTAGTATACAGACTTTGCCTGGAAGCCAGGGTCATAATGCTAGCTAAGGAAAATGTCAAGGTCCAGTGTAAGTTTTTATCTGGAATCTATGTGGGTAAGTCATAGTTGCAATGAAGGCAGAAGCTGAGATCCAATGTACAGCCTTTACCTGGAGTCTGTGGGCTCGTTATAGTTAGGTCGTAATGTCAACTAAGGCAGAAAATGAGGTCTAGTGTACAGCCTTTGCCAGAAATCCAGGGGCTCCTTGTGGGTAGGTCATTTTACCAAATAAGACAAAAGTTCATGTCCAGTGTACATCCTTTGCCTGGAATTCAGGGACTTTTTTGTGGTTGGATCATAATGGCATCTAAGACACATGTTGAGGTCCAGTGTACATCCTTAGCCTGAAATCTAGTGGCTCTTTGTGGGTGGACCATGGCACTAACTAAGGCAGACATTGAAGTCTTGTGTACAGCCTGGTCTGGAGTCCAGGGGCCCTTTAGGGAATACAGAAATTAAAGACCAGCATGGGTAATTGCAGTCATCTCAAGGTGACCCCTCTATAAATAAATTATTACCCTATACACTTTTCAAGCTCTAACAGGTTTACATAAAAGTATAATATAATGCTGTTTTAAGCTGTTCTCATCCATTGAAAAAAAAAAACTGCAAATATCAATAGTGAGCTATGTAACAGATTTTGTGGAAGCTTTGTCCTGTATTCTCCAAAACAATATATTTATTTGATTAAGGAAGACTGGAAAAGGAAGACCTATAGGTGAAAACTCTGTAGGTTATATTTTTAATGCTTTTGGTTAGGGTAAGTGTACCAAAGTTGTTTGCCCTTGCTTAATTTCAGTATATAATTTTTTTTATATGAGGTCTGTTCTAAGCTATGTCCTGTACAAGTTTCCTGTCCTGCATTGATGATAGCTAATAAGCTTTTAGCAGCTAAAGACAGGCTAAATTTATGGTTTTATACAGTATATATATGGCATAGTCTGCATGCATGCTTTAAATCAGTCACTGAAAGCAGCTGTTCCCTTTTGTAACTCTTTTCTTCTTTTAATGTTTCCTGTCTCTCACCCACCACTTTACACCAACATTTAGCAAGGAAGAGAAAGATGTAAAAATCATCAACTGAAGTAGTCCTCAGGCTTTCAGCAATCACTATAGCCTGGAGTCAGCCGCTCCTACTTTCGGGAAAAGAGCTTTACAGATTGGCAGTTCTGTAAACCAAATTTAATTATATCATTTTGTAGCCCTCCCTGTGAGTGAGTTATTTACCATGTGTATGCTGCCATGGAGGCGCCAGGAAAACGGAAAACTGAATACTTACCTTTCCGTAATTTTCCTTTCCTGGTGCCTATCTATGGCAGCATACGCCCTCCCTTTCTATAATCCTTAAAGCGGAGGTCCACCCTAAAGTGCACCTTCCGCTCATCGGAACCCTCCCCCCCTCCGGCGCCACAATTGGCACCTTTCAGGGGGGAGGGGGGTGCAGGTACCTGTACAGTACAGGTATCTGCACCCACTTCCGTGATAGCTCTCTGCGGAAAGGGGCGTAGATTACGCCCCTTTCCGAAAGTCCCCCGTTGCCTGCTGGGAAACACACAGATCCCAGAGGCAGCGGGGACCGTCCTTATTGCGCAGCGCGACTCGCGCATGCGCAGAAGGGAACTGGGAAATGAAGCCGAAAGGCTCCACTTCCTGATTCCTATACCCAAGATGGCGACGGCAGCACCCGAGAGACGATCGAGAAATCGGCTTCGGGTGCCGACATCGCGGGCGCGCTGGACAGGTAAGTGTCACTATTTTAAAAGTCAGCAGCTGCAGTATTTGTAGCTGCTGGCTTTTAAAGAAAAAAAAACGCGGAGTCGCGGAGGACTCCCGCTTTAACCTTTGAGTCTAGTTACAAGAATGACGTGTGGGGGGCTGACTTTTTCTTTTATAAGAGTTAAAGTGGCCCTGTGGGTTGGTTGGGAGCAGAGCAACCAACCATGTGTATGCTGCCATGGAAGCACCAGGAAAACACCTTTCTAATAAAGGGGCACTCCACCTACAACTGCCTTCTTATATATAGTGCTTGAGTTCCCAGGTTTGGGAGCTCTGGGTTAGTAAAGCCACAATATTGAAGCAATAAAATCAGCAGTGCAGAATCGCATGTTTTCCCGTACTGCCTTCGAATGCAGTGCCAGCGACTGATGCACCCGGCTGCCATTAATTCTAGTTTTATCAGGCACAATAACTAGCATTTGGCTGTTCCAGTACCTCTAGGTTTTTGTATGTAATACCTGAAAAAGTATGCCACCTTCACCCCAGTGACAAAGTTTACCCCTTGCCCTATATACAGATGGCCACTAGAGGGAGCATTTACAAATCTGTAAGTGAAATATATTAATCAAAATAGGAAACAGCAGGCTAAACAAAAATGTGAAATCTTCTCAAAAATAGATTTATAGCTAAATATTAATACAATAACTCAAAATGTGTACTTACTAAAAATGCACCATCTTTTCCCCTTAAATAAATATCTGTCGCTCACCCTAAGGAGTCCATTACCGACAGCAGTGTTTATTACCCGAGCAAATTATGAAGACTTTAATGGACCTGGTGATTGCTATAGGGAATGACCTTGCCACACTGTGAAGTAGTTATATATAAAAGTGTGTGATTTCTTTATCATTTTTAGCCGGTGTGAATACACAGACGATAACATGGTGCTTTTCACACCTGGATTTGTCAGCGTGAGTTGCAGCTTTTGACACTTCTCCAAAAATGTGTTTCATTTGGTTGTTTGTTTGTGTGTACCTAGGCACATCTATTCAATGTAGAAGATGGGCTCATTTAAACTTACAACAGCAGGCGTTTCACATACTGTAGTTAAAATTAGCAGCTTAATATACAGCGCATAACAGATTGTTAAGGAAAGTGAGTTCTAGTAAAAAGAATTCATGTGATTTCATTTTGGTCTTTGGTTGGACATGAAAAAAAGCAAGGTTATGGTCTAGTAAAACGTGCTCCATTTAGAATGATTACTTAACCTCCCTGGCAGTATGATTATTACATGCTTAAAGCGGTACAATTATTTTGCATGGAAATTTGGTGTTTTATATTGTAGTCCTGTAATTCTAAAGCCCCGTACACACGAGAGGACTTATGTCCGACAGACTTCCGAAGGAGTTCCGTCGGAGTTCTGCCGGAGTTCCGACGGAGTTCTGACGGACTTTTCGGCGGAGCGGACTTGGCCACACACAATCACACTAAACTCCGACGGATTCGAACGTGATGACGTACGACTGTATTCGAATACGGAAGTTCATAGCCAGTAGCCAATAGCTGCCCTAGCGTCGGTTTTAGTCCGTCGGAATAGCATACACACGAGCGGAGTTTTCGAAGGGACCCGGGTCCGGCGGAGTTCCGTCGGGAAAATTTGAAGCATGTTCCATATTCTAAAGTCCTTCGGACTTTGGCGAGTCAAAAGTCCGTTGCAGCCCACACACGATTGAATAGTCTGACGGACTCAGTCCGTCGGACTTTGGATGTTGAAAAGTCCGCTCGTGTGTACGCGGCATTAGGAATAACTCATTTAAATTTGTCCAAACCAGAGTCTAGTAGACATCCCAGGTAGGAAAAAAATGTTAAAAACAAAATCGTAAATTAAAACATAATAAATAACTATAAATAATTATACCAAATAATAATATAATAATAATAATAATAAAAAAGATTATCACATAATGTAATCAAATCAAAAACACTGAAATTTGCTCAGTTGCAGAATTGTCACTGTCATTACTTTCAGTATTTGATGACGGATCTCCCCACAATTCACTATCGCTCAATTCTGCAAGTTATTCTAATTTATTATCGATGTTTTCTAGCTGGTCTAAAACCACTTTTGATGTAAAGGGACCGTTTTGGTTGCTATGGACAATCTCCAGTTTCCAGGCATAAAGAACAGTTTTTATAATATAAAACTACATGCAGGGCACTGGGCAGACCACTAGGGACAACAGGGATGTGAAATAATTTCATACAGCAATGTAATCTGTAAGATTACATTATACTGTATGTAATGTGTGTGTTTCACTTTTTTAATTTGGCGCCGCTCTCCATCCCAGTGCGTCGCAACACTCGCAGGGAATGGAGCTCGGCTCTGTGATACATTGAGCGGAGGACGAGCGGTTCCCGCTTTTGGTTCTGAAATTCCACCCCAAGCCAAACTCGGGAATACCGCCAGAGAGGTTAAAGAGGAACTGCAGTCTGCTCCCATGATTTGTAATAAAAACATCTTTGCCATTCTGAAGCTTCCCTCCAACCACTTTGCATATTATTATATATATACTGTGATTCTGTACTTGCCAAATATGCTGCAGAAATCTCCCTCCACTAAGTCTGGCCGCAGCCATTTTATCTGTAGGCAGCTGAAGCTGCTGCTTGTTTAATTCATGGATTTACACCTACACACAGAGGCACAGTTCAAGCTCTGCAGCCCTGCAGCTCTCATTGGCCCTCCTATGACTCGTCTTCCCTCCATTCCCGGCAAACCCTAACCACTTCTGGAGGATCCTTCCTGGCTGCCCTATATGCTCTGTGAATAGTTTTTACTATCCAGGTCAAGATGGTTCTGCGGGCGCCTCTTTCCCTTTAAATTTTCCAGTAGGTATGATGAAAAGTCTGTCAGAACGCCTGAGTGTAGAAGTAGCCTGGAGATAGGCTTTCAGAACTTTTGGAAAATCCAACTCGTGCAGATCAGCATCTGATTCCGCTGGGAAGACTGGAAGCACTCATTCACTGGAGAGATTAAATATCGATGCCACTTTAGGGACAAAGTAATCCAATGGTCTCAGCACAACCATGTCTGGGAAGAACATGGAATAAGGTCTTGTCCACATGGAGCAGGACTGGGAGACCCTGTATGTGAGGCAGCAAGGTGGTTAACGCCGTGAATGCTGCTCGAAGTTACAGAATATTGGAAACTAGGGCCTGAGTGGGAAATTCCCCTCTGCCCTGTATCTTGAGTTGTTCGCAGGTGGCGCCCCACCCTGCTGCGCTGTTGTTTTTGTGGTAAAATGATCCTTGGCTGCGGCCCTAATTGACAATGCTGTTTAGCATTTGTTTTGTCTACCACCAGAGACACTGGCACATCCGGCTGGTGATCCTGATTGGCTGGGCTAGACAAACTCTCTTCTACTGCATCAGGAAGCCTTGTTGGAGAACTCAGTTTCCAGTGAGCCCAGGGGATCATCAGCATACATGAAGCCATTGTCCTGAGAAGACTCATGCACTGAGATGCTGGCATCACCGTTGCAGCCAATGCCTGTTGGAACTTCTTCCTGATTTTGGGGAGTTTCTGAAATGGCAAAGAAACTCTTTTGGCTGTGACTGAGCTGAGCATGGCTCTGGAGGACCATCAAATGATAATTACAGCTACCTCACCTACAAAGTCCGGCAAGATTTTTATCTCTTCAAGAGCCTTAATGATTTTTTCTCTAGGCAGCTGGTTTTTGATCGCATACTCGCATGGTGTTAAAGCAACAGTGGGCTTATAAGCACCACCTGCCGTAAAGTAAAAATTTCTTCAGTCCATGTCAATGTGTCTATGAAGGATATCATGAAAGGAGGAATAGTCTTCAATCAGACATGTCCCATTCTTGGCCAGTCTGGTGACTGCCACATCCACAGTTGGTGGGTTAGATAAAGGGGCCGCATCCTCCTCCATGAGAGGATACAACTTCTGAAACCTATTGGTTGAGGAGGATTTTCTCTTTTCTCTCCCCCTTTCTCTCATTCCTTCTGAAACAGGCCTCTAATTTCTGTCATAAGAGGAAAGGTAGCTACCTGTTTCTCCTATGGAACCCAAAGGCTTGTTCACACTTGCAGCAGGCTCTGCTATTGCACTGAAAAGCGATCTGTGCTTAGGTCACTTTCAGAGGCATTTGATATTATCATGTAGAGGGGAAAAGTGTTTTTGCTATGAGATTTTCAAAGCACAATTTGCACGCAATGTGTTGCAACTCGCATGGGGGTGTTGTAATACGGTGGTAGATTTATGTGGGATTTTATATTATTATTATACATATGTACACAAACTGTACAAGATTGACCAGGCCAGATTTCAGTTGATAACGGTTGAGTTGTCCGAGCCAACTCAATTCCACATATTATTATTATTCAGGATTTATATAGCGCCAACAGTTTGCGCAGCGCTTTACAATATGAGGGCAGACAGTACACTTACAATACAAATCAATACAGTAGGGATCAGAGGGCCCTGCTCATTAGAGCTTACAATCAAAGGGGACAGATAGTGACTCTGGGCTATGTTAATGTTAATATGCAAGAATGCAAATTAGGGCAGCTTATGACTGCAGCTGTTCACGGCTAGGAGTCATTGTCTGTCACTCTGAAAGACAGAAACAAATCAAAGGCCTAAATGGAAACAGCCAATCAAATTGCTCAACCATTCAGTGTATAGGAGATATAACATGAAGTTCAGATTATTCTCTCTGTGTGCGATATGAAGGCACAGGTCTAGGAAACATGGTACTCTGAAGGCTAGTATATTTATTAGCATTGTCATATTTACTCTTTGGATTTTGTCATCTATTGCAAGACTTTGTTCTGTGTTGGAAGTCAATAAAGTGCATCTCTCTAGAAGAATTGGGTTGCTGCGGAAGTGTACTTACACCATCATTATAATAACTACTAATTAATTATCTACCCACTATATAATATATCACTACATTGGGGCCGTGGCCCGCTCTTTGAAGGATATATCACTAGAGGGGGCGGCCCATTCACTTGGCTGCCCTACGCATGCAAAAAGCTCCTGCTCCTATTTAGGGGCAACCAGCTTCGCACAATGTTTTTAAAAGGCGCATTCTCCCATGTGACAATCACAGCAGAATCGCATCGCATTTGGGGTGCCCTGGAAAGATAAAGGCACCTAATGGGTGTTGTGCAGTGATTGCCACACAATTTAAAATCAGATTGTGTGGTGTATGGTAATACGTTTTCTCCTTCTTTGGAGGAGGTTCTGGATCCTCCTATTCCAGTGCAGCTTTTACTACCTTAATGAATGGTGGTATCATCCCAAAATCAAAGCCTGAACCTTCAGGATCCTCTGCCGAGGAGGAGGTGGTATCTTCTCTCTCTGCCTGGAAGGTTGGCTGTAATACTGGGTCTGGGGAATCAGCCCACCTAATCCGCTGGGCTGGAGTCACCCCTGAAGTGCATAGTACCCCTCTAGTTAGAGAGGGTTAAATGGCTTGGTTTAGACCTGGTGCAGGGCCCACTCTGTACATTCGCTTCTGTCCCTGGTTGTCCGAGATGACCGGAAAATTCTGCCAGGGAGTTGCAGACTACTTTCTTGAGCAAGGTTGACACCTGCTGACTCTCGTACGCATGGTCTCTCTGGCAAGCTGCCTGAAGCAGTTGCTGCAAAGTAGCTTTCCTGGTATAGGGTCATCTTCACATGACCAACATTTGCCTTTCGGGTGCTGAGACCTCAGAGAAGAAGCTGTGTGCTTTCTGTTAAGCATACCTTTGCGCCCTTTGTACTGGGGTCTGCCAGGGCTGCAATAGACAAGAAGGCACACTCATCAGGGCATAACGCACTCTTTTTCCCACATCTTACTTACTCAAAGGTGGCCCCTTACCTGGTATTGCGGTGGTCTTGGTTATGTGGTGTTAGGCTTATGCTAGCAGAAGAACCAAAAGCTGCAAGGGGGACTGCATGGCAACAGAGAGAAATAAGGGAAGCGAGAGAGGGGGGAAAAATACATATATACCCCCTTTTTTAAATTTTATTTTTTTGGCAAAGAGAAACCATAAAAAAAAAGGAATCTGGCCAAATTCTCCCCCCCCCCCCCATTCCCTAGTAATACATTTTTCCTTGTTCCCCCTCCCTTCTATCCACATTACTAGAATAGCAAGACTTACCTGTCATTGACTGTTCTTCAGAATGAGATACTGTCTCTCTGGGTGCCTGAATTGCAAAGGCATCCATTGTCTGCCCATTTGTGTCTTTTAAAAAGAGGACCTGAGAGAGAGAGACTCAGTCCTCCCCCGCCTCTGTTCTAATCAACAAATGGTTAGTACAATTGGAGTGAAGCCAATGCCCATCCACACAAAAGGACACTTTTAAGCTAGCTACACATCATACAATCATCTGCAGATTTTTTCCCTCAGATTTACCAAAACTACACAACATTAGGTCAAACCTTAAAGCCTCGTACACATGGTACGATTTTTGGGCATTTGATTTTTGTCAAAAGGACATGAGCCAGGATCTTGTCTTGCATACTAACGTTATGCAAATTGTCATGCCACAAACACGAACATAGTGATGTACTACGAGGAATTCCATCACCATTTTGGCCCCTTCTGCTAATTTTGTGTTTGGTGAGCATTGATTCCGAGCATGCGTGTTTGTACTTTTGACTTTTGTGTAACGGACTTGTGTACTGACCATCAGAAAATCTGATGTGGAGCTGTCAAAAATGTACTAGCCTGTCATCCAACATTGTTTGGCGGAAAAATTGGACAACGATTGTCAAAAGGAGCTTACTAACGGTAAGAATTTCGAACCACAGTCTGTCAACAGACAGACCCCTTCCAACAATCGAACCATGTGAATAAGGCATAAGAGCCTTAATTTGTGTGCAATCAGGTAGGCCCCTGCAGTACATAGTCCCAGCAAATATAAAGGAAATCAGACAACAAAAGCTGCACAGTGTGTATAGGGTCTTTAGAGACATGAGCGTAAGAAAAAGAAAAAAATGTTTTATAGAAATTGACAGACCTGGAATGAGTTCCATAGGAGAGAAAACATCATGCAGTCCCAGCTGCTGGATCCAGGCCAGACAGCAGGCATGCCACAAGAGGGATATTGTCTCTGATTAGAGAATACCTCTGGCCCAAAAGACCACCAGAAGGGATTCCCCATCTTGTTGGTACGTTTAGCAGCCTAAGATGTGGGACTGCGTGCTGGTAGAGGCTGGAACCCAGACGGATTCTGACATAGTTGGCAGGTAGGGGCTTATCCTGAGTGTAGCGGTCTGTACGTGTTGATCTTTGAGAACAAAAAGGAGAATGGAGGCGGTAGCTCTCAGTCAGAGGTCCTGTGGGTAGATATAATGGCGGAGCTATATCATATGTATGCTGCCATGTTGGCATCACGACTTCAATATTCATAACCCTTGAAATTTTACATTTTGTCATGTGACATCCAAAAACGTAAATGTATTTTATTGGGATTTTATGTGATAGACCAACACAAAGTGGCACATAATTGTGAAACGGAAGGAAAATGATAAATGGTTTTCAAAATGTTCTACAAATAAATAACCGAAAAGTGTGGTGTGCATTTTAATTCAGCCCCCTTTACTCTGATACCCCTAACTAAAATCTAGTGGAACCTATTGCCTTCGGAAGACACCTAATTAGCAAATAGAGTCTACCTGTGTGTAATATAATCTCATTATAAATACAGCTGTTCTGTGAAGCCCTCAGAGGTATGTTAAAGAACCTGAATACAAATGCACGCCACACTTTTCACATATTTACCGTATTTACCGGCGTATAAGACGACTGGGCGTATAAGACGACCCCCTATTTTTCAAGTGAAAACATAGGTTTTGGACAATACTCGTGGTATAAAGGCCCGTACACACGGTCGGACTTTTTGACAACAAACATGCAAATTAGCTGTTTTGGAGCAACATCCGACTGTGTGTACGCTCCATCGGACAAACTTTTTCTGTTTTCATCGGACTTTTGTTGGCTCTGCGAACGGACAAACTTTTTGACAACAGAAGTCCGATGGAGCAAAGTCCGACCGTGTGTATGCAAAAGCATCGGACTTTTGTACAAGGTACAAACACGCATGCTCAGAACCATTGCAAACGATCAGACTACAATACAGAAGTTGACCAAAGGTGGCGCTGGAGTCATTGAACGTCCTCTTTTGAAGTGGCGTCCGTACGTTGTGACGTCACCACGTTCGTGTTTGTTGTCAAAAAGTCCGACCGTGTGTATGCAATACAAACTTGTGGACAACACACTTTGTACAAAAGTCCACGGAAAAGTTTGTACAAGTCCGACCGTGTGTATGGGGCTTAAGACTACCCCCCTTCTAAGGCAACACCATTTTAAAAAAACATTAGAACGATTAAAAAATACAAAGCAAGAATGCCAACTACTCATCCGCCATGCTGTGATATGTCATAAAGTAAATCAAACAATAATAACACAAACAGAGATCTATTGAATGCCACAACTCTGGAAAGTAGAATTTTTCACTAACCACACCTATACCACTTTTGGGTTACATTCTATGGGAATTGTCCACCAAAATGCATTTAATAACCCCCCTGTCATATGTCCCAGATTTACCTGTCCCTCTTGGGTGCCTGAGACCTCAAAGGCAAATAGCAGGATGTATAGTAGTTGGAGATCAGTGAATGGATTTACCCAGGGAAGTATGGTGAGAGGTGTATTATTTTAATGAATAAAACGCCTGCTTGGATTGGCAGAGGCTGTAGCATCATCAGCCCTTGCCTCTCTCTCTCTCTCTCTCTCTCTCTCAAAGCCAATCCGAGCAGGCTACTCTATGTAGCCTGCTCGGATTGGCAGTGGTTGTTACTCCAATCCAACCAGGCTCTGTATTCATTAATAGAATACATCGCTCACCGGGATTGGCTCAACGGCGTATACTGTTTGTTGCTGAAGCCACATACAGTATTAGCAGACATTTGGGGGCTGACATCCATCGGGCAGCATTGTATACCTGTATACCCGGCGTATAAGACGACCCCCAATTTTTGGGCATTTTTTTTAAGTGTAAAAGGTAGTCTTATACGCCAGCAAATACAGTATTTGTAAAAAAATGTGAAAACCATTTATCATTTTCCTTCCACTCCACAATTATGTGCCACTTTGTGTTGGCCTGTCATATAAAATCCAAATAAAATACATGTGGAAAATGTCAAGGGGTATGAATAATTTTTCAAGGAACTGTAACTTTTCCGATTTCCACAACTGCTACTGGCCAGTGTCTCAAAGATTTTGAAATTATAGCCAGCAGGGCAACTAGCATTTTCAAAATGAGATCAGCCTCCAAATCATCTACATTTCGGACAACAGTCCAAAATGGTGGAGGCCTTTTCCAAATTTATATCAACCACAGTGTACAAGATTGGTAACCTCTACAAGGGACATATTATTTTATAACACCTGGACTGGCCATGTGATAGCAGCAGACAGACCCTCCCACTTTGTACCCCCTTATCTGAGGAATTTACTCACCCAAGTTTATAAAGCTGAGAAACATGATGGAATCTTGCAGAGCTTTGCTGAGAACCCTTAAAATATTTATTTTCTGACCTTCCTCTCATAAAGCTGGTACTCCCAGTGCAAGCCTAATTTCAGCTGGCATGTTGCACCTCAATATAAAGATAGATTTAAAGCAATTGCACTAGCTGAACATGTTTACTGACTTTTGAAGGAATACATAATTGAATTGTCAATGTGAAGGCTTCACAAAGGAAGGTTACAGAAACCCCCTGACGTATGTTTCTATTCACTTGTGTCAAAATAAAAAACATAACAATAAGAAACATTTTGGTGCTGTAAAATTGACATTTTGATCAGTAGCAGGACTCTGTGATCATGTCTAACCAAATATGAATCCAGCACTGAAGATATGAAGAGGAATTCAAGAGGCAAAATGTAGACGCTATTATTACCAGCGGCTCTCGGCTTTCGCAAGGTCTCCTCCAACTGCTCCAGATTTCCCACTGGCGTCCATTTCAAGCACCATATCGAGTATATCATATAATACAAGTATAGTAAAATTGTACTATGGTATTTATTATTTATAGCTTGTGTTAGACTAAACAGAAGAGGTCCAATTTTGGATGATCAATCCACACTTAATATAAAAGAAACCATCAGGGAACAACTGAGTGGGGTATGGGGGCAAGAGGGCAATTGCCCCTTTTCCCCCAGGCCAGTACTAATGAGATATGTTTGACTGGTGTCCCTGTTAACATTCAGACTCTAATTGTAGCGGGACTCACAGTCAGTGACCATGATGGCCATAATATAGCCATCTGTTCCCTGTTTATACCTTCAAGCACAGTGTCTCCATAAGAAATCACTTGGGGAGGTCTGGGCTGGGAGACATTTGCCCTAGGCAGAAACTAATAAGATATATCGGACTTGAATAGATTCATCAACATCTACTTACTCCCCATTTATGACTTTGATCATATCATCTCCATATATATGAAAGCCCCAGGTGAGGAATGGAGTGGGGGACATTCCCCCCGGGTTAGCACTAATAGGATAAGTTGGACTTGAATAGCGATTCTTCAACATTATGATGTTGATTAGCGAGAGACCCACAATCAGTGCCACTTATTGGCCATTATATAGTAACTATCTGTACCCCATTTACAACTTCAATCACATTGCCTCCATATATAATAAAGCATTAGGGGAGGACTGGGCTGGGGGCATTTGCACCTGGACAAGCACTAATAAGATATGTTTTACATGAATAGAGATTCTTCATCAAAAAGACATTGATTAGAACCCACAGTCAGTGGCACCTGTTTGCCATTATCTATCTGCTCCCTTTTTATGACTTTAATCACATCTCCATATACAAGAAATCACTAGTGAAGGACTAGGTCGGGGGGCATTTGCCATCCCCAGCAAGAACTAATAAGACATGTTGGACTTGAATAGAGATTTGTCAACATTCCGACATTGTTTATAGCAGGACCCCCAGTCAGTGCCAAAAGCTGTCCAGTATACATTATAGCTACTGGTTTCCGTTCAAACCTTATATCACCGCGTATCCATATGTAGCAGATAACCACCCAGGGAGGAATGAGCATTTGCTCCCCACAGTCAGAAATAAAAGGAATATGGCTGCAATTTGCCTTTAAAGACACATCCACCTTTTGCAAAAATGTAATAAATTCACCCACGTTAAACGGTCCTTTACACCCCTAAATTAATCTATGCCCTCCTCCTTTCTCCAGGCTCTGCTCCCGGCCACCAGTGTTGCTTAGGCTATAATGATATGTTCCTGCTTCCACAACCTCCAAGGATATCCATGCTATATTTCCCAGGAGACTGATGGGTGGACTTATAGCGCATTATCAGGGGCCAGCTGCAAGAAACTGAGAGACAGCCGGTGCTCCCTAGGAAAGAAGAGGGTGGCGGTGCCAGGCCTGGCTTGTGGCATTAGTGCAAAGACTCACAGCAGGACAATGCTGGATTTGCTAGGCAGGTGAGTATGCGAATCAAGGTCAACCCAGCATAACATATAAGAAAGGGGGGTTTCAGTGAAGGCCCTCCTTAATAAAATAAAAAATGTGCATTTATAAAATTTTTGCACTCAAGCCTGCAGTGCATTGCAAACTCAAACAGTGCCTCCCAAGTGCAGTCGCTTGCATTGTTTCCTCCCAGCCCAAGGTCTGTACAGTGATATGGACAACTTAGTATGGGGCTGGAGGGAGTAAACAATGAACTGCAAGTGCAGTGATGTCACTGTCCTGCTGCTAGCATGATCTGTAATGGCAGAGGGGATCAATCCCTGTAAATGGAAAACGTAGCTCTATTAAAAATAAAAAAGACCCTGGATCCTGCAGGGAGAAGCATCCCAACATTCTGGTAAAAGGGGGGTAGGGGAATCAGTTTGAGGAGGGAGCAAGGCGTGGGGGGGTATATACTTTTTAAAAGGAGGAGTATACCTTTAAGATGGCCTTATATTGTACGTTTTTGATTGACAGCCAGACTAAAGGGAAGTGTTTTCGGCTGACCCGCCCATTGTATAATTATTGGTTAAGATGATAGATTATGGCTTTCAATTGGGCAATGTCAAGTCTATGGCATTACTGCAGACATCACTACAGAAAATTGATCCCGAGGAGGACAAAGATTTGAAAACCTTGTCAGATAACTATTGTTTTCATAAAATGATATGAGGTGTCTGCTACTTCTTCCTGCTAGATTGTTATTCCTCCTCCTTGCTGGATAAACTTGCATGCTTGGGGCAATCTAAGGGTACATGCCAGTGACAGTCCGCTCAGCAGGTTGAATCCTCACCTTCATATGTCTATAGCCAGTTTTCTCGGCTTGATCAATGGCAATTTTACTGTGTATGGCTAGTCTTAGATAGACATGTGTCTGTGTATGTAGCATAGTGTCAACTGACAACATATTAATCACAGTGGAACACCAGCGAGTGATGCTATATAGGCGGAGAGAGATCATAATAACAGGCAGAGCATTTAAGCACAATGTAACAGGCAGCAAAAAATCTCAGCTTAACGACCCTCGGCAGTTTTTCTCTCAATGACATCTGGTAGAAAATATTCTTGTGGAAGTGATGTGGAAGCTTGCTGTCGCTTTCAGAAGGGCGGATTGGCCTTCACTCTGATGATGTTCTATTACGGAGACATTTCAGTGGAGCCTGTAATGACAGAATAATCCCGTATTACATAATGGACACCTCCCAACCATCTGAGATCAGAAAGACACATTTACAGCTGAACTCCAGGCAAATATAAAAGGCACAAAATATTGCAGCACATTACATTATTTTTTTTATTTTTTTTATAAATACAGAACGTGTAGGCTACTAAATTTGACTGGGCATTAAAGAGAATCTATAATTCTTTTTTTTTATATATAGTTCTGTCTCCTAAGGGTTAAAGTGATTGTGAGGGTTAATTTTTTTTTAAACAATAACAAACATATCATACTTACCTCCACTGTGCAGCTCGTTTTGCACAGAGTGACCCCGAACTTCGTCTTCTGGGGTCCCCTGGCGTTTCTCCCAGTTCCTCCTTATAAGGATTAACAAGTCTCCATTTTGTTATACTGTCATCCATTTTAGACTTTGTATGACCAAGCTAGAATTCTAACTACTAAGACATAGATGCTTGCTATTTGGAAAATATGCTGTTTTCTTAGAATGCCCTTGGCCGCGAGAGTTTGTACAGAGAAAGCCAAGATATGCAACTATCTTATATTCTCTTAACTGCATCTGTGACCTAGAACGTCTGGACCACAGACTATTAGCACAATGTTGTTGAATATCGTAGTCTTATTCTTATCTCGTGTGAAGGTTAATGACGTGCTTTGCCATGAAGACAATTTCTGCTTATTTTGCTAGTTCTGTCAATAAACCTGTTACTAGGAAAAGTTTGGTGTATAGCTACGAGCGGATCCCTGATTGGCTACTCCACAGGGCGCCACCCCAACTGTTTCAGCATATAACCTGTTGTATTCAAAACATTAAATCGTAATCATTATTCACGTACATCTCGTGTATGTGCCTTGATTATCTCACCGGTGAATGGGACTCCCAAGTTTATCCAGACCACGGCCTAGGCGAGATAGGAAGAGGGAAATCGAGCACCTAACAGAGCAAGGACCTATCTTTACACTCCTCATATCAGATAACCCCCTAGGAGAAGCGCTCTCCCTAGGGGGTTACCTTGCGGGCATGCTCCCGAGTCCAGCATTCATGCCCATAGCCACCGAATGTGTGACTCACCCCCGCCCCCCTGGCGCATGCATCATTGGATTTGATTGACAGCAGTGGGAGCCAATGGCTGCGCTGCTATCAATCTATCCAATCAAGAGCCGAGAACCCCGGGCAGACAGGCAGCATGTCCCCGCCGGGGCAAGTTCCAAGGCTCAGGTAAGTAGAACGGGGGTGGGTCACTGCCAGGTGTTTTTTCACCTTAATGCATAGGATGCATTAAGGTGAAAAAACACAGAGGTTTACAACCCCTTTTAAAGTACATGTGGCACTTTGCCTCCTGGTTCCAAGTGTTTTCTAACCCTAGTTATGAGGTTACAACTTGCTTCCCTCCCCTCCTGCTGTATTCCTCTTGCCATTGCTGGTTTTGTAAAAGTGCTCACAGCTGAGACAAGCAGTAGCTATGAATCAGTTTGTGAGGGAACCATCTAGTGCCCTGCTTGAGTGGTTCCGTCAAGATATAGCTTCCTCCAGTCTGGAGCCAGGAACCAGATTTTATAGCTGACCATCCAAGACTATACGGCACTAGCTTAAATGCAAATTGGAACTCCCTTTATTGAAAACTCACACATAATATATAGCACACCAGATCAGTTGAGAGCCTAATCACATTATCGTATGCAAAGGAAACTGTATACTGGAATATAATTAAAATAACTAAGCAACAGCCAACATAAACAGTATGCTAATTAAACAACTAGCCTTGATTAGTCAGGGGAGGACCCGACCATACGGCAACAAGTCTACAACAAAGTACATTACATATTATCATAAGTATAAACACAGAGATGAGCATACAGACAAAAACAGTAGTTGACTCAATTAACAATGGGCGAAAGACACTCAACACATAACACATTAAACAGATTATATCAGGAAACCCCAGCATCAGGTTGCTTGAGTTGATTATATTAACATCAGCTCTGTGTCTCAAAGTTCATTGCTGGTTTGAGGCTTAGAGATTCCAAATATGTATATGGATCCTCCAGGTCCCAGAGTCTGTGTATTTTGGGGAAACATGGACTTAAATTCAAAGCAATACCTATATATGGAAGTGTGTCTCCAGGGACTTAATAGATTAAAGGTGTTATTATAACCTGATATATAAGTGACAAGGTGCAATATGCTATTTCAATAAAAGAATATGTAGGTAAAAATTGAAAAATGTGTAAATAAAATTATTTGTCACATTGATAGATATTTGCCAGCGTGCTGGCTGTGAAATGAAATTATGTGCAAAACCATAAATAAGTGATCACTTCTTATCTGAAACATATAAATACCCAAAACATATAAAGTGCTGCTGCTAAGTCTGCTTAATATATAGTGACAAGTATGAAATATGAACGCAGGTTTACCAAACTATAAAAATTTAAAGTGCACAAATGTGACAGTAGAATATGCATGCAATAATAAAATACACAATAAATATATGATAGATATCAGTACATCAAATGGAACATGCCAAAAATGGGAGTGAAAAAAGTGAAAAAAATTAAAAAAGGTAAAAATGGAAATATTGAATATTAGTCCAAGCAAATAAAAATGTATAAAAAAAGTATAAAAAGAATATATATGGAAAAGAGCAAGAAGTCTCTGGTGCAGTGCGGTAAATGTGGTTTTTTCCGTGGATAAAAGGAGGGGATGTGATAGATTCAAATCTATTCTTCATGCATTGTGGACACTTCTAGGTTGTACTCTCACCAGAAAAGTAACCCCATCCGGGGAGGATCAGCCTTCACAGTATGAGCTACTGTGTCGCTACTGTGTCCCAAGAGGAACTACGGTCCTTTCTCCTCTACTGCCACTTTCAGCAATGTCTTCTCTCTACTTCCTCCCGGCTCACCTCTCACCCAGAACTTCCTGTCTGTACCTGACATCACCTGTGATGTCAGGTACAGACAGGAAGTTCTGGGTGAGAGGTGAGCCGGGAGGAAGTAGAGAGAAGACATTGCTGAAAGTGGCAGTAGAGGAGAAAGGACCGTAGTTCCTCTTGGGACACAGTAGCGACACAGTAGCTCATACTGTGAAGGCTGATCCTCCCCGGATGGGGTTACTTTTCTGGTGAGAGTACAACCTAGAAGTGTCCACAATGCATGAAGAATAGATTTGAATCTATCACATCCCCTCCTTTTATCCACGGAAAAAACCACATTTACCGCACTGCACCAGAGACTTCTTGCTCTTTTCCATATATATTCTTTTTATACTTTTTTTATACATTTTTATTTGCTTGGACTAATATTCAATATTTCCATTTTTACCTTTTTTAATTTTTTTCACTTTTTTCACTCCCATTTTTGGCATGTTCCATTTGATGTACTGATATCTATCATATATTTATTGTGTATTTTATTATTGCATGCATATTCTACTGTCACATTTGTGCACTTTAAATTTTTATAGTTTGGTAAACCTGCGTTCATATTTCATACTTGTCACTATATATTAAGCAGACTTAGCAGCAGCACTTTATATGTTTTGGGTATTTATATGTTTCAGATAAGAAGTGATCACTTATTTATGGTTTTGCACATAATTTCATTTCACAGCCAGCACGCTGGCAAATATCTATCAATGTGACAAATAATTTTATTTACACATTTTTCAATTTTTACCTACATATTCTTTTATTGAAATAGCATATTGCACCTTGTCACTTATATATCAGGTTATAATAACACCTTTAATCTATTAAGTCCCTGGAGACACACTTCCATATATAGGTATAGCGCCAGATCTATTCATAGCAACCCCCAATCTAACATTCTCCACCCTACCAGGTGGATACTAATAGAGGCAGCTCCTACCTATTTCACTTTTTATTTATTTATACTTACATATAAGCTCCATAGCGCAACCTACCACCCCTGTTCCCTAAATTCAAAGCAAGACCACTCTAAGCCCTTGTACACACGGTCGGACATTCTGACAACCAAATCCAGTTGTCAGAAAATCCGATTGTACATAACGTGATGACGTTATTTCGTTACGACGGGACTACGTTCAGGCTAGTAGCCAATAGCTTTGGTCTAGGAATTTGATCTGAGCATGTGTGGCACTTTGTCCGACGGAGCAGGCTACACATGATCGGAGTATGTCCGATCGGAGCATTTTGACGGAAAATTTTACGGACAAATTGGAAAACTTGGTCCGTCGGATACTCCGACGGAAACAGTCCGATGGAGACCACACACACACAGTCGGATTATCTGACAAAACGGTCCGATAGGACACATTCCGTCAGAATCTCCGACCGTGTGTACAAGGGCTAAGAGTCTCCCAGGCATACACTTCCCAAAGAGTAGTGTTCCCTTAAAAACCAGGGCCAGTAGTCAGCAGACAAGAGGCCACCCTGCAGTCCTCTCCAAAAGCCCCTGTTCTGGTTGGGTCTGTCACACAGTTGTCTCCTTTATGGCTGTTGTTGGATTGATTGTGTCAATATCTAGGGTTAGAAAGCACTAATGCCCCGTACACACGAGCGGACTTTTCAACATCCAAAGTCCGACGGACTGAGTCCGTCAGACTATTCGATCGTGTGTGGGCTGCAACGGACTTTAGCTTCGCAAAAGTCTGACGGACTTTAGAAATGAAGCATGCTTCAAATTTTCCCGACGGAACTCCGCCGGACCCGGTCCCCTTCGAAAAATCCGCTCGTGTGTATGCTACTCCGACGGACTAAAACCGACGCTAGGGCAGCTATTGGCTACTGGCTATGAACTTCCTTATTCGAATCCAGTCGTACGTCATCACGTTCGACTCCGTCGGAGTTTGGTGTGATGGTGTGTGTCCAAGTCCGTTTGGTCGAAAAGTCCGCCAGAACTCCGTCGGAACTCCGGCGGAACTCCTTTGGAAGTCTGCCGGACATAAGTCCTCTCGTGTGTACGGGGCATTAGAAACATCATACAAAGTACTACATGTATCATGTATTTTGTCCCATAGGACTAGTAAACCCCACTGCTGCACTCTTAGCATATATATATATATATATATATATATATATATATATATATATTGTGAGGGGGTTAGCTCGGCAGCGGGTGTGTGTGACCCCCTGGATGGGTTCACAACACAAAATTAGGCACAGCAGACAGCGTTGTAGGTGCAAAAAACAAAAGATGCGGTTTATTTGTGCTACATGCAGTGAAACATATAACAGCCAAACAAAAATAAAACATGAAAATAAATCCTGGTCAGCTTGACCTCTAATTACACACTTAGATTCCCTGTCTACCAACTGAGTGCAGCCTTGTGCTGCACCAGTCCCTGTCTCTGTTGTAGAGGTTTGCCACACAGGCGTTAACTCACCGCACAGAACAGGTGTCACACTCCCCAGTCTATACAACACAAAACTGGTTCCAGGATGGAGCATCTCCCTAAGCATGCTGGGGTTTTTTGTAGAGGTCTTCCCCTCTAATTATACAAGTCTGCATAAAGCCTGAATCTAGGGCACACATATTTCCCATCCTGGATACAACCAGGTGACTTTACCTGCGTGCTGCCACATACCCCCCCTCTTGTTTCAACCTTGGGGTTGTAACACAAGCAGTCAGACATGCATGTATCCGAGACAAAGCATCCACATTCCCCATTTTAACACCAGGGCGATGCTTAACTGTAAAGTTAAATTCTTGTAGGGCCAGGAACCACCTATTTACCCTTCTATTGGTCTCCTTGTTCTGAGCCATCCACTTTAAAGGAGCGTGATCAGTCACCAGGTCAAAGTGCCTACCTAGCAGATAGTACCGAAGGGAATCTAGAGCCCACTTCACTGCTAAACATTCCTTCTCAATCGTGGCGTAATTTACCTCATGGGACTTCAACTTTCTGCTGAGGTAAATGACTGGGTGCTCTTCCCCGTTCCAGACCTGGGATAACACTGCTCCTAACCCAACGTCTGATGCATCAGTTTGTACAACAAAGTCCTTAGAGAAGTCTGGTGAGTACAACACTGGCTGGCTACATAAGGCTGTTTTTAAGGACTGAAATGCTTCTTCAGCCTCTGGGGACCATTTAACCATGACAGACTCTTTCCCTTTTGTCAGGTTGGTGAGGGGCACAGCCTGAGAAGCAAAATGGGGAATGAATCGTCGATAATAGCCAGCGATTCCCAAAAAGGCTCGTACCTGTTTCTTGCTGTTGGGACGTGGCCAACTCTGTATGGCCTCGACTTTATTGACTTGGGGTTTTATCACCCCCCTCCCAATAGTGTACCCAAGATATTTGGCCTCCTCCTGTCCAATGGTACACTTCTTTGGATTGGCCGTAAACCCAGCTTCCCGGATAGAGTCTAGGACTGCTTGTACTTTTGGCAAATGTGAGACCCAGTCTGTGCTATGGATAATCACATAATCCAAGTAAGCTGCAGCATATTTCTGATGGGGCCTCAGAATCTTGTCCATTTTCCACTGGAATGTTGCCGGTGCATTCTGTAACCCAAACGGCATTCTCTTATATTGGAATGCCCCATCTGGGGTTACAAACGCAGTTTTCTCCTTGGCCGACTCGGCCAGGGGAATTTGCCAATACCCTTTGGTGAGATCAAGAGTTGTCATATATCGGGCTGTTCCCAGCCGGTCAATCAACTCATCTATACGGGGCATGGGGTAGGTGTCAAATTTTGTAACTTTATTCAATTGTCGAAAATCGTTACAAAACCGCCAGCTCCCATCAGGTTTGGGCACTAGTACGATGGGACTGGACCAGTCACTCTGGGACTCCTCTATCACACCCAATTCCAGCATCCTTTGAACCTCCCCACGTATTGCCTCCCGTCGGGCCTTTGGTATTCTATAAGGTTTTAGTTTTACCCTTTCTCCTGGCGGGGTGATAATGTCATGCTCTACGCCAGATGTTTGTCCCGGCAGCTCAGAGAAAATCTCTTTGTTACGAAGTACAAACTCTTTAACCTCCTGTTGTTGGGGTTTCGATAAGGTGTCTGCTATTCCAACCTCAGGAACTAAGCAATCAGGCTGTGCTTGTGACAAAGTCTCTGCGACTAGGGATTCCCTATCCCTCCAGGCTTTCAGCAGATTGACGTGATAGATCTGCTCCGGCTTTCGCCTTCCTGGCTGTCTAACCCTGTAGTTCACCTCACTAATTTTTTCAATTACTTCATATGGACCTTGCCATTTGGCCAGAAATTTGCTTTCAACCGTAGGGACTAGCACCAAGACCCTATCCCCTGGGGAAAAAGTACGGGTCTTGGCCCACGGTTGTACACTCTCTGCTGTGCTAACTGCGCTTGGGTTAAATGTTCCTTTACAATTGGCATTACCTGTGCAATTCTATCTTGCATCAGGGCGACATGCTCAATCACACTCCTGTGAGGAGAACTCTCATTTTCCCAAGTTTCCTTGGCGATATCCAGCAGCCCTCTTGGGTGTCTCCCATAGAGCAACTCGAAGGGTGAGAAACCCGTAGAGGATTGGGGTACCTCCCTAATGGCAAACATCAGATAGGGTATTAGACAGTCCCAATTCTTTCCATCTCTATCCACCACCTTCTTTAACATTTGTTTTAGGGTTTTGTTGAATCTTTCAACCAACCCATCTGTTTGGGGGTGATACACAGATGTACGCATTTGTGTTACTTTGTACAACTTGCATAGTTCTTTCATAACCCGGGACATAAAGGGTGTACCTTGGTCCGTAAGCAGTTCCTTACAAATACCCACGCGGCTAAAAACAAGAGATAGCTCTTTGGCTATGGTTTTGGCCGAGGTATTTCGAAGAGGAATTGCTTCCGGAAAAACGGGTGGCATAGTCCAATATAACCAAAATGTACTGATGCCCCCTAGCAGACTTCATTATCGGACCTACCAAATCCATTGCGATCCTCTCAAAGGGGACCTCAATGATAGGAAGAGGTACCAGCGGGTTACGGAAATGTGGCATAGGTGCCGACTTCTGACACACAGGGCAGGAGGAACAATAATTTTCTGTTTCCTTCATGACCCCAGGCCAATAGAATCTCTGCAATACCCTCTCTCTAGTTTTCCCGGTCCCCAGATGACCTCCCAGAATGTGCCCATGGGCCAATTCTAACACCAACTTCCTGTAAGGTTTGGGCACCACAAGTTGCTCAATGGTTTCTTCTGCCCTTTGAGCCACTCGATACAGCAGGTCTCTTTCCATAGTGAAGTACGGGTAAGTGCAAATCTTATCTGGGTTCACTAACTCGCCATCTATTTTCACCACATTTTCCTGTGCCTTTATTAGGGTGGGGTCTTTTAACTGTTCTGTGGCAAAATTTTCCCTGTGAACCTCAAGATCCGAAAACTCCACAGACGGCATGTTTTCATCTGAGGATGTTGGCTCCTCCCCAGTTTATCTGCATTTTCTGGGTCTCCATGGCTTACCCATTTTTGGATGGCAGTAGGAAGAGCTCTCAGGAAACGATCCATAACAACACGTTCCACAATGTTTGGTGCGGTCAAAGTCTCTGGCTGCAGCCACTTCCTGCTCAGGTGAATGAGATCATACATTTGAGACCTGGGGGGTTTTCCAACCTGAAAAGTCCAATTATGCACACGCTGAGCCCGGACGGCCAGGGTAACACCCAGCCGTGCCAATATTTCTGTTTTTAGCACCACATAGTCTTTTGCTTGGTCAGGCTCTAGGTCATAATAAGCTTTCTGCGATTCCCCAGTTAACAGAGAGGCCACCAGTCCAGCCCATTGCTCCTTAGGCCACTTTTCCCTTTCAGCAGTCCTTTCAAATGTGGTCAAAAACACCTCCGGATCATCCTCTCCAGTCATTTTTGTCAGTAAACGGCTCACACCAAAGGATGAGGTATCATTGTAACCACTTGCCTCATTGGTCTGCGGATGTTGCTGTATTAATGTCTCTATTTGCTGTTGAAAACACTGCTCTTGCTTCTGCAACAGGTCTATGAAGCGGGCTTCAGATTGCTGCTGGGCTTGTTGCTGAGCTTCCAGACTCTGCAGGTGAGCTTTCTGCTGAGCTTCCAGACTCTGCTGGTGAGCTTTCTGCTGAGCTTCCAGACTCTGCTGCAAAGTTGCATTTGTCTGCTGCTGGGCTGCAAGGCTCTGTTGTTGAGCTGCAAGGCTCTTTTGTAAACCTGCATTTGTTTGCTGCTGATTTGCATTTGCTTGCTGCTGGTTTGCATTTGCTAGAGCCAGCTGTCTCAGTATCTCCTCCATGCTGGCCTTAAAAAATAAATAAAAAAAAAACTGCCAAAATTCTCCACCAACTGTGAGGGGGTTAGCTCGGCAGCGGGTGTGTGTGACCCCCTGGATGGGTTCACAACACAAAATTAGGCATAGCAGACAGCGTTGTAGGTGCAAAAAACAAAAGATGTGGTTTATTTGTGCTACATGCAGTGAAACATATAACAGCCAAACAAAAATAAAACATGAAAATAAATCCTGGTCAGCTTGACCTCTAATTACACACTTAGATTCCCTGTCTACCAACTGAGTGCAGCCTTGTGCTGCACCAGTCCCTGTCTCTGTTGTAGAGGTTTGCCACACAGGCGTTAACTCACCGCACAGAACAGGTGTCACACTCCCCAGTCTATACAACACAAAACTGGTTCCAGGATGGAGCATCTCCCTAAGCATGCTGGGATTTTTTGTAGAGGTCTTAATGAGCCCACTTACTTCAGCTGGGCTCATTAACTCTTCCCCTCTAATTATACAAGTCTGCATAAAGCCTGAATCTAGGGCACACATATTTCCCATCCTGGATACAACCAGGTGACTTTACCTGCGTGCTGCCACAATATATATATATATATATATATATATATATATATATATATATATTTCCAGTTCTCACTGCGAACACACATCACCTCCTGACTAAGGCTTGGCTCACATCTACAGGTGCAGACAAGCATTGACACGTTTCAGCGCGTTTTTCATGCATTCCCACACACGACATGTAGGGCAGTCCGTTCATTTCAATGGTTTGCCCTACACACAAGAAACATGGATAAGAAATGCCTGACTTTTTGCCAAAAATGCAATGCACTGTTTGCAAACACCCACATTTGCAGCAGAGGGTACCCTTAATAATTCATGATTATGCCATGCATTTTCTAAAGGGCAAAGCATAGGTGTGAACCTAGCTTTGTGGAGAAGGCAGGAGGGAGAAGGTTTATGTAGTTCTATCTAAGTGTGTTAATGCTGATCCTCCATTTGATAAAGTTAGTAAGCTTTATCACCCTAGGACAAAAAGTGCTGTAATGGCAAAATCATCAGATATAAATAAAACAATTAAAGCCTGAAAAAAACTAAAGTTGTCAATGCATCTAATGACTGGCCAGCTGCCACATATTTTATTTTTAGTCTTGGGGTTAGATATGCTTTTAGTAATCGAAATTAACCCAAACATTGTGTATAATAATCTCATTAGTAGTGGCAACAACTCCACAACAAAAGATAATGGCATTTTGACCATGTTAAAATGTATGTATAGCCAAAATGTCTTTGTAGCTTCGATCTGAGCAGGGAAAAACATAGAAACTTGGTCAGGTTTTTATTGTTGTCCGTCACCCTGTTCACCCTCCTTATTTGTTCTGTTGACCTATGTCAAAGAAGAAGAAAGGGATGGGAAATATCCAATTTTGGAGTTGTCACCAGAAAAAGAGGTAAGGGGAAATCCTTCAAATGGGAACCCTGTTCTGGTGACAACTGTCTATGAGAAGAATCCTCCTCATTTCGTAGACATTTTCTTTTTGCTCCCTGTTGTAGATTCACTCTCCCTATTTGTTCTGTTGACCATTATCACAGTAGCAAAAAGCGATGGGAAATCCAGAAGTTTAGAGTTGTTAGGAGAACAAAAGGTGAGGGGAAATCCTTAAATGGGGAACCCTGTTCTGGTGACAACTGTCTATGAGAAGAACTCCCCTCATTTCATAGACATTTACTTTTTACTTCCTGTTGTAGATTCACATGCTCTATGTGTCCTGTTGACTATTGCCTCAGAGGCAGAAAGTGATGGGAAATCCAGAATTTTAGAGTTGTCATCAGAATAAAAGATGAGGGAAAATCCTTCAATGGGGAACCCTGTTCTGGTCACAACTGTCTATAAGAAGAATCCCTCTCATTTTGTATAGGTTTTCTTTTTACTTTCTTTTGTAGATTCATGCTCTCTATTTGTCCTGCTGACCATTGCCACAGAGGCAGAAAGCGATGGTAAATCCAGAATTTTAGGGCTGTCAGCAGAACAAAAGGTGAGGAGAAATTCTTTAATGGGAAACCCTGCTCTGGTGACAGCTGTCTATGAGAAGAATCCTCCTCATTTCATATACATTTACTTCTTACTTCCTGTTGTGGATTCACATGCTCTATCTGTCCTGTTGACTATTGCCACAGAGGCAGAAAGTGATGGGAAATCCCGAATTTTAGAGTTGTCACCAGATCAAGAGGTGAGGGGAAATCCTTCAAATGGGAACCCTGTTCTAGTGCCAACTGTCTATGAGAAGAATCCCTCTCATTTTGTATAGGTTTTCTTTTTACTTTCTTTTGTAGAGTCATACTCTCTATTTGTCCTGCTGACCATTGCCACAGAGGCAGAAAGCGATGGTAAATCCAGAATTTTAGGGCTGTCAGCAGAACAAAAGATGAGGATAAATCCTTCAATGGGAAACCCTGCTCTGGTGACTACTGTCTATGAGAAGAATCCTCCTAATTTCATAGACAATTTCTTTTTACTTCCAGTTGTAGATTCATACTCTCTATTTGTCCTGTTGACCATTGAAGTCATGGGAAATCCAAAAGTTTTGAGTTGTCACCAGAATAGAAAGTAATTCGAAATTATGTTCTGGTAATAACTGTTTACAGCTATTTTGTTTTACTTTCTGTTACAAATTTGGGCACAGGAAGTGAACTAAAATGTCCTCAAGAGGACACAGGCTGCAACAACTAACCCCACAAGCTTATATCCAAAGTAAAAAGTACACTTTAAGGGCCAGTTCACACCAGAAGCAGTTCCGTGCGGTTTTTTTTCTGCACTAAAAATGCATGCACAGTGTTTTCCATGTATTCCAATGGCTCTAGTTCACATCATGCAGTCAGTTTCTGGTCTGTGTCTGGTGCAAAAACTGACCGGAAACTGACTGTATTGGTGCAGAAAAAACGGAACTGCATGGAACTGCATCTGGTATGAACTGGCCCTCAAGCATAATTACACCCATTGAATGAATAGTTTCAAAAAACAGTTACATTCCCGGCATGCTTGTGGACCCAACCAAATTGTCAAACCATCCAATGACTGGTGTCATAACTGATCACATGTGGAGCACCATGGCAGTTGGAGATCAAACAGAAGCTAAGATGACAGCTTCCTTGACTGAAAAGGAGGTTTTAGTTCCATTTTACTATAAAGGGAGAAGTTGGGTAATTATACTAGCAGTAATTGGCAGCAATTGTCAAACGTTTTGCATAAGCTTTTAACTTATATAAAGTTTCTATTTAAATAATTTTGCCTGAAATTCCACTCTAACATAAAAAAACCATGCTGTGTCAAGCTGCTGTGTGATTTGACCAGCCCCAATAATAATAATAATAATAATAGGAATAATAATAACCTAATATTAGCCAGATAATAACAATGCAACGTTTGATGTGCAACCAGCACATACACAATAATTCATATTTACAGTGCCAGCATTGCTATCACACACATAAATTATATCTGAGGTCAAACAATGATTATTACTATTGTTACAGTTTTTCAATGAATTTTGTGTTCCAAAAACATCAATGCAATTGCCATGGCAACCGGTAACACTGCCAGGGAAAAACAGCAAAGGTTAGGGAAACTACTTAGCGGAGGCAATTCATTTTCCATTTTTAATGCTCATTTGGAATAGGAACAATTTGGCTTAGCCTCAGCTCTCCTATCTAATCATTAATACCTAAAATTGGTCCAGGCTACCCAATCATTACAGCTTAGGATAAATTCTATGCTGCCCTCATTGGCGTCATAAGAGGGAATTATAACATTAAGAAGAACAGGGAAGATTTTTCACGCTGTGACAACAAATCATTGTAAGGTAGTTGGGGTGGGGGATCGGGTGAAAGACAAAGGGGATAATAAAAAAAAAATTTTGATTTTCTCTTTTCTTTTCTTCACTTGTAATGACAAGATTTTCCTGACACCCACGTATAATTATAAGTAAAATCAGCACGCTGAATGGAGATCAAATTAAAACTGACAAGACAAAGCATTTTTGCACATTTTAATTATTTTTACACGGCAGAAATCAACATGCCTCGATCTACAATATTTGACAATGCCTAATAATTAACATGGTTTAAATATATTAAGCGTGGAGCCCTGATTCCAGAATTAAGGTGTTTGGCAGAAGATCATTGTATAAGCATTACAAGTCTCATCAAAGGTCAACTATGGTAAAAGTGAAATAGCGTAGCGAATAATCTCATTAACAAAGAACATGTTGGCCATATTAAGCTTTGAAATGCAAAAGTTCTGCCTAAGGGCAGAAATAACAAGGTGTATACCAGTGGTCAACTTTTTTTTATATATATAGAGGGCCTCAAGTGTCCACAGTAATCAGCGAATGTAATGCTACAGAAAGTTATCGGAGACTGCAGACTTACGATAGGAGATGGTCAATGACTAGAGGAGATGGTCAAATATTACAGGAGATGGTCAAATATTACAGGAGATGGTCAAATATTACAGGAGATGGTCAATGACTACAGGAGATGGTCAATGACTACAAGAAATGGTCAAAGACTACACAAGATCGTCAAAGACCAGAGGAGATGTTCAGAGACTACATGAGATGGTCAAAGACTACAGAAAATGGACAAAAATTTCAGGAGATGGTCAAAGACTACAGGAAATGGTCAAAGATTACACAAGATGGCCAAAGACCACAGGAGATGGTCAAGGACTACATGAGCTGGTTAAAGACAACAGGACATAGTGAAAGACTACAAGAGATGATCAAAGACTACAGGAAATGGTGAATGGCTACAAGAGATGGTGAAAGACTACTGTAGGTGGTTAAGGAATACAGGAGATGGTCAATGACTATAGTAGATGGTCAAAGACTAAAGTGTTCATTACGACCATCCAACCATCAAGAGATGGTTAGAAGTTTAGGACATGCTTCAGGAGACAGTCGTAAAATGGAGGCACATTACATGAGACTGCTAGAGATTACTGCTTTTACAGTACATTCCCTTTGCAATCTATGCCCCATATGTGTTCCCTACAACCTTCCTTAAAATGACTTGAACCACATTTGATATTTCTATCAGCAAGATGCATTACAAATGATCAATTGTGAAAACAAAAAGAAAAACAAAAAAAGAAAAGGTATGGACAGCACTGACAAAATTAAGATAGTTTGAAAGAAATAAACAAAGCTATTTAATTAAAGCGGACTTTCAGTCATTTATTTTCAACTTTCCATCTATTAAATCTTTCTTTCTGCCAGTAAATACCTTATACAGCTCTTTTCTGGTCATTAGTCTAGGCTTATGACGTAATGCACAGCTTTCTCTTGCCAGGAGGGGGGGAGTTATAAGAGGGCCAATGAGAGCTGCAGAGCTGGAGCTGTGCCTCTGTGTGTCTGTGTAAATCCAGGAAGTGAACAGGCAGCAGCTCCAGCTGCCTACAGTTTAAATGGATGCAGCCAGACTTAGTGGAGGGCGATTTCTGCAGCAGAAGAATAGAAATAAAATATATATTTGTTTTCTATTTTATTCCATTATTATCTATTCTATTTCATTCTTTTTGGAAATTGGAAAACTATTTTAATTCAAAAACTTTTCTAATTCGAAAACTAAGTGAAAATGATTCGAATACTATTCAAAATTGATTTGAAAACTTTTTGAACTCGAAAACTATTCAAAAACTTTTTGAATTGATTGATTTGAAAATAAATAAACAAAGCAAATCCCGAAAACGAATTAAACAAATTAGACAAATTTAACTAAATGAATTTATGTAAAACACAAATTGAAACAAAATTAAACAAAACAAATTTCTTCATTCTGTACATGTCTAGTTTTTATTACAAATTGTGTAAATGGACTGCAGTTCCTCTTTAATGTTAGACACTTTAAAGAACATTTTCTTTCACTTGCCTAAATAAGTACCTAGAGTAAAGAATACTCAGACTACTATCTACAGGACACCCCAAGAGCTGCAAAATAAGTGCCAATGGGCCACATGTTGGGAGCCAGGGTTGTATACTACTAAAGCCAAAGTTTTTTTTGTAATTTGTGTCCCCCATTGAGGAGATTTTCCTTAATACAAAAATATATTGTTATCAGAATGTGGAAGAGTTACAACTTCAATGTTTTTAATGTTGTCTTGGCCTTTCTATTCCACTGATGCCTCCCCCACAGTTCTTGGCTATTTATGGAATCCTATGTATAATTCTTTTTATCCCTAATGAATGTCCTTCCAAACCCCCGAAACATAAATTGATACATTTATTGTGTCCCTTTAGAGCCGGTTCACACAGCGGGCGATGCGAGGCGACACGACTCGCCTCGCCTCGCTCTCGCAAGTCGCCCCCGTTCTGTACAATGGAACCGTTCTGAGAGGAGCGACTCGAGTCGCTCCGACTCAGAAAAAAGGTTCCTGTACTACTTTTGGGCGACCTCGGGGCGACTTGCATTGACTTCTATACAGAAGTCATTTGCAAGTCGCCGCCGAGGCCGCGGCAGGTCGCGGCGAGGCAAGTCGGAGTCGCCTCGCCTCGCCTGCAGTGTGAACCGGCCCTTACACACCTCCTATTTGGCACTTTCCTACTTGAACTTTTAAGCTGTGTTTGAGATACCAGCTGCTTGATGGAACATGTCCTACAAAGAGTTGCCTGATGGCAATACCCCTCCCTTTACCACACACCAAACATCAGTACCCTTTGCTGATTTAAAAAAACAAAAAAACAAAAACAAACAAGAAATAACTAAACTGAAGACTTATACTTGCTCCTAAATTTTTTCAGCTAATGATTTAAAAAAAAAAAAGAAACTTTTTTTTTGTGATCTGCAAGCAAATGGAAATATTTCAATAACATATTATACAATAAATCTTCACTGAAGCATTGCTGATATCACTGCTAAAGTTATTTTTTTTTTTTGTACTGCAACATCTGCTGAAATGGATAAAGGGACAGGAGGGAATGACACAAAATCACATTGGCAGTCTCTCCTTCCTGCAGCTGTGATAGTGTCATCTTTAGTGTACTGGGATTGGGTGAGACAGGTGCTTAAACAATACATAGGACATTAAAGTACTGACGGGTGTCAGTGGTCATATACACTACTAAGCAGAGGTTTTAGGCACATGCTAAAAATGCTCCAAAATGCTTTAAAACAATGCAATAAATAGTTTATTTGCATGCATTGCACACCGTTTTTGGCAGATAGGTTGTTGCGACTCCTTTTACCCTGAAGGAACCTTTAAGTCAGTGTTTTTTTTTTTCTTTTTTCGGGTAAAGGCACCCTTTAAAATTATGGACAATCTTTGTGTAACTAAAAAGCAGGTTTCATTCACCCACCGTCTTGAATACAGTTTTGGGGCAATTTTTAGGCATTTTACCAAGGGACCACTGAAGAAAACTCAGGGCATCCCAGGGTTTAAAAAGGCTGCCATAAGTAATATTTTGGTCTTAGGGAACCCTTACAAAAATTACATAATTTTTTTAATTTTGGGTAGGGTAAGGGAGGGTTTAACCTATCAGCTTTTTTGATATGTGTGCCCCAATGGGGAGAGTTTCTTTCACGTTATGTCCCATAGCCAAAACAAGAAGTGAGAGTAAATCCCTCCAAAGTAAGAGAATCTATAGTTGTCTTCTAGTCATCTATTTATTTACTCTAAAACAGGGATCTCCAAACTACGGCCCTCCAGCTGTTGTGGAACTGCATGTCCCATGAGGCATTGTAAAACTCTGACATTCACAGACATGACTAGGCATGATGGGAATTGTAGTTCCTGAACAACTGGAGGGCCACAGTTTGGAGACCCCTGCTCTAAAACATAGAAAAAACATTGTCTTTAGTCATACTTATTTGAGGTTTAATGGGGAGAATTCCTCCTTACAGTATCAGTCATTGAGAAAAATGCCTCCCTTACCATGGTGGTCATAATGTCACCCTTACAGACAAATCTTTTTAGCTTGTCTGTAAACGAGGTATTCTGGTCATTCCAGTAACTTTGCCAAATGGCACTGGATCCAGAACTGTGCAGGCACTATCAGGTGGAAGGTCAGTCAGTCACAGCTCAGGGAACCCCTGGCATCACCTGAAGGGTTCCACTGAATTTTGATTGAAAATGGCTCATCTTGGAGAACTAACCACAGTTCTTCTCTGGATTATAATTTTTATTTTACAGTTCTAACGCCTTTAGAACAAAGTACATCTAAAGTGCTTTTTAATTCTAGTTATGAGGTCTGAACTTTCCCCCTTCTTTTCTGCCATGGCCAAACCAACAACAGTGCACACGGAGTATACCTAAAAAGACATCCACCGCAAGCTGTTACTGACATGTTTTTTTTCTCAATAAAACAATGTGACCATCATGTCAACACAGATTTGGTCATCTTATAACTTTCTAAGAAAGCAAAGGGTGAGTCTTTGGGTTAGGTCTAGTGTTAGGGTTATTTATCAACCAAACCATTGATGATCACCACACGAGTGGGGCAGAGTTGTGTAAATTTCAGGACTGTAAGGACAAGAATACAAAACCCTTGGCAGATAAAACTGCTCCCTTATGTTATGGAATTGTGTATTAAGCTGTTTTCCTGGAGTTTAGCTTTAACACTGAAGAGTGTTAGATAGTAGTGTAGTTAGTAGTGATGGACGAACTTCCGACGGGACGTTTCGCGAACGCGAAACGCGAACGGGCACAAACGTTCGCGAAAACGACCGTTCGCCGCGGGCTCCATTGACTTCAATGGGAGGCGAATTTCGCAAACCTTTAGGTCGAATTTGCGGCCACGGGGTAATTATTAGGGGGTAGCACGTAGTCCCACCACCTGGACAATAGCATAATACATGTATGAGGTGAATTTGGGATCGATAACTACAAGCATTTTTTTTTTATTTGGGAAATTGTTCTGACAATTCAGGACTATGGAGCTAATGAAGGCAATGGAGGAGAGGGAAGGTCAGGGACCAGGGTAGGCAAACAAGAGGGTGCAGGAGATACAGAGCACTGACAGCAGCACCGTAATACAGAGCACTGACATCAGCACCGTGACATACAGCGCTGACAGCAGCTCCGTGACATACAGCGCTGACAGCAGCTCCGTGACATACAGCGCTGACAGCAGCTCCGTGACATACAGCGCTGACAGCAGCTCCGTGACATACAGCGCTGACAGCAGCTCCGTGACATACAGCGCTGACAGCAGCACCGTGACATACAGCGCTGACAGCAGCTCCGTGACATACAGCGCTGACAGCAGCTCCGTGACATACAGCGCTGACAGCAGCTCCGTGACATACAGCACTGACAGCAGCTCCGTGACATACAGCGCTGACAGCAGCTCCGTGACATACAGCACTGACAGCAGCTCCGTGACATACAGCGCTGACAGCAGCTCCGTGACATACAGCGCTGACAGCAGCACCGTGACATACAGCGCTGACAGCAGCTCCGTGACATACAGCGCTGACAGCAGCTCCGTGACATACAGCGCTGACAGCAGCTCCGTGACATACAGCGCTGACAGCAGCTCCGTGACATACAGCGCTGACAGCAGCACCGTGACATACAGCGCTGACAGCAGCTCCGTGACATACAGCGCTGACAGCAGCTCCGTGACATACAGCGCTGACAGCAGCTCCGTGACATACAGCGCTGACAGCAGCTCCGTGACATACAGCGCTGACAGCAGCTCCGTGACATACAGCGCTGACAGCAGCTCCGTGACATACAGCGCTGACAGCAGCTCCGTGACATACAGCGCTGACAGCAGCTCCGTGACATACAGCGCTGACAGCAGCACCGTAAGCAGCCCCAGGAGGAAGTCAGCACAGCACAGGGATGGTGTGATCCCCTCATAATAAGAACCCCCAGGAGGAAGTCAGCACAGCACAGGGATGGTGGGAGCCCCTCATAATAAGAACCCCCAGGAGGAAGTCAGCACAGCACAGGGATGGTGGGAGCCCCTCATAATAAGAACACCCAGGAGGAAGTCAGCACAGCACAGGGATGGTGGGAACCCCTCATAATAAGCAGCCCCAGTAGAAATATGACACCGCTCAACCTCTTCAAAGAGGAGGGTAGGGGCATATAGTACGGTGTGCTTTTTTGGGTCAGGGAAGTGAGCCAAATGAATTAAGAAGGTCTGTGTGCTTGATTCCAAAAATTGTTTATAGACATATACATGGTCTACTGATCACATGTGTTGAATTCCTCCGAGATCCATGCCTCATTCATTTTTAGAAATGTGAGGTAGTTAACACTGTCGTGAGCTAGGCGAGTACGCTTATCGGTCACAATCCCCCCTGCTGCGCTGAACGTCCTTTCGGACAGGACACTGGATGAGGGGCAAGCCAACAGTTCGATTGCAAATTGGGCAAGCTCTGGCCAGAGGTCAAGCCTGCCCACCCAGTAGTCTAGGGGTTCATCACTCCTCAGAGCGTCCACATCGGCCGTTAACCCAATGTAGTCGGACACCTGACGGTCTAGGCGTTCCCTGATGCTGGATCCGGATGACACCTGTCGATGGGTCGGCTGAAAGAATGACCTCATATCCGAAGTCACCAACACATCTTCAAACCGGCCTCTTCTTGCAGGCGCTGTTGGATTGGTACCCGCAAATCCTTCTCTGGGAGTGGGAATTGCTCCTCTGCCAGCGCACGCAAAAGCAGAATGCAGCATTTCTCGAAGCAAGGCCTGGAAGTGCTGCATTCTGACAGCCCTCTGCGACGGCGGTAACATTTCCGCCATTTTGTGTTTGTACCGGGGATCTAAGTACGTTGCCACCCAGTACTGGTCCTTGACCCTCATGCTTTTTATACGGGGGTCCCTATTAAAACACTGGAGCATGAAGGCCCCCATTTGCACTCAAGCGGAAGGTATGTGGTGGTGGTGGTGTTGTTGGTGGTAGTGTCTTTGGGGGTGCACATAGCAGAGAGTGAAGAAGAGGGTGCAGATCGAGAGGATGAGGAGGGTGCAGAAGAATAAGGCTGAGTGAGCCACTCAACCAAGTCTGGTGCGTCCTTTAAAGTAATTGAACGCACCTTCTGCAACTTCCCACTTTGGCTCAAGGCTGTTGCTCCTGCCCTACCCCTACCACCCCTGCGGAAGGGCCTGCCTCTTCCTCTGCCTGTCATTTTTTAAATTACCCTGTGACAAAACTCTTAGTCCCTATACCGCTGAAGGACTGCTGCAGTATAGGGCAGCGGTCAGCAGTAGTGCACGTCAACCCTATGTATTGTGGACCGATAGCGGTCCTTACAGAACAGCAGACTGTACTGCACTCAGGCCTATGTACCGTAGCACCCTATACCAAGTTACCAGTCCTTATAAAAACTTTTGTGGACCAAGCAGGTTGTGTGTTAGTGATTAGCAGACTGTACGTCAGTCCCTATACCAATGAAGGACTGCTGCAGTATAGGGCAGCGGTCAGCAGTAGTGCACGTCAACCCTATGTATTGTGGACCGATAGCGGTCCTTACAGAACAGCAGACTGTACTGCACTCAGGCCTATGTACCGTAGCACCCTATACCAAGTTACCAGTCCTTATAAAAACTTTTGTGGACCAAGCAGGTTGTGTGTTAGTGATTAGCAGACTGTACGTCAGTCCCTATACCAATGAAGGACTGCTGCAGTATAGGGCAGCGGTCAGCAGTAGTGCACGGCAACCCTATGTATTGTGGACCGATAGCGGTCCTTACAGAACAGCAGACTGTAACGCACTCAGGCCTATGTACCGTAGCACCCTATACCAAGTTACCAGTCCTTATAAGAACTTTTGTGGACCAAGCAGGTTGTGTGTTAGTGATTAGCAGACTGTACGTCAGTCCCTATACCAATGAAGGACTGCTGCAGTATAGGGCAGCGGTCAGCAGTAGTGCACGGCAACCCTATGTATTGTGGACCGATAGCGGTCCTTACAGAACAGCAGACTGTACTGCACTCAGGCCTATGTACCGTAGCACCCTATACCAAGTTACCAGTCCTTATAAGAACTTTTGTGGACCAAGCAGGTTGTGTGTTAGTGTTTAGCAGACTGTGCGTCAGTCCCTATACCGCTGAAGGACTGCTGCAGTATAGGGCAGCGGTCAGCAGTAGTGCACGGCAACCCTATGTATTGTGGACCGATAGCGGTCCTTACAGAACAGCAGACTGTAACGCACTCAGGCCTATGTACCGTAGCACCCTATACCAAGTTACCAGTCCTTATAAGAACTTTTGTGGACCAAGCAGGTTGTGTGTTAGTGATTAGCAGACTGTACGTCAGTCCCTATACCAATGAAGGACTGCTGCAGTATAGGGCAGCGGTCAGCAGTAGTGCACGGCAACCCTATGTATTGTGGACCGATAGCGGTCCTTACAGAACAGCAGACTGTACTGCACTCAGGCCTATGTACCGTAGCACCCTATACCAAGTTACCAGTCCTTATAAGAACTTTTGTGGACCAAGCAGGTTGTGTGTTAGTGTTTAGCAGACTGTGCGTCAGTCCCTATACCGCTGAAGGACTGCTGCAGTATAGGGCAGCGGTCAGCAGTAGTGCACGGCAACCCTATGTATTGTGGACCGATAGCGGTCCTTACAGAACAGCAGACTGTAACGCACTCAGGCCTATGTACCGTAGCACCCTATACCAAGTTACCAGTCCTTATAAGAACTTTTGTGGACCAAGCAGGTTGTGTGTTAGTGATTAGCAGACTGTACGTCAGTCCCTATACCAATGAAGGACTGCTGCAGTATAGGGCAGCGGTCAGCAGTAGTGCACGGCAACCCTATGTATTGTGGACCGATAGCGGTCCTTACAGAACAGCAGACTGTAACGCACTCAGGCCTATGTACCGTAGCACCCTATACCAAGTTACCAGTCCTTATAAGAACTTTTGTGGACCAAGCAGGTTGTGTGTTAGTGATTAGCAGACTGTACGTCAGTCCCTATACCAATGAAGGACTGCTGCAGTATAGGGCAGCGGTCAGCAGTAGTGCACGGCAACCCTATGTATTGTGGACCGATAGCGGTCCTTACAGAACAGCAGACTGTAACGCACTCAGGCCTATGTACCGTAGCACCCTATACCAAGTTACCAGTCCTTATAAGAACTTTTGTGGACCAAGCAGGTTGTGTGTTAGTGTTTAGCAGACTGTGCGTCAGTCCCTATACCGCTGAAGGACTGCTGCAGTATAGGGCAGCGGTCAGCAGTAGTGCACGGCAACCCTATGTATTGTGGACCGATAGCGGTCCTTACAGAACAGCAGACTGTAACGCACTCAGGCCTATGTACCGTAGCACCCTATACCAAGTTACCAGTCCTTATAAGAACTTTTGTGGACCAAGCAGGTTGTGTGTTAGTGATTAGCAGACTGTACGTCAGTCCCTATACCAATGAAGGACTGCTGCAGTATAGGGCAGCGGTCAGCAGTAGTGCACGGCAACCCTATGTATTGTGGACCGATAGCGGTCCTTACAGAACAGCAGACTGTAACGCACTCAGGCCTATGTACCGTAGCACCCTATACCAAGTTACCAGTCCTTATAAGAACTTTTGTGGACCAAGCAGGTTGTGTGTTAGTGATTAGCAGACTGTACGTCAGTCCCTATACCAATGAAGGACTGCTGCAGTATAGGGCAGCGGTCAGCAGTAGTGCACGGCAACCCTATGTATTGTGGACCGATAGCGGTCCTTACAGAACAGCAGACTGTAACGCACTCAGGCCTATGTACCGTAGCACCCTATACCAAGTTACCAGTCCTTATAAGAACTTTTGTGGACCAAGCAGGTTGTGTGTTAGTGATTAGCAGACTGTACGTCAGTCCCTATACCAATGAAGGACTGCTGCAGTATAGGGCAGCGGTCAGCAGTAGTGCACGGCAACCCTATGTATTGTGGACCGATAGCGGTCCTTACAGAACAGCAGACTGTAACGCACTCAGGCCTATGTACCGTAGCACCCTATACCAAGTTACCAGTCCTTATAAGAACTTTTGTGGACCAAGCAGGTTGTGTGTTAGTGATTAGCAGACTGTACGTCAGTCCCTATACCAATGAAGGACTGCTGCAGTATAGGGCAGCGGTCAGCAGTAGTGCACGGCAACCCTATGTATTGTGGACCGATAGCGGTCCTTACAGAACAGCAGACTGTAACGCACTCAGGCCTATGTACCGTAGCACCCTATACCAAGTTACCAGTCCTTATAAGAACTTTTGTGGACCAAGCAGGTTGTGTGTTAGTGATTAGCAGACTGTACGTCAGTCCCTATACCAATGAAGGACTGCTGCAGTATAGGGCAGCGGTCAGCAGTAGTGCACGGCAACCCTATGTATTGTGGACCGATAGCGGTCCTTACAGAACAGCAGACTGTACTGCACTCAGGCCTATGTACCGTAGCACCCTATACCAAGTTACCAGTCCTTATAAGAACTTTTGTGGACCAAGCAGGTTGTGTGTTAGTGTTTAGCAGACTGTGCGTCAGTCCCTATACCGCTGAAGGACTGCTGCAGTATAGGGCAGCGGTCAGCAGTAGTGCACGTCAACCCTATGTATTGTGGACCGATAGCGGTCCTTACAGAACAGCAGACTGTAACGCACTCAGGCCTATGTACCGTAGCACCCTATACCAAGTTACCAGTCCTTATAAGAACTTTTGTGGACCAAGCAGGTTGTGTATTAGTGTTTAGCAGACTGTGCGTCAGTCCCTATACCGCTGAAGGACTGCTGCAGTATAGGGCAGCGGTCAGCAGTAGTGCACGGCAACCCTATCTATTGTGGACCGATAGCGGTCCTTACAGAACAGCAGACTGTACCGCACCCAAGCCTATGTACCGTAGCACCCTAGACAGACCAAGTTACCAGTCCTGATAAAGAGCTTTGTGGAACAAGTGAGTTGTGAATGATTAGCAGACTGCAGCAGAAGGGCAGCAGTCAAGTATAATATTCTTTCTATATTTGGAAGAAAGAATATTATACGTGTACAAGCCTATTACCGTACCACTGATACCAGTCCTGAAAAGAACCTTTGTGGAACTAATAGTAACAGCAAGTCTTTAAAATTATCCTCACTGCCTGACACACTGCTTCCTGCCTGTCCCTATACAAATTGGCAAAAAAGAGTAGGCTGGAACGATTAGCTGGAACAGCTCTTTTGTGGACCTGATAGTAACAGCTAATGATGATGATGATGATGATGATGAAGAAAGACTAATCTGGCTGAGCTGTCCCTAAAATAGCAGCATACAGCGCTCTGTCCCTTTATCTAAACTGACAAAAGAAACTCAGGCTGCTGACCTAACACCTATACCAGTCCTGAAAAGAACTTTTGTGTACCAAATAGCTAGCGTTTTCTCTGTCCCTACTCCACACAGGATCCTTTCCCTACAGTGACAGAAGAAAGAATGTAAAATGGCCACCGGATCGGGTGTATTTATAGGTTAGGGGGAATGTCCAAGTGTCCATGAGCTGTCATGTCTCAATTGGTTGTCCTGTAACACATGATAAACGTGTCACGAAAGGTTAAAGTTCTTGTATACATTAAACACGTAAGTCCGCCGGGGCGAACGACGGAAAAAGGCGTTCGAACCCGCGGACGGCGAAAGTCGGAAATTCGCCGCGAAACGACCGCCGGGCGAACCGTTCGGCCATCACTAGTAGTTAGAAGGAATCGAGTGCTGATCTCATGAGTGTGCTGATGTTTCCTTTAAAGTCCAACTGCTAGACCAAGCTGTATTGCTTAACTGCAATGAGAAAAAGTGAGTTTGTCCGTCCAACTCTAGCAAACATGCCTGGATCATAAGAGCAACAAAAATGGAAATGGAAGTGACACACCACTGCTAAGAGACTGAACTGCAATTGTATTCCAATAAAAGTCAAGGTCACAATCCAAAGAGTAATCAATCGGAATGTACTAGAAATGAGTTGGACCTTTAATGTTATTATAAGCACATGCCTTGTCAGTGGCTGGATCCCTGAATCACGCTGCATACTCTTTAGATTGTTCCTCTGACCCCCATTTATTTTACATTACACTACAAACCAAGAAGATTATGGTGATCCTCTGGGGTACGGAAGCTGCTTTCCTGGAAACCAGATTATTTACATCAACATCAAGTTTTAGGAGCTGGCTATTATGCCTGCAATTCAGGGACAGTGTTATTAATGTGGAGATGTCTCCCTCTAGTGTAGGTTTGGACTCCAAGTGTCATTTCCTTTGAGACAAAACTTAGAGCAGAGCAAAGCATCTTGGGATGTGTAGTTCTGAATACTGGGGCTTCAATTCCAGCAGGACTGGTCTGAAGTACCACTACCAGATTGCAACAGGAGAGGAGAACAGAATGCTGGGAGATTATATAAAAGGTCTGGTTTAGATCTACATCGCTCTCTTGGGATGCCGGCTTGGATCTGCTAGCAGGGGCACTGTGTCAGTGGGAGTTGTTGCGGAATCGTGGCCTCTACAGAAGTTAGCTTCAATGCTGCATCCAGAGGGACATCTGCGGACAGCATAGTTTCCCATCTCCAGTGGACTGGAGGCTGATCTGGGCCCATCAGCTACGCCTGTACTTCAGATCCGGGTAGGCCATGGCAGGGTGTGAAGGAGGTCAGATGCCATTCCCAGAGCCAGGATCCAGAGGCAGTTCCTGAAAGAGTGTTCATCATCACTAACATCGCTTCCAGCAGAGTCTGTGACCTGTGTGGTAAACGGGCGGAATTGCGGTGAATTGCACGGTCATGCTACACTGTACTCAAATGAAATTTTTATCATTCTTTTCACACAAATTGAGCTTTCTTATGGTGGTATTTAATCACCATTTGGGTTTTTATTTTTTGCTAAACTAAAAAAGACAGACATTTTTGAAAAAAAATAAAATCATGTTTCATAGTTTGTTAAAAATTTTTGCAAACGGGTAATTTTTCTCCTTCATTGATATTCGCTGATGAGGCTGCACTGATGGGCAACGAGGGGGGCACTGATGGGTACTGAGGGGGGCACTGATGGGCACAGATAAGATGACACTGATGGGCTGCACTGATGGGCACAGATAAGACGATAAGATCCTCAACATACCACTAAGTAAGGGCTGCAACAGTCAGGTAAGTTTCTGAGGAAAAAAAAAGCACTTCGGGAAAATTGAAACATCCTTTTTTGTTTTTATTTTTTACTATAGCCCGTATCGCAGATCATCCCGCAGGTCATCCCACAGAAATTCTCCAGATAGGAGATCAAGGGGTCATTCTCATTCGGCATCAGATGTCACCCCTGCATACCTCAAATGGGCACGAATCCCAACACAGACCAGGGGAAAAAGCATGTTGGCTATGTGGGAAACAAGCCCTACCTGAGAATTTTTTTTTGCGGTCAGTGCCTACTAGAAGCCACAGGAGACAAAGAAAGAGACAAGCAGCAAAGAGAGTCATTTAAAAACCTAATCGAGGATTCAATCTAGGAGTTGGACTTATCCCAAGACCAAGTTAACCCATCCATGGCCGGAACAGCAGTAAATACACCCACCCCTCAACCTGATTCAGAGGTTAATTCTGGGAGACAGAAGTGGTGGAGGATAATGCTTTGGCCTTTGACTTCACTCTAGTTGAACCTTTCATCACCGCAGTTAAAGCGGGGTTCCACCCTAAAGTGGAACTTCTGCTGATCGGAACCCTCCCCCCCTCCGGTGTCACAATTGGCACCTTTCAGGGGGGAGGGGGATGCAGATACCTGTCAAAGACAGGTATTTATACCCACTTCCGGGCATAGACTCCCACGGGAGTCTATGCCTCTTCCTGTCCCTGCGCACTGTCTGCTGGGACACACATGGGTCCCAGAGACAGCGCGGACAATTCCTATTGCGCTGCGCGACTCGGGCATGCCCAGTAAGGAACCGGGAAGTGAAGCCGCTTCGCTTCACTTCCTGATTCTCTCACCTACAATGGTGGCGGCAGCAGCCGAGAGCTGAGCGATAAATTGGCCTCGGCTGCCGGCATCGCTGGAACCCGGGACAGGTGAGTGTCCATTTATTAAAAGTCAGCAGCTGCAGTATTTGTAGCTGCTGGCTTTTAATATTTTTTTCCGCAGTGCAGTCCCGCTTTAAGGATGCAATCCAATGGGAGGAGGATCCAGAGCCTCCATCTAAAACAGAGCTATTTCCCACACTAAAAGAAAAAGCTATCAGCCTTCCCCTTGATGGAAGAAATCAAGGAGGTAGTGACAGATGAATGGCAGAAAATGGACAAAGACCCATTGCTTATAATCGTTTTCTAAAATTATATCCGCTGGCAGAAGCAGATGCACAACTTTTTGATATTGTAGCGTCTGTAGACGCCTCAATTATAAGGTTAGCCAGAAATACGACACTACCATTAGAAGACGTAGTCTCCTTTAAGGATGTCCTTGTCCGAAGGATTGATTCAGATCTAAAAAAATCTTATCAGGCAGCTGGATGGGCATGTAAACCAGCTGTAGCTCTGACCTCAGTCTCAAGGGCTACCAGGATATGGTCAGACGACATTGAAACAGCCCTCAGACAAGGGGTGGTCTCAGAGGAAACCATTAAAGCGCTGGATGAATTAAAATTGGCCTCAGATTTCATTGCAGAGGCAGCTATTGATGTCTTAAAATGTTCCTCCAGAGCCATGCTGTACTCCAGCACGGTCAGAAGAGCGTTATGGCTAAAGCCATGGTCGGCTGACCCAACATCAAAGCAGTCCTGGTGTCGTAGCCCATATAATGGGAAAGCTCTGTTCAGCAAGAAAATCAATGCAGCAATTGCCAGAGTCACAGGGGGGAAAAGTGGTTTGGTTTTCCCAGGACAGAAGCAGGGGGAAGGGATTCACTACATGTCCAGCTATCCAGCAGAAAGCAAAGGATTCCAGATCGTACCACCCAGGAAGAAAATACAGAAGTGGCTGTAAGGGCTCGCAAGCCACTTTTTTGAAGTTGGGAATACCTAAAACGTCTACATCCACAGTTGAGAGCCAGAAGTCTTTTTGACTCCCTTTCCACTAAAACTGGTTCAGTGGGAGCTCGTGTCAAGGCGTTTGCCCAGGTTTGGGTGGAAAATTGCGTAGACCAGTGGGTAGTCTCCACGGTCCTTCAAGGGTATTTCTGGAAGTTCAGAAGCCTCCCCCCTTTTCTTTCCAGCCCACCAAATTTCCAACCTCTAAAGAGAAGGAGGCCCTTCTTCATATGTTCAGATTCTTATTCTCCAGCAGGCAGTAGTGCTAGTTCCAGACTCGGAAAAATTTTCAGGATTTTATTTCCCAGTCTATTTGATCCCCAAGAAGTCGGGGGGGGGGGGGGGTTGGAGTCCTGTACTGGACCTGAAGAGATTGAACAGACATATCCATGTGGAGCATTTCAAAATGGAGTCCTTAAACACTGTAATTTTATTTGTGCAACCCGAGGATTGGATGGTCTCTATAGGTCTTCAAGATGGATTTTTTTCATATACCTATCCAACGGCAGTTTCAGCCTTTTCTTCGGTTCAAAGTAAGCGACCTACATCTCCAATTTCAATGTCCTCCCTTCGGGATTTCAATAGATTTCAGGACCTTCACCAAGGTACTAGTAGCAATCTTGGCTCCTCTTCAAGAGAAGGGGATTTGAGTACTACATTATTTGGATGATATGCTAATTTTATCCCAGCAAAAAGAGAGCTTGGGAATACATGTGCAATTGGTCCTAGACATGCTGATCAGGTTTGGGTGGCTTATCAACTATTCTAAAAGCCAACTCACACCTACGCAGGAGATAACATATCTGGGAGGATTCTTCAACAGAAAAAGCAGTTTCATTCCCATCAGAAAAAATTCCTATATTGACGGGGAAAGTAAAGAGAACCTACTAGGGTCCCTCTCTTCATGCATACCCATGTTGAAGTGGGCCAGGTGGCATCTACGGGGGTTCCAGCTGAGCTTTCCGTCACAGGGGAGGAAAAATCACTTGGATCAGAGGATATTGGTCACACCTGCAATGAAGTCCAGCCTCTGGTGGTGGACAAGGCCATCCAACCTTCTGGTTCACTGCTCCCTTGGACCCATCTCATGGACCGTTCTGACATCGGACACAAGTTGGTTAGGGTGGGGAGCAAACTATCAAGACCAGTTGGTACATGGGAGATGGCAATTCGATTCAGCAGGAGTAGTGTCAAACACCTTGGAGCTAAGGGCAGCATGGATGGCAATCTTGCATCTAGCCTTTCCTCAGAGGCAAATCCATCCCTTTCCAGAAGGACAACAGAGCGGCAGTGGCCTATGTTCAAAATCAGGGGGGACACACAGCAGGCCCTTATTAAGAGAAGTAACACCCATTCTAACATGGGCCGAGAGCAATTCAATCAACATAAGAGCCTCATATATCCAAGGGCCCGAGAATCAGTTAGCCAATCACCTTCTAAGATCATTCATCGACAACAAGGAATAGTCTCTGAGTGAATGAATGAATGAGAAACTTGTAAAGCGCTACAATGCGAACTCAATCGCCTTAAGGCGCTGGATTCGTGTCCCTGTGTTGTCGAGCTTCTTAGAAGAGGTGGGTCTTGAGTTTTTTCCTGAAGGCCAGATGGTTTTCTTCCATGCGGATGTAAGTTGGCAGAGCGTTCCATAGCCGTGGTCCTTGGACTGCGAATCTCCGTTCTCCCTTTGATTTGTAACGGGATTTGGGAATGAGGAGAATGTTTTGGTTACATGATCGAAGGCTGTGATTGGGTGTATAGTGTTTTATTTTCTCATGTAGGTATTGAGGAGCGTCTCCATACGTGCATTTGTGGGTGAGGCAGAGGGTCTTGAATGTGATCCGATTCTTTACGGTCAATGTAGGCTCCTCAGGGAAGGGCAGATGGATTCCCAGGGTTTTTTTCCTGTTATCAGTCTTGCTGCCGTGTTTTGGATGAGTTGTAAGCACGCAAGTTGATATTGGGGTAGTCCTATGTAGAGGGAGTCTGCGTAGTCCAGTCGTGAATTAATGACTGTTTCAACTACCACTGCTTTGTCCTCTTTTGGAATGAAGGGGATGAGTCTATGTAGCAGGCGGAGGAGATGGTGGGATCTGCTGACTACTGATCCTATTTGTGCATCCATTGACATTTCTGAGTCAAAAATGACTCCGAGACTCTTGGCCTTGGTCCTTGGAGAGATTATCTGTCCAAAGATGGTGGACGGTGTCCAAAGGGTCTTGGTTTGGGAATTTTGGTTTGCATGTAAGATAAGAAGCTCTGTTTTCGATTCATTGAGCTTGAGGGAGCTAGTGGTCATCCAGTCATCTATCAAAGTGAGGCATTTTTCTAGTTGCTGATGATGGTCTTTTTGTCCGGTGATACAAAAGTAGAGTTGCGTGTCGTCAGCGTATGAGTGGAAGCAGAGGTCTGATATTCTGATGATTTTGAGAAGTGGGCGGATGTATATGTTGAAGAGCACTGGTGACAAGGGTGATCCTTGAGGGACTCCGCAAGAGATTGCCCGTGTTTCAGAGGTGAGAGCTCCTAGTTTCACTGTCTGAGAACGATTTCCTAAGAAGGATGCGAACCATTGTAGATCTGAATCTGTGACTCCTGCTACCTCTGTGAGGCGGATGAATAGAGTATTGTGGTCCACTGTATTGAACGCTGCACTGAGGTCCAACAGTACCAGGAGACATGATTCTCCATCATCTGCTGCTTCAAGGGCATCGTCCCATATCTTGAGGAGTGCCGTTTCTGTTCCATGGATTGGGCGGAAGCCTGATTGCAGAGAGTCCAGGAGTTCATGTGTGTCCAGGTGGCGTTCTAGCTGTTGTACTACCACTTTCTCCATAATCTTGGAGATGGTGTTAAGGCTTGTTATCGGCCTGCAGTGGTTAGGGTCCTGAGGGTCGAGGTTGGGTTTCTTTAGCAGGGGTTTGACGATGCCTTGTTTGAGGGCGCCCGGAACAATCTCTTCTATAAATTACTGATTTATGAGGTGAGTTATGGTGGGAGCCAAGATGTCAGAACATTCTTTTAAGAGTTTTGTGGGGATGATGTCGATTGGTGATGTGCTGTCTCAGAGGTTTTTGATGATGTTTTTAGTGTTGTCTGTGGTGATTGGGGTCAGAGAAAACTTCGGTGGTTGTGGGATGTTCGTGTCGATATCTTCTTTGTGCTTTGGTTGAATGAGGTTGGTTGTTCTTTTCTGGTGAATTGTTTTCTGGATGTTGTAGATTTTATTGATGAAAAAATCAGATAACCCATTGCAGAAATCTTGGGTTTCGTTTGCTGGGGGCTCTAAGCCCACGTACACACGGTCGGAGATTTTGCCAACCAAATCCGTCGGATTTTGCCCGTCGGATTTAGTCCGACGGATTGTGTCCGAAACTGTTGCATACACACGGTCGGGCCAAGTTGGCGAAAAATCCGATCTTTCAGAACGTGATGACGTAATTTCGTTACGATGGGACTACATTCAGGCTAGTAGCCAATAGCTTTGATGTAGGAATTTGATCTGAGCATGCGTGGCACTTGGTCCGATGAAAATGCTCTACACATGATCGGATTAGGTCCGTCCGGCCCAGTTGGTCGGGAAATATTTCCAACATGTTGGAAAATTGGGTCGGACGGAGATTCGGACGGAATCAGTCCGATGCATACCACACACAGTTGGATTATCTGACGACATGGTCCGATAAGACTCATTCCGACAGATTCTCCGACCGTGTGTACAAGGGCTAAGTCCGAGAATCTTCCTCTGGATATGCCAGCAATGGGGCACTCCCCAAATAGACCTTTTTGCCTCCCAGCTGAATGCGAAGATGCCTCTTTTCTTTTCTAGATTCCCGTCTCCGAGGTCAGCGGGATGCCCTGGTCCAACCATGGAACTTTCGGAGGGAATATGCATTTCCTCCAACCCCTCTGATTCTGAGGTTTCTCCAACATCTAACAATAGAGAAAATCACAATCTTGGCAGTGATCCCTTATTGGCCCAAGAGACCGTGGTTCACACTCATAGTCAGGATGGCCCTGTGCAAACCACTTCCCCTTCCATGCATGGACAACCTTCTGTCTCAGGACAACTTCATTCACCTGCACCAGGAGATTCTAGACTTGAGGGCCTGGAAGTTGAGCGGAAGAGGTTGAGCGAGTTAGAATGTTCACATAATGTTATCCAAACACTATTACAGGCAAGAAAATCATCCACTAATTCCACCTATTATAGGGTTTGGAGAAAGTTTACAGAACGAGCAGAAGCTAACCACTTCGATCCCCTGGATCCCGGAGTCCAGAATATACTTCTCTTTTTTACAGAGTGGATTGGACTTAGGTTTGGGCCTGAACACACTTAAGGTCCAGGTCTCAGCCCTTTCAGCTTTAACAGATACACAATGGTCACTAAATCCTCTTGTAGAATGCTTTTTGGAGGCAGTCCTAAGATTGCAACCTCCCAGGGAATGTTATACCCCAAATTGGACTTAACTACTGTACTTAACATCCTATCAAGGCCTCCTTTTGCTCCCACAGAAGAATGCACCTTGGAAGATATTTCCTTGAAGGCGGTCTTCCTGATTGCCATCACTTCAGGTCGCAGAGTGTCGGAAGCATTAGGATCACAGGAACCCTATATCACCTTTTTCCCAGACAGGGTGGTTTTGCAGACTATTAATCAATTCATTCCTAAAGTACCTTCAGTTTACTATCTCAACCAGGAATGGGTTCTTCCAGCATTTGGGGAGGACCCAGCCTCCTCAAGGCTGCACGAGTTGGATATAGCCAGGTCCCTAAGGCACTATTTAAATTTGACACAACAGTTTTGCAAAGATCAACAGATATTTATCATCCCAAAGGGAGCAAAAAAGGAAATGGCAACATCCAAGGCGACATTGGCAAGCTGGATCATGAGGTTAATACAAAGAGCATATCGGGCTAGTGGTCTTCCAGTTCCAGATGTGGTCACTCTGCACTCAACGCATGGAATAGCCTCCTCCTGGGCAGCCTTGGCACGGGTCTCCCCTAAGACAATCTGCCGAGTGGCCAGTTGGTCTTCCTTCAACACTTTTATGTCTCACTATAGTGTAGACCCAGCGGTTCTTACTTCCCAAGATTTTGCGGAAAGGACTTTGCAGTTTTCTGTAATGTAGTTTTCATTACATTTCTTATTGCAGTACCCTCCCTGTAAGCGAGTTATTTACCATTGGTATGCTGCCATGGAGGCACCAGGAAAATGGAAAATTGAATACTTACCTTTCCGTAATTTTCTTTTCCTGGTGCCTACCCATGGCAGCAAACCCGCCCCCCCCTTCAATAATCCTTAATGTTCTGAGGTCTAGTTACAAGAATACCGGCAGGGGGGAGCAACTCTTTTTTATAGAGTTAAAGTGGTCCTGTGGGTTGGTGGGGGGCGGAGCAACCAACCATTGGTATGCTGCCATGAGTAGGCACCAGGAAAGGAAAATTATGGAAAGGTAAGCATTTCATTTTACATTATCAGATGACACATTTCACATTTCAATTGTGTATTCAAATACTTGCCTGGAGTACAGCTTTAAATGTAGAAAAACACCTGCTTGGTGAACAAAGGACCAGGGGAGCGGCCATTTTATTTGGTTAAAAAAAATGTTCTTAATGCATTTCTCTTTAACAGTAGCACTATCTCTGTCATTCGTATATACTAAATGAGACACATTTACCGACATTAAAGTGAAATATCACTTCTATTGTCACATGTCATGCCATTTAGCTCACTTTGGTAAAATGTAATACAGAGACAGCATTGCACATCAAGCCTGAGACAGTGAATCTAGGGATGTCATTATATATGCAATATTAAACAATGAGGAAATGGAACTTGCTAATGAGCCTTTTCCATTCACATAGGAACGCAAAGTTCTAATGTACTGAATTATTACTTGTCACTTAAGTGTGCGCTGTCATTATCAGTGTGGGTGAGGTGACTGCTGTATAAAAACTTTAAGTACATTGCGGCAGCATAGAAAAATCTCTCAAGCTGTTTGTGCGGGAGTTCAAGACAGTCAGGTGAAAACTCAAGTTAACATATAATGATGCAAACTTGAACAAGCTAAATGAACAAACTTAGTTTCATTAAATAGGGTGAACAGGGCTGCCATTAGGGTGGTACAACCGATACAGCTGTAATGCCCTGTACACACAACCGGTTTTCCCGTTGGGAAAAAACTCTGAAGGTTTTTCCGACTGAGTTTCGATGGAATTCCACTGAAACTGTCACATGATCACACCAAAGCCCGATCGTCAAGAACGCGGTGACATACAGCACGTACGACGAGACTAGAAAAAGGAAGTTCAAGACCCAGTGCGCCACCCTTTGGGCTCCTTCTACTTATCTGGTGTTAGTAGAAGTCTGGTTAGAGACGATTCTCACTTTTCAGACTTCTGCTTTTTCAGATCGTTTTACTGCTGTTCAGTTTGTGCTTGTGGTTTTCTATCTGGTCTTCAGTGCATGCAGTCAGTTTGTATCTGTATTTCAGTGTGTTCTGGTCCGCTCGTTGCTGATTTTCAGCTCACTCTTCACAGGCCTTGCTGTTCTTCAGTGCGTTCTGTTAATTTTGTTCTGACCAGTCGACTGTTTTGAAACCCTGTTTGCCGTTACGTACTCGTCGTACGGTTTGTGCTGTGTGGGAGCTTGGTGTTGGGGTGTATACTTTGACCCAATCACAGTCCATGAACAGGGCGGAGTTCATGGACCAAGAATTGGTTACTTCAGCGTGGCCAATTCTCACACATGCCTCTGCCGCGTGAGATCCAGGAGAATAATCTGATCATTTCAGGAATTTTCTCCAGATGACGGACCCCGTTTTTGACTGTCTGTTGGCTTTGCTCACCCCTTATATCAGCAGGCAGGATACCTGCATGAGGCAAGCCGTCACTTCCTCAAGTTCTCCGCAGGCATCTCCCCCATTAAAGTCAATAAAGTCAAGTCAATGGGGCCCGAACATCAAAAATCAAAATTGCCCATTTTGAAGGCTTATATGAAAGTAATTGGGCATACAATGGTTATAGGAGTCCTGGTCCTGCCCTGGGGGACATGAATCAATAAAAAAAGTTTGTGAAAAACGTCATTGTTAAATGAGCAGTGATTTTTTTGATTTTTAAAGTAAACGCATAAAAATGGAAAAATTCTATTCCAATGTAGTGCCTGGGGTGTCCCCTTTGTTTACCTGTAAAGTGGCAGATCTGTACCAAGGCTCTGGGGATCATTATTCCAGAGACCTGTTCTGCCATTATTCAGGTCCCGCAGAAGGACTATATTAGGGTAAGTTTTATCCTTTAACATCACATTATATGTATGTAATGTATTTAGTTCTTTCATCATTGCCTAATTACCATGATTGGAATATGCTGTGAATGTCCCCTTTATCCTCATGCATACTGTAAGCTTCTAATGCTTTTTTTTTGGCCTACATGCATATTTGCCTTCACTAACCTCCCCAACATGCTATCCTGGGGCCATATACACCTATAGCCTATTCCCTTAACAATGTATTTTGTCAGCTCCATTGTAGTGATTTACCCGAAACACCCCCCTAAAATGTGTACAAATGTTATGTGTGTCCCTAAAATCAGGCAGAGTGCTGGAGGCATTTTTATTTTTGGCTCCAAAAGTCACCTCAAACCCCCCCCCCCCCCCTAAAATGTTATCAATGGGTCATCAGAGGAGGTGAGGAATCTAATAAGTGGGCCTTATATTTTTGTCTTTAAATACTCCTTAAAATAAATGTTATACTGATGTTGTGCAAGAATGTTTTTTGTGTAATCTGCTTGCAATGTTATGTACAAAAGTACTTATATATTTTTACTTGTTTGACTCCAGAGTTTTCTTCCACGCCACAGGAATGACAGACTGTGGCCTCCCATTTTGCCGACCATTGGGACTTTCTCAAGTGTGGAAGGGCTATAGATGGGAAACCCTTCCACAGTCTTGATTTTTCTTTATTGCTTGTGTTTGTTTTTGGCTGTATCCTAGGTTCTTCTAGTGCACTTGTAGTGCCAAGTGGATTTTCCTTTAGTAAATAAGGCCCATTGTAAATGTAAACACAAATTTCCTTAAAAAAAATGGTATTGAGCATTGAAAGAAGAAGCCACACATTGTTGATTAGCAAATTTTTTACTGTGTGCACATTCGCACATGTGCGTTATTAAATTTTTGTTGACAACAATTTTGGACTCCGGGCTTTCCTCCTCCTTGTTAATCCAATCACACACCTGCTGTGTCTCTGCCATGTCGCTCCTACTGCGCACCAAAGAGAAGGGGCGGGGAATACACTAGAAAGATGTCAGGGGTGGGCGACGCATTTGCAATTTATATAAAAAGTAAGTTGTATGTATGATCGTTGTGCTGAGGAAGGAGAACGAACGCTCTAACGAAGGTAAAATCTTAACTTTGGTACATCAGTGGCCTATGCTTCTTCAAGATTGTGAGGCCTATATTGGGATAAGATTATGAGAGTTTAGGCTGACATTAGTGTTTTTATCTTGTGTATTGTCTTTACAGAAAATATGAATCACTTTAAGGACCCAGAATTTATGGGCAGTTTCATTGACAAGTACAGGGAGATGCGGAATTTGTGGGAGGTGAAACACAGTTTATATTATAATAAACAAGCTAGGAAATCAACGCTGGAGAAACGTATGGAATTTTTGAAGACTGGGGTCCCAGATGCAACCATCCAGTTCTTGGAAAAGAAAATTGGGATTTTGAGGAACATGTATATGAAGGAGCATAATAAGATCCAGAAATCACTGACTCTTCTGTGAGGGAATTTTTTTCTTTCTTTTTGAGGCCCTTCAGAAGGGGTTGAGGGGCCAGCTGACTAAGGACAGCCACATATATAAGCAAGCCCATCCTCCTCCTCCTCCTGCCACAAATCCACCACCAGAGGCACAGCCTCCAAGGAAGGCTTCTGGGAAGGGTACAGGGAAGGCTGCAGGGAAGCGTGGAGGGAAGGCTGCAGTGAAGAGAAGAAAGTGATGACCTGGGTTCAGTCTGGTCTGACAGAAGACGCAGGATGGTGTAGTACCACAGCCTGGGGACAGATATGCCATCTGCTGCTGGTCCTAATCTCTGGGCTTCCTGGACCAGATTGGGCTCCAAATTATATGGACTCCTCAAGCTTCCAATTTTCTTTTCCACGGACTCTTTATTTTGTTACCCAGAATAAATGGATATTTTATTTTCAGAAAATACTTTCCTATGTGTTTTTCTACAAAAAGGACAGTTTGCGAGTAGGCAGGTACATTTCAAAAAGACAATGTCAAATTAACAAGAGACACCAACCTCGTTGAGGTTAATAAAAAATACTAGATAATAATGTTATTGTGGTAAATTGACACACCAAAAAAAGTATATATATATATGGAGATCACTAGAAAATAATTGTTAATTAATCCTAAAAGAATCTTGATTAAATAAAAAATAATAAAAGATGACTATAAAAAATAATTGTAAACATTATTATGGAGATCTGGCTTTTAAATAATACAATATTATTAATGAGATCAGGATAAATAAGGAAGAAAGAAATATTTAGAACATGTTCTATTTCTAGGTCCGTCAGAATAAAAAAAAAAAAAAGTCCAATGGGGCATACACATGATCGGAATATACGATGAAAAGCTTCTGTTGGACTTTTTCTATCGGACATTCCGCTCGTGTGTACGTGGCATTAGGGGCCAGAAGAAGGCAGGACGGGTGAAGAGGAGCCGTGTTGTGCACTATAGAAACAATGTGTCAGCAACATATCAGCTTTGTGAAAATTAGCTGGGACTAGGTAGGAAGATTTCCTTTACACGTAGGGGCTGTGAAGGAAAGGGAGGGGGCTGTTTGTGTACAGGGAGAGGCTTGTGCATTTTACAGATTTGTGTAAGTGTGGGGCTGACATATATATATATATATATATATACGGGTGGGGGGCTGACATATATACAGATGAAAGGGGGCTGACATATAGACAGGTGTTAGGGGGGGATTGGCATATATTCAGATGTGAGGAGGGCTGGCATATATACAGGTGGGGGTTGACATATATACAGGTGTGGGGGGGTGGGGCTGACATATATAAACGTATGGGGGGGCAGGCATATATACAGGATCGAGGGAGGGCTGAGTGCATACAGGTGAGGGGGCAAGTGTGTGGATTCGGTGGGATGGCCTGTGGGCAAGCTCTGGGGAATGTTGGTGGTCAGGCTCATCGGGGGGGGGGGGGCAGGCCTAAAGCTGTGTAAGGGGCCCAAAAATTTCTGATGGCTGCCCTGAGGGTGAATAACTTTATCTAGCAAATGATTCACACTGCACATGGCATGTCTTGCTTCTCTGCCAACATATATTTAATTTCTTGAAAAATAACAGTTGAAAGGCAGAAGGTGCATATGGATGACAATAGATAGCAATAGAAGATGAACAATGGAGTTTATTTCCTTAACCATTCAATACAGGGCACTTATACACCTTCCTGCCCAGACCAATTCTCAGCTTTCAGTGCTCTCACACTTAGAATGACAATTACTCAGTCATGCTACACTATATCCAAACAACATTTTTATCATTGTTTTCTAACAAATAGAGCTTTCTTTTGGTGGTATTTAATCACCGCTGTTTTTTTTTTGTTGCAATATATTTAAAAAAACAACACATTTTTTTTAGTTTCTATTGTAAAATTTTGCAAATAAGTAATTTTTCTTCCAAAATTTGGGCCAATATTTATACTGCTTCATATCTTTGGTAAAAATATCCCAAATTAGTGGATATTATTTAGTCTGTGTGAAAGTTATAGGGTCTACAAGCTATGGTGCCAATCACTGAAAATTGATCACACCTGATTACAATTGATGTACTGATAGCCTATCGCACTTATTGAGACACTAACAAGGAAAGTACAAATACCCCCCAAATGACCCATTTTTGGAAAGTATACTGTCCAAGGTATTTGGTAAGAGGCATGGTGAGTTTTTTTAAATTGTAATTTTTCCCATAATTCTTGCAACTACACCCCAAAATACATTTTGTTACTCCTCCTGAGTATGGCGATACCACATGTGTGAGACTTTTACACAGCCTGGCCACATAGAGAGGCCCAACATTGAAGTAGCACCTTCAGGCGTTCTAAAAGCATAAATTACAAATCTAATTTCTCAACCACCTATTACATTTTTGAAGGCCCTGGAGCATAAGGACAATAGAATTGCCCACAAAATCACCACATGTTGGAAAGAAAACACCCCAACATATAATCTATAAGGCATTATGAGTCTTTTGAACTGTTCATTTTTATCCAGAAGTTTTGGGGAAATGTGAAAAAAATGAAAATGCATTTTTTTTTACAAAAAGTTGTCCATTTATAAGATATTTCCAAAATACTTTCTGATACTCCTCCTTAATATGGCGATATCACATGTGTGAGACTTTTACACAGTCTATCCATATACAAAGGCCCAACATCCAAGTAGCACCACCAGGCATTCTAGGAGCATACATTACACATATAATTTTCTGACCTATGGTTTTAGTAGTGCAGTGCTCCACAGAGGAGAACATCTGTCCAGGTAGCAGGCAGAGATGTGCAGGCAGGAATACTGTCCATAGTCAGTAGAGGCAGCAGGCAGAAATATGGTCAACACAGCCAAAGTATTGGTCCAGGCAGCAGGAAGAAACATGGTCCATAAAGTCCTGGGTCATTACAGGCAGCAATATGGTCAGCACAGCCAAAGTATTGATCCAGGCAGCAGGAAGGACCATCAAGCTTAGGGCCAGCGGGACAGAGGTAGAGGCTTCTCCCACCCAAATCTCCTTGAAGCCCTGTTCTGGCAACACAGAAAACCAAAAACAGATTTTCTCTACTCAGAATGCAATTCTGAAGCCACTCACATATGTGTGATCCCTGAGTACTAAAGTTGAAGGGCAAAAGATCAGTCCAAGTGGCAGGCAAAAACATGGTCAATTAACAGGCCAGGGTCAGTTAAGATGGAAGGTAAAAACATGGTAGCAGGCAAGTGATCCACACTGGTATTTGAAATGGGGAAATGGCAGTCTGTTTAAAATAAGGGGAACTAATATATAATGGATATGTAATAATTTCTGAAGCAATCTCCGATGCACAGGCCAGGTTGGGAGGGACATTAGGGGCAATAATAACTGTTATCTTTTCTAACTCCTTCTCTGCTGCATACACAACATTTCTTTTGGCGGCTCATTCCCACCCCACAGTATAAAAGTATTCTTTCAATGGCAGCCATTTTCAGTGTGATTTTGGAGTGGTGAGAGATAGAACAGGGCTCTGTTCAGTGCTATTAGTTAGTGTGCTATACTGTGCTATTTTGCTTCAATTGTCAGTGTAGAATATTAGTTTAGTGTCAGTCTAGAGATAGTGTGAGTGTAGTGAGGAGGACCATCATTCACTTTGCATAGTGTGCAGCTAGAGTAGGCACAGCTCAGATAATTTCACTGTAGTGTAGTGAGACCGTGTCAGTAATCTTGACATTAGTGCATGGCTAGAGTAGGTGCAGTTCATATAGCGTCAGTGTAGTGACGGTTGAACACTGTCTATTTGATTGCATTACTGCCAGTTTAAAGCCATTTACTTCTGTGTGTGTTACTGCCAGTTTAACGCCATTTACTTCTGTGTGCATTACTGCCAGTTTAACGCCATATAGTTTTGTGTGCATTACTGACAGTTTAACACCATATAGTTATGTGTGCCTTACTGACAGTTTAACGCCATATAGTTTTGTGTGCGTTACTGACAGTTTAACGCCATATAGTTCTGTGTGCTTAACTGACATTTTAACAGCATATAGTTCTATGTGCTTTACTGCCAGTTTACGCCATATAGTTTTGTGTGCGTTACTGACAGTTTAACGCTATATAGTTCTGTGTGTGCTAATGCCAGTTTAACAACATTTACTTCTGTGTGCATTACTGCAAGCTTAACGCCATATAGTTTGTGTGTTACTGCCAGTTTAACACCATATAGTTCTGTGTGCATTACTGCCAGCTTAACGCCATATAGTTTTGTGTGTTACTGCAAGTTTAATGCCATTTACTTCTGTGTGTTACTGCAGGTTTTGTGTGCGTTACTGCCAGTTTAACACCATATAGTTCTGTGTGCGTTACTTCCCGTTTAACTCCATTTACTTCTGTGTGGTTACTGCAAGTTTAACTCCATATAGTTTTGTGCATTACTGCCAGTTTATCGCCATATAGTTCTGTGTGCATTACTGCCAGTTTACGCTATATAGTTTAGTGTGCGTTACTGCCAGTTTAACGCCATATAGTTTTGTGTGAGTTACTGCCAGTTTAATGCCATATAGTTCTGTGTACGTTACTACAAGTTTAACGCCATTTACTTCTGTGTGCGTTACTGTAAGTTTAACGCCATTTACTTCTATGTGCACTACTGCCAGTTTAATGCCATATAGTTCTCTGCATCATTGTACGTTTGGCGCATTATATTGCAGTATATTATAGTGTATCCGTGGAGTGTGAGTACTCAAATTAAAGTGCACCAAACACCACTTTACACTGATTAAAGTGCATCTACGTACAGATTTCCACTTCTTCTTATGTCTAGGAGGACAACAAGGAGAGACAGAAGTTCCCTTGGCACTGTAAGAGGGCCAGCAACAAATGTGTCCACTGACAAAGGTGGACATGGTGGTCAGTCCTCAGGCAGGGTATCATTTCCTCTGTTTAGTGAATTTGCCTGTGCTATCCAGCCACAGCATGCAGAGGAGGTGGTGGACTGGTTACTAAACCTTCCTCATCCTCCTCATCCTCTGTCACACAAGCAGAGACAAGTGTGCAGTCCCCTGCAGTTGCCAGAGTGGATAAACCTGCCTCCTTGTCCACATCTATAACTGTCATAGCCCCAACATCAGCCATGGAGGAGTCAGCTGAGTTAATTGACCACAGCGTCAGCCACTTGCATCTTGATGATGTCCAGCCATTACTAGATTCAGATGTTGGTTCTGAGGTTGAGGAGGGCAGGAACATGAGCCTAGAGAGAGAGGAGAACACTGGTAGACAAATTGGCATTCATGTTCCCCCAGCCACAGTGTATTGCCAAGTTATCTCCAGTGGTAATGATAATAATGGAGGAGATGAAGATGATGATGATGATGATGAGGTCACTCATGCGACTTGGGTGCCAGATAGAGCAGAGGAGAAAACTGAAGGTGAGGGGTCACAAGATAACAAGAAAGAGTAGAGAGTAGCCACCCTATTCCATCACATTCTACAGCTGTTATCTCCCGGCCCACTCCCCAAAACTCAGCTGTCTGGGCCTTTTTCAGCACATCTGCAGCAGATTGCACTGTTGCTATCTGCAAACTGTGTCTCAGGCACATAAAATGGGGCAAAAACACCAGCCATGTTGGTACCCCATGCTTAACAAGGCATTTAACATCCAACCACTCAGCCCGTTGGCAAGAGCACCTAAAAGCCACACAAAAGGGGCACAAATCTGTCCCTCCTCCTCCTTACCCACTTCAGTCTGCGCCTGCTATACTGAGTCATTACCTCTCAGCAGCCTCTACTGACAGGGATGATGGTATAGTACAGGGTGTCCCAGGTCCTAGCAGCACATCTGCCAGCAGCACACCAACAGCTGTGGACTGTAGCCGGCAAATTTCTTTGCCCCCTCTGCTGCAGCGGAAAAAAAACACAGTCCCTGCCACCCATATGCCCAGCATCTAAATGCAAGCTTGTCAAAGCTGTTGGCTCTCCAACTTCTGCCTTTCAGCCTGGTGGATCCTGCCCCCTTCCGTGAATTTGCACAATGTGCTGTACCACAATGGCAGGCTCCCAGTCGCTAATACTTTTCACGTAAGGCCGTTCTGTCTCTCTACCATCATGTGGAAAGGAATGTTCTGGCATCATTGGGCAAGGCAGTCAGCCATAAAGTCCACCTTACTGATGACACGTGGTCCAAGAAGCATGGGCAGGGACGATATATTTCATTCACAGCACACTGGGTAACGCTGCTTGCAACTCGAAAGGATGCAGGATGGGGCTCGGTGCTGCAGCTTGATGTGTCCCCACATCTCCATACAGCTGGTAGTGATGATGCCAGACCTGTGAGCTCTACCCCCTCCTCCGCCACCTCCATGCCCTCCTTTGCAGAATTGTGCTATGAACATCAGGTACCCCGTAAGCGTTCAAAGGGCTATTCCCAGAGTCAGACTAAAAGGTGCCATACAGTGCTTCAGCTGGTATGTTTAGGGGGCAGGAACCACACCTGAGCAGAGATTCTTGGAGCTCTGCAGGGACAGGCCCAGAGATGGTTCACACCATGCCAGCTGGAGCCAGGAATGGTGGTGTGCGATAATGTCTCAAACCTCCTGTCCACCCTTCGACAGGGAAAGTTGACACATGTGCCATGCCTGGCATATGTCCTCAATTTGTAGGTGCAGCGTTTCCTAAATATGTACCCAGGATGGCAAGATGTGCTAAAGCTGGCCAGGAGACTCTGTAGCCATTTCAGTCGGTCATACACAGCCAGTGTAAAAATATATTTGGAAATATATGAAATCCCGTGATTATGGAGAGAAACCAATGAGGAAGAACTGCAGCCTCTACCAATAAATCCACCTAAGTGGAGATAGAAGGAATAAAGAATAGGAGGGTAGGAGTGGCACTGTTCTGGGGTAGATTGTTTTAAACCACTAGCTTGTGAAGGATTCCTAAATCTTTTGAGTGAATTTTTGATATAATAACTGTGCAAATTATAGAAAAACCAAGCCAATAAATGTGCAAATTTATTAGTGATCTGGGTAATTATTGCAACAGCTTAGTGTAGTACTACTGGAATACAAATTTGTAAACAGTCCAACCAGTAATTAATATATTCCTTATGTGTAAAAACCACAATTCTAAAAATGAAAATCTGATGTGATTTTAATATATAAAAATTGTGCATAAAAACCAACATAAAACACTTATAATGCCCTCTAGTAGAGTACTAGAGAAAGTGCTAGTGCGCTGAAAAGTCCATATATCATGAATATAGTATATAGTATAAAGTGACAGGTGTTCTTCAAAAAAACTGTATTCGGTGTTTCTTAAAAGGTGCCCCATAAGAAATGCACTCACCGGAACAATTCACCCCACAAGGAGGTATTACACCTTCACAGTATTTGCCACTTTGTAGCACACAGGAAAACCTTTGGTCCTATTTCAGCAGGTTGCTTCCGTGTTTGCGGTGTGAAGCATAAAATAGTTTCCTTGCAGCTGGCCCTTTATTGCTCCCACATGCAAAAAAGAGACACCTTCCTATTGGAATGAGTTTCTTGAACAATATATGCCACCGACATCTTCCGACAATGAAAAGAGTTTCATGAGAAATAACAATGTATTCTGTTCAGTTGCTTTGGGAGTCAGGTCAGTTTTTATTGTTTCTTGTTGTTCTTCCTTTCTCACTTTTCCACTGTGAATAGTTTTCACAGATAATGAAAAACTTTCTCAAGTGAAAACTTCTTCCATTTTGTGTTCAGGTGTAATATCACAACCATCTCTTATGGGTACGACCTCTAAAACAAAAGTTTATATCCACATATCCATTTTAGAGCCTGGGTAGAGCTGAAGGGGGATTTTCCACCTACCCGTAAACTGTCTGATTTGAGACATGCCCACCAGGTGGAACTCAACTTTGGCAATGCTGCAGCAGCTATACATGCAGCAGAGGGCCATCAACGGGTACCTGTGCAAATACTACATGACAGGCTCAGGCCGCCTCAGCTTTTTTCCCCACACCAATGGTTGATCATTAAGGATGCATGCACTGTATTGTCATCATTTGAGGAGGCCACAAGGATGGTGAGCGGTGACAGTGCATGCATCAGTGACACAATAAGACAAGTATTTGGCGCAAATCAAAGATATTAGGTTCCCACTTTAAAAAAGTCTATAAAATTACATATGATAGTGAGTGCAGGGAATGCACTACTTTGTCAAGTCCAAAAAAGGAAAATTAAATGTTCTTTTGTTCCTGAGGAGAGGGGGGGGAGAGGGATGGAGAGGGGGGATGGATCCGCATGCAGGGCTGCCACCTTAAAAGAGCTGAAACTCAAGCTCCTGGATTGCTGCAGATAAAGGAGAAAAAAGAGAGAGAGGCGCGCCTCTGGGTGCAGATTTTTCAAAAGGTTTTATTTTCAGTGTAAAAACATAAAATTTTGCACTCACATTTAGTAGGCAAAAAGTAAGCATTAAACACAGAGGGTCATCTGGTGTATCTGATTATGGGACGTCAGCCAGTGATCCGGTCCACATCTGTCATCTCGTTGTTCCTGTTCCTCTCACATGAGGTCCACTACAGGTGTTTTTTATGAAGCAGCCGGCTTATGGTGGACACGAGATGTGCGGTCTTCAGAACGAGGCTTGGGAGGCAGAGATGACCAGGGAGCGGGGCTGTGATGTCAGAGGGTATGCGACGTGTTTCTTGAGCGTGCGGGTCGAGATTGTTGGACGACCGTGCTCTTTCATCAGGCAGAATCAGAATAAAGTGAAGGGGACTAGGGATTTAAATAGGGGCAGGCTAAGGACAGTAGGCGTGGCTGGAGGTGGACTAGGAACAGGTGAAGGGGCGTGGCTACGGCTGAGTATGGGGAAGGAAACGATTCCAGCATCATGGCTGGACATCCTCAAGAGAAACACCAAAAAACTAGAGGATGATCTCATCACCACCAAAATAGGCAAATTCAAACGTGATCTAGACGACTATAATACAAACCACATCCTCTCTTGGAATATAAAAAATGATCATGGACCACAAAATCTTGATGTCCCTGCACCTAATCTCCCTCCCTTCAAACCAAAAATTCAAATACAACATGACACTAATCATTCCACCACAAAGAAACTGTACAAACAATCTCCCCCTGCACTGATGAGCATTGACCCCTTTGGTCCTATCACTCATCATTATCATCTGAGTTCTACAATTTCGAATAAAGATGAAAATAAGAACAGAGTGAGAATGGACGAAATAATAAAATCCCTCAATCAGTTTTATAACAGATCTCCAGGGCCTCCAGAACTCAGACTGGAACCCCACAAAATCAACACAACACAAATTGTTACTTCGGGAACAACAAGAATAAAAACAAAAATAAAAATAAAAACATAAACAGTAGCCCTTACAATAAGAATGAGAAGAGTTCTCAGTCTATCCCTATCACCTCTAATACAAAAAACTCTACTATGGTAGAATCCCCAACCACCCCTGTACAAACAAACCATAACCCAGAAACTATACCCCCCCCCCATAATAAACCAGATCATATCATCGCCTTTTTTAGTGAAAAGTCCTCCTCCAACCCCAAACCCCTGAAAAAGAAAACTCACAGAAGAGGTTGTAGAGGAGGGCGAAAGACCAACTTATGCAAACACACTGAAACACCAAAAACTGTAAAAATCTAAAAAAAATCATATAATCCATCACCCGCTGATATCTCATTATTCAGTCGGGGTCTAAATTTCGCACCTATAAATAGACCCAACCCTTTCACCATTTTTAAAGATTTGAATAACTACGTACGTACGCTGACTCTAAAAAGACACTTCCACATAAAACAAGAAAAAAACTCAAAAGAGACTAAAGAATTACCCGACCCACCAATCACATCTCCACTTCATGACCATACAGGATCCATTTCCAACTCATCTTTTATTGACATCGACACTCTAGAAATCTCTAATGACGATGAAATGACATCGCAATTACTCACTCAACATCTCATCTCATCCCCCCCCCATTATCCATACATCACTGAAACCTAAATCCATCTTTTTTCCCACTCATTCAAAAGGCCCATACATTGAAAGTTTCTATCGAGTGGTCTATGCGGACATGATCAAATTATGTACCACCACTTCAAAATCCCCAAAAAATCAAAAATATAAAAACAATCTAACCCGCTCCGAAATCTTAGCTCTAGACAAGTTAACACATAAAGAAGACATAGTAATCAAGCCTGCTGACAAAGGGGGCGGAATAGTCCTCCTAGACAGATCCAACTATGTGGATAGTTATCAGTGACACAATCCCTATTGTGTTCCTGCTGGAGCAGACTGCGTGGCATTATGGACAGGGCACTGGAGGCAGAGTAGCAGGAGGACTTCCTTTCCTCTCAAGGCCCTCTTTATCCAGATCCAGACATTATTCCTATGTCATAGAACACAAAGGAGGAGAGAGGGGAGGAGGATGAAGAGAAGGATTCTGGCACTATCATAGGCTTCGAAGAACAGGAAGACATGTGTCAATCTGTGAGTGATGTCCTTCCAACCCCAGGACCCTTGGGAGTAGTACGTGGCTGGGAGGAGGAAGGTCCAGATGCTCTCATCCTGAGTGACCCCGAGCAGTCAGCTTCTCAAGCCACAGCAAATTTGAGGCGCATGGGGAACCTCATGCTTCAAAGCCTGCAAAAGGACCCAAGAATATGTGGCATAAAGGAGAAGGATGATTACTGGTAGGCAACCCTCCTTGACCACCATTATAAGGGGAAGGGCTCAGAACTCATCCCATACCCACAGAGAGTGCAGAAGATAAAATCTCTTATTGAACATTTTTCCTGACTCTGGAAGGTTACAGTGTTGTCAAAAACATATTTTTGAGTCTATTGTTGGTCAAGAGAGGAGCGTTGGAGAAAGCGTCTGCCTAAATGAGGCATTTCAAAAAAATGTTTAGTCCTCGCTGCTCAGGGCTCTCAGCTTCCACATCCCATCAGTAGCGTCTGCATGACATGGTAGCCAATTACCTCAGGGCCAAAACAGAGATGGAGAGCTTTCCAGCTGACAATCCACTTACTGGGTCATGAGAATAGACCACTGGCCATAACTTGCCCAGTATGCTATTGAGTTGTTGGGCTGCCCTGCATCCAGCGTGCTTTCAGAACGGGCATTCAGTGCTGCAGGAGGTTTCATTACTGATCATAGAACACGTCTGTCCACAGACTCCATGGACCGTTTGATTTTTATACAAATTAAGCAGTTCAGGATTACCAACTATGAAGCCCCCAATGCTGATGTCACTCAATAAGTCTTTTTGGGATGTGGAATCTCTGCAGGACTTTGAGGCTGCCTAGCTTTGAGGGTGTTCAATCATTTCATCTGGAAGAATGTTTTTTGTATAGGTTTCATGGGCACAATTAACACCCAAAGACTAATTTTTCAGCACCTGTTTGACAGGTTCATATCATTGCAATTTATTTTACCTTCATCAAGAGCACCTCTATAGGGTAATGGTGGGAAGGCGCCCCCGACATCCAAAGAGTAATTTTTCTGCACCTGTTTGACAGGTGCATTTCATTGCAATTTTTTACAGTAAGGCCAATTCTTGCTTTCATCAAGAGTACTTTTATAGGGTTACGGTGGGAAGGCGCCCCCGACGCCCAAAGAATAATTTTTCTGCACTTGTTTTGACAGGTGAATATCATTGCAATTTTTTACAGCAAGGCCAGTTCTTGCTTTCAACAAGATTACCTCTTTACCTCTGTAGGGTTACGGTGGAAAGGCGCCACCAACACCCAAAGACCAAGTTTTACGCACTTGTTACTTCTATATAAAGTTAAAGTGACACCAGAATGTATCCAAGGAGAATTTCATTTGTTTGGCTATATAAATGCAATTATTGCTGCAGCAGATTGTAGACATGGTACAGATCTGCCACTTTACAGGTAAACAAAGGGGACACCACAGGCACTACATTGGAATTGAATTTTTCAATTTTTATGCGTTTACTTTAAAAAAAAATCACTGCTCATTTAAAAATTACGTTTTTCACAAACTTTTTTTTATTGATTCATATCCCCCAGGGCAAGACCAGGACTCCAATAACCATTGAATGCCCAATTACTTTCATATAAGCCTTCAACATGAGCAATTTTGATTTTTGACATTTGGGCCCCATTGACTTGACTTTATTGACTTTAATGGGGTTCGTTATTTGGGTCTTGAACTTCGCGGCGTTCGAAAGTTCTGGTGCGAACTGAACAGGGGTCCATTCAGCCCACCCCTAGTGAACATCTTTCTTGTCCCTCAACTTCATGGCCAACATTTCCTCATTTCTCATGAATGCAGAGTCCCCATTTTGTAATTTTTTTGTCAATAGATTTTGTGGGAAGCCCTTCCCTTTTTTTTTTAAAGGTACCGCAGCCCAGGGCTTATTTTCTGTAAAGGTGACAAAAAAAAATGCAAGCTAGTATAATAATTGTCCACATATAAATTATATTCTTTTTTGAACAGGGGGTATGCCAGCTCCTGTTCAATTTTCCCACTGATTTCAATATATGTGGGGCACTCACGGGGCTGGAGCTGGGAGTCTTTGGCTTCATGAATACGGAATGTGTACACGTATCCAGTGGCTCGATCACAAAATTTATTCAATTTCAACCCGTACTTGGTTCTCTTACTTGGGATATACTGCTTGAAGTGCAGTGGGCCAGTAAATTGTATAAGGGATTCGTCAACACAAATGTTTTGGTCCGGGATAAACACTTCAGCAAATCGATGGGAAAAATAATTTATTAGGGGGCGTACTTTGTATCATTTGTCATGATTGGGGTGATCTTGGCAAGGGCACTGCGAATTGTCGTTAAAGCGAAGGAAACGAATAATCATGTCGTAGCGTGTCCTTGACATGACAGCAGAAGAAATCGACATGTGGTGGATGGGGTTGGTGGACCCGCAGGCATGCAGTTCGTTCTTCTTTGTAAGGCCCATATTAAAAGTAAGGCCCAAAAACAATTTAAATTCTTCTAGTGTGAGACGTCGCCATCTAGAAAATACAGGCATAGGACGAATTGGGGTTGGCAGGAATAAATTGCTCTGCATACAGATTTGCTTGGTCCACCATGTACTGCAACAAATCTTTGGGGAGAAACAAATAAAAATAATCGAATTGGGAAAAATTTGTAGTGTTGGGGTGCACACCTGGCTGTGTGGTGAAAGGGGGGATTATAGCAGATCCTGAACTGGCAGGTAACCATAAGGGGTTTGTCAGGGCATTGGGAAGGTAGGACCGGTCCTGGATTCTTTGTGCTGGGGGGGGCAGGGCCGAGTCTGGCATTCTTTGTCTAGGCACGCAAATGCTGGACTCGGGAGTGTGGCCGCAAGGTAATCCCCAGGCGCTTCTCCCAGGGGGTTTACCGATGCAAGGAGGAGCCGTGAGTGCTGCTGGGGGACTTCAGAAAACGAGGTTCAGGGCCACTCTGTGGAAAACAAACTGCAGAGTGGAGGTAAGTATGACATGTTTGTTATTTAAAAAAAAAATAAACAAAGGTTTACAATCACTTTAATGTTGACTTTCACATGACCACAGCCTGGCCTGGTCCCAGGCATTTATGAGCATGTACACAAGAGGAGAGGTACCCGTCCTCCCCTTTTTACCCACGTACATGGGCGAAGTGGGCCCCACCCACACACATGTATACTTACACTGGTCCAGACTGGACTAATGTAACTATGCAAAAATAAGCATACCTAAAGTTCAGCTTTAATTGGGCTTCCATACAAAACTGGCCTTACTGTGTGAGTGTGATTTGATCAAGTTCATTACCATCCTAGATTTTAAAGTAGAAGGGCAAGCAAATAGATAAATTCACAGTTCAAATGCATAATTGGGAACCGTGTTACCAGCCACAAAATTGTATTTTTGTTCAGTCACTTTTTTTGTCCACATATCCACACCAGAGAGCACAAACAAATTCTGACCTCACTTATCTCTATTGCAGAAAAAGAAATAAAGCTTGGTCAAGGTCCACCAAGCCTGTGATTGTTGCCTGAAGGAATTCTGTGCACTGTACAAGTCCCTGATTGGCTGCCATTGCTGTCCCTTCCTCTTCCAGTTAAGCTGGGTATACATGTAGAGTTATTTTTCCTTTAACCAGTGTGTTGAGCAAACAAAAATCACAGATCCCCACATCCTTACAAACGATGTGGATGCAGGGATCTCTTCTTCTGCGCTATTGTTTTCTGACAGTGGGGATCAGCTGTCAGAATGGCAGTACAGCCATTGGTGGTAGTGGCTGATTGAATGCTGGTTTTCCAGCAGGACCATTAGACAGAAGCGGGTTGTTAGACCGGTGTTCTATCAAGAAATGCGCTTTGTCGAAAAATGCCTCCAATGGGTCTGAGCATGCGCAGTACGCAACGTCACTTCAGCTAATATGTTGTTCAGCTGGGGTGACGTCAACACGGCGCATGCGCAGATCATTTGAGGCAGTATCCGATGATCTGCTAAGCGCTGAGGGAGAATGTAATTGTCAGATTCTGCCTGATTATTGCAGGGCGGGTTGTGGGTGTGTTGAAGGGTGGATTTTGTGTGTGTTTTAAAACAAAGTGTAACACATTCAAGCCCCCATGCAACAAATAGAAAACACGCCATTTAATACAGCCATAACCCGCCCCGCAACAGTGAGGCAAAATCTGACAATTTAATTCTCTCTCTGAGCTTAGCAGATCATCAGATACTGTCTCCAACGATCTACACACGTGCCGTGTTGCCGCCACGCCATGATCAACATATCAACTGGAGTGACGTTGCGTACCCATCGGAGGGATTTTTCAACGAAGGGCATTTCTCGATAGAACACTGGCTTCTGTTGAACAGAGTGGGGAACACACACATTAAAATTCAACCGGTTCCTGTTGGATACATATATACTCAGCTTTAGAATGCTGCTCACTAGGTAACTACAGGAGGCTAATATAATGACAGACTGAGGTCATATTTAAAAATACATTTAAGAGATTTTAAAAGAATAACTAAGTTAAATTGGAATATTTCATTTTCTCCTATAATTCTGCTTTAAGCTTCTTCAGTGGCAGAGTCCATTATGAATGATTCAATGTCCTCTCTAAAGCACTGCAGGAAAAAGTGTCAGCGATAGTGATGGACGAACTTCCGACGGGACGTTTCGCGAACGCGAAACGCGAACGGACACAAACGTTCGCGAAAACGACCGTTCGCCGCGGGCTCCATTGACTTCAATGGGAGGCGAATTTCGCAAACCTTTAGGTCGAATTTGCGGCCACGGGGTAATTATTAGGGGGTAGCACGTAGTCCCACCACCTGGACAATAGCATAATACATGTATGAGGTGAATTTGGGATCGATAACTACAAGCATTTTTTTTTTATTTGGGAAATTGTTCTGACAATTCAGGACTATGGAGCTAATGAAGGCAATGGAGGAGAGGGAAGGTCAGGGACCAGGGTAGGCAAACAAGAGGGTGCAGGAGATACAGAGCACTGACAGCAGCACCGTAATACAGAGCACTGACATCAGCACCGTGACATACAGCGCTGACAGCAGCTCCGTGACATACAGCGCTGACAGCAGCTCCGTGACATACAGCGCTGACAGCAGCTCCGTGACATACAGCGCTGACAGCAGCTCCGTGACATACAGCGCTGACAGCAGCTCCGTGACATACAGCGCTGACAGCAGCACCGTGACATACAGCGCTGACAGCAGCTCCGTGACATACAGCGCTGACAGCAGCTCCGTGACATACAGCGCTGACAGCAGCTCCGTGACATACAGCACTGACAGCAGCTCCGTGACATACAGCGCTGACAGCAGCTCCGTGACATACAGCGCTGACAGCAGCACCGTGACATACAGCGCTGACAGCAGCTCCGTGACATACAGCGCTGACAGCAGCTCCGTGACATACAGCGCTGACAGCAGCTCCGTGACATACAGCGCTGACAGCAGCTCCGTGACATACAGCGCTGACAGCAGCTCCGTGACATACAGCGCTGACAGCAGCTCCGTGACATACAGCGCTGACAGCAGCTCCGTGACATACAGCGCTGACAGCAGCTCCGTGACATACAGCGCTGACAGCAGCTCCGTGACATACAGCGCTGACAGCAGCTCCGTGACATACAGCGCTGACAGCAGCTCCGTGACATACAGCGCTGACAGCAGCACCGTAAGCAGCCCCAGGAGGAAGTCAGCACAGCACAGGGATGGTGTGATCCCCTCATAATAAGAACCCCCAGGAGGAAGTCAGCACAGCACAGGGATGGTGGGAGCCCCTCATAATAAGAACACCCAGGAGGAAGTCAGCACAGCACAGGGATGGTGGGAACCCCTCATAATAAGCAGCCCCAGTAGAAATATGACACCGCTCAACCTCTTCAAAGAGGAGGGTAGGGGCATATAGTACGGTGTGCTTTTTTGGGTCAGGGAAGTGAGCCAAATGAATTAAGAAGGTCTGTGTGCTTGATTCCAAAAATTGTTTATAGACATATACATGGTCTACTGATCACATGTGTTGAATTCCTCCGAGATCCATGCCTCATTCATTTTTAGAAATGTGAGGTAGTTAACACTGTGGTGAGCTAGGCGAGTACGCTTATCGGTCACAATCCCCCCTGCTGCGCTGAACGTCCTTTCGGACAGGACACTGGATGAGGGGCAAGCCAACAGTTCGATTGCAAATTGGGCAAGCTCTGGCCAGAGGTCAAGCCTGCCCACCCAGTAGTCTAGGGGTTCATCACTCCTCAGAGCGTCCACATCGGCCGTTAACCCAATGTAGTCGGACACCTGACGGTCTAGGCGTTCCCTGATGCTGGATCCGGATGACACCTGTCGATGGGTCGGCTGAAAGAATGACCTCATATCCGAAGTCACCAACACATCTTCAAACCGGCCTCTTCTTGCAGGCGCTGTTGGATTGGTACCCGCAAATCCTTCTCTGGGAGTGGGAATTGCTCCTCTGCCAGCGCACGCAAAAGCAGAATGCAGCATTTCTCGAAGCAAGGCCTGGAAGTGCTGCATTCTGACAGCCCTCTGCGACGGCGGTAACATTTCCGCCATTTTGTGTTTGTACCGGGGGTCTAAGTACGTTGCCACCCAGTACTGGTCCTTGACCCTCATGCTTTTTATACGGGGGTCCCTATTAAAACACTGGAGCATGAAGGCCCCCATTTGCACTAAAGTGGAAGCGGTGTGGTGGCCTGGCTCCTGCTCATCATCCAGGATAATGTCGTCCTCTTCATTCTCCTCTCCCCATCCTCGCACAACAGGGATCCCAGAAAGGTTTAAAGCATGCTCTTCTTGCTCCTGCTCATCCGCCCCGGCACCATCCTCCTCTGACTCCTCATCAGACTCCTGTTGTTGACTTGTCTCAGATAGAGTAGCCCCCCCTGGGAATTCATCCAGCATTGCGACTTCCTCATCTTCCCGCTCCTGCTCCTCCACAGCCTGATCAATGACACGACGCAATGCACGCTCCAGAAAGAAGGCATAAGGTACCATGTCACTGATGGCGCCATGGCTGCGACTGACCAGTTTGGTGATCTCCTCAAATGGCCGCAGAAGTCTGCATGTGTCGCGCATGAGCAGCCACTGGCGCGGTGAAAAAAAACCCAGCTCCCCAGAACCGTTTCTTTCGCAGAGTTCATACAGGTAGACGTTAACTGCACGTTTCTGCTGGAGCAGCCTATCAAGCATATAGAAGGTTGAGTTCCATCGCGTCGGGCAATCGCAAATAAGACGTCTGACCGGCAGATGGTGTCGCCGCTGAATGTCAGCAAGGCGAGCCATGGCCGTGTAAGATCTTCTGAAATGGGCCGAGATTTTCCTTGCCTGCCGCAAGATGTCCTGGACCCCAGGGTATTTGACAAGGAATCGCTGCACGACCAAGTTTAAGACGTGTGCCATGCACGGCACGTGCGTGATTTTGCCCTGTTTCAATGCGCTAAGCAGATTGGCACCGTTGTCACACACCACTTTACCAACTGTCAAATTGAGCGGTGTTAGCCACTCATCTGCCTGTGAACGCAAAGCTGAAAGGAGTGCCGGGCCAGTGTGGCTCTTTGCTTCCAGGCACAACAGACGCAGCACGGCATGGCAACGTCTCACCTGGCATGTGGAATAGGTTCTGGGGAGCTTGGGCGGTGCAGTGGAAGAGACGCTAGCAGCGGAAAAGGAGGAGGCAGCTGAGGAGGAGAGGGAGGAGGATGGAGTAGGAGGAGGAGAAGAAGAGTCAGGCCTGCATGCAATCCGTGGCGGTAAAACCAAATCTACACGGGTGCCACGGGTTACATGCTTGACGGCCGTCAGAAGGTTCACCCAGTGGGCAGTAAAACTGATATACCTTCCCTGCCCGTGTTTGCTAGACCACGTGTCTGTGGTCAGATGTATCTTGGCACCGACACTGTGTGCCAGAGATACATTCACTTGCCGCTGAACATGGCCATATAGCTCTGGGATGCCCTTCTCTGAGAAATACTTCCTTCCTGGGACCTTCCATTGTGGTGTTCCAATGGCCACAAATTTGCGAAAGGCCTCCGAGTCCACCAGTTTATATGGCAGTAGTTGGCGGGCTATGAGTTCTGACAAGCCAGCCGCCAACCGTTGGGCAAGAGGGTTATCCGGCGTCATCATTTTTTTACGCTCAAACATTAGGCCCACGGAAGCCTGCCTTTTTGCAGAAAAATGTGAGCTTGGCGTGATGGAAGGTGGAGTGGAGGACAATTGTGAGGAGAGAGGAGAAGGAGAAGTAGAAGACGAGGCTGGACGGTGAGAGCCTGCAGTGTGGCTTTGTGTGTTCCGTTGCTCCCACTGGGCTCGGTGATGGCTGCTCATGTGCCTTCTTAAGGCGGTCGTCCCTAGGTGAGTATTGGGCTTACCGCGACTAACGCGTTGACTGCAAAGATTGCAGATGGCAACGCTATTGTCAGCAGCGGACACGTTAAAAAAAGCCCACACTGCGGAGCCATGTGCCGGTGTCCTGGGAGCGCCAGATGTGACCGTACATGGTCGATGACTCGCTCCTGATACATTTGCAGTCTGCTTTGTCCCTGCTGTGCAATGTAAGTCATTGCTGCTTCTCCTCCCTATCTGCTGGTCCATATCTCCCTCTGAACTCCCCTCCTCTTCCTCTCTTGTGGGCACCCACGTGACATCACTAGACACGTCATCATCAACGTCACCTTCCCCACCGCTATAAGTAGAGTAGGCAGCAACACCGGGGACCAACCTCCTCCTTGGGCTGATCTGGGTACTGGCGTCAGACTGCTGAGTAGCGCTTGTTGCTACCTCCTCTTCCTGATCCAATACCAAGAGTGGCTGCGCATCAGAAATGTCCTCTTGATATGGATCGGAAAATAATTCCAGTGACTCAAGCGGAAGGTATGTGGTGGTGGTGGTGGTGGTCGTGTTGTTGGTGGTAGTGTCTTTGGGGGTGCACATAGCAGAGAGTGAAGAAGAGGGTGCAGATCGAGAGGATGAGGAGGGTGCAGAAGAGTAAGGCTGAGCGAGCCACTCAACCAAGTCTGGTGCATCCTTTAAAGTAATTGAACGCACCTTCTGCAACTTCCCACTTTGGCTCAAGCCTGTTGCTCCTGCCCTACCCCTACCACCCCTGCGGAAGGGCCTGCCTCTTCCTCTGCATGTCATTTTTTAAATGACCCTGTGACAAAACTCTTAGTCCCTATACCGCTGAAGGACTGCTGCAGTATAGGTGAGCGGTCAGCAGTGGTGCACGTCAACCCTATCTATTGTGGACCTATAGCGGTCCTTACAGAACAGCAGACTGTACCGCACTCAAGCCTATGTACCGTAGCACCCTATACCAAGTTACCAGTCCTTATAAGAACTTTTGTGGAACAAGCAGGTTGTGTGTTAGTGATTAGCAGACTGTACGTCAGTCCCTATACCGCTGAAGGACTGCTGCAGTATAGGGCAGCGGTCAGCAGTGGTGCACGTCAACCCTATCTATTGTGGACCGATAGCGGTCCTTACAGAACAGCAGACTGTACCGCACTCAAGCCTATGTACCGTAGCACCCTATACCAAGTTACCAGTCCTTATAAGAACTTTTGTGGACCAAGCAGGTTGTGTATTAGTGTTTAGCAGACTGTACGTCAGTCCCTATACCGCTGAAGGACTGCTGCAGTATAGGGCAGCGGTCAGCAGTGGTGCACGTCAACCCTATCTATTGTGGACCGATAGCGGTCCTTACAGAACAGCAGACTGTACCGCACTCAAGCCTATGTACCGTAGCACCCTATACCAAGTTACCAGTCCTTATAAGAACTTTTGTGGAACAAGCAGGTTGTGTGTTAGTGATTAGCAGACTGTACGTCAGTCCCTATACCGCTGAAGGACTGCTGCAGTATAGGTGAGCGGTCAGCAGTGGTGCACGTCAACCCTATCTATTGTGGACCGATAGCGGTCCTTACAGAACAGCAGACTGTACCGCACTCAAGCCTATGTACCGTAGCACCCTATACCAAGTTACCAGTCCTTATAAGAACTTTTGTGGACCAAGCAGGTTGTGTATTAGTGTTTAGCAGACTGTACGTCAGTCCCTATACCGCTGAAGGACTGCTGCAGTATAGGGCAGCGGTCAGCAGTGGTGCACGTCAACCCTATCTATTGTGGACCGATAGCGGTCCTTACAGAACAGCAGACTGTACCGCACTCAAGCCTATGTACCGTAGCACCCTATACCAAGTTACCAGTCCTTATAAGAACTTTTGTGGACCAAGCAGGTTGTGTGTTAGTGTTTAGCAGACTGTACGTCAGTCCCTATACCGCTGAAGGACTGCTGCAGTATAGGGCAGCGGTCAGCAGTGGTGCACGTCAACCCTATCTATTGTGGACCGATAGCGGTCCTTACAGAACAGCAGACTGTACCGCACTCAAGCCTATGTACCGTAGCACCCTATACCAAGTTACCAGTCCTTATAAGAACTTTTGTGGAACAAGCAGGTTGTGTGTTAGTGATTAGCAGACTGTACGTCAGTCCCTATACCGCTGAAGGACTGCTGCAGTATAGGGCAGCGGTCAGCAGTGGTGCACGTCAACCCTATCTATTGTGGACCGATAGCGGTCCTTACAGAACAGCAGACTGTACCGCACTCAAGCCTATGTACCGTAGCACCCTATACCAAGTTACCAGTCCTTATAAGAACTTTTGTGGAACAAGTGAGTTGTGAATGTTTAGCAGACTGCAGCAGAAGGGCAGCAGTCAAGTATAATATCCTTTCTATATTTGGAAGAAAGAATATTATACATGTACAAGCCTATTACTGTACCACTGATACCAGTCCTGAAAAGAACCTTTGTGGAACTAATAATAACAGCAAGTCTTTAAAATTACCCTCACTGCCTGACAACACTGCTTCCTTCCTGTCCCTATACAAATTGGCAAAAAAAGAGAACGATTAGTGGTTACTGGAACAGCTCTTTTGTGGACCTTGATAGTAACAGCTAATGATGATGATGATGATGATGATGATGAAAGACTAATCTGGCTGTCCCTGTAGCATACACCGTCCTTTCCCTTTCTCTAAACTAACAAAAGACACTCAGGCTGCTGCAAGAATCAGCAGCACAGCAAACCTATCAACACCTAACACCTATACCAGTCCTGAAAAGAACTTTTGTGTACCAAATAGCTAGTGGTTTATCTCTCCCTACTCCACACAGGAACCTGTCCCTATCTTAACAGAAGAAAGAATGTAAAATGGCCACCGGATCGGGTGTATTTATAGGTTAGGGGGAATGTCCAAGTGTCCATGTGCTGTCATGTCTCAATTGGCTGTCCTGTATCACATGATAAACGTGTCACCAAAGGTTAAAGTTCTTGTATACATTAAACACGTAAGTCCGCCGCGGCGAACGACGGAAAAAGGCGTTCGAACGTGCGGACCGCGAATGTCGGAAATTCGCCGCGAAACGACCGCCGGGCGAACCGTTCGGCCATCACTAGTCAGCGATACATAAATGATTAAAATCAAACAAAACAACAATAACAAGAAAGAAATACATACATATCTCGAGGGAAAGCAGAAAAAACCCCTTTAACAAAATTATTCTACATGAAGAGGACAGAGAAGAGATTAGGTCTTAGCTCAGGTCACATAAAATATGGAAGCAGGCTCAAAGTTCTGCAAAGTTGTAAATCACAAGATTTAATGCTTTCAGTGCCACAGGCAAATTGTAACTTCTCAATTAAGGAGGACTCGCATATATAAAATAAATGGGAAGATTATTTTATGGATTCAAACTCAATCTACCTTTCTAATCAAAAGTACCAGGGACAAATTCCATTCCCGGGAAGAGTTCTTCAGCGGAATTTATTACAAAGTCATTGTAAAGGTGCTGCTGTTCATTTGTGTAGAAGAGAGGAAAGAGCGAGCCATAATAAAAGCCAATCATCTGCAGAGTTTTATTGCAGCGTGGGCATTTTCCGTGATTAATAGAAAGGATTACATCAAAGGCTTATTGTGGTCGGCTTACATGTCAGGAACCTGGCTAAACTACACAGAATATATACAACTGATAGATAGATAGATAGATAGATAGATAGATAGATAGATAGATAGATAGATAGATAGATAGATAGATAGATAGATAGATTTTATTATATCTTTTCACGTGACAACACTGAAGCAATGACACTTTGCTACAATGTAAAGTAGTGAGTATACAGCTTGTATAAACAAGTAAATTCTCTGTCCCCTCAAAATAACTCAACACACAGCCATCAATGTCTAAACCGCTGGCAACAAAAGTGAGTACACTCCTAAGTGAAAATGTCCAAATTGGGCCCAAAGTGTCAATATTTTGTGTGGTCATCATTATTTTCCAGCACTGCCTTAACCCTCTTGGGCATGAAGTTCACGAGAGCTTCACAGGTTGCCACTGGAGTCCTCTTCTACTCCTCCATGATGACATCACAGAGCTGGTGGATTTTGGAGACCTTGTGCTAATCCACCTTCCGTTTGAGGATGGCCCACAGATGCTCAATACAGTTAGGTCTGGTGACATGCTTGGCCAGTCCATCACCTTCACCCTCTTGGAGGTGTGTTTGGGGTCGTTATCATGTTGGAATACTGCCCTGCGACCCAGTCCTCAAAGGGAGGGGATCATGCTCTGCTTCGGTATGTCACAGTACATGTTGGCATTCATGGTTCTCTCAATGAATCGTAGCTCCCCAGTGCTGGCAGCACTCATGCAGCCCCAGACCATGACACTCCCACCACCACTTGTCTTTGTACTCTTCACCTGGTTGCCGCCACACATGCTTGACACCATCTGAACCAAATAAGTATATCTTGGTCTCATCAGACCACAGGACATGGTTCCAGTAATCCATGTCCTTAGTCTGCTTGTCTTCAGCAAACAGTTTGCAGGCTTTCTTATGCATCATCTTTAGAAGAGGCTTCCTTTTGGGATGACAGCCATGCAAACCATTTTGATGCAGTGTGTGGCGTATGGTCTGACCACTGACAGGCTGAACCCCCACTTCTTCAACCTCAGCAGCAATGCTGGCAGCACTCATAGGTCTATTTTCCAAAGACAAACTCTGCATATGACACTGAGCATGTGCACTCAAATTCTTTGGTCAACCATGGCGAGGCCTGTTCTGAGTGGAACCTGTCCTAATTAACCGCTGTATGGCCTTTGCCACCATGCTGCAGCTCAGTTTCAGGGTCTGGGCAATCTTCATATAGCCTAGGTTAGTGATGGTGAACCTATGGCACGCGTGTCACAGCTGGCTTGCCGAGCCCTCTCTGTGGGCTCGCCAGTGGAATCCTCCAGCCAGGCACTCACTTGCACTGGCCGTGCAGACATGGAGGAGCCTGCTCCCTTCCTTACATCAGTGACATCAGCGTCGGGGTGGGCAGCCAGTCATCTCGTCCCATGTGCGATGTTTAGGGGGGTGTAAAGTTCTTTCTCTACCATCCCGAGGGTCTGTGCTGCAGATTATTGCCTCCCCGATACCCCTACAACTCTGATAAGGCATCCGGGCATTACTTTCTGCAAGCACCCTATTCCAGCTCCCCCTGCTCCAGGACTACTTTGGTTCAGTCTGTCCCTCTGGTGCAGCCTGTGGAACTGCGGTGGGGGAGGGGCGGTGCTCGGAGCAGATCATCCATGGCCATGGGAGATGTGCAGTGGCTGCTAGCTGGCCTCCCAGTGGTGGGGATATCGAAAAGCAGCTGGATGGCAGAGACTCCTACAATACTGCCCGGGGAGAGCTGGATAATGAGGCTATAGAGAGGTAAGGAGGAGGATGGATCCTCCGATCTACATTGTACTGTGTATGGGGGGATGGGGATGTAGTGCAGGAAGTATGTGTCAGGAAGGTGAGTGCAGGTGTCAGGTAGGTGAGTGCATGTGTCAGGTAGGTGAGTGTAATGATCAGGTAGGTGAGTGTGGCTCAGTGTAGGTGAGTGTAATGGTCAGGTAGGTGAATGCATATGTCAGGTAGGTGAGTGTAATGGTCAGGTAGGTGAGTGTAAGGGTCAGTGCATGTGTCAGGTAGGTCAGTGTATGTTGCACAGTGTATTCTGAGTACAACGCATTCCTGAACCCTGTATTTTGAGTAAATCTGGCAGAACATACATTTTTGGTCCCTTAGGGCTCATTCAGAGGGATGATCAGTTCCATCCTCTGTACAGAGCTACTGGTAGGTTTAATTTTGTGTTGGCACTTCGAAAGAATTAAGTTGGTTTTGTGTCGCGGTTTGGGCACTCGGCCATCACTGGCCTAGGTCATCTTTATGTAGAGCGGCAATTTTTTTTCCAGATCCTCAGAGAGTTCTTTGCCATGAGGTGCCTTGTTGAACTTCCGGTGACCAGTATGAGAGAGTGAGAGCGATAGCACCAAATTTAACACACCTGCTCCCCATTCACACCTGAGACCTTGTAATATTAACGAGTCACATGACATGGGGAAGGGAAAATGTCTAAGTGGGCCCAATTTGGACATTTTCACTTAGGGGTGTACTCACTTTTTTTGCCAGCGGATTAGATATTAATGGCTGTGTGTTGAGTTATTTTGAGGGGACAGAAAATGTACACTGTTATACAAGCTGTACACTCACTGCTTTACATTGTAGGAAAGTGTAATTTCTTCAGTGTTGTCACATGAAAAGATATAATAAAATATTTACACAAATGTGAGGGGTGTACTCACTTTTGTGAGATACTGTATATAGATAGATAGATAGATAGATAGATAGATAACAAACTGTATGAAAGAAAGAAAGAAAGAAAGAATAGATTATTATAGATTATTATTATTATTATACAGGATTTATACAGCGCTGAAAGTTTGGAAGACAGTACATTACAATGCAATTCAATACAGAAGGAATCAGAGGGCCCTGCTTGTTAGAGCTTACAATCTAGGAGGGAGGGTCAAGTGACAGTTGTCACGTGGAGGCAGGGTAGGCTTCTCTGAAGAGAAAAGTTTTCAGGGATCGCCTAAAAGTATATAGATTTGGAGATAGTCTGACAGATAGGGTTAGTGTATTCCAGAGGATGGGAGTGACTCGGGAAAAGTCCTGGAGGTAAATATGGGAGGAAGTGATGAGGGAACTAGAGAGAGGGAGGTCTTGGGAGGAACGAAGAGGACAATTCGGTTGGTATGTTGAGACTAGGCTAGTGATGTAGCTGGGGGCAGAGTTGTGGATGGCTTTGTAATTTATTGTTAGTATTTTGAATTTAATTTGTTGGGTGAGTGACAGAAAATGGAGGAATTGGCAGAGAGGGATAGCAGATGCTGACCGGTTTGTAAGGTGGATGAGTCTGGCAACAGTATTCATGATTGACAGAAGAGGGGATAGTCTATTTAAAGGTGAGGGGGGAGTTGCAGTAGTCGAGGTGAGAGATAACCAGGGAGTGAATCAGGAGCTTTGTGGTTTCATTGGTTAGGGAAGGACGTAGTTTGGAGATGTTGTGGAGATTGAGGTGGCAAGCTTTGGAAAGGGATTGGATGTGGAGCCGAAAGGAGAGTTCAGAGCCCAGGATAACACCTGGCACCCTGGCATGTTGGGATGGGCTGATGGTTGTGCCATTGCTGAGAAGTCATGGGAACAGGTACGTGGAGGAGGAAATATTATGAGCTCTGTTTTGGACAAGCTGAGTTTGAGGAAGTGGTGTGACATCCAGATAGATATGTCTGTTAGTAAGTTAGTGATGGGTGAGGAGACTGATGGGTGTCGTCAGCGTAGAAATGATATTGAAAGCCGTGTGAGGTAATCGGCTGACCCAGGGAAGAGATATAGATTGAAAATAGGAGAGATCCAAGAACAGAACCATGGGGGACCACGACAGAGAAAGGAAGAGAAGAGGAGGATGTAGAATTGTAAGCGACACTGAAGATGCGTTGGGATAGGTAGGATGAGAGCCACCAAAGAGTGCAGTCACGGAGACCGAAGGAGTACGTTTTTTTTGAGGAGGAGGGGATGGTCAAACTTATCTAGGTGGTCACTAAGTTGGTTGTAGACCAGGCGTTCAAGGAGTTTAGAGGAAATGTTTTTAACCATTTGCTGACCCTCGTATGTATTAAAACGTCCTGTCAGTAAGAGGCTATTATAAGCCTCACCTGCCTATCTTGACTCCTGCAATCCTCCCAGTTCAGGAAAAGGTTCGGGATGATTAAGCACTGCTGGGTTGCACTGCCTTTGCTCTCTCCTATGGACAGTCCATGATTGCCACCGAAAGTCGATTCCAGTTTACTGCGTCTTAGTAGCTATCAGTAATGATCAGACTATCCGGCGGACTTGGTGTGTGGGCTCCGGCGATCTTTTTCTTTACAAAAGTCCGGCTGACTTAGAAATAAGTTTTGACTCAAAATTGTCCGCTGGACTCGGCAGTCTGGCGGACAATCCGCCCGTCTGTGTGCTAGTCTGCTGGACTTTTGAAATGAACGGACTTGCCCACACACGGAGAAAAGTCTGTTTGTTTTGAACGCGGCTCCAGGTAGATGGGACTAGCGAAGGAAGAGAAGATTGACGCCTCGCTGGCCCCGTCATCTGGTATGGACTTAAAGGGGAAGCCCTACGCCGAAGAAACGGTGTGGGGGTCCCCCCCAAAGTTCATATCAGACCCTTATCTGAGCACGTAGCCCAGCCGGTCAGGAAAGGGGGTAGGGACGAGCGAGCGCCCCCCCCCCCTCCTGAGCCGTACCAGGCTGCGTGCCCTTAACATGGGGGTGCTTTGGGGAAGGGAGGCCCTGCGGCCCCCCCACCCCAAAGCACCTTGTCCCCATGTTGATGAGGACAAGGGCCTCTTCCCGATAACCCTGGTCGTTGGTTGTCGGGGTCTGCGGGCGGGGAGCTTATCGGAATCTGGGAGCCCCCGTTAATAAGGGGGCCCCCAGATCCCGCCCCCCACCCTATGTGAATGAGTATGGGGTACATCGTACCCATGCCCATTCACCTGAGGGAAAAAGTGTCAATAAAAAAAAAAAAACACAAGTTTTTAAAATAATTTATTAGACAGCTCCAGTGGTCTTCCGTCTTGGGGGTCTTCTCGCCGGACTCCTCCACTATCTTCTGCTAGCTCTTTTACTAGCGGAGAAGCCCAGCTTTCTTCTTCGTCATCGCCGCCTGGGTCTTCTTTTTCCGACTTCGGGGTCTTGTCCCGCTCTTCGGGGGTCTTGTCCCCCTCTTCGGTTCTTCTTGCCGGGCCTCCACTTTCTTCTTCCAGCTCTTTTACTAGCATTGGCCCGGTCTTCTGTAGCTGTCGCCTTCTTGCCTTCTTTTCTTCTTCTTCTTTTCTTCTTCCTTGCAATGTTGACTTGACGCTGTCTCTGGCCGCAATGGCAGGGAGGCATTGTGAGGCGACTTATATTTGGACAAGGGGCAGGGTCACCATGTGACATCACCCGGTGACCCCGCCCCTTGTCCAAATATAAGTCGCCGCACAATGCGTCCCTGCCATTGCGGCCAGAGACAGCGTCGTGTCAACATCGCAAGGAAGAGGAAAATAAAAAATGAACGGATTTTTCTCCATCTGTGGGCAAGTCCATTCATTTCAAAAGTCTGTTCATGTGTGGGCAGGTCCGCTCGTTCGGAAAGTCCGGCGGACCTCTGCTGCAAAGTCCGGCGATTTGTCCGCCGGATAGTCCGATCGTTTGTACGCGGCATTACCCTACCTAAAGCTATTTGGCACCCACCTAAAGGTGGTGGGCGCTACATTTAGTATCTATTTACTTGACGCAACATCATCTTTGATATTTTATCAAAAAATGTATATTATTTTGTGTTGTGTGCACTAAAATAAATTTTTGTGTATTTTTACAAAAAAAAATTACAATTGATAAACAGTTTCGCAATATCATGTGACATAAAAAAATTACAGCCGCTATTTTATTCTCCAGAGCCTCTGCTTTCTGAAAATATATTTTTCAGAAAGTAATTTTCCAGCAAAGAATTGTAAAATTGCCCTGGACAGAAGGTAGTCAAAGAGCTTTGTGGCTCTTTTGTAAACTTTTTCTTGACTAAAAAAATAAAAAGTTTGTTGCTCTTTTACGTTCTCAAAATATGTCTCCAAGGGCCCCAGAGAGCTGACTACTGAAAAACATCCCATACCCAACTGGGAAATCCTATCCAAACAAGGGTTCCAGCGCTCTACCGTTCCATTTATTTGCTAGAAACGCTGCACACTTTGCCAACCGCTGCATGGATACACCCATTAATAAATGCTTATGTGTAAAATGAAGATTTAATATGAATGTAAAAATATGAATATTGGCTTATAAGCGTGAGGGCTTTCAGTGAAAAATCATTATTTTTTTCCTTTAACATGAATAATAGTATCACTAGTTGATGATTCAGTGCAGGTAGAAGCAGCTATATAGATGAATACATAAGATTAATTATATACTATGTATTCAGACATTAGCTGTTCAGCTAAGCAGACAGCATTTAATTAATTGCTGGGAATCTGCTGGAAAGAATATACATACATTTATGACCTCCTTCCATTTATGACCTCCTTCTCATAATACTGGTTCCCCAGCGATCATGCTGATCCTCTAGGGTTCACTACTTAGCAAGTCATTGACTTGCAACAAGTAGCAGATCAGGGGTTACAACCTCACCAGCTCCATCATCGCTCTTGTTCAATGACTAAGTAGTGAGGACTGCACCAGCAATGTCACTGGGGGTCCTGGAGGACAAGGTCAACTTCCTGCTGGATGTCCCAAGTACCCAGCAGTGGTGGACACTCACTTCCACTTTTATCCTTGGACTTCTACAGAAGGGAAGAGGAAACCACATTCTACTGGGAGAAGAGACACCAACGGTGAAAATAGCTGCACAATATGTTACAGCTAGTCACAGACAGGGACATGGGAAATTGTGGTCCTAAATCCCATGGACTCTCCCCCTTTCCTGTTTTATATATAGATGTAGCACCCTGGGGTTTAGTGAGGGAGCTCCTCTCCAAACAAATCCCTTGTCAGGAGTAGCTACTGTAGTTAATTACTAGGGATCCATTGACTTCTCCCTAAGTTTGGCCTGGTTGTACGTTCCTCTTCTGCCACTAGGTGGCTGGGCACTTGCGGTATTAGACTGAGAAGTACAACTCAAGGTCAGGTTATGGGTATATGGGGTATCTCAGCCAATTAGCAGGGATTTTGTTGAATCCCTTGGCCTGCTGGGAAAGCCTATATATTCGGGTGAGGTCAGGTGATCCAGGTTCTTGTGTGCCACCCAGACCGCCATCTGGGTGGACGTGTGTCGTGCGCACGGGGCTGCTAAGCAGGAGATTGGGCCTATCCCGGGGGCATCAGGCTGCCAGACTGTGTGAGGGCCTATCCAGAAGAGGGCAGCACAGGGTGGGTGACTGCGGCTTGCAGTCCAACCAAAAATGACGATTGTGCCGTAGAGGGGAAGCTGTCACCACAAAGGGACCAATCGCCTTTACCAGGGACCACAGTCAGTAACTAAAGCAAGTACCGGAGCAGTATTTACACCAAACGGGCACGGTGGAGAATCAGGAAACTTCAGGCGGTGATAAAGTCAGAGACCCAACCAGCAGAGGTGACGCTTGCAGAGCAGCCTTGTGTGCCAAGCTAGGGACCGAGCCGGTCAGCAGGGGTGAAGCTTGAAGGTATTCGAAGTGCCAAGCTAGGGACCCAGCAAGGAAGCGTGGGGGACGCTTGAGGGAGATACCACCGCAAAAGCCTTCAGGAGCTGATGGGATTCAGAGTTAGTGAATCAATGGGTCCAGTGAGAGACCAGGAGCTCAAGGGGCTGAAGAACTACAAGGAGAAGTTGTAGTGCAGCTGAGAGAACTGTTACTTTGAGTTATGAACTGTTTAAGTACTGTTGCCATAGGAGACAGCAATCCTGCATGTGCAGAAGTGGTACCTTGCTGGGGCCTTTCCCTGTACGGTTGTTCTCCTATTGAGGCTACCATTTGAAATTGCAATTACTTAAGGGTGTCCTGGCCCTAACTCTCTTTTACCTAGAAAATATAAAAAGAACTGCCAAAGATATAAAACCTTGTTTATATCCAAGAAGTGTCTGGCGCCCAATGACTTTTACCACCTTTGCTCCCACTATGCCTCACAACCCGCCACTTATTGAAGGATGCCATCTATCTTTAGCCTTGACTGGAATAGGTCAGAGATTCTGCTACATGGTATACACTCACTTTATTAGGTACACCTTGCTAGTACTGGGTCGGACCCCCTGTTGCCTTCAGAACTGCCTTCATTTTGCATTGCATAGATTCAACAAGGTGTTGGAAACATTCCACAGAGATTTTGGTCCACATTTACATGATAGCATCACGCAGTCGCTACACATCCATAATGCAACTCTCCCGTTCCACCACATCCCAAAGGTGCTCTACTGGATTGAGATCTGGTGACTGTGGAGGCCTTTGGAGTACAGTGAACTCATTGTCATGTTCAAGAAACCAGTGGTGAGATGATTTGAGCTTTGTGACATGGTGCATTATGCTCCTAGAAGTACCCATCAGAAGATGGGTACACTGTAGCCATAAAGGGATGGACATGGTCAGCAACAATAATCAAGTAGGCCGTGGCATTTAAACAATTCTCAATTGGTACTAAGGGGCCCACATTGTGCAAGGAAAATATCCTCCACACTCTTACAACACCACCACCAGCCTGAACCGTTGGTACAAGGCAGGATGGATCCATGTTTTCATGTTTTTTTATGCCAAATTCTCACCCTACCATCTGAATGTTGATGCTGAAATCGAGACTCATCAGACCAGGCAATGTTTTTATAATCTTCTATTATCCAATTCTGGTGAGCCTGTGCAAATTGTAGCCTCAGTTTCTTGTTCTTAGCTGACAGGAGTGGCACCAGGTGTGGTCTTCTGCTGCGGTAGCCCATCTGCTTCAAGGTTTGATGTGTTCAGAGATTCTATTCTACATACCTTGGTTGTAACGAGTGGTTATTTGAGTTACTGTGGCCTTTCTATCATCTCAAACCAGTCTGCACATTATCCTCTGAACTCTGACATCAACAAGGCATTTCATCCACACAACTGCCGCTCACTGGATATTTTCTCTTTTTCAGACTATTCGCGGTAAACCCGAGAGATGGTTGTGTGTGAAAATCCCAGTAGATCAGTAGTTTTTGAAACACTCAGAGCAGCCCGTCTGGCACTAACAACCATGCCACGTTCAAAGTCACTTAAATCCCCTTTCTTCCCTGTTCTGATGGTCGGTTTGGACTTTGGCAAGTCATCTTCACCACATCTAGATGCCTAAATGCATTGAGTTGCTGCCATGTGATTGGCTGATTAGCAATTTGTGCTACCAAGTAATTGGACAGGTGTACTGTACCTAATAAAGTAAATGTATATTATCCCCTACTCTGACAATGTTCCTGTACTTGACCCCCATCCTCCTTTATATTATTCTTTACCCTGGCAATGTTCCTGGACTATCCCCTATCCCACTTTATATTATCGTCTACCCTGGACTCACCAGCTATCCCACTTTATTATATGCTTTACTCTGACGATGTCCCTGGAGTCACCCCCTAAACTGCTTTATATTATCTCTTACCCCGACAATATCTCTAGACTCACCCCTATCCTACTCTATATTATCCCTTACCCTGACAATGTCTCTAGACTCACCCCTATCCTACTCTATATTATCCCTTACCCTGACAATGTCTCTAGACTCACCCCCCTATCCCACTTTATTTTAACCCCTTACCCTGACTCAAAATCTGGTCAATAGTGAAAGTGCATGGTAATTCCTGTATTCATGGCAGTTTCTGCTATGAAACTGCAAGTGACGAAATCCTCATCCTTCAGGGATGATGAGGGAACCGATGTTTCTGCATCTCCTCGGGAGGCAGCCATCCCGAAGGCTTACAAGTCTTTTTGGCTCCCCAATGAAACAGGAGAACCCAGGAATGGTGGCGGTCTCTGTAATAGAGATTGGGCACTTGGATGATATTTACATGAAAGCTGTTCACTGGCTGTATAAAGCAATACCAAGATCATGGCTGCAGCTGCATCCTGGTATAACCCCTTCCAGTCCAGGATGTATATATACACTATATTACCAAAAGTATTGGGACACCTGCTTTTACACACACATGAACTTTATTGCCACCCCAGTCTTAGTCCGTGGGATTCAATATTGAGTTGGTCCACCCATTGCAGCTATAACAGCTTCAACTCTTCTGGAAAGGCTGTCCACAAGGTTTAGGAGTGTGTCTATGGGAATGTTTGACCATTATTACAGAAATGCATGTGTGAGGTCAGGCACCGATGTGGGCGAGAAGGCCTGGATCACATTTTCCACTCTAATTCATGTGAAAGGGGTTCTATTGGGTTGAGGTCAGGACTGTGTGCAGGCCAGTCAAGTTCCTCCACCCCAAAATCACTCATTAATGTCTTTATGGACCTTGCTTTGTGCACTGCTCCAAATCACTTGATGGACGGGGGATTATGGTGTGGTGTTGTATTTCAGGGGTTGGGCTTGGCCCCTTAGTTCCTGTAAAGGGAACTCTTAAGGCGTCTTTGTGGGAACCGTTTGGGGATGGCCCCTTCCTGTTCCAACATGACAGAACACCAGTGCACAAAGAAAGGTCCATAAAGACACGGATGAGTGAGTTTGGGGTGGAGGAACTTGACTGGCCCGCACAGAGTCCCGACCTCAACCTGATAGAACACCTTTGGGATGAATTAGTACGGAGACTGCCAGCCAGGCCTTCTTATCCAACATCAGCCCCTGACCTCACAAATGCGCTTCTGGAAGAATGGTCAAACTTTCCCATAGACACACTCCTAAACCTTGTGGACGGCCTTCCCAGAAGAGTTGAAGCTGTTATAGCTGCAAAGGGTGGGCCAACTCAATAATGAACCCTACAGACTAAGACTGGGATGCCATTACATTTCATGTGCGTGTAAAGGCAGGTGTCCCAATACTTTTGGTAATATAGTGTATGCACTTTGGATTGGAAGAGGTTAAAGAAGAATTGCAGGTGTAGACATTTTTACAGTTACATTGGTCCAGCTTGGAATATAATTATACATATGATATATCATACTTGGCTGATCTTCCCGGAAGCTAGGATTCTATATTATAAGCTATATTAAAATATAAAAACAAATACACAAAAAGTTAACCACTTTGCAATACTGTAAAAAAAAAAGTAGAATGTGACAATTCATCTTATTGCAGATAATACAATTAGGATATGTGGCTTCTGAGGAACATGACGCTACAGACATCTGGTGCACATCTGGATTGTGTCTTTTTATTTCCACTTTCTGGTTAATGGGAGATAACACTGTATCCCTATTTTCTCTAATGTAATAAAAAATATGCCGGCAGTTTTAATATACTAAAAAGCACTTTACTTATTTTGAAAATGTTTATTCTATAGCTGTAAGGCACGTTTTATTAAGGCAATATGTCTCATCGGAGTTTAAAGTGCTGAGGCCCATTCTTATAAAGATCGAGAGATATTCGCCTGATGAACTCCTGTACATACTTGGCCTTTTCAGTTTCACTCAACCTTACTCGCAGCTGTTCAGAGCCATAAAAAAGCAACACAGATCACTCAACATAAATCAAACTTATCTCGAAAAAATCCCCAGACCGCACATAGTCATACCAGGCATTTGAAGAGTCAGTGTTTTTGTTGCCCAAGTGTGTTTTATAAGTGTTTTATCCTGTTCTACAAATGAGGCATTTTTTATTTGTCATTACGCTCACATGTGAGCGTGGAACTGTAATATGAAAAGGAAATGGCATACCTTTCAAAAAATTGTGTAAAAAGCAAAAGGTATGTAGAGAACGAAGAAGTAGTTTTGGGCTTCAAGGTTATTCTGCTGGTATCAAGAAGGGGAAGTGTGAGGGTAACAAGGGTTTACCAGGAGGGTAACAGTAAGGGTTACCAAGAGGGCTGGTGTAAGGGTTACCAGGAGGGTAAGCGTAAAGGGTTACCAAGAGGGTTAATGTAAATGTTACCAGGAGGGTTAGTGTAAATGTTACCAGGAGGGTTAGTGTAAAGCCCCATACACACTCTCAGATTTTCTGCTGATTTTTGTCTTCAGATTTACCAAAACCATGTAGTGCAAGGACCTGCCTGATTGCATACACACTGAAACTCCTAAGGTTTGACCTCATATTATATGGTTTTGGTAAATCTGAAGGAAAAAATCAGTAGAAAATCTGATAGTGTGTATGGGGCTTTAGGGTTACAAGTGGGGTTAGTGTAAGGGTTATAAGGGGGTTAGTGTAGGGGTTACAAAGAGGGTTAGTGTGAGGGTTACCAGGAGGGTTAGTATTAGGGTTACAAGAAAGGTTAGTGTAAGGGTTACAAGGGGGTCAGTTTAAGAGTTACCAGGAGGGTTGGTGTAAGGGTTACAAGGGGGCTAGTGTAAGGGTTACCAGGAGGGTTAGTGTAAGGGTTACAGAAGGTTAGTGTGAGAGTTACAAGGAGAGTTAGTGTAAGGGTTAAAGAAGGTTAGTGTGAGAGTTACAAGGAGGGTTAGTGTAAGGGTTACCAAGAGGGCTGGTATAAGGGTTACCAGGAGGGTAACAGTAAGGGTTACCAAGAGGGTTGGTGTAAACGTTACCAGGAGGGTAAGCATAAGGGTTACCAAGAGGGTTAGTGTAAATGTTATCAGGCCCTATATAAGACCCTATACGCCGCGTGCCTGTCATTGTAGCCAGAGACAGCGACGAGCCAACAGCTCAAGAAGAGAAGACGAGAAGAAGAGAAGAGAAGAACAGAAGAATAGAAGGCGGTGACGACAAAGGCGGCGACGATGAAGACAGCGGCTATAGCGGCGACAGAAGACCGGGCCACCGCTTGTAAAAGAGCTAGAAGAACGCGCGGAGGCCCGGCAAGAAGAACCAAAGAGGGGGACAAGACCCCCGAAGTCGGAAGAAGACCCATGGACGGCGGCGAAGAAGAAAGCAGGGCTCCTCCGCTAGTAAAAGAGCTAGCAAAAGAGCAGAAGATAGCGGAGGAGTCCGGCAAGAAGACCCCCCCAAGACGGATGAAGACCCCCGGAGCTGTGCAATAAACAATTTTTAACCCTTGTGTGTTGTGTTTTATTTTAATTTTTTTCACAGGTGAATGGGTAGGGGTACATTGTACCCCATACTCATTCACATAGAGTGGGGGGGCCGGTATCCGGGGGGCCCCTTATTAAAGGGGGCTCCCGGATTCCGATTAGCCCCCACCCGCAGACCCCGACAACCAACAGCCAGGGTTGTCGGGAAGAGGCCCTTGTCCTCATCAACATGGGGGCAAGGTGCTTTAGGGTGGGGGGGGCGCGCGGCCCCCCTTCCCCAAAGCACCCCCCATGTTGAGGGCACGCGGCCTGGTACGGGTCAGGAGGGGGGGTGCTCGCTCGTCCCCACCCCCTTTCCTGATCGGCCGGGTTGCCTGCTAAGGGTCTGATATGGACCTAGGGGGGACCCCCACGCGTTTTTTTCGGCGTAGGGCTTCCCCTTTAAGTCCATACCAGGTGACGGGGCCAGCGATGCTTCATTCGCTGGTCCCGGCTACCTGGAGCCGCGCTCAAAATTAACAGACTTTTTTCCGTGCACGGGAAAGTCCGTTCATTTAAAAAGTACGGCAGACTAGCACACATACGGCCGTATTTTCCGCCGGACTGCGAGTCCGGCGGACATATTTTGGTGCAAAACTACTTTCTTAGTCCGCCAGACTTTTGGGTAAAAAAAAGTCAGCTGGAGCCCCCACATGGGGGGATTGTCCGGCGGACTTGAGTCCGCCGGACTTTTCCACCGGATTGTTTGATCGTGTGTACGCGGCATAAGGGTTACAAAGAGGGTTAGTGTGAGGGTTACCAGGAGGGTTAGTTTAAGGGTTACAAAGGGGTTAGTGTAAGGGTTACAAGGGGGTTAGTGTAAGGGTTACCAGGAGGGTTAGTGTAAGGGTTATAAGGGGGTTAGTGTGAGATTTACTAACACATAAACTTTAATGGCATCCTTGTATTAGGGTTACAAGAAAGGTTAGTGTGAGGGTTGCAAGACAAGGGGTTAGTGTAAGGTTACCAGGGGGGTTAGTGTAAGGGTTACAGAAGGTTAGTGTGAGAGTTACAAGGAGGGTTAGTGTAAGAGTTACAATGGAGGTTAGTGTAATACCCTGTACACACAGTCGGAAGTTCAGACGGAAAAGGTCAGATCGGATTATATTGTGTGTGTGGGCTCTATCGGACTTTTTTGAAATGCCAACGGAAAAAATTTGAGAGTAGGATCTAAAATTTTCAGACAAAAAATTCCGATCTGACTTTTTCCGATCGTTTGTAGAGAATTCCGATGGACAAAGTGCCACGCATGCTCAGATCAAATTACGAGACCAAAGCTATTGGCTACTAGCCTCTACGTATTTCCGTTGTACGAAATGAATGTCACCACGTTCCAAACGATTGGATTTTCTGACAACTTCGTCCGACCGTGTGTATGCAACACCAGTTTTGGACAAAATCCGTCTGAAAAAAATCAGACGGATTTTGTGGTCGGAATGTACAACCGTGTGTACAAGGCATTAGTGTTACAAGGAGGGTTAGTGCAAGAGTTACAAGGGGGTTAGTGTAAGAGTTATCAGGAGGGTTAGTATTAGGGTTACAAGAAAGGTTTTGTGTAAGGGTTACAAGGGGGTTAGTGTAAAGGTTACCAGGAGGGTTAGTGTAAGTGTTACAGAAGGTTACAGAAGGTTAGTGTGAGAGTTACAAGTAGGGTTAGTGTAAGGGTTACAGAAGGTTACAGAAGGTTAGTGTGAGAGTTACAAGTAGGGTTAGTGTAAGGGTTACAATGGAGGTTAATGTAAGGGTTACAAGTGGGGTTAGTGTAAGGGTTACAAGGAGGGTTCATGCAAGAGTTTCAAGGGGGGTAGTGTAAGAGTTACCAGAAGGGTTAGTGTAAGGGTTACAAGTGGGGTTAGTGTAAGGGTTACAAGGAGGGTTAGTGTAAGGGTTCTAGGAGGGTTAGTGTGAGGGTTACCAGGAGGGTTAGTGTAAAGGTTACAAGGAGGGTTAGTGTAAGGGTTACAAGTGGGGTTAGTGTAAGTGTTACAAGTGGGGTTAGTGTTAGCCATTGTACACACGGTCGGAGATTCCGACAACCAAATCCATCGGATTTTGTCTGACGGATTTTGTCCGACGGATTTTGTCCGATACACACGGTCGGACGAAGTTGTCGGGAAATCCGATCGTTCAGAACGTGATGACGTTATTTCGTTACGACGGGACTACGTTCAGGCTAGTAGCCAATAGCTTTGATGTAGGAATTTGATCTGAGCATGAGTGGCACTTTGTCCGATCAGAATTCTCTACACATGATCGGAGTATGTCCGATCGGAGCAATTTGTTGGAAAATATTTCCGGCAAGTTGGAAAATTTGGTCCGACGGATAGTCCGACGGAAACAGTCCGATGCAGACCACACACAGTCGGAATATCCGAGAAAAAACGCTCCGAACGGACACATTCCATCGGAATCTCCGACCGTGTGTACAAGGGCTAAGTGTTACAAGGGGGTTAGTGTGAGGGTTACCAGTAGGGTTAGTGTTATGCCACGTACACATGATCAAACTATCCGGCGGACTTAGTCTGGCGGACAAACCTCCGGACTGTCTGCCAGACTTTCCGAACGAGTGGACCTGCCCACACACGGGACTTTTCCGGAGGACTGAAAAATGTGTCCAAAATGTGTTTAATTATGAAACAAATTGCACATGTCTAGTTAAAGCGGTAGTAAACCGCTGGGTGAGGTTTTTTTTCTGACCTGCAAGGTAATATCATAATGTGCTTGTATCAACAAAAATATGCTAAAAAAACCAAAAACAGTCATTTCAGTATTAACAGCAGAGGGCCGACGAATACGTGATGACGAAACACGTTAGGGCATGACTACATGGCTCCCTTGTCTGTCAGTGATAGCGTCGGTCAAGCCCGGGTTCCATCGCAGCTGTACACCAACTCAGGAGGCGGTGATAAGTGACTTGCGCTGCTCTGTAGACTTTTTCTACAAGATGTTTTACTTATGTTACCATGTAAGCAGATATTACCGTCTGTGTGAATTTTAATTAAATAAACATTATTACACCATGCCAGCTCCACTTCTTTCTTTGCTTATATGAACTACTGCTTGAGAAATTGACTGATCTGGGGAGAGGAGCCAGGTCCAAAGCAGAGGTGATGACAGGCTTCAATGTCTAGTCCACTGATATCATTGTTGGGAAGATCAGACCAGATCTCACAGTGTATGGTGATATAAGGCCCTTTTTATATCGATGTCTGGTGAGTGCATTACCAATGGCGACTTTTTCATGCACGGGGTGTTTGGTGATGATATTCAGATAAATTAAACCAAGGTTACTAAGGGTTACGGAGCACATCTTCCATTATTTTTCATTTATTTTGAATGTGGACTTTCCTTCTATATGCCATAGTGGATTGAACTTTTAAAGGACTTTTTTTATCATTGCATTTTTAGCACTGTTAATGCTGAAATGACTGTTTTGTTTGTTTTTTTTAGCATATTTTTGTTGATTGATTTTATTTATAATATGGTAGCTGCTTTTGTGCATTTAAGCTTTTGGTCCATTTGAGCGCTTGGATCAGTGATATTGTCATGGTCGTCTCCGGAATCCAGTGGCTCATGGAAGACCCATCCATGGAATCCCTTTGTTGAGCGTTAATAACGGACGCACGCGGGTGCGAGTGGGTACGAACGGGCGCATGCGGGTGCGCGATGTTGCGAACGAGCGCACGCGGGTGCGCGATGTTGCTAGCGAGCGCACGCGGGTGCGCGGGGTCACGAACGGCTGCATGGTTTCATGTGGGCGCGCGCAGGCACGCCGTGCAACCATTCTTGGCGCCCAGAGGGCTTCTTAAGGAATCCGTTCCAGTGCCTCGGTGCTGTCCAGTCTACAGCGTTCCGGTTACTTGCCTCTGCTTACCTGATTGTTCCTGTTCTGTTCTACCCGGCCTGCTCCTGACTATCCCTGCCTGCTGCCAGCCTTTGACCCTCGAACTGTTTGACCTCGCTTCTGCCTTCTCCTGTGTACCGCTGCTGCCCGCCTGTTGACGACCCGGCTTGTATTTGACCCCCCTTGTTCTGCCAGCTGTTCCAGTCTGCCATCCGTGCTGCTGCTGTCTGCTGCCTGTCTGTCAGCTGTTCCAGTCTGCCATCCGTGCTGCTGCTGTCTGCTGCCTGCCTGTCAGCTGTTCCAGTCTGCCATCCGTGACCGCTGATGTCTGCTGCCTACCTATCAGCTGTTCCAGTGTGATCATCTGTACCTGCTGCCAGCCGCTGACTGCTTACCAGCTGTTCCAGAACCACCTACCTGTGTCTGCCGTTGTCTGCCGCCAGTTCCAGGGCCAGTCCTACTATTCACCTGCTTGGCACTTGTGCCCTCTGAACTCTAGAATCCCTGTCCCCACTTCCAGGGAATCTCGAGCCAGAGGCTTACGAGAGGCCGCTCCCTGCACTCCGGGCTCCTTCCACCAGGTATGTGACAGATATCCTTGTGGTTTACTGATATTCTATTGTATAATGTGCTAGTATGCATCGCATACTAGCCCATTATGCAAACCTTACCTGAAAATAAAGCCCGCCGGAGGGCGCTTCCATCTTCACCCGTCTTTCTTCTGGGTCCATGGCCTCCAGCTGTGTGCCTGGCCCCCGATGACGTCACTCCCGTGCATGAGCAGTGGAGCTGCGTCTTACGGCACAGGGTGGTCGTTCGTTCAGAGCGCATGCGTCGGTGACGTGCACGCTTAGGAGATATTTACAGTATATAGGTGCAAGTCGGAGATGGGAGTTTACTCCCACTTTAAAACATTTATAGGAAATTGTGAGCGCTAATGTCCAATAGTATCACAGTTTAATTATTTGTTTGTACTCAGCAGATGCATTCAAGTAAAAGTTTAAAGTAAACAAATTTGCTATTAAAATATTCTCAAAGAGTATGGATAAAAAATAAAATTAAATTCCATTTCTTCTAATCATTCCCTCCTGAAGCAGAGTTCAACTAAATGTTTGCTTTGAAATCTTTTCCAGTTCTGACACTGAATGCCTGCTACATAACCTCTTCAATTACAGCTCAGGCGTGAACAGGAACACGTGCTCCACTCAATAGGGTTTCTGGCTTAAAAGCTTACATTTTGGCCTAAAAGGAAACGTATTGATACAAGGCATTGAACACAGTGGACGTCGGTGAAAGAGAGGGACCGGTGTAGCGAGGCAGGTCTCAGCCTGTACTTCTACATCGATGAGTCCTGTGATTTTAGCATTGATGCTTAGAACAGCTTAACGCCAGCAGTTAAGACAAACATTTCCGCTGTTTTCTTTATACCGAGGACCTGGGAAAGTCCCCGAGTCAGTTATTACATGGGATGTCTAGCTAGAAGTGCTCAGACTTCTGTTCTGGAACTCATCCATCAACCCATCGTTTAAGTGTATATAAAGTCAAAGGTTTCTTTGTTTTGAATATAGTACTTTAGAATCAGTACGCCCGTTGGCCTTACAGGGCTCATTTACACTTGTGGTTTGGGAGTAGTAAAAATTGGCAGTTGAGGTGCATTTTTACCACCTCTTGACCACACCATTTAAAAGAGAAGTATGGCCAAAGCTTTTTTGGTAACACACTATATTACCAAAAGTATTTGCCTTTACAAGCACATAAACTTTAAAGTGGTTGTAAACCCTTACAAACCACTTTGACCTACAGGTAAGCCTAGATTAAGGCTTACCTGTAGGTCCAAGAAATATATCCTAAACCTACACAGTTTAGGAGATATTTACTAAAAGACAGTCACTGCTGTCTACGGCCCATGCCGCTGCTAACGGCGATATGCCATTAGTGGCGGCTCCCGTGCGCATACAGGGTGTGACGTCATCGCTGTTCCGGCGCTGTGAGTGGCCGGAGCAGCAACACCCGGAAGAAGATGGACGCTCCATGCTACAGGGGACAGAGGTGACATCGCTGGCTCCTGTGTCAGGTAAGTGACACATAATGGGCTACTATACGATGCATAGTAGTCCATTATGCTTTACCTTTGCAGGGAGACAAAGAAGAAGTAAACCCATTAGGGTTTACTTCCTATTTAATGGCATCCCTGTCTTAGTCCGTAGGGTTCAATATTGAGTTGGCCCACCATTTGCAGCTATTGCAGCTTCAACTCATCTGGGAAGGCCGTCCGTAAGGTTTAAGAGTGTGTCTATGGGAATGTTTGACCATTCTTCCAGAAGCACATTTCTAAGGTCAGGCACTGATACAAGAAGGCCTGGATCGCAGTTTTCGCTCTAATTCACCCCAAAGGTTTTCTATCGGGTTGTGCAGGACAGTCAAGTTCCTCCACCCCAAACTCACTCATCCATGTTTTTATGGCCCTGGTGCACAGTTATGTTGGAACAGGAAGGGGCCATCCCCAAACTGTTCCCACAAAGTTGGGAGTATGAAATTGTCCAAAATGTCTTGGCATGCTGAAGCCTTAAAGCCCCATACACACTATCAGATTTTCTGCTGATTTTTGTCTTCAGATATACCAAAACCATGTAGTGCAAGGGCCTGCCTGATTGCATACACATTGAATCTCCTAAGATTTAACCTCATATTATATGGTTTTGGTAAATCTGAAGGAAAAAATCTGCAGAAAATCTGATAGTGTGTATGGGCCAAGCCCAACCCCTGAACTAAGGGGCCAAGCCCAACCCCTGAAATACAACACCACACCATAATCCCCCCTCCACCAAATCATTTGGACCAGTGCACAAAGCAAGGTCCATAAAGACATGAATGAGCGGGTAAACATTCCCATAGACTTACTCCTAAACCCTGTGGACAGCCTTTCCAGGGGCCAAGCCCATCCCCTGAAAAACAACCCCACACCATAATTACCCCTCCACCAAATGATGCACAAAGCAAAGGATGGGCCAACTCAATTTTGAACCCTACAGCCAAAAGACTGGGATGCCATTAAAGTTCATGTGCGTGTAAAGGGAGGCATCCCAATACTTTTGGTAATATAGTGTACTTCTCTCCTGAGTCACAGAAGTGCACTTATCTGTGCTCTCCTTTGACTCTGAATCAGTTGTGTGATGTCACAGAGCTGCTCCAGGCTCTGGAAGGATCCCGACAATAATGTCAGGATCCACCCAGATGCCAGATTGGCAGCTGGCATAGCTTCTCAACAAGCCACTGAACGCTTGAGCCAGCTACTTGTACATATATCATTACAAATATACAATATACATTGACATAATATTGTTAGAATATTAACAGACCTTTATAAGATCATTTGGAACGTACATTAAAGTGGTTGTAAACCCTTACAACACACTTTGACCTACAGGTAAGCCTAGATTAAGGCTTACCTGTAGGTCCAAGAAATATCTCCTAAACCTATACGGTTTAGGAGATATTTGCCCGAAGACAGGCACCGCTGCGCACCGCTGCGTCTCAACGACGGAGCTGCCGCGCGTGTCGGCTCCCGTGCGCATGCGCGGGAGTGACGTCATCGCGGCTTCGCCGAATGACTGCGGCGGAGCTGCGAGACCCCACCAAGAAGATGGATGCTCCGGACTACAGAGGATAGCGGTGACTTCGCTGGCTCCTGTGTCAGGTAAGTGACACATAATGGACTACTATGCGATGCATAGTAGTCCATTATGCTTTGCCTTTGCAGGGAATGAAAGAGGAAGTAAACTCATCAGGGTTTACTTCCTCTTTAAGCAGATCTGCTTTGCCTGTACAGCTAATAAAAAGAATATAATTCCCCTGTAAAAGGGATTAGTAGGAAGATATTTTTTTAAAACCTGTGAGTTAATTATATCTTTACTGAAAAAAAATGATTAAAATAGAAAAATAATTCTCTGGTAAGTGAAATAAATGAGGCATAGGAAACAACCCATAAAGGTCACAGAAATTGTTCTGTTAACCGGGTTTGTTCTTATGGCTGCTACCCTTCACTGCACCATTGTCCCACATTCACCTAATTTAAAGGTCAACGATTCATTAAATGCAAATGCCCGTGTTAATTTCCATGAGCACTTAATATTCCACCATTCCACAAATAACACAAAATAAATCACTCTGGACAATATAAAATTCCCTCAGTATGTTCAACTAATATATTGTACTGTATAATTAAAGTGTACGTGTATTTATTTCTTTTTCTTAATGGCCCTAGGATTGATGTGCAGGTACTACACAGTGTCTACATATACTCTTAAATATTCTCTTAAAAGTCTTCTAACATGCAAATATTGATGCTTCCTATTAGTGTTGAGAGATGAACCACCCTTCTCCATCCACCAATTGGCTAGTAAACCTGCAGCCTTAGTGATGAGTCCATAGGAAGTAGGTGGGCGGAGAATCCTTTAAATTTGCATATTAAAGTACCTTAAAGAGGAAGTAAACCCTGATGGGTTTTACTTCGTCTTTTGCTGAAGCCTGCAAATGAAAAGCATAATGGGCTAGTATGCATGTGCCACTTACCTGAAAAAGAATCCAGCGATGTCCCCTGTGTGGGCAGCGTCCATCTTCTGGCCCTTTTCCTTTCCGGGCCGCGGATTCCGGCTCTGTGATTCGCCGGAGCCGCATGACGTCACTCGAGCGCAAGCTCACGGGAGCCGCGACTAACGGCACAGGCTAGGGAAGAAACGGCACTTAGTTTTGTCTCTTCACCGCGCATGCGCCGTAGGAATTTTCGGCGGACCACAAGTGAAATATCTCCTAAAGAGCACACATTTAGAAGATATTTCCACTACCTATAGGTAAGCCTTATACTAGGCTTACCTATAGGTAGAAGTCCAAAAAGTGGGTTTACAACCACTTTAAGATTCTTGTGAAGGTCCCCTCGTAGGAGCCATTGGTGAATGCAGTTCTATTAACCCACACTAAGGAAATTCCCACAGGATTTCTATGCTGATGGTGACTAGTATTCCTTCCAGAGTCTAAAAGACACACACGGGGGGGGGGATTTACTAAATCTGGAGCGTGCAAAATCTGGTGCAGCTCTGCATAGAAACCAATCAGCTTTCAGGTTTTATTGTCAAAGCTCAACTGAACAAGCTGAAGTTAGAAGCTGATTGGCTACCATGCACAGCTGGACCAGATTTTGCACTCTCGAGTTTTAGTAAATCAACCCCACAGTCACTAACTCTTCAGAACTGGGGTTGCTTACTCACACAGTCACACAATCTTTGGATGCCCCCTGCTGATATCCATCTGCCTCTTCCTAGTGAGGGAGATCACACCACCCCAGAACAGTTGAACTTTTTCCCATCAACTTCCTCTGGGCCCAGTGAGCTTTCACAGACCCCATTTGATCCTTGACTCAAGCTTGTGAATAGGCTCTTCCCATCTATGTCTAGCTGGGACCTTGGTGTCTTCCTAACAGATTCTTCTAGAATACTTCCCAAGGGGCAGAACCTCTGCACTGGGGTCTATTCCAGCAGAGCTGAATACAGGAACTCTACCCACTGCTGCTCAGGACTATTTATGGGCTCTCTCATCACCAACTGGACATACCTCCCCAGGGATTGGCTGAAGTCCATGAATATTCAGGCTGCATGCCCTGTTCTTCCTTCCACTATGATTCTATAATCCTTTAAAGAGAGGGGAAAGTAATGCCGCGTACACACGAGCGGACTTTTCAACATCCAAAGTCCGACGGACTGATTCCGTCAGACTATTCGATCGTGTGTGGGCTGCAACGGACTTTTGATTTACCAAAGTCTGACGGACTTTAGAATATGGAACATGCTTCAAATTTTCCCGACGGAACTCCGCCGGACCCGGTCCCTTCGAAAAATTCGCTCGTGTGTATGCTATTCCGACGGACTAAAACCGACGCTAGGGCAGCTATTGGCTACTGGCTATGAACTTCCTTATTCGAGTCCAGTCGTACGTCATCACGTTCGAATCCGTCGGAGTTTAGTGTGATTGTGTGTGGCCAAGTCCGCTCAGTCGAAAAGTCCATCAGAACTCTGTCGGAACTCCGGCAGAACTCCGGCAGGACTCCTTCGGAAGTCTGTCGGACATAAGTCCTCTCGTGTGTACGGGGCTTAACCGAGCAGAAGCCTGTGAGACACTGAACAGCCCTAATTAATCAACCCCTGCTCCTCTGATTACAATGGAGCCAACTAAATTTACCTAGTAGCATACTCTAGTCCTAAGAGGGTGCTACATAAGTCTTAGGGACAGGTTAGTTAAATTATACACTCACAGGTCTACTTCAAATGGTTTGTCTGATTTACCTATACATGTGTCAGATCAGATCTATTTTTAAATGTACAGGAAGCCTATCATGACAAAGTCTTCTAAATAAAATTAAAAAGCAGCCTCCATATAATTGTAAGGTCTGGTTTCCTTTAACTACTTCAGCCCCTGAAGGATTTGTCCCCTTAATGACCAGGCCATTTTTTGCAATATGGCATTGCGTCACTTAAATGCAACACTGTACCCAAACAAAATTGATGTCCTTTTTTTCCCACAAATAGAGCTTTCTCTTGGTGGTATTTGATCAACTCTGTAGTTTTTCTTTTTTGCACTATAAACAAAAAAACAGCAACACTTTGAAAAAAAACAACAACATATATGTATATATATATATATATATATATATTATACTTTTTGCTATAATAAATATCCCCCCAAAAAAAGTAAAAAAAAAAAATGTCTTCATCAGTTTAGGCCGATATATATTCTTCTACATACTTTTAATTTTAAAAAAATGCAATAAGCGTATATTGATTGGTTTGCGCAAAAGTTATAGCATCTGCAAAATAGGGAATAGATTTATGGCATTTTTATTATTATTTTTGTTTTTACTAGTAATGGCGGCAATCTGCGATTTTTAGCAGGACTGTGACATTGTGGCAGACAGATCTCTTGCCCACGAGCCCCCGCACACCAGAGCTATAGCTGTTTAAAGGGGTGATGTACAGCTACAGCGATTTGCAGGAACGAGCCAACCTGCATTCAGGGACTTGTCCAACTGCTATTTGTTTAGAACTCTATCACCTTTGAGACGCCTGCCTTTACACGCACATGAACGTTATTGGCATCTTAGTCCATGGGGTTCAATATAGAGTTGGCCCACCCTTTGCAGCTATAACAGCTTCAACTCTTCTGGGAAGGCTGTCCACAAGGTTTAGGAGTGTGTCTATTGGAATGTTTGACCATTCTTCCAGAAGTGCATTTGTGAGGTCAGGTAGTGATTTTGGACGAGATGGCATGGCTCACAGTCTCTGCTTTAATTTATCCCAAAGGTGTTCTATTGGGTTGAGGTCAGGATTCGATGCAGGCCAGACAAGTTACGCCACCCCAAACTCACTCATCCATGTCTTTATGGACCTTGCTTTGTGCACTGGTGCGCAGTCTTGTTGGAACGGGAAGGGGCCATCCCCAAACTGTTCCTACAAAGTTGGGAGCATGAAATTGTCCAAAATTTCTTGGTATGCTGATGCCTTATGAGTTCCCTTCACTGGAACTAAGGGGCCAAGCCCAACCCCTGAATAATAACCCCTGACCATAATTCCCCCTCCACCAAATGATTTGGACCAGTGCACAAAGCAAGGTCCATAAAGACATGAATGAGCGGGTTTGGGGTGGAGGAACCTGACTGGTCCGCACAGAGTCCAGACCTCAAACTCGATAAAACACCTTTGGGTTGAATTAAAGCGGAGACTGCCAGCCAGGCCTTCTCGTCCCCTTCAGTGCCTGACCTCAAAAATGCGCTAATGGAAGAATGGTCAAAAATTCCCATAGACACACTCCTAAACCTTGTGGACATCCTTCCCAGAAGAGTTGAAGCTGTTAAAGCTGCAAAGGGTGGACCAACTCAATATTGAACCCTACAGATTAAAACTGGGAAAGTTCATGTGAGTGTAAAGGCAGGTGTCCTAATACTTTGGACAATATGATGTACATTGCTAGTGGCAGTTCTATGAACTCTCACAGACAATTGACATGAATGACTGTTATAGCATAGCTCTATACTATCTCATGCTGTATGATAGAAGAGGCTATATAAAGGTAAATATGAATATTTTAGCAATACCAATAGAACCTTTTATTCGCTTTTTAGCTTCATTTAGTTAGCAAAGTTTGGTAATGAAGTGAAAGTGCTGTGCAGCTCAGTAATACTGTGAACCCAGGTTGCATAATACTGATGCCCCCCTGAGGGCGGGCCTGTGCTAGCCCAACCTCAGAGGACACAAGTTTCAACCCAGACTGAAGATGTCTAGTGGCAGCAAAGAGGTACTATGGGGGACAGAGGCAATACTGACAATAGATCTGGAGCTGACCACCACAGTACTTGTTTTCCAGCACCAGATGTCCTCAGTCTTCCAGGTTGAACGACATCCCATAATCAAAGTCGGCTGTCATAGACCCTCCCCCTTGGGGGATGGCAGCATCACAGAGCCTGGGCTCAGAGAAGGTAAGTCGATCTGTGCTAGCTATCATTTAGGTCAAAGGACTGAGGACATCTAGCGGCGGAAAGTAACGGTGACAGCCCCAGATCTGTGGTCAGTATTGCAGCAAAAGCTGTGCTTTTAAATATTTTATTTTTAACGAGCTGTTATTTTTTAATTTTTTGGCTGGAGTTCTGCTTTGAAAGAACACATTCTTGTTAGGTAATGTATGACCGCACAGACCCATATCTAAAAAAGGTAGCCTATTAGCAGGAAAGGCTGCCTGAAGAGCTGTGAGGCATACAAAAAGTAACCAGGCTGGTATTTCCTTATTCCCTAACAGATCATCTTAGCACAAGTTTAAATTTCATTGCTGCAGACTCCACGGCTATTCTTTTTTTTCTTTTCTTTTACTTTTTCCAGGTTGTCTGCCAATTTCCAGTGGAAATTTTCTTTACGTTGGTGAAAAGCCCTTGTTGCTACTTTGCGCAGTTCGGTTGTCATGGCAGGCTTGAAACAGATCTAATGTGCCAATTATTGAGAGCCTTATTTCTTCTTTGGTATTTATATGAAACATTGGGCAGATGGTAAATCAGAATTTGTCTCAGGGAAAAAAAAAAGTTAGAGAGAAAGAAAGGGAAGAGAGGGAGCTGCAATTTAAATGCCTTAGCTCAAGCTCTTATAATTTGACAAATCGATAAAAGAACGTTCATTAGTACAGCTCGTTTTATTGCTCTGATTTACGTGGCACCATTTCCAATAAGAACAAACAACTGCGTGCCAAATCCTGCAAGATGTGCGCAAGGAACAATGCAGAGCTTCTCTTCCCCAATACAGCCAGCCACATTCATGGTGTCTGGAAGAAGAACTGATCTTGTTGCCCATAAAACCAATGGCAGTCCCTCTTTTTTACTCTTGATGCTTTGCTTAGCAGACCTAAACTCAAAACTTTGGTTGATATCTAAGAAATACTAAGGAGCTGTGGAAGGTGGTTAGAGATAGGGAAAATTAAAAGGAACTAGATTGTTACATAGTTAGCCAGGCTGAAACAAGATATGTCCATCAAGTTCAACCAATAAAAATAAATATATATGTAGCACTGACCCCCGAAGAAGCAGCTGATTTAATTGGGCTTACCGTTACCTTCTTCACCTCGTGTGTGTCTAGGGGTTTCCCGAGGTAGATGGCCCAAGAACTGCAGAGACTGATGCCAGATCCACTTAAAGGGATTTTTATTTGCAAAAGTAGTTAACGAACACAGTCACTCAACATAGAGTTAGAGGGTTTAGGTAGGAAAGTCCAGGTACTCTTAGCCCTTGTACACAGGGTCGGAGATTCCGACGGAATGTGTCCTATCGGACCGTTTTGTCGGATAATCCGACTGTGTGTGGTCTCCATCGGAGTATCCGACAGACCAAGTTTTCCAACTTGTCCGTAAAATTTTCCGGCAAAATGCTCCGATCGGACATACTCCGATCATGTGTAGCCTACTCCGACGGACAAAGTGCCACGCATGCTCAGATCAAATTCCTAGACCAAAGCTATTGGCTACTAGCCTGAACGTAGTCCCATCGTAACGAAATAACGTCATCACGTTATGTACAATCGGATTTTCCGACAACTTTGTCCGACCGTGTGTATGCAACAGTTTCGGACAAAATCCATCTGACAAAATCCGTCGGACAAAATCCAACGGATTTGGTTGTCACAATGCCCGACTGTGTGTACAAGGGCTTAGGGCTAATTCAAATTGGAAAAGTCTCTCACATCAGGAAATCCAGAGAATAGCCATTCACAGCTGGATCCTCACCCTTATTGGATAGTCCTTCTCTCACCAGGCCTAGCAGCCAACAGGGTGCTTCAATCAGACCAAATCTCTGACACAGACTTGCTATAGAACACTTGAGTAAAACTGAAAGTTTGCAGAACACTTGGAGAACCCTGGTATGGTACCAGTATCTTGCAGCCGGTCCGGCGATACCACACGAGACCAGATTCACTTCGGGTCTTTCAACTTGTCCAGGCTCTTGCTGAGAAGCCAACCTTTGCGTGGCCTTCTTCCGAAGAGTCCTCCCCTGGATACCTTCACAGTTGCTGGGCCTCTCCACAAACCGAGACGGCACCAGACCACCTTTGAATCCTTCTTTCAGTTTCTTTGCCTCGGGCTAGCCAGCCCCGACACTTGTAGTCGGGTGGATCCGCACCCAGGCCATGAGAGTCCTGGGGGCTGGTCAGGAGGACCAGGACCATCAGCCAGAAAGCACTTCTGGACCGGAACCCCGAAAAACATGACATCAGCACCTTATGTACCTTCTCCCAGAATGCACAGCAAGAGTGACACTCCCACAGGGCTGGTTCTGAGAAAGAGTAAACCCTTAATGCACCCAACTAGTCTACGATCTGGACCCTGCCAGGGATGACAGCACCACCCATGGTCAGGCAGAACATCATGCAGTCCAGCCAGACTGGTAATGAGGTCAAAATTTAGAATAATTAAACCCAAAACCAAACTGCGGTTCCAGGAAAAGTTAAATGACAACACATAGCGCGTGCTCTTCAGGAGCCGGCACTACATATAAATAAACAGAAAACCGCCATATAGATAATCAGAAAAGGTTCCTGTACTACGTCAATCTGACTTCTAGGTGACTTGTACCCATTTATTTCAATGGAAGTCACCTCCAAAGTCGGATTTTGTCTTAACTGAAGCAACTTTCCAGGAAGAGAAAATAGTTTTCTCGGGCAAACCCCTCCCTCCCACAGAGCTTATTGTCGTTTGATTGGCCACTGGAAAGTCACCTGTCCTGGAGGTGACTTGAAGTCGCCTTGTAAGTCGCCCCAAGTCGCGCTGTGGTGCGTGCTCAGGTCATGTTCAGGTTGCCTTGCAAAGTCGCGGCCAGAGTCGTGTTGCCCCTGTGTGTACCGGCTCTTAAGCTTGGTCCAAAACCTTTATCCTAAATGGGAAAAACAAACAATAACAACTGCTTAAAAAGAGTGTTAGCTGGAGTTTGACTTTAATTTGTTATTCAAGTCCATCTAAATCTTCTAGTCTAACACTGCCCTGTCCTCAGGTTGACCATAGTTCTGTCCAAAGGTGTCTCCAACCAGACACCTTAAAACAGGAAGTGTACTATTAGCCATATCATGAATTGAAAAAAAAAGAAAGCTAATGAAACAAGCACATTTAGACCGGCCAGACACAGTTTGAATCTCGGCAGGTTCCTGCTGTATCGAACTGTTAATGGGCAGGCTGAATGCATCAAGTTGATCGATCAATCAACTTGGGTACAACCGGTCTGCCAGATTCTCTTACGATTACCACTGTCTTCTCCCAGTGGGGATGGTTGCATGGTGGAAAGCATGGTTGCGGGAAAGAAATTCATTCCATGTATGGCCAACCTTAACCACTTCCTGCCTGTCGGCCTTCAAATGACGGCTGGGCGGCGCGGCTCTTGTTCTGGGTGGACGTCATATGATGGCCCTCCAGAACGACCGCTCTTGTGTGCCCGTGGGGGTGCGCATCGTGGTGACCGGTGGTGCGGTGTGTCAGTCTGACACACCGCACCACTGATCTCGGTAAAGGGCCTCTGACGGAGGCTCTTTACCACGTGATCAGCCGTGTCCAATCATGGCTGATCACTTGGGTACAGTGTAGCATGACCACGCAATTGTCATTGATATCGCTGAAAGCTGAAAATTGGTTTGGGCGGGAAGGGGGTGTAAGTGCCCTGTATTGAAGTAGTTAAAGTAGAACTTTAACCACCTCAATATAGTGCACTTACACCCCCTTCCTGACCAGACAAATTTTCAGCTTTCAGCGCTCTCACAGTTTGAATGACAATTATGCCGCGTACACACGATCAAACAAGCGGGTGGAAAAGTCCGGCAAACTCAAGTCCGCCAAACAATCCCCCCGTGTGTAGCCTCCGGCATACTTTTTTGACACCGAAAGTACGGCGGACTTAGAATGTAGTTTTGCACTCCAATCTTCCCGCCGGACTCCCATTTCGGCGGACAATCCGGCCGTGTGTATGCCAGACCGCCGTACTTTTGAAATGAACGGACTTTTCCCGCCCGGAGAAAAGTCCGCTCATTTCAAGCGGGTCTCCGGGTAGGCGGGGCCCGCGAAGGAGACGTCGCTGGCCCCGCCACCTGGTATGGACTTAAAGGGGAACCCCAACGCCGAAAAAAATAGGCGTGGGGGTCCCCCCAAAGTCCACAACAGACCCTTGTCCGAGCACGCTACCCGGCCGGCCAGGAAAGGAGGGGCGAGCGAGCGCCCCCCACCCCCTCCTGAGCCATACCAGGCCACGTGGCCTCAACATGGGAGGTGCCTTGGGGAAGGGGGGGCCGCGCTGGTTGGTTGTCGGGGTCTGCGGGCAGGGGGCTTATCGTAATCCGGGAGCCCCCTTCAATAAGGGGGCCCCTGGATACCGGCCCCCGACCCTATGTGAATGAGTATGGGGTACAATGTACAGCCTCCAGCGAGAGACCATAGCCCTCTTTGGCTCTGAAGAAAGGGGGTCACTCCCGAAACGCGTTAGCCATTTCCGTAGAGGTACTCATCAAATTCCTCGGACATCTGGTCTGGAATCGCCAAACGTTTGGTGCGATGGATTTATTGTATTGATTTTGCCTGTGATCAATACTCGTTTGTGAGTAGCCATTTTGCTATTTGATTCAATTTTAAATAAAGCTGTTTTATGGTAATGCACTAGGTCAGTGCGCCTTCCCCTTCTTTGTACAATGTACCCCTAACCATTCACCTGTAAAATAAAGTACAAAAAAAACACAACACACAAGATAAAATAATTTATTGCACAGCTCCGGGGGTCTTCCGTCTTCGGGGGTCTTCTCTCCGGACTCCTCCACTATCTTCTTGTAGCTCTTTTACTAGCGGAGGAGCCCGGCATTCTTCTTCGTCGCCGCGGCCTCTTCTTCCGACTTTGGGGGTCTTGTCCCCCTCTTCGGTTCTTCTGCCGGGCCGCCGCGCCTTCTTATAGCTCTTTTACAGGCGGTGGCCTGGGCAAAGTCGGAAGAAGAGGGCGGGCGGCGAGGAAGAAAGCCGGACTCCTCCGCTAGTAAAAGAGCTACAAGAAGATAGCGGAGGAGTCCGGCGAGAAGACCCCCGAAGACGGAAGACCCCCGGAGCTGTGCAATAAATTATTTTATCTTGTGTGTTGTGTTTTTTTTGTACTTTATTTTACAGGTGAATGGGTAGGGGTACATTGTACCCCATACTTATTCACATAGGGTGGGGGGCCGGTATCCAGGGGCCCCCTTATTGAAGGGGGCTCCCGGATTCCGATAAGCCCCCCGCTCGCAGACCCCGACAACCAACGGCCAGGGTTGTCGGGAAGAGACCCTTGTCCTCATCAACATGGGGACAAGGTGCTTTGGGGTGGGGGGGCCGCGAGGCCCCCCCTTCCCCAAGGTACCCCCCATGTTGAGGGCACACGGCCTGGTACGGCTCAGGAGGGGGGGTACTCGCTCGCCCCTCCTTTCCTGGCCGGCCGGGTAGCGTGCTCGGACAAGGGTCTGTTGTGGACCTGGGGGGACCCCCACGCCGATTTTTTTCGGCGTTGGGGTTCCCCTTTAAGTCCATACCAGGTGGCGGGGCCAGCGACGTCTCCTTTGTGGGCCCCGCCTACCTGGAGACGCGCTCGAAATCAACGGACTTTATTCCGCGTGCGTGGGCGAGTCCGTTCAGTAGGGCGGATAGTACGGCGGACTTAGTACGCCGTATTAGTCCGCTGAAAAAGTGCCGTGTGTGGGCAAGTAGCCCGTTCGGAAAGTCCGATGGACAGTCTGGCGGGAAGTCCGCCAGACTAAGTACGTCGGATAGACGGCTCTAAGTACGTCGGACAAATGGCTACGTGTGTACGCGGCTTTACTCAGTCATGCAACACTGTACCCATATGAAACTTTTGTCCTTTTTTCCCCACAAATAGAGCTTTCTTTTAGTGGTATTTAATCACTAGTGGGTTTTTTATTTTAAATAAAACGTACATTTTGTGAAAAAAATGCCTTTTTCTTTGTTTCTGTCATAAATTTTTGCTAATTAGTAATTTTTCTTCAAACATTTTGGCCAAAAGTTATACTGCTACATATCTTTGGTAAAAATAACCCACATTAGTGTATATTATTTGGTCTTTGTGAAAGTTATAGAGTCTACAAACTATGGTGCCAATCGCTGAAAATTGATCACATCTGATCAGGCCTTCAGTACATCAGGTGTATCTCATTTCTTGAGACACTAACAAGTCAGGAAAGTACAAATACCCCCCAAATTACCCCTTTTTACAAAGTAGACATTCCAAGGTATTAAGTAAGTAGCATGGTGAGTTTGTTTTAAGTTGTAATTTTTTCCCACAATTCTTTGCAAAATGAAGATTTTTTATTTATTATATATTTTTTTCTACAAAATTGTCATATTATCAGGTTATTTCTCACACACAGCATATGCATACAACAAATTACACCCCAAAATACATTCTGCTACTCTTCCCGAGTACGGCGATACAACATGTGTGAGACTTTTACACAGCCTGGCCACATACAGAGCACCAACATTGATGCAGTACCTTCAGACGTTCTACGAGCAAAAATCTCATTTCTCAACCACCTATTACACTTTTGAAGGCCCTAGAGTACCAGGACAATGGAATTTCCCATTAAATTACCCCATTTTGGAAAGCAAACACCCCAACGTATAATCTGTCAGGCATAATGAGTCTTTTGAACGGTTCATTTTTTTCCAGAAGTTTTTGGAATATGTGGAAAAAAATGAAAATGCTTTTTTTTTTTACACAAAGTTGTCAATTTATAAGATATTTCTAACACATAGCATGTATATAGCAAAAATTACACCCCAAAACACATTCTGCTACTCCTCCCGAGTATGACGATACCACATGTGTAGGACTTTTACACAGCCTGGTCACATAGAGAGGCCGAACATTGAAGTAGTACGTATAGGCATTCTAGGAGCATAAATGACACATCTCCTTTCATTCCTACCCATCACACTTTTTGAAGGTCCTGGACCACCAGGACAGTGAGATTACCCAAAAAATTACCATATTTTGTAAAGCAAACACCCCACCGTATATTCTATGAGACATGGGCTGCAAATAAGTACTTGGGTACTCTGATGGGCTGGAGATAGGTACTCTGGTACTCTGATGGCCTGGTGACAGGTACTCAGGTACTCTGATGGCCTGGTGACAGGTACTTGGGTACTCTGATGGCCTGGTGACAGGTACTCGGGTACTCTGATGGCCTGGTGACAGGTACTCTGCTGGCTTGGTGACTGGTATTTGGGTACTCATATGGGCGGTGACAGGTACTCGGGTACTAAGATGAACTGTGACAGGTACTCAGGTACTCAGATGAACTGTGACAGGTACTCAGGTACTCAGATCAACTGTGACGGGTACTCAGATGGACTGGGACAGGTACTCGGATACTCAGATGGACTGGGACAGGTACTCGGGTACTCAGATGGACTGGAATAGGTACTCGGGTACTCAGATGGACTGGGACAGGTACTCGGGTACTCGGATGGACTGGGACAGGTACTCTGATGGGCTGTGGCAGGTACCCGGGTACTCGGATGAACCGTGACAGGTACTCAGGTACTTTGATGGGCTGTGACAGCTACTCGGGTACTTTGATGGGCTGTGACAGGTACTCGGGTACTCTGATGGACCGTGACAGGTACTCGGGTACCCTGGTGGACTGTGACAGGTACTCGGGTACTCTGATGGACCGTGACAGGTACTCGGGTACTCTGATGGACTGTGACAGGTACTCGGGTACCCTGATGGACCGTGACAGGTACTCGTGTACCCTGATGGACCGTGACAGGTACTTGGGTACTCTGATGGACCGTGACAGGTACTCGGGCAATCTGATGGACCGTGACAGGTACTCGGGTACTCTGATGGACCGTGACAGATACTCGGGTACTGTGATGTGCCGTGACAGGTACTCGGGTACTCTGATGTGCCGTGACAGGTACTCGGGTACTCTGATGGGCTGTGACAGGTACTCGGGTACTCTGATCAACTGTGACAGGTACTCGGGTCTTCTGATGGACTGTGACAGGTACTTGGGTACTCTGATGGGCTGGGACAGGTACTCAGGTACTCTGATGGACTGTGACAGGTATTAAAATACTCTGATGGACTGTGACAGGTACTCTGATGGACTGTGATTGACAGGTACTATGAGGGGTGGTGACAGGTCCTCTTTATTGGGGGGGGGGCAATCAGTGTGATTGGTGTACACTGAGCGGTAACCTCCTCCTCACACACGATCGGTGTGTGAGGAGGAGAACCCGGTAACATCTCGTTACCGCGGTTTGTTTACATTTTAGTGATCGGCTGTGAAAGGATCACAGCCGATCATGTGGGTAAACAGCCGGCCAACTTCAAAAAGGGTTCTGTAACCCATAAGGCCTGAAGCTGACTGATCCTTCTGGCTGACGTGATGGCCACTAAAAAAATCGTCTTGAGAACTACATTTTAAGGATGCTTCCTGCAGGGGTTCGAACTGAGCCTCCATAAGACCCTGCAACACAATAGATAAATCCCAGCTGGGGAAAACTTTAAGGGCCTGTTTTGTGCAAGAGCCCTAAAAAATCTTGAAATGAACACTTCTTTGTATAGAGTACTTTCAAAAAAACCTGAAAGGGCCGCCATCTTAGTTTTCAGGGTGCTGGCTACCAGCCCCTTCTCCATTCCATCATGGAGAAATTCAAGGACTAAAACTATACTTTTGACCTGGAAACCTTTAGAAGAGCACTGGGAGTTACATTTTTTCAACACTTTAGGGCTCCTTCACTCTTTTCCACACTTTCCTCCGTCACACTTTTTCGGATCTGAGCGGGTCAGATGTCAGTGGACATGTCACCGCTGACATCTGAGGTCTATGGAGCATCCATTCAGGTCCGCCAAAAAAAAAAAATTTTTAGGCGGACCTGAATGGACAGTCTGTGTGAAAGAGGCCTTAAGGTATATGGCCCCTGTCACTTCTTTCCTACTGGAGAGCAGGGTACTCACTAGTTTTTCTAACAGGCCTTTGGCTCTTAGGAGGTCTTCTTCAGAAACCAGGTGGTCAGTTGCAATCAATCTGCTTCCGGATGGTTCAATGTCCCCTGTGTTAGCAGGTCTTTTCTGGATAGTAGCTTCCAGAGAGGTTTTAGAGTTAACAGAGCTGCAAACCAAGGCCTCTTCCACCAGAAGGGGGTGACCAGAATCAAATCTGTGTTTTCCTCTTTGAACTTCCTGAGTAACAGTGGTATCAACTGGAAGGGGGGAAAAGTGTAGCACAGCTGGTAGTCCCAGGGATGGGTAAACATATCTATGCCCAAGGTCTGATGTTCCCTGTGGAGTGAGAAAAACATCCGCACTTTTGAGTTATTTTGATTCAGGCTCCATTCTGCTTCTACTACTTTCCTTTTGCTTAGCATATCTGCTAGAAGGTTCTGGGACCCCTTTAGATGGATTGCCACCAGTGAAGCCACATTTCGCTCTGCCCGGGAAAACAACTGGTTAGCTAGCTCCAAGAGCCCTTTGTTACTGCAGCTTGGACCTTCTTTATTTTCTTCTGTGGGAGAAAAACCTGCTGAAGTACTGAGTTTATTGTGTACCCCAGGAATGTAATCTCCTTTGCCGGGACTAAATTTGATTTTTCCAAGTCTAGGAGCCAACCTAAGCTCTTGAGGTGAGCCTGAGTCAACAGCAGGTTTATCAGGACCTGGCTTTTGGAGTCTGCAAAAAGTAACAGATCATTCAGATATGGAACAACTGATATCCCTCTTAATTTCAGAGGTTCCAGTGCTTCTGCCATCACTTTTGTAAAGATCCTGGGGGAGGATGATAGTCCGAAAGGCAGAGGCCTGAACTTGAGAAGCCAAATTTAATCCCCCAGGTTAAGAGGTAGACGAAGAAACCATTGGGAAGCCTGGGCTATCGGGACATGCAGATAAGCATCCCTTAGATCCAGAGATGCGATTTTGAGGGACTGTCCTTGATTTGGAGCAATGTCCCTCTGTCCCTCATTCCTCCTCATTTGTTCCTCATTTTGGTCTGATCTACCCTGTTTCCCCTAAAATAAGACCTAGAGTGATTGTCGACGATGGCTGCAATATAAGCCCTACCCCCCAAATAAGCCCTAGTTAAAGTCCTTCTATGTCTTATTCTCAGGGTAGGGCTTATTTTTGGGGAAAGAGGATGGGGTTTATTTGGGGGGTAGGGCTTATATTGCAGCCATCACCGACACTGATGCTAGGTCTTATTTTAGGGGAAACAGGGTATATAGTTGTATATAAAATGGACTTTGTATCTATCAAAAAGTATTTTCCAGCACTAAACCTTTCATTTGACTTTTAAATTGCTGCATTTGTAAATTCCAAAAGCCAATAAAAAGGAAAAGTAGTGGTAAAAATAAAAATAAAGCACATGTGGGTTTAACCAGACTTGTTTTTTTGTACAATTCTCCTTTAAGGGGGCGTGGTAAAGGGTGTGTCCTATTCCTGCATACTTTTGCTGATAGGTGCCAATCGTTCCTATCACAAAAAAGTTGGGAGGTATGCAGGGAGTGATGTGTAGAACGTCACTTCCAGGTCCCCTTTTACTTTCCAGTATAGACAGCAAAGAATCGAATGCAGTGTGAATTGCAGCGGATCGTACCTTCGCAAATCCCCAGCAAACTATTTCTTAAATGACAAACTTCAGATATGGATATTTTATACATAGTTACATTGGTCCAGCTTGGAAAATTGTAACTATGTACAGTATACACCATACCTGGCTGATGCTTCTGGAAGCTAGTGATCACTGAAATAGACACCATTACTCCAGTGATCACCATTTGCTTCCGGGTCCTGTGCTGAGCAGCTGCCCTGCTGCATTCTGTTGTTTAACCACTTTCAGACCGGACCAATTTGCTGGTCAAAGACCAGACCACTTTTTGCTATTCGGCACTGCGTCGCTTTAACTGACAATTGCGCGGTCGTGCAACGTGGCTCCCAAACAAAATTGACGTCCTTTTTTTCCCACAAATAGAGCTTTCTTTTGGTGGTATTTGATCACCCCTGCGGTTTTTTTTTTTTGCGCTATAAACAAAAGTAGAGCGACAATTTTGAAAAAAACGCATTATTTTTTACTTTTTGTTATAATAAATATCCCCCACAAATATATAAAAAAACATTTTTTTCCCTCAATTTAGGCCGATACGTATTCTTCTACATATTTTTGGTAAAAAAATCGCAATAAGCGATTATTGATTGGTTTGCGCAAAAGTTATAGCGTTTACAAAATAGGGATAGTTTTATAGCATTTTTATTAATCATTTTTTATTATTTATTTTTTTACTAGTAATGGCGGCGATCTGCGATTTTTATTGTGACTGCGACATTGTCGGGGACCCATCGGACATTTTTGACACATTTTTGGGACCATTGTCATTTATACAGTAATCACTGCTATATAAATGCAGTGATTCCTGTGTAAATGACAGTGGCAGTGAAAGGGTTAACCAGTGGGTGGCAGTGTAGGGGTTAAGTGTTCCTAGGGGTGTGTTACTAACTGTGGGGGGGGTTGGGCTTTCATTTAGTGTACACTGATCTCTGCTCCAATCACATGGAGCAGAGATCAGCGCCACTAGTTGCTAGGCAGAATGGAAAAATGTTGTTTATACAGCATTTCCTCCATTCGGCCGCTCCGTGAGACGATCGCGGGGATGCCCGCGGCGATCGAGTCCGCGGGTCCCGCGACCGGACTCACGGGGGTCCCGACCAGCGCGGGAGCGCGCCGCCGGCGGCGCGCTCCCGATGGCAGGGCAGCATCGAATATTGGACGTACATGTACGCCAATATGCCTGCCCGTGCCATTCTGTCTACGTACATCGTCGTGCGCTGGTCGGGAAGTGGTTAAGGGGCCGCTGCCTAAACCCTACCACATCCTAATAAAGAAGGACAGTAATGTTCTCTTGACACACAGTGCAGCTTCATATGCCCAGGTTCCAAGAAACTTTATCTGAGCACTGCAACACTGGATTTGGGCCTCAGCGCACTGACCATTTTGGAAAGGGATTTTACAAAGACTTCCAAGCTATTATGTTAGCATTGCCCTTAGACAGGATCTCCCCAAGTATAGGGTATGGGGGTCACTCTCTGGTCCTTCTGCCTGTTACCAACTGTATACTGTATTTTGCCACTTTTCTACATATTTGTTTAACCACTTAAGGACCGGAAGGATTTGCCCCCTTATTGACCAGGCAATTTTTTGTGATACAGCACTGCATCGCTTTAACTGACAATTGCACGGTCATACAACATTATCCCCTAAACAACATTTTTTCCCAAAAATAAAGCTTTCTTTTTGTGGTATTTGATCACCTCTGCGGTTTTTATTTTTTGCGCTATAAACAAACAAATATCGCAATTTTAAAAAAAGCAATATTTTTTTACTTTTTGCTATAATAAATATCAAAAAAAAATATATAATTAAAATTTCTTCCTCAGATTATGTATTCCTTTGCATATTTTTGTTTAAAAAAAATCACAATAAGCATATATTGATTGGTTTGCGCAAACGTTATAGCATCTACAAGCTATATAGCATCTAGCATTTTTTTTTTTTTTACTACTAATGGCAGTAATTTGCAATTTTTTGCAAGACTGCGACATTGCGGTGGATTGGACACTTTTGTTTTGGACCATTGACATTTATACAGCGATCAGAGCTAAAAATAGCCACTGATCAATGTTCAAATGTCAATGGCAGGGAAGGGGTTAAAACTAGGGGTGATCAAGGGGTTAACTGTGTCCTAGGGAGCTGTTTCTAACTGTGGGGGGATGGGACTGACAGGGAGTAGAGAGAGAAAGCTGTTCCTGATTACTAGGAACAGCACGTCTCTCTAATTCTCTGACTGAACAGGGATCTGTCTGTTTACATTGACAGATCCCCATTTTGTCTCTGTGAGGAGCGTTCTCGGTTGGCCAGCAAATATCGAGGCCTCCGGCCATGCACATTAGCTCCAGAGATGCGGCGTGCGCACACCTACTGCAGCCTTTTTAAGGAGCCGTTGTACAATGATGACGATTCGCACAGCCGTGCCAACCTGATGCAGTACAACTGCGGCGGGTGGTCGGCAAGTAGTTAAGAGGTTATCACCGTTTCCATTTGTCTGGTCATTATAGTATTATATATATATTGTTGCAATAAACATCTCCTCTTCAGCCCAGGTGTGTCAGAGAGCGCAGTGCTGCTTACAGAGTTATGGGCTCTGGGAACAGGGGACCTGAGAAAAAAAGGCTCTCCTTGGGGGGTAAAAGCTACACAAAACCAACAGAGAATGAAATCTGATCAAGAACATACACTCACCGGCCACTTTTTTAGGTACAACTTTTCATATGTTTGGTAACACAAATTGCTAATCAGCCAATCACATGGCAGCATTTAGGCATCTAGATATGGTGAAGATGACTTGAAGTTTAAACCCACCATCAGAATGGGGAAGAAAGGGAATTTAAGTGACTTTAAACGTGGCATGGTTGTTGGTGCCTGACGGGCTGGTCTGAGTATTTGGAAGGGTATTGCCTCTATAGGTTAGTAAGATAAAGAGTAATGGGTACCTTCATCCTATAATAATATAGTAAGGAAAGGGGGGATTAGACAAGAACTACTCCAAAAAATTGCCCTCAATCACCGGTGATGATTTTTTACAGATGTTTTAGTTGACGCCTCCTGAGGAATCGCATTGGCCGCAAAACTTGTTGAAGTCTACGTCTACACCTACATCACTGTGCCTCTACATATCTGTGGGGGTTCTACAACTATTCATGTTGTTGTTATTGTTAAATGGAATCCTGCAACAATTACTTTGCTGTCCTTGTAATTTGTGTCTATATTTTTGTATATTTTGTAATAAATGCTTTTTTTAATCAACTTTCTACTGTATATTTGGGTACTGTGCTTGAGGGCAATTTTTTGGAGTCTAATCCCCCCTTTCCTTAACTGAGTATTTAAAAAACTGCTGATCTACTGGGATTTCCACATGCAACCATCTCTAAGGTTTACAGAGAATGGTCCGAAAAAGAGAAAATATCCAGTGAGTGGCAGTTGTGTGGACAAAAAAGCCTTGTTGATGTCAGAGGAGATTGATCAGACTGGTTTGAGATCGATAGATAGATAGATAGATAGATAGATAGATAGATAGATAGATAGATAGATAGAGAAAAAGGCAACAGTAACTCAAATAAACACTCATCACAACCAAGGTATGCAGAATACCATCTCTGAACACAGAACAGACCATTAAGCAGAAGGCCTACAGCAGCAGAACACACCACAGGGTGCCACTCCTATCAACTAAGAACAGGGAAAATTAGACAATAGGAGATTGAAAAAACGTTGCCTGATCAGATGCGACTTTTAGATGGTAGGGTCAGAATTTGGCGTAAACAACATGAAAGCATGGATCCACCCTGCCTTGTATCAACAGTTCAGGCTGGTGATGGTGGTGTAATAGTGTGGGGGATATTTTCTTGGCACAATTTGGGCCACATTGTACCAATTGAGCATTGTTTAAATGCCACGGCCTACCTGAGTATTGTTGCTGACCATGTCCATCCCTTTATGACTACAGTGTACCCATCTTCTGATGGCTCTTTCCTGCAGGATAATGCACTTGGTCACAAAGCTCACATCATCCCACCACCGATTTTTAAACATGACAATGAGGTCACTGTACTACAATGGCCTCCACACTCACCAGATCTCAATCCTATAGAGCGCCTTTGGGATGTGGTGGAATGTGAGATTAAGGCCGCGTACACACGCGGGGACTGTTCGCCCAACTTTGTCCGTCCAACAGTTTCGGCAAACAGTCCGCTCAAAATTAGCATGGACGGACATGGCCACACACGACGGACGAACAGTTTGCTGAAACCGTGCGCTATGACGTGAACGGCACGTACGACGGGACGAAAAATACGACGTCCTATACACTGCATTATAACTTTCGGCGTGAAAATCCTTTCTGAGCATGCGCGCAACTTTGTTTGACGAACAAGCCTACACACGCGGGGACTGTCCGCTGAAACAAGGTTTCAGCGGACAGTTTTTCGGAATTTCCGAAAAACCTTGTTCAGCGGACTGTTCGCTGAAGCTGTCCGCTGAAAGCCCACACACGAGCGGACTGTCCGCTGAAACTTGGTTTCAGCGGACAGTTTCAGCGAACAGTCCCCGCGTGTGTACGTGGCCTTACATCATGGATGTGCAGCCGATGAATCTGCAGCAACTGTGTGATGCTATCATGTCAATGTGGACCAAAAAGTAAAGTTTCCAACACCTTGTTGAATCTATGCCACAAAGCAGTGGCAGCTGGTGTTTTTTTGTTTGCGGGTGAAGGCAACAGGGGGTCCAATCTGGTACTAGCAAGGTGTACCTAATAAAGTGGCTGGTAAGTGCATAGCTCCTAACTGTCCCTGATTTTGAGGGACTGTACCTGATTTGGAGCAATGTCCCTCTGTCCCTCATTCCTCCTCATTTGTCCCTCATTTTGGTCTGATCTATATAGTTGTATATAAAATGCACTTTTTAACTATGAAAAAGTGTTTTCCAGCACAAAACCTTTTATTTGATTTTGAAATGGCTGCATTTGTAAATTCCCAAAGCCAATAGTCAATTTGTAAATTCCAAAAGGAATAGTAGTGGTAAAAAAAAGCACTTGTGGGTTTAACCAATCTTGTTTTTTTTTGTACAATTCTCCTTTAAGGGGGTGTGGCAAGGGGCGTGTCCTATGCCTGCATACTTTTGCTGATAGGTGTCCCTCACTACCATGTCAAAAAGTTGGGAGGTATGTGAGTGTATAACCCAAATATGACAAGCAGGGAAAGTCATTTCTTTCAAGGCAAACTTTCCGACAATGACTCAAAGTGAGCATTCTCTGAAAGCAGACATATTTGCTTTTAATTTTGGACAAAAAAAAAAACAGAATGTGCAGGAATAAAGGCATATATTATAATCAAAGTATTAATGGAACTTGTTGGAGTTCTGAATAATTAATTACACTTGAAAAAACCACCACAGTCTACGTATTCAATCGGGCTTTATGTACGGAACTAATGCTATCTCTTTATCATCTGTTAATACAGCTATTCAGAATCAATCCAATTGATCTCGAGATGTATAGGGCACGAATGAAAGCAGATAACTAGCTGAATTAGACTGATGTACTCCTTTGTACTATATTAACATAAGAGGTTATTAAAAAGTGGCCAATAACTTCTAATGAGTGAGAATTACGTCCACAGCGGGCTGTCACACCGCGTCTTCATCCCGAGCCTTCGTATGAGTTCCATCATTAAAGCTTTATATAGCATTTCATTAGAAGACAGCCCGCGCTCCATTTGGTTTTACTAAATAACCTGTGCAGAGGGAAGTATGTAGACTGCACTTTTTGGCTGCTTTCTGAAAAGATAATTATGTAGAAAGAAAGTGTAGCGCTAATTTGGGGTATACTAAACAACAATTAATGAGGCAAAAAGGAAGTTCTGGACAGCCGCACTCCGGAATATAGCCTTTATTTGTAAAAAGTCCAACAGATACAAGTCACAGCAAAAAATGGGACAAACGAGCTGACGTATTTCACACTTAACAGTGCTTAGTCATAGCTATGACCAAGCACTGTTAAAGAGGAAGTAAACTCTCCCACTCTGATGCTTCTTTTCATTAAGTCCATTATAATAATTAATTATCAAACTATAGCCACTGTAATCCAGCCCAAATTGCATATTACTTACTGTTTAAAGAAACTTTAAAAAACTTGTTTCCAGGGGTTAGGCAGCGCCATCTTAAGTATTGTTTTCTGAGTCCACAGTGGAGTGTATTTCCGCCCTTACATTTAGCACTTCCTGTACTATTAACCAAGCCTCCTTCTCAATCCAATGTTTCTATGGCAATCCTGCTTCCCTGTTCATAGCTGACTTGTTTTATTTCATAGTATTTACTTGTGCCGATTATCTAGTGTTTGTCTTTGTCAGTCTTATCAGCTGAAGCTGTAATGCTATCCCATGCCCTGCTTTACACAGCATGTGATGTCCCATGGTCACATGGGGGTGTAGGAGGAAGCTCTGAGTGATTAAGAAGTCTCCTGGGATTTCAGTGTTGTGTGCCATAGGAAGTCCTGATAATAGACAAATACACAGAGTGTGCCGTAAATCATGGGAGATCTGGGCGTGCTCAGTGACATTCTAAAGAACAAGAATGATTACAACAATACTAAGCAAGTAAGGAGATATCTACAAGCAGTGTTCATTAAGATTTTTTATGCTGATTTACATGGGACAAAGTTGTGGGGGAGAGTTTACAACCACTTTAAGTGTGAAACGCGTCAGCCTTTGTCCCATTTTTTGCTGTGGCTTGTATCTGTTTGACTTTTTACAAATAAAGGCTATATTCCGGAGTGCGGCTGTCCAGAACTTTCTTTTTGCCTCATGTTGCTTTGTGTTTAGCTGGTACCTGGTGTTCCAGTTCCGAGAAGAGTTCTATATCCACATTTCCACCAGGAGCAGTGATCCCCTTCCCTTCCCCTATTGTTCCTAAACAACAGTTAATGTTACTAATGGTGCGACACAGTGCCACACATATATCAAACATACTATACGGCAAGATAATATGGTTAAATCGCCGGTATAGTGACTTCAAATAATGATACAATATATGTAATGAAATCTAGAAAATCCCATGCAATGATAGGTCAGAATAAACTATCAGTTGGTTGAAACTGATAACTATATGGTGAAACAAAATAAGTAAAGCAAAAAATTGTGCATTTATGAAAAAACATCAAAGTCCATATATGATGACATGGTGACTTGAAAAAACTTGGTGCAGACAATTTGTCAGTAGATATTCCACCACCAATATATATAAGGCTTACCAGAAAACCCAAATAGGCGTACGCCTTAATGAGTCAGTAAGGCATTGTATCCAATGATAGGGAGAGACTTCTATGGTCCTTCACGACACTTTTCAAATGGATGCCCACCAAAGGAATGATGGCCAGTGTTTATAGCGCAAAAAATTAAAGCCACAGAGGTGATCAAATACCACCAAAATAAAGCTCTATTTGTGGGAAGAAAATGATAAAAATTTAGTCTGGGTACAGTGTTGTATGACCGCGTAATTGTCATTCAAAATGCAACAGCGCTGAAAGCTGAAAATTGTCCTGGGTAGGAGGGGGGGGGGGGGGGGAAGGTGCCCGGTATTGAAGTGGTTAATGATGTGTTAACCTCTTCCCGACCGCCTCACACAGATATACTGCGGCAGAAGGGCACGTACAGGCAGATTAACGCACTTGTACTTTGCCCTTTAATAGGCGGCTTGCAGGCACGTGCCCACCCGCCAGGAGCTCCGTGACCTTGATCGCGGGTCCCGCAGACCCAATGTCCGTGGGGATGTCTACGATCATCTCACGGTGAAAATGGGGAAATGCTAATGACACTGATCACTGCTCCCTGTAATCGGGAGCGGTGATCAGTGATGTGTCACACACAGCCCCTCCCCCCCACAGTTAGAATCACTCCCTAGGACACACTTATCCTCTACAAAACCACCTAGTGGTTAACCCCTTCACTGGCAGTTACATTTTTACAGTAATCAATGCAATTTTTTAGCATTGATCGCTGTATTAACCTTTCTAGCAGTAATCCCGAGTCTGGCTCGGGTTGGGATTTAAGTACCACAAGCGGTAACCCCGAGCCAGACTCGGGATCGCATCGCTGGATACAGGGAGGACACAGGGAGAAGTTACTTACCTTGTCCCCTGGATCCAGAGATGTCCTCCGCGCTGTGTGAGCGAGCTGTCCTCCGCTCGATTCACACAGTGCCCGAATGCCGTCGAGCTCCATTCCCTGCGACGTTACGGCGCACGGGAGCGGAGATAGGCGCCAAATTCAAAAAGGTAAAAACACACAAAACACACACAGTACTGTAATCTTACAGATTACAATACTGTATAAAAAAAATGACACACCCCCTTTGTCCCTAGTGGTCTGTGCAGTGCCCTGCATGCACTTTTATATTATAAATACTGTTTTTTCTGCCTGGAATTTGGAGATTGCCCATAGCAACCAAAAAGTGTCCCTTTATGTCAAAAGTTATTTTAGACCAACTAGAAAACAGCGATAATAAATTATAATCACTTGCAGAATTGAGCGATAGTGATTTGTGGGGAAATTCGTCATCAAACACTAAATCTAATGACAGCGACAATTCTGCAAATGAGCAAATTTCAGTGTTTTTGGATTTGATTACATTATTGAATATTTTTTATTATTATTTATTATATTAAACTTTATCATACCCGGGATGTCTGCTAGACTCTGGTTTGAACAGATTTAAGAAAGTTATTCCTAAGAATTACAGGACTACAATATAAAACGCCAAATTTCCATGCAAAATAATTGTACCGCTTTCAGCACCTAAAACCAGAACGAATCATACCGCCAGGGAGGTTAATGCCAATGGTCCCAAAAATGTGTCAAAATTGGCTGATGTGTCCGCCATAATGTTGCAGTCACGATAAAAATCGCTGATCGCCACCATTACTAGTAAAAAAAAAATATATATCAATAAAAACGCCATAAAACAATCCCCTATTTTGTAGATGCTATAACTTTTGAACAAACCAATCAATAAACGCTTATTGTGATTTTTTATTTTATTTATTTATTTTTTTAACCAAAAATATGTAGAAGAATATGTATCGGCCTAAACTGAGGAAAAAAATTATGTGTTTTTTTTTTCAAAATTGTCGCAATTTTTTGTTTATAGCGCAAAAAATAAAAACCACAGAGGTGATTAAATACCACCAAAAGAAAGCTCTATTTGTGGGGAAGAAAATGATAAAAATTTAATTTGGGTACAGTGTTTTATGACCGCGCAATTGTCATTCAAAATGCATCAGCACTGAAACCTGAAAATTGGTCTGGATAGGAGGGCCCAGTAAGCAAGTGGTTAAGGGGGCAAATCCTTTCGGTCCTTAAGTGTTTAAACTATAAGCATATTTGGAGGCAGAGGTGGATCTATGTGTTCTACACATTTTTTTGGGAGCCACGTTGCACGACCGCGCAATTGTCAGTTAAATCAATGCAGTGTTGAATCGCAAAAAGTGCTCTGGTCATGAAGGGGGTAAATTCGTCCGGTGCTGAATTGGTTAATGAATACAGAGCTGTATTAATTTGGGTCTTTTATAACTGTCTGGAGCTTAGGTTTCATCAATTTGATTGTTTAAATAAGATATTTCAGAAACGTTATATATCTTTGGTAACAAACAGCTGGTACACTTTGCTGAAAAATCTGCATTGGATGAAGCTGAGCTACATTGTGACTATAATGAAAAATGGTCAGATTATTGTCAGCAGGCCTTAAGCCCTTGTACACACAGTTGGAGATTCCGATGGAATGTGTCCTATCGGACCGTTTTGACGGATATTCCAACTGTGTGTGGTCTCCATCGGACTGTTTCTGTCGGAATATCCGACGGACCAAGTTTTCCAACTTGCCGGTAAAATTTTTCAGACAAAATGCTCCGATCGGACATACTCTGATCATGTGTAGCCTACTCCGACGGACAAAGTACCACGCATGCTCAGATCAAATTCCTAGACCAAAGCTATTGGCTACTAGCCTGAACGTAGTCCCGTCGTAATGAAATAACGCCATCACGCTATGTACAATCGGATTTTCCGACAACTTAGTCCGACCGTGTGTATGCGACATCACTTCCGGACCTCTTCCGGAATTAATCCGTCGGAATTACCGACCGTGTGTACAAGCGCTTACTGCTAATGGGTCAGGCAGGACAGACTGGAATCAATAGCTCAGGTGAATGCACTTAAAATGTATGTAAACCCCAAAAATATTATTTAAAGGGGTTCTAAAGGCTCAAGTTTTTTTCTTTTTTAGCTTCATGCATTCTATTCTTCTCTGTGCAGCAGCCCCCCTATGACTTTCCTGAGCCCTATTGCAATTCAGTGATGTGCACGAGAACCTCAGGAGAGAGAGGATGCGGGGCCGAGCCATGGCTCTGTGTGTGTGAATGGACACGCAGAGCAGCGGCTCAGGAGCGAGCTTGCTTGGGTGCCCTCCATTGCAGGCTGCTTGCTCTGAGGCAGTGGCGGTGCGTCCTTTAACGGCATATGGGCGCTGGCCCCTCTCTCCAGCCACCCCCCTCTATGACTGAAGGATAAATTCATGCATTGCATGAATCTATCCATGGCCGCCGGGGCACTGATAGGCAGCACTGACGGCACTGATAGGCGGCACTGATGGGCACAGATAGGTGGCACTGGATAGGCAGCACTGATGAGAAGCTACTGACAAGCATGACTGAGTTGCATCTGAAGGGCACTGACAGGCATTACTAATGGGGCACTGACTGGCACTTTTATGGGCAATGATTGGCACTGTTGTGGGTACTGGTTACCACTTTTATGGGCACTGGCAGGCGTTTATTATGGGGCACAGGCTGTCAGGTGATGGGCACTTATTGGCAGCTGATGAGCACTGATGGGGGCTGCATTCATAGCTCCCAACTGTCCCTGAGTTCGAGGGACTGTCCCTGATTTGGAGCAATGTCCCTCTGTCCCTCTTTCCTCCTCATTTGTCCCTCACTTTGGTCTGATCCATATAGTTGCATATAAAATGCACTTTTTATCTATCAAAAAGTGTTTCCCAGAACTAAACCTTTAATCGAATTTCTAAATTGCTGCATTTGTAAATTTTAAAAGCCAATATAAAGGAATAGTAGTGGTAAAAAAAAAGCCCTTGTGGATTTAAGTAACCTTTTTTTTGGTTAATTTTCCTTTAAGGGGGTGTGGCAGGGGGCGTGTCCTATGCCAACATATGTTTGCTAGTAGGTGTCTCTCATTCCCATCTCAAAATGTTGGGAGATATGTTCACCGATAATCAATCTGTTGATTATCAACGCAGACACCCCCCCCCCCCCCCCCACCGTCAGGGAGAGCTGCCAATCGGCTCTCCCTGTCAGCGTGAACCGAGGAAAGCCATTTACCGCCACTTCCTAGTTCACGTGATGATCAGCTGTGATTAGTCACAGCTGATTACGTGGTAAGAAGCCTTCGTCAGAGGCTCCATACCACGATCGGAGTTGTGGCGTGTCAGACTGACACACAGCGCCACCGATCCCCGGGCTGCCTGCCCCCGCAGGCACGTTCTGGCTTGTTATCCTAATTACTTCATATGACGTCTGATCAGGATAACTAAACTACTTTGCCGCCGTCATATTGCTACAAGTGTAAGTACCTGAATATGATTTGGCATCAGCTTCTTGCAATTTTCTGTACTGCAGAGCTCAGACTAGAGAAGGGAAAAGCAGCACAAGGAGCCAATCAATTGTGCTGCGGTGCTCTAGTTCTAACAAGGGACATTTGATAGCAGGAGAGTTCAGTGTGACAGAAAGATGAATTCATCCGTATGCTGATTTCCTTCATTGTTCAGTCACAGGCTGGGTTTAGGGACACCCAACCCTGCTGTATGGCAGAGCTGGGTAAATCTCAGGACTGAATGGACAGAAATACAACCCTTTTGTAGGTAAAATAGATTAAACACAGAGGCGGGAGAAGGACATCTATGTACCCCCCCCCCCCAAGATATATGAGCATTATGTGTCAGCAAACTCCCCCCACTTCACTGTAAAAATCTGAGCACTCCAAGAACAAACCCACCCCCCTGCTGTAAATCCCCCTTCCAGTACAAATCTTTGCCCTCCTCCAAATCCCCCTCGCTCAAATGCCCCTTCCTCTCAAAAGAAAAATCACCCCTCCTAGCACAAATCCTCTATCCCTAAAATGTCCCCCCAGTACACAACTTCCCCAACCCCACTCCAACTCCCCCCTTCCAGCAATCCCCCCTCCTAGCACAAATCTTCTTCCTACCGCCCCCCCCTCCTGACACAAGTCTCCCTATATCACCACTCTTAGAACCCCCCAAATTTCCCCTCCTAAAACAATACTTACTCCCTGCCACCCACAAATTCCCCTTTCCAACACAAATCCCCTCTCCCCCAATCTCCTTGCGGCCCCCTCACATGATACCACAGTGCCCAAGGCAGCTTCCCCTCCTGCCCACCCCTTGTCCCGACCCTAAACTCATATATGTATTTCATTTCTGAATTTAGCGGTTTGCCTGGAGTTCAGCTTTAAGAATCCACCATCAACATACGGATATTTCTAGAGCTTCCTTTTGAATGAAAAAAGCATCTGTCCTTGGCTTTCTGTTAAGAGTCTGACCTGTGAAGTACATTCTGAAATATCCTCCGGTATACCTCTGTTGTAAATCAGTCTTGCCTTTAATTTCCTTCATCCCTCCTAGCAAAACCATCTCCTCCATTCTAAGAAGCTCCTACTATACTAAAATAAACCTTTCAGCCTTTTTAAAGCTCAAGTTTAGGTATGGTTACTTCTATACGGTTACACTGATCCAGCTTAGACCAATGTAAGTATGTATGTTCCATACCCGTGGGATCCCTGTGGAAGCTGGAAATCACTGTCGTAGACGCTGCAACTCCACTTCTAGCAGCTACATTGTGAACGCATGAAGTCGCACCCTCAGCACAGGCACCAGTCAGAGATTGCTCTGCATTTTCTCATTGAATACAAAGTGTTCTCTGATTGGATAAGCAAAAGATCATGACCTCACTGCCCTGCCTTTCCACTTCATCCAATCAGAGAATGCTTTATATTCATTGAGAAAATGCAAACTGTTCCCTGAATGGCACCCATGCCGAGTGAGCACCCTCTTATAAGCATCCTGTAATCCCTGTGCAGAAACATTCAGTTTTGGAGAGGTAGAGACAACACTAGGAGCCAATATGGCTCTGCAGCATGCACATATATTGACAGGGAATATTTTGACCTTGTAACCTACAAATCTGCACAAAGCAATGGCGAAAAAGAACGTTAACTAGGATGGTGAACAATGCTGTTATAACGTTTCTGTAACCAGTGTAGACAAGACATAACTATGCTGAGACCCAGGTCTTACTATAGTAGTTATGAAGTCCTAATAGAGAAGCTTTCTAATGAACAGTTCTTCAGCCGGCTAATGTTGGGATACAGTTTTAATGGTGGTGCACACAAATACAGTCCAAGTAAGGTCTGCATACAGTGGTAAGCGCTGCCAGTCAAATGTACAGTCTTTATGTGCTCGGTCCTTCCTAGCAGCAACAAGGTCAATAGCAGGGGTGCCCTCTGACCAGTCCCAGGAGTATGGCAACTATGGTTCCGCTGTTCAGATGCTCTTTGGATCTGCCTGCAAAGGCTCTGGTCCATTCATAGAGAAAATGCAAACTCTTTTCTGTATGGCACCTGTGCCAAGTGATCACCCTCTTATAAGCATCCCATAATGCCTGTAAAGCAGCACTCAGTTTGGGAGAGGGAGAGATAGTAGGAGCCAGTATGGTTCTGCTGTGAGCACATATATTGACAGAGAATATCCATGACCGGAGGAGAGAACAGAGTGATGACTTATCAGTGTGTCTCTGCCCCTTCAGTGTCCAAGTTACAGACTGTTTTTCCACTGCAGTGGAGTTCTAGGTCCTTCCTAGGCAGGAGAGCCTGGATCAAATGAGAATACGCTCCAAAAAGACTGGTCTGCAAACCATGTGGCATCCTTCCATTTATAGCTTTTATTAGATATACATTTTCAAACAGGAAAAACATGAAAAACTCTTAAAAAAACACAAAACAAATCCTCCATAATTTGCTATATAGGTATAGTGCAGGTAAAATCTGTATAGGTTTTTAAGAAGCAGTAACAGATCCGAACTGAAGGAATATCTCAGTAACTATTTATAGCAGCAAAAGAAGTGCACAGTGCATATAAATAGATGTACCAAATGCTCAAAATTATATATTTAAATACAGTGCCTTGAAAAAGTATTCATACCCCTTGAAATGTTCCACATTTTGTCATGTTACAACCAAAAATATAAATGCATTTTATGGATTTTATGTGATAGACCAACACAAAGTGGCACATAATTGTGAAGTGGAAGAAAAATGATAAATAGTTTTCAACATTTTGTACAAATAAATATGTGAAAAGTGTGGCGTGCATTTTTAAGTCAATACTTTGTAGAACCACCTTTTGCTGCAATTACTGCTACCAATCTTTTTAGGGATGTCTCTACTAGCTTTGAACATCTAGAGAGTGACATTTTTTGCCCATTCTAATTTTCAAAATAGCTCAAGCTCTGTCAGATTGGATGGAGAACATCTGAACAGCAATTTTTAAGTCTTGCCACAGATTCTCAATTGGATTTAGGTCTGGACTTTGACTGGGCCATTCTTACACATGAATATGCTTTGACCTAAACAATTCCATTGCAGCTCTGGCTGTATGCTTAGGGCCCTTGTCCTGCTGGAAGGTGAACCTCCACCCCAGTCTCAAGTCTTTTGCAAACTCTAGGCCCTTGTACACATGGTCGGAGAACCCGTCGGAATGTGTCCTATCGGACCGTGTTGTCAGATAATCCGACTGTGTGTGGTATGCATCGGACTGATTCCGTCGGAATATCCGTCGGACCCAATTTTCCAACTTGTTGGAAATATTTTCCGACCAACTGTTTCGATTGGACATACTCCGATCATGTGTAGAGAATTTTGATCAGACCAAGTGCCACGCATGCTCAGATCAAATTCCTACATCAAAGCTATTGGCTACTAGCCTGAACGTTGTCCCATCGTAACGAAATTACGTTATTACGTTCTGAATGATCGGATTTTTCGACAACTTAGTCCGACCGTGTGTATGCAACAGTTTCGGACAAGATCCGACGGACAAAATCTGACGGACAAAATCTGACAGATTTGGTTGTCGAAATCTCTGACCGTGTGTACAGGGGCTAAGAAGTTTTCTTCTAAGATTGCCCTGCATTTGGTTACATCCATCTTCCCTTCAACTCTGACCAGCTTCCCTGTCCCTGCTGAAAAAAAGCACCACAACAACATGATGCTGCCACCACCATGTTTCACGATGGGGATGGTTTGTACAGGGTGATGTGCATTTTTAGTTTTCCGTCACACATAGCATTTTGCTTTAGGCCAAAAAGTTCAATTTTGGTCTCATCTGACCAGAGCACCTTCTTCCACATGCTAGGTTCCCCACATGGCTTCTGGCAAACTGCAAATGGGACTACTTATGGAATTCTTTCAACAATGGCTTTCTTATTGCCACTCTTGTGGCACCTAGGATGTGGATTTCTGAAGCTCCTCCAGAGTTACCGTGGGCCCCTTGGCTGCTTCTCTGATTAATGCTCTCCTTGCCCGGCCTGTCAGTTTAGGTGGACGGCCATGTATTGGTAGGTTTGCAGTTGTGTCATACTCTTTTCTGCCTGAACCTGCCCTCTGTAAACCAAACATGATTTATCATGGCTATGAGCCCTGACACCGTGGTCAGTTTACGTGCCTCTGTCATCTGCAGCTCTCCTCTGTCCTCCCTCCCCCCTCCCTGCCTGTCTGCTCATACCAGTGCCCACCTCCCTTCCTGCTGGTATCATAACTTAGTCTTGGTTGATACAACCCCCTCTGTTAGAATAAATGCTGTGCCCAAGTGTATGTGTTTTATTAAAAAATTGCCACTAAATACCTTTTTTATAATGTGACCAGCCGCCTCTCTCCTCCTCCTGGCTGACGTCAAAGGGGTTTCTTGGCTCCACCTGCTTTGCTGTCAGATAGAGAGTGAAGATAGGCAGCCAGTCACGTGAGCCCAGAGCAGTGCTCTAATATAAGTTATTTAGTGGTATATTTTTTACAATGCACATACATTGGCATTTATTATAACAGAGGGTATTGTAGCACCAACACTAACTGGCTTAACAACCACTTTAATTGTTGCAGTAGAGGGGAGAGGGGATGGCCTACTAATCAGTAACCCTAAATGTTACATGCCACAAGGGACTTCTTCAAGGGAGAAATCCCATAGATTTCTGCCAAATTCTTCGGTTGAAAAACAGTTCTAGAATATACCCCCAACTAAAGATCATACACTACCTTCAGCAAGATTAGTTGTAGAGAGAACAGAGCTTGGGTTGTCTCATGATAGCCACATCACCTGAAAGCCAGGGACATTTTCTTACCAACTGAGGAACAGATATTTCCGGTACCATACCCAATGCACAGTAAGCACCAAATACTGCTGTGATTAGTATTATCTGAAGGAATTACTGAGAAGCGGTAAGAATTATTGCATTTATATTTATTGTCATATGGCCAAAAGTCTGTGTAACTCATAAAAGATTGCTGCTTTGCAGTATTAAAATCTGGCGGTCCCTAGACTTGTAGTTATACAGTTATTTAAGCTGAAAAAGACAAATATCTATCAAACTGAGCCTTCTTACAAACAAACAAGGACTCTTTGGGGGTTATTTACGAAAGGCAAATCCACTTTGCACTACCAGTGCAAACTACAAGAGCAAAGTGCACTTGAAATTGCACTGCAAGTGCACTTGGAAGTGCAGTCGCTGTAAATCTGAGGGCAGGCAGGGCTGAATGGGAGCGGTTCTCCCAGCAATTGCTTCCAGGGGAAGAGAGAGAGGAGGAAGAAACAAGCTGGCCGGATCACTGAGCAGGGACTGCCCGCTTTAACAGCTTACATTTTAATTGCTGTACGCTCGCAGTTACAAAAAACACCGCCTCCTGACCCAATGCCTTTGACAGATAGAACACATCTCAGCGTTGGACCAGCGTTCTGTCTGTTACAGGCGACGGGTCAGGAGGCAGGGCTGTGTATGACCGTGAGCGGACAGCAATTCTAATGTAAGCTGTTATGGTGGGAAATCCCTGCTCTGTGATGATCCGGCTGCCCTATATCTTCCTATGCACTGATCACACTGCAATGATGGGCATAGGCGAGGCTGCATTAATGGGCACTGGTCACGCTGCATTGATGGGCACTGGTGAGGCTGTATTGATGGGTACAGGTGAGGCTGAATTGATGGGCACTGGTAAGGCTGCGTTGATGGGCACGGCACTGGTGGGGCTGCACTGATAGGCACTGATAAAGTTATTGTTCATATTTATTTTTGCAACTTAATTCTGCATAAAACATTTAAGTGTAATTTCATGAGATAATTTACGAGGGCGTATTTAGGGGTGAAATTAGGGGTGGGCAGGGTAGGGGTTGGGTGGGGCAACTGGTGGTGAGTAACACTTAAGGCCTGGCTAGTAGTTCAGGACTTGAAATTTTGAGCCCTGATGAGGTTGTTGATTTTACAAGGAAAGGTGTTAATCTTATGTACGTCTTAAATGCTATAGTCCATCTATTTTTAAATTACTGAACATCTGTCATGTACTTATCCTATGTAGACATACACACTCTGGCTGCCCCGTACAGATTTGTTGACTCCTGGTGAAGGTTGGAGTCCTCCTGACTCCTATTCAGAGACTTCCTGTCTCTCAAGTGGAGCCCAGAGCTATGTCCAAGCCTTCAAGATATGCCCCGGGACATAGCCCGTGCTGGTCTTCAACAAGTCCTGCACAGTGGGTTGGAGACTTCTTCCCACTCAAACAAAGTCTATGAGCTCCAGACCCTGATTTGGAAATTGAAAAACTCAGAAAAAGATGAAAACCCACCTTTTTCCACTCAGAACTGACATTCTGGAGTTACATAGTTAGTCTGGTTGAAAAAAATCCACCCAGCTCAACCAGTAGAAGGGGAAAAAAATTATACAATCCTATGTACATAATTCTTTACCCACTGTTGATCCAGAGGAAGGCAAAAACCCCAATAAAGCATGAACCAATTTTCTCCAGCGGGGGAAAAAAAATCCTTCCTGATCCCTCAAGAGGCAATCGGATGTTCCCTGGATCAACTTTACCTATAAATGTTATTATCCAGTTATATTATGTACATTTAGGAAAGCCTTTCTTAAAACAATCCACTGAGCTGGCAAGAGCCACCTCTTGAGAGAGTCTATTCCACATTTTCACAGCAGAGTCCCACACTCTGCCTATTTGCAAACCCTGTGTCACTTTCTCCTACGTTTTCACAGTGGTAGGACCTCGCATTGTCACAATACATTTCACCAGCCTTCCAAGTGACTTTCCATTTAAAAGTATGAATCTCTAAATTCTCATAGAAGATTCAAAGAGGTAATTTTCAAAAATTTTAAATCTACAGTTTTCAATAAAATAATACCCGGTGAGCCACATCCAGTTTATCGCATGTGCTTCCAATGGAGACTACAATTGTCTGTTTCGAAACACATGGGGGTTGATTTACTTAAAACTTAAGAGCTCAAAATATGGTGCAGCTCTGCATATAAACCAATCAGCTTCCAGATTCTTTTTGCCAAAGTTTAATTGAACAAGCTGAAGTTAGAAGTTGACTACTATGCACAGCTGCACCAGATTTTGCACTCTCCAGCATTATTAAATTTAGCCCATTATGTGGGCATTATCCATGGTTGTCACCATCATGCAACCTACCATAAAAAAAATGCCATGCATGTAGATCAGAAGTGGTTGCATAGAGGGCACAGGAGATCAGTAGTACTGAAATCCAATATAGGGTGAAAAAAAGTTGAAAACAGTATTATATTTTAAAAATTGTTTTTTCTAAGCAATGCTTTGATAAACTAATGTCACACAGTTATAGTTTGAATCTACTGTAACAAACAGGCACATTTTTTGCTCCAAATATTATTTCCAATACTTTAAAAAAATGCAAACGTATGTGACAAACGAAAGATTTGAGATTCAGTAAGAACATAATCACTTCATCATCATTCCAATTTTTTTTTTTTAAATACTTATTTTTTGCAAAGCTCATTTGGCGTGTGTGAGAAACTATTAAGTGACCCCGGTATTGCAGTAAAGATCATTCGCTCCTGTATCAATTAAAAGACGAAAATCATTTCTCTACAGAAAAAGCATCCGAAACCCAGAGGATTTAGAGGGATAATATGAATTACAGCGCCGAGGAGTATAATTAGTGTGCTATGACTTCTAGAATTTACATTATTAATAGAAATGTTTTAGCTTCACAAATTAAGATCAAAATTTAAGATGTGACTGCAAACAAGACTGTCAAAATGTCAGCACATATTTCAGAACTTTTTTTCCTTCTTACAAGTTCTCAGACAAGCTGTTAATGGTGTTGTTAAAGGAAAACGCCACTGTTAACCCTGTGTTCCATAATCCTTTTCCTGCACTGTCCAAACGCAGTTTATAAGATTGACAATGTGCAGAAATCTGTCCACCTTCACTTACTTGGCACCAAAGGGAGGACTGGGCTGGGGGGCAGTAGGGCATTTGCTTCCCTGGACCAGAACAAATATATTTTGGCAGGTGGTCTTGTATGAAGTTACTCCCCAACTGTGTGCTCATTCAGAGCGGGACCAGCAATCAGTGACAACTGCTGGGAGTTATAAAGCCAACTGCTCCCTGTAGTGCATTGGTCTTCCAGCATCTGCTGTGGCTCTGAGATGTTATACAATCAAATTCAAAAAGCTGCAAAGGAAGTCAATGCAAAAGTGTGCAATGTGTTGCAGTCATTTAGTAAATCAGAACTCATATCTACAGCAATCTACGAGGGCTGTACTAAAAGTAATACAAAAGTGGGCATAACTTTTTTATTACCTTACGTAAGCCATTTACAGTTCATTTGTTGGAAACGTACAGTAACTCTTCCTCTATAGTAACTCTTCTTCTTTTTCATTGCAGGTAAATTAAAGGGGTTGTAAAGGTTTTATTTTTTTTTATTTTCTAAATAGGTTCCTTTAAGCTAGTGCATTGTTGGTTCACTTACCTTTTACTTCGATTTCCCTTCTAAATGTTTTTTTTCTTTGTCTGAATTTCTCACTTCCTGTTTCTCCTCAGTAAACTTCACACCATCATCCGAACGGTGTTTAGTCAGCCAGAACAGCTTACTGAGGAGGAACAGGAAGTGAGAAATTCAGACAAAGAAAACAAAGAAAAAAAACATTTATAAGGGAAATCGAAGGAAAAGGTAAGTGAACCAACAATGCACTAGCATAAAGCAACCTATTTAGAAAATACAAAACAAACCTTTACAACCCCTTTAAGGATTCCAAGCAAAAGTTATGTGCTGTCATTGAGTTCTTGACGAAGGAGGGGTGCCAGCTGTTTGATATCCACAGAAGCCTACAGAATGTTTAAAGAGATGACACCATTGACAAGAGAAAGGTCAAGAAGATCTTGTCAATGGTGTCATCTCCATAAACATTCTGTAGCCTTCTGTGGATGTTAGACAGTCTGCACTCCTCCTCCATCAAGAACTCAATGAGAGCACATTAAAAAGAAGAATAAGAAAACTTACTATAGAGGAAGAGATACTCTTTCAACATTGCTCGTATAATTGTATACTCCCTCTCTTCCAAGCATGGTAGGTTGATCTGGATCTGTGTGCAGATCACACTGCACAGACACTAGCCTGAGCTTCCCTTCCATACTCCTCACCGATGTTATATAATTAGATATTACAGCAAACATTATCACCTAAAAAAATAAGAAACACAGGAGAATATTCTGCAGCAACTCTTTCTCATCCAGATGAAACTGACTCTGAGAAAGTCGTATGCATCTTTAATAGTCAGAAGTATTTGCGGGGGCTGGGAATCTGCAGAAAGGAATTGTGTTTGCTGCAGTGCCCTTAGATAAAAATTCAGAGGCCTACAGTGGAGGCACAATTTTCCAAAAAAATTAAAAATAAAAAAAACAGTTTTAGAATTTAAGACATGGGAAAGAAACAGGTGAAGCTAAAGTTCCACATTGAATGAAGATTAGTGATATTTGCAATAATACAATTAGGGATGAGCCGAACACCCCCCGGTTCGGTTCGCACCAGAACTTGCGAACGACCCCCGCGTTCTGTACGAACGTTAGAACCCCATTGAAGTCTATGGGACTAGAACGTTCGAATTGGAAAGTGCTAATTTTAACGGCTAATATGCAAGATAGTGTCCTAAAAAGGGTTTGGCGACCTGCCTCCTGCCTCAGGGGACATGGGTCACTGCAAAAAAAGTTTTAAAAACTACCGTTTTGGCGGGAGCACTGATTTTAATGACGATTAAAGTGAAAAAAAAAAGTGAAATATTCCTTTAAATATGGTGCCTGGGGGGTGTCTGTAGTATGCCTGTGAAGTGCCACGTGTTTCCCGTGTTTAGAACAGTCCCTGCACAAAATGACATTAAACGGAAATAACACCATTTAAAACTGCTTGCGGTTTTAATGTTATATCTGGTTCCTGCAATATGGTTGAAAATCATTGAGAAACATGGCATGGGTAGCCCTCCCTGCCCATTACCAGCCTATTTGGGTCTTGTACGCATATTAAGGGGAACCCCGTACCCATATTAAAAAAAGGAAATGCGTGTGGCCCCCAGGCCCTATATACTCAGAACAGCAGTATACAGGCGGTGCAAACAAGACAGGGACTGTGTAGGTTTGTTGTGTTAAGTTGAATCTGTTTGTCATTTTCAACCGGTACATTTTTAAAGTGTAGCTCCAGTCAAAAAAACTATCTTTAAGCTTTTTGGAAAACATAGGGAAGGGTTATCACCCCTGTATAATTTGTTTTGTCGTCCATCTTTTTTCATCTCACTTGCTGCTGTCTCCTTGCGTTTGCAAGTAGGAGATGTTTGTAAGTTGGATGTTTGAAAGTAGGGGCCTGCCCTATATTATAGCGGTATGTACTGGGTACAGAGCACGCAGACAGCACGCACTATCTCCTAACACTACTGACTGCAAGCTCTATTATTAACCACTTGTTAGCCCAATGTTTGCATAAAGTGAAAGATGAAGTTATGCTGAGTAAATAGATATCAAACATGTCACTCTTCAAAATTGCACATGCCCGTGGAATGGCGCCAAACGTCGCTACTTAAAAAATCCCCATAGGCGACGCTTTAAATATTTTTTTACTGGTTACATGTTTTGAGTTGCAGAGGAGGTCTAGGACTAGAATTATTGCTCTCGCTCTAACATTCTCGGCGATACCTCACATGTGTGGCACATGCGAGCACATGGGGACATGGGCGCTTTAATTTTTATTTTATTTTTTTATTGTTCATTTTACTTTATTTATTTTAGTTTGACATTTTTTTTCCCAAAAATATATTTTTGATCACTTTTATTCCTATTACAAGAAATGTAAACATCCCTTGTAATAGGAATATGGGGTGACAGGTCCTCTTTACAGTGAAATCTGGGGGGTCAATATGACCCCACATCTCACCTCTAGGCTGGGAAGCCTGAAATAAAAAATAAAAAAAAGATTCTGGCTTTGATCGTACTGGCGAGTTGGTAGAAGCACCGGAGGGCGGTGAGGGGTGGGGGGCGTCTATGGCTGGGTATTTCAGGGTATCACCGAGTATGGCTGGGTATCTCTGAGTATGGCTGGGTATGGCAATTTATGGCAGGGTATTACAGAGTATTGGCGGGGTATTGGCGGGGTACTACAGAGTAATAGCAGGGTACTGCAGAGTATTGGGGGTACTGCAGAGTAATGGTGGGTACTGCAGAGTATTGGGGGGTACTGCAGAGTAATGGGGGTTACTGCAGAGTAATGGGGGCTACTGCAGAGTAATGGCAGGGTACTGCACTGCAGAGTAATGGCGGGGTACTGCACTGCAGAGAAATGGCGGGGTACTGCAGAGTAATGGCGGGGTACTGCAGAGTAATGGCAGGGTACTGCACTGCAGAGTAATGGCGGGGTACTGCACTGCAGAGTAATGGCGGGGTACTGCAGAGTAATGGCGGGGTACTGCAGAGTAATGGCAGGGTACTGCACTGCAGAGTAATGGCAGGGTACTGCACTGCAGAGTAATGGCGGGGTACTGCACTGCAGAGTAATGGCGGGGTACTGCAGAGTAATGGCGGGGTACTGCAGAGTAATGGCAGGGTACTGCAGAGTATGCACTGGTATTGCAGAGTATTGGCAGGGAATTGAGGGGTTAAATTCGGTGAGCAGCGATGTGGGCACTGCAGATGCAGCCCACATCGCTGCTGACACCGATCTCTTTCCCCTCCGCTGTACCGATCGGTACAGAAAGGGGAGGGAGGAACAGGCGTCATAACATGACGCCGGTTTGTTTCCAAGTGATCACTCCGTCATTTGACGGAGCAATCACGTGGTAAACGGCCGCTATGAGCGGCCGTTTACCGTGATGCGCCGGGTCCTATGGACCCGGCGGTCACGGATGCTCTCGAGTGCGCACACCTCGGGGCACGCGAGAGAAGAATTCTGGGAGGCCGTTAATTAACGGCCTCTCTGAGTTAAACAACCGCCCTGAAGCCGTTAATCGGCAATGGGCAGTTGTTAAGTGGTTAAAGCTAGATCACTAGCTATATAGGTGAGGTGAATATAGTGGTGTATACTGCAGTCAGGGCACAGACAACAACCACTACACAGCAGCAAGATAGGAAATCAGCCAAAAACGATTGGTGTGTACTGTGTTGAAGGTACACAGAACACCCACTGCTTCAGATGCAAAGTAACACACTACAGGAGGCCGCCTTAAAGGCGGCCTTATATAGTGTGGGGCGTGCACTTCACAGCCTGAGCTATGATTGGCCACAGGCAGGATGCCTGTGGCCAATCATGGCTCTCCTCGCTGCCGGCGCTGCGATTGGCCAAGCATGCGGGGTCACAGTGCATGCTTGGCCAATCATCGGGCAGCAATGCACTGCGCCAACGCAGTGCATTGTGGTTCGCGCGCGCGTCACTCGAATTTTCACGCGAACGGCCAAAACGTTCGGAATTCGCCAAACGCACGAACAGCCAATGTTCGAGTCGAACGTACGTTCGACTCGAACACGAAGCTCATCCCTAAATACAATAGTACTTTCTTTAACCACTTTCAGACCGGACCATTTTGCTGGTCAATGACCAGAGGTCTTTTTACAATTTGGCACTGCCCTGCTTTAACTGGTAATTGCGCGGTCATGCAATGTTGTACCCAAACAAAATTTGCGTCCTTTTCTTCCCACAAATAGAGCTTTCTTTTGATGGTATTTGATTGCCTCTGCGATTTTTATTTTTTGCGATATAAACGTAAAAAGACCGCAAATTTTGAAAAAAAATGATATTTTCTACTTTTTGTTATTAGAAAAATCCAATAAACTCAATTTTAGTCATACATTTAGGCCAAAATGTATTCAGCCACATGTCTTTGGTAAAAAAAAAGTCAATAACTGTATATTTATTGGTTTGCGCAAAAGTTGTCACATCTACAAACTAAGGTACGTTTTCTGGAATTTACGCAGCTTTTAGTTTACGACTGCCTATCTCATTTCTTGAGGTGCTAAAATGGCAGGGCAGTACAAAACCCCCCCCAAATGACCCCATTTTGGAAAGTAGACCCCCTAAGGAAATTGATAAGTGGCATGTTGAGCCCATTGAATATTTTATTTTTTTGCCTCAAGCGATTGAATAATGACAAAAAAAATTTTTTTTTTTTTTTTTTACACAAAGTTGTCACTAAATGATATATTGCTCACACATGCTATGGGCATATGTGAAATGACACCCAAAATAAATTCTGCTGCTTCTCCTGAGTACGGGGATACCACATATGTGGGACTTTTTGGGAGCCTAGCCGCGTACGGGGCCCCGAAAACCAAGCACCGCCTTCAGGCTTTCTAAGGGCGTAATTTTTGATTTCACTTCTCACTACCTATTACAGTTTTGAAGGCCATAAAATGCCAAGATGGCACAAAACCCCCACAAATGACCCCATTTTAGAAAGTAGACACCCCAAGCTATTTGCTGAGAGGCATGTTGAGTCCATGGAATATTTTATATTTTGCCACAAGTTGCGGGAAAATTACAAACTTTAATTTTTTTTAATTTTTTTTCACAAAGTTGTCACTAAATGATATATTGCTCACACATGCCATGGGCATATGTGAAATGAGACCCCAAAATAAATTCTGCTGCTTCTCCTGAGTACGGGGATACCACATGTGTGGGATTTTTTGGGAGCCTAGCCGCGTACGGGGCCCCGAAATCCAAGAACCGCCTTCAGGTTTTCTAAGGGCGTAAATATTTGACTTCACTCCTCACTACCTATTACAGTTTTGAAGGCCATAAAATGCCAAGATGGCACAAAACCCCCACAAATGACCCCATTTTAGAAAGTAGACACCCCAAGCTATTTGCTGAGAGGCATGTTGAGTCCATGGAATATTTTATATTTTGCCACAAGTTGCGGGAAAATTACAAACTTTAATTTTTTTTAATTTTTTTTCACAAAGTTGTCACTAAATGATATATTGCTCACACATGCCATGGGCATATGTGAAATGAGACCCCAAAATAAATTCTGCTGCTTCTCCTGAGTACGGGGATACCACATGTGTGGGATTTTTTGGGAGCCTAGCCGCGTACGGGGCCCCGAAAGCCAAGAACCGCCTTCAGGTTTTCTAAGGGCGTAAATATTTGACTTCACTCCTCACTACCTATTACAGTTTTGAAGGCCATAAAATGCCAAGATGGCACAAAACCCCCACAAATGACCCCATTTTAGAAAGTAGACACCCCAAGCTATTTGCTGAGAGGCATGTTGAGTCCATGGAATATTTTATATTTTGCCACAAGTTGCGGGAAAATTACAAACTTTTTTTTTTTTTTTCACAAAGTTGTCACTAAATGATATATTGCTCACGCATGCCATGGGCATATGTGAAATGACACCCCAAAATAAATTCTGCTGCTTCTCCTGAGTACGGGGATACCACATATGTGGGACTTTTTGGGAGCCTAGCCGCGTACGGGGCCCCGAAAACCAAGCACCGCCTTCAGCCTTTGTAAGGGTGTTACAGTTTTGAAGGCCATAAAATGCCAAGATGGCACAACCCCCCCCCCCCAAATGACCCCATTTTGGAAAGTAGACACCCCTAAATTTAGGGGTACACTAGTGAGACTAGGTAATAAATGGCGGGTGCCCTGAAACTATAAAAAAATAACTAACCAACCAGCGTCACCTGTAACAGTTATATGGTGATCACTGGTGAAAGGGTTAACTAGGGGGCAATCAGGGGGCTTTATGCGGTAGTATATGGGGGTCCCTGGCGCTATAAAAAGCTGCGGCGAACCTAAATACCTACCTGCCTAACTAGCGTCACCTGTGACACTAATACAGCGATCAGAAAAATGATCGCTTATTAGGCTGGGTTTCACACTGGAGCGATGCAGGAACGCCACGAATCCGCTGCGCGTTCCCGCATCGCATGCCTCCCGGCGGCAGTTCACACTGCCCTATGCAAACTGCTGGGAGTGTCAGTGAAATGTTAATGACACCCCCAGATCAGTTCGCATATCGCAGTGCGATCTGCAAACTCGGATCGCATGGTGTGAACACCCATGCGATCCGATTCTGCTGCGGACCAAAAAAAGGGTCCCGTGCGAATTTGCGGCGGGTGCGGCGCGAATTCAGCCATACTATCTGTATGGCTGAACTCGAATCGCACAGAGATCGGATGTGATTTGCACTGCAGTGCGGTGCGAATCACATTCGTTCTCATAAACCGCTGCAATGTGAACCCAGCCTTAGTGACACTGGCGACGGGGGGTGATCACGGGGTTAAAACTTTATTGGGGGGGTTAGGGGGGTACATTAGAACTAAAGGGGGCTAACCCTAACTGCCCTAACAGTTATTACAGTCACAAATGACACCAATGCAAAAAAAAAAATGACATTGGTGTCACTGTGACTGGGGGGCAGGGGTAATTGGGGGGGTGATGGGGGGGGGTGTGAGTGTGCCTGGCATGTTCTACTGTGTAGTGTCGTGTTGGTGCAACTCACCGATCCTCTCTCCTCGGTGTCGGAACGAAAAATACCGACACGGAGGAGAGATTACATCACTTCCTCTCCTGTGTTTACATTACAGGAGAGGAAGTGATGTCACGGAGCATTTCCATTCGTCGGGAGCGATCACGAGGGGGTGGCCATGAATGAATGGCCGCCCCCTCATCCCGGATCGCTCCCGAACGAATACCGACCGCCGCAGGCACCGGGGGGGGCCCGATCGGGCCCCCCACCCGCGGGAAGGCAGGGACGTATATATACGCCCATATGCCTGCCTGTGCCATTCTGTCGACATATATCGTCGTGCGGCGATCGGCAAGTGGTTAAAAGCAGCAGCCATCTTATTCAGCCCATAAAGCATGTCTGCCTTTTCAATTTAACCAATACATTCCCCTTTTTGGTGTATATAAAAATTAGTGTCACTATAAACCACATTCTCTAAGATAACACCACCATCAGAGCCACTTTATAGATAGATAGATAGATAGATAGATAGATAGATAGATATTGAATAGGATCAGTAGTATGTAATGTAAAAGGTCAATAATATGTAATGTACAGTGTATAGGGGTCAGGAGTGTGTAATGTAAAGAGTACAGGGTCAGAAGTGTTGGAAGAACAACAACATGTAATGTAAAGTTGTTAATAAACTGACAATACTGTATGCATTATACCGATCTATGCAGCAGGTGGCGCTGTGGTGTGTATAGTGCTTATATTCTATGATATAACAGGATGTATTGCATATCTATGCTCAATGCACTCATTTGTGTTCTCTTCCTGTTTCATGTTTCTAATGCCGTAAGACATAATCTACAATCCTCCATAAAAATAAAGCCATTTTCTGTATCCTAGAAGCTTCCAGCGCTTAATTGCAGTACTCTTCACAATAGGTTATGGGTTCGAAGGCACCCAGCAGCACCCAGAGGCATTGGAGAGGATGCTACAAGCCCAAGCACTGGAAAGAATTCTACAGTGAATCAGTGAGTACTGTATACAAGCTGCTTAAAGATGGCAAGTGGTTCAGATTTGAAGTTTGCAATAGAAAAGCTGAACAAAGGCAAATACCAGCTGTGAACGTTTAAACTGGAAGTGTTTCTCACCAAGCTTGTGGCAAGTGCTGAATACAGACTGACCCACAGACAGAGAGACGGAGGACTGGGATAGGAAGGACAGGCAAAAGCAATTATAAGCTTATTAGTGGAAGATGACCAATTATTCAACATAAGAACAGAGAAAACAGCCAAAGTGTAAGAGAACTATTGGAATACGTCCGGCGCACACACGTGCGCACGTTTACGTTTACAGGTGACTGCAGATTCCTATAGGCACCAATGCGCATGTGCGTGCACGCCTGACTGCGTGCACACGTGGGAGCACGTCCCTAGTCCTAATTGGCACCAGACGTCCTATTTAAAGGGTGCCCTGACTCCTGATCAATGCTGACTGGTCTTCAGCTGTTTCCTGATACCCTGAATCCTGCTTATCTCCTGCTTGATACCTGTTGTTGAACTTGGCTTTCCTTGACCCTGCTTTTGGACTCTGTTACATGCTTGATTACTGGTTCTTGATCCCGGTTTCCTACTGATCTTGCTACTGCCTAATGCCTTGGTACCTTGCTGCCCACCTGCTACCGAACCCAGCTATCCAAGTGACCTCGATCCTGTTCCCTGCTTGGCTCAATGCTGTCTCCAAGTGCCTGTGCTTGTTTCCTTTCATCCCAGCTCTACTGGGGCCAGTATACTTCTGTCTACAGACTACAGAAAGTTCAGGCAAGCCAAGTATCCTGAACCGGCAAACTGGTTGGAGTTCCCTTTTAACCTCGGCTGATCTATCCAGCATCATTCCAATTCCTTACCTGATGTTCTGCCTGAATCACTGAGCCTACCAGTCCTGCCGCAAGCTCTGAAAGCAACATTTGCAGGCATCGTGTTCCTTCCGACCCTAGCCATTATCTGTTCCACCATCAGTGGGGCCTGGGCTGGAGATACAAGAGAGGCTGACCTCGTCATTTCTACCAGGTATGTGACACAAAGATATTTGGACTATATTACAAAACCTGCATGAGAGTTCAAGTCTAAACAGCAAACTGTTTTTGCTAAGAAAGTTGTACAAGATGAGACTACAAGAAGGCCAGCAAATGCATGACCATGTGAATGCTATGCTAGAGATCATAGAGTAGTTGTGTGCCATCTGAGAGGACAACAAAGATAAGACTATTCTATCTGGAAAGCCGAGCAGTGAAATCTACAGCTATCCAAAGAATCACAAAGGAAACAGAAGACACATCATGAAGTGGCACCTTTAACGTGACACAGAGCAGCAGGCCACGTGGCCGATGCATAGACTCAGGTGCGACAATCCACATCACTAGCGATGAGACCTTCCTCACAAACATTGATTACAGTGCACAAGGCAACGTTTTCCTAGCAAACGGGAAAAGCATCACATCATCTTGAACTGCATTATACCACAAGGCAAGCAGAGTATCCTTGTAAAGAAAGTGCTGTATGTTCTAGGGTGATAAATGCACAATTCACAATAATAAGCAATGCCTTGCAAAACGAAAACTGCAAAATCACCAACATAAGCTCATCACCACAGACCAACAAGCCAATATAGTCTCTAATGACCTACACAGCAAATGTATTCACTTATGGCACAGGCAGCTGGGACACAGAAGTCCAGGAGCTATACAGGACATTAAAAAAAGAGCTTTATCATAAGATTTAACAATCGTGCCTTGCAAAGTGCTCATGAAATGCAAATGCTGAGAGGCGCATGAGCAGAGGACACCAAGATGGCAGCTTAAGCCTGGAACTCCGCTTCACCACAGCCAAACGGGGCACCTAGTGACTGCCTGCAGCTAGCGGGACACAGCACAACCATCCCAACACCTAGGGGACATCCCAGGGAGTCCGTACATATCCGGGGGCATGGCCAGGAGGGACTTCCGGCCACGATTTAGCCACTTAACCGACTCGCTCATTCCCAAGATGGCAGGCCGCAGCACAGGCTTGTGCTGACATGGAGGAGGAAATCTCTGAGCTCCCAAGCCTACACCCCCCAATCAGCTCTAGGCCCCACAGTGAGTAACCATCACACTGAGGCTCTCTCACCTGCCTCACACAGACTCCCTTATCAACACTTCAACAAATTGTCAGAGTTGCTTGACAGGGGGCTGACCACCACAGCAGCCAAAATTACAGGAGAGATCAGGGCTGATTTTCAGAACTTGGGGGGACAGAATGGAGGCTATATAGCTTAAGCTTGACTCTACTGTGGCACAGACTAATCAAAACTCTGATTACATTCAAGTCTTACAGGGCAAATTGGATACGGCCCCTCCTTTCCAGAATTGATGATCTCAAGAACAGATCAGGTAGATACAATTTCAGAATAAGGGGGTTACCCGAATCGATCACTGATGTTCCCAGGGCAGTGCAAAGCTTCATTAAAAGTCTTATTTCCGATATTCTGCCCTCGTCACATAAGTTGAAACTGAATCGAGCACATAGAGCATTGGGCCCCCCACGTAAAGATAGAGCCCCTAAAGATGTAGTGGTCAAACCACACTTCTACTCAATGAAGGAAGAGATCATGAAAAATCCTGCACACAAGCACCTCTCCTCTGTCAGAATCACCCTGTACAGATCTTTGCGGACATCTCTCCTGCGACCATACAAAGGAGGTGATCTCTGAAACCCCTACTGAATGTTCTTTCTCAAAAAGATATAAAATATTGGTGGGCCTTCCCGTTTGCTCTAAAATTCACCTTCAAATCTAAAACCTACTCCTTTTCCAGCCTGTAAAAAGGTGAGAAGCTACTACTGGGCCTGAGATTCTGTCAGAAACCATGAACCAGACTGAGACAGAAGTACAGTAAAAGCACACTTGTTTATTAATAAAAATAAAAAGATAAATAGAGTAAGTGTAGTCAAAGCATAGCCAGAGTCCAGTAACTGGATCGGGTAGTCAGCCAAGCCAGAGTTCAGTAACCAGATCGAGTAATCAGCCAAGCCAGAGTCCAATAACCAGATCGGGTAATCAGCCAGGCCAGAAGTCAGGGATTCAAGGAGAGGAACAGCAAGCAGGTTAAGGAGCCAGAAGAGATGTCAGAAAAGCCAGTCTTTACACAGGAATGCAGGAGATGGTTTCTTGTGATGTGACCAAGGCAAAGGCAGGAATGAAGTGAGCTGCAGATCTTTAAGTAGGCGGGACTGACGAGCAGATCCACAACAGCTGGTAAACTATGGAGGGAGATGAGAGCTGGCAATTAGCTGACAGCTGAGCGGCCAGCTCAGAGAAGGAAGGGCTGACCAGTCCTGACAGTACCCCCCTCCTCAATGACCCCTCCCCCTCGGAGGACCACCGTGCTTGAGGGGAAAACATCTGAGGATGAGACCCAGGAGCATTTCTCCGGACCGTACCCCTTCCAATGCACCAGGTATTGTATGCGCCCACGGAACCTACGGGAGTCAACAATGGATTGTAACTCATACTCCTCATGGTTCTCAACCTGATGAGGATGTGGCACCGAGGTGGTAAAGCGGTTGCAGACCAACGGTTTCAATAATAAGACATGAAACACATTTGAGATGCACATACTAGGTGGAAGGTCCAACGTGTAAGCCACTGGGTTAATCCTGCAAAGGATATGGAAAGGTCCAATAAACCGAGGTGCGAACTTCAGTGAGGGAACATGAAGTTGGAGGTTGCTGGATGACAGCCAGACCCTGTCCCCAACCTGGTAGGAAGGTGCAGGCAGGCGTCTGCGGTCAGCATGGAGTCTGTACCTATCATTAGCATGACGCAAAGCCTCCTGGACTTGTGCCCAAGTGGAACAAAGACCACAGAGATGCTCCTCTAGTGCAGGAATACTCTGCAGAACTAACGAGTCAGGCAACATGGAAGGTTGGAAACCATAATTCGCCATAAACGGAGACAATCGGGAAGCAGAATTCAAGGCACTGTTGTGAGCAAACTCAGCCCATGGTAATAGGTCTGAACAGTTGTTGTGATGGTCAGAAATATAGCAAAGTAGAAATTGCTCCAAGAACTGATTGGCTCGCTCTGCGGCCCCTTTAGACTGCGGGTGATACGCAGAGGAGAAAGCAAGCTGAATTCCCAACTGTGCACAAAAGGCTTGCCAGAACCAGGAGACAAACTGACTACCTCTGTCCGAGACAATCACCTTGGGTAGCCCATGTAACCGAAAGATCTCCCGAGCAAATATTGAAGCCAGTTTCTTAGAAGTGGGCAGCTTCTTAAGCAGAATACAATGATCTTTGAGAACCGGTCAACCACCATAAGGATAACAGCGTTGCCTTGGAAGTTGGGTAACTCCACAATGAAATCCATAGAGAGGTGAGTCCAGGGCCTCTCTCCATTGCATATGGGTTGTAGGAGGCCCACTGAAAGGTGTCGTGGAGTCTTACTCTGAGCACACATGGAACAGGCAGCTACGAAGGCAGTTACATCAGCCTGTAGACTAGGCCACCAGAATTGTTGGGAAATGGCCCAAACGATTGATTCTTCCAAGGGGGCCAGCTGCCTTAGGAGAATGGTAAGTCTGGAGCACGGCAGTACGGAGACTCTCTGGGACAAAGCAGCGCTCACAAGGTTTCTCGGGAGGAGCATAGACCTGAGCAGCAAGAATTTTGTCACCCAAAGAAGAAGCAAGACTGGTGTGAACCGTAGCCAGAATACAATCAGGAGGAATCACAGGAATGGGAACCGACTCCAACTTGGAAGTGGAGGAAAATTGTCATGACAAGACGTCAGCCCTTACATTCTTAGTACTGGGTAAGAATAAGACAATGTAATTAAAACTCAACAAGAAAAGAGCCCATCGCGCCCTTCTGGTAGAGAGGCGCTTAGCCTCAGACAAGAATGTGAGATTGTTATGATCAGTAAGAATGAGAACCGGAACAGTGGTACCTTAAGGCCGGGTTCACACTGCTGCGGGGGGAGATCCGGATGTGATTCGCACCGCACTGCAGTGCAAATCACATCCGATCTCCGTAGCGATGCGAGTTCAGCCATACAGATAGTATGGCTGAATTTGCATCGCTCCCGCAGCAATTTCGCACAGGACCCTTTTTTTGGTCCGCAACAGAATCGGATCGCATGGGTGTTCACACCATGCGATCCGATTCCTGTGCGAGTCGGCAGATCGCACTGCGATATGCGGACGGATCTGGGGGTGTCATTAACATATCATTGACACTCCCAGCCGTTCGCATAGGGCAGTGTGAACTGCCGGCGGGAGTAATGCGATGCGGGAAAACGCCGCGGATTTGCGGCGTTCCCGCATCGCTGTGGTGTGAACCCAGCCTAAAGGAGATGTCTCCATTCTTTCGAGGCTAAAACGATTGCCAATAGCTCTCTGTCACCAATCTCGTAATTGCACTTTGCAGGTGACAATTTCTTGGAAAAGTAGCCACACGGATGCATAGCGCTCTTAGAGGTAGGACGTTGAGACAGAAGGGCACCAACTCCATTTTCAGAAGCAACAACTTCTAGGATAAAAGGCAATGCAGGATCAGGATGTGCCAACACACGAGCAGAAACAAAGGCAGCTTTGAGACTCTCAAAGGCCTTAATGGACACCGGAGACCAACTCTGTGGGTTAGCCTCCTTTCTGGTCATATCAGTGAGGGGCTTGACCAGAGACGAGAAGTTACGCATAAACTTCCAATGATAGTTGGCAAAGCCCAGGAAACACTGCAGCGGACATAAAGCCACGGGTCGGGGCCACTGTAGGACTGCCGAAAGTTTCTCTGGGTCCATCGAAAAACCAGCAGTGGAAATTACAGGAATTTAACCTGCTCACGATGTAACTCGCACTTCTCCAGTTTACAATAGAGATTGTTTTCTTTTAGTTTCTGAAGCACATGACAAACATCTGTGTGGTGGCTCTCCAGGAACTTGGAAAATATGAGGATATCATGGAGATAAACCACCACACATAACTGCAACAAATCTCGGAGGACATTGTTAATAAATTCCTGAAAACTGCCGGGGCGTTAAAAAGGCCAAAAGGCATTACGAGGTACCCATAATGGCCTGTTCTGGTATTAAACACAGTTTTCCACTCAACGCCCTCCTTAATCCGCACAAGATCGTATGCCCCTCTCAAATCAAGCTTTGTGAAAATCTTTGCTCTCTTGAGGCGGTCAAATAACTCTGTAATCAATGGGATCAAGTAGGCATTCTTAATCGTGAAACGATTGAGACCCCTATAATCAATACAATGTCTCAGTTCACCGCTCTTCTTCTTTACAAAGAAGAAACCAGCACCAGCAGGAGACGAGGATTTGCAGATGAAACTTCGAGAAAGTGTGCCTGCAACATACTCCTCCATGGCTTTATCCTCCAAGACCGACAAAGGGTAATGAGGAGGTATGGCATCAGGTTGAAGGTCAATTGCACAATCATAAGGCCAGTGTGGAGGCAAGCTACTGGCTTGACCTTTGTCAAAGACATCACTAGGACCTTGGCTACCTTCTGGAAGCATGTCTCGCTGCATTGTGGTAACCAGGAGAGAACCTCAGCACGGAACCAATCAAAAGAGGGATTGTGCCTCTGAAACCAAGGATAACCAATAACCAGCGGAAACCTAGGTGAGGAAATAACTTTGAATTGGATTATCTCATGGTGAAGAACCCCTATGGCCATGGACAATGGAACCGTCTCATGAGTCACATGGGCAGGCTGTAGAGGTCTCCTGTCAAGAGCTTCAATGGCAAGTGGAGTGTCAGGCAGCTGCAGCGGAATCGAGTGCTGTGATACAAAGGCAGCATCAATGAACAGGCCTGCAGCCCCAGAGTTGATTAGAGCCTGTATCTCGATGGACAACTCAGCCCAATAAAAGGCTGACCGAAAACCTTTGTTATCCTTCTGGATAACTGGGGACGAAACAACGCTACCTATGGTCTGTCCATGACAGGACCTCAAGGTTCGAGCTTTCCTTGAACGGGTAGGGCAAGACTTCAAAAAGTGACCTGCCTGGCCACAATAAAGGCACAATCTCTCCCTCCTCCTAAAGGCTCTCTCATCTGCCGAGAGACGCGTGAAGCCTAAGTGCATGGGTTCATCTTCACTGACTGACACTGTACCAGGAGGCATGGGAGGTGAGGGAGGCACGGGTAGGACTGCAAAGTTCGGAGGCAAATGTACAGGAGGCTTCTGCAAGCGCTCCTTAAAAGAAAGTCTTTCTCTGAGTCTGGAATCAATGAGGATGGCAAACGAGATCAAGCTCTCCAGCTCAGTGGGTATATCTCGGGCTGCTATCTCATCCTTGATGGAATCCGAGAGACCATGAGAAAAAGCAACCACGAGGGCCTCATTGTTCCAAACAACCTCTGCTGCCAGAATACGGAACTCAATGGCGTATTCGCCAACAGTTCTGGTACTCTGATGGACATGAGACACTTGGGAGCAGAAGTGGAGCGTGCAAGAACGTCAAATACCCTTTTAAAGGAGGCCACAAAGTCAGGGTAACTCAAGACAACAGGTTTTTGCGTCTCGAATAGAGGGTTAGCCCAGGCCAAGGCTCTCTCAGAAAGCAAAGATATCACAAAACCTACTTTTCTTCGGTCTGTGGGAAACGTCTGGGGCAGCATCTCAAAGTAAATCTCAACCTGGTTGAGAAACCCTCTGCATTGAACTGGATCACCCCCAAATTTCTGGCGAAGCCGGGCAGAACCAGACATACCTCTTATAGAGGTAATACTCAAGACGGGTGCCTGCACAGAGATTGATGCAGTAGCAAAGACAGCCTGCAACTCAGGTTGTACCGGAGCAGCCACAGTGGGGGATTCCAGGTGAGCGCTTGTAACGTTATGGCAAACTGATCTATACGTGATCTTGTTCATCCAATCTGGAAAAAATATTACCAAGTGGATTGACTGTATCTGTTGAATTCAGGGCCTTCGCCTACTGTCAGAAACCATGAACCAGACCGAGACAGAAGTGCTTTAAAATCACACTTGTTTATTAATAAATATAAAAAGGTAAATAGAGTAAGCGTAGTCAAAGCATAGCCAGAGTTCAGTAACCGGACAGGGTAGTAAGCCAAGCCAGAGTTCAGTAACCAGATCGGGTAATCAGCCAAGCCAGAGTCCAGTAACCAGATCGGGTAATCAGCCAAGCCAGAGTCCAGTAACCAGATCGGGTAATCAGCCAGGCCAGAAGTCAAGTATCCAAGTAGAAGAACAGCAAGCAGGATAAGGAGCCAGAAGGGATGTCAGCAAAGCCAGTCTTTAAACAGGAAAGCAGGAGATGGTTTCTTGTGATGTGACCAGGGCAAAGGCAGGAATGAAGTGAGCTGCAAATCTTTAAGTAGGTGGGACTGATCAGCAGATCCACAACAGCTGGTAACCTGTGCAGAGAGATGAGAGCTGTCAATTAGCTGACAGCTGAGCAGCCAGCTCTGAGAAGGAAGGGCTGACCAGCCCTGACAATTTCATCACACTTGACTCACCTCACACTCCATAATCGGGTGCCACGAAACGCCAAACACAACAGGATTGGGAGCCTAGTCCCCAACCAGGCTGCCACAAGAGCATGGGGGCAATTGGACTATCGTGGTACAGTAAAGCAATACAATTTTGAATGATAAAACAGATATAAAAATATATAAGAGATTTTATTAATGCATGAGAGAAAATGAACAATTACAAATTAAAACAAGGTAGCAGTTCATACATATCACCAAAGAAATAATTTAACCTCTAAAGAGAGAGAGAATCACAGTAGGACAATTGGTCACAGATGTCATCTTTCTCAACTAGTTTTGGGGACAATAGTCATTTCGTCAGGAGGGTATCTGCAATTTAGTTAACAATTTAATCAGAAAGACAGTGTAATTGCCGGAAGGCATAAAGAATGCAAAAAACATAAGAAACTTAGAATACAACATCATGGTTAAACAATATGATTATATGGATAAAAGAGGGGAAGAAGAGCCAGGCTGCTTACCCATATCCCAGCAGACAACAGGCGTAGGGCAATCAAAAGAAAGTGAAACCAGGTGAAATGTTCAGTGGGTAGGGGACACCGCATATACCTGGTAATGGAGTAAGGAATTCTCAGCTAGTTCACAAGCTAAAATTAACATTTTTAAATCAAAGATCTTGGCAACATTAGTTACTATCTGGGAATCCAAATAGAGAGAGAATAAGATGGAAGTTATCTTCTCAACCAATCTCAGAAATCTTGGAACAATTCCATATGCAAGATGCAAAGCAAGTGAAAACTCCTATGGAACCTGGCTATCAAAAGATCAATGAAGCAGAAAACTCGAGTAGCGCCAGCTCCTGAAGAGCACGCACTATGTTTTTGAAATTTAATGTTACACCTGAACTGCAGTTTGGTTTGGGTATAATTATTCCAAATTTTGACCTCAGCTTCAGTCTGACTGGACTATAGGGTGTTCAGCCTGACCACCTGGGGCACTGTCTAGCCCGAGACAAGGAAACGAAAGAAAGGATTCCGAGGTGGTCCGGCGCCGTCTCAGGTTGTGGAGAGGCCCAGCAACTTCGTAGCTATCCAGGGGAGGACTCTTCAGAAGAAGGCCACGTATGGGTTGGCTTCTTAGCAAGAGCCTGGTGAAGCTGAGGGACCTAAGTGAATCCAACCTCATGGGTATCATTGAACCGGCTGAAAGATACTGGTACCACCATGAATGTTCTACAAGTTCTAGTTTCCTACATGTTCTACAACAACGTCTGTGGCAGAGACTTGTTCCTGATTTAAAAACCTTGTTGGTTGCTAGGCCTTGTGAGAGAGGGACTATCAAACTTGAGTGAACATCCAGCAGTGAATGGCTATTCTCTAGATTTACTCAAAGTAAGAGAGTTCTTTATTATTGACTTTGACACTAAGAGTACCTGGACTTTCCTCCTAACCCTCTGATCCTATACTAAGAGACTGTTCGTTAACTACATTTTTTTGGAAATAAAAATCCCTTTAAGTGGATTTGTTGTCAGTCTCTAAAGTTTCTGGGCCATCTACCATGGGAAACCCCTAGGCGCAAATCGAGGTGAAGAAGGTAATGGTAAGCCCAATCAAACCAGCAGCTCCTTCGGGGGTTAGTGCTACATTCACTACCCAACAGTGACATGTATTGCAGAGTAATCAGTAAGCTGCTATATGTTGCCACTTTGACAAGACCAGACATAGCGGCAGCAGTGGGCATACTATGCAGGAAAGTTTTAGCTGCCTGTCAGTGTGACTAGAATGCAGTAAAAAGAGTGATGCAGTACCTCAAAGGAACAATTCAGATGAAGTTACGGTTACCAGCAACATTGAATCCAACACTGGTCACTATGGATGCTGATTGGGCTGGGCAATGCACAGTCGAAAGTCGAAAGAAAACAACTGTTGGGCTATTTTCAACTGAAGCAGAGTACATTGCAGCAGCATACGTTTGTCAATAAGCAATATAGATTTGTCAACATTTTATGGACATTGAGATAGACATGTCAAAACCAATTCCCATTTTTGAAGACAACCTGGGATGTATAAAACTTACACAATCAGAAAGGGTCAATCCTAGGACCAAACACATCAACTTCAAGTATCACCTACTGAGGGACAAGCAAGAGCAAAGTGTTATTGACATTCAATACTGCCCATCAGAGGAGATTACTGCCGATGCACTCACCAAGCCTTTATTGAAGGAACGTTATAATTATATCCAGAAGGAGATGAATATAATTTGACAACGCACATGCTATTGAGAAGGGGTGTTGGAAAAACAATGAATGAAAAGTTGTTAATAAACTGACAATACTGTATGCATTATACCTATCTATGGAGCAGGTGGCGATGTGGTATGATAGTGTATAGTTCTTGTATTCTATGTTATAACAGGATGTATTGTCTATCTATGCTCAATGCACACGTTTGTTTTCTCTTCTTGTTTCATGTTTCCAATGCTGTAAGACATAATCTAACATCCTCCATAAAAGTAAAGCCGTTTTCTGTATCCAATAAGCTTCCAGAGCTTAATTGCAATACTCTGCACAATAAGAAGTATGCAATGTATAGAGCATAGGGTCAGGAGTATGTAATTTAAAGAATACAAGGTCTGAAGAATGTAAAGTATAGAGCATAGGGTCAGGACAATGTAATATATAGGGTATAGGGGTCAGGAGCATTTAATGTAAAGAGTACAGGGTCAGAAGTATGAAATGTATAGAGCATATGGGTCAGGAGTATGTGATGTAAAGATTACAGGGTCAGGAGTATGTAATGTATAGAGCAGAGGTCAACAAACTATCAAAACAGCTAACTGCTCTTCAAACTTTAGGGGGCCGGACTGTGGCCAGTGGGAGTAGAAAATGCCCTGGCATCAGTGGGAGTAAACAATGCCATAGGCTTGGTGTCTGGAGTAACACAATTGGTGTCAGACGGAGAAATAGTGCCCCATCATTGGTGTCAGTGGCAGAATTAGTTCCCCATTGCTGCTGTCAGTGGGAGCAATAGTGCTTTAAGGGCCAGATACAGGCAAGCAAAGGACCTCATCCCACCTGTGGGCCACAATTTGAAGACCCATGGTATAGATTATAGGGGTCAGCAGAATGTAATGTAAAGAGTACAGGGTCAAGAGTATGTATATCATCCCCCACCCCCTATCAAATCCTCCGAAAGCAAAAATCCTACCCCCAGCAAATATGTTCTCCCTACTAAGAAAATTCCTCCTCCTCAAGAAAAACTCTTTCCATCCTGTTTAGCAAACCCCTTCCCCACCAAGAAAACCCATTTTCACCCCCATTAACAAACACCCCACATCCCCCAAAAGTGCATAAAAAACAAACAAAATGTGGATATGGCTATGCATGGGTGAATGTCTTTTATATTTTCTAATATTCAAGCAAATACAAAAGGAAAATAATAACGCAGTGCAAGAGCTCTTTCAATTCCTATCTATTCTGCACCTCATAGAAATTGCTTGGAATGAGCAAATTAATCCCAGCCAATATATGTAGATGAAAGACAGAATTTAATTTGCTTATCAGAAAGTACAGGATAATAATGACAATTTTACAGTGTTATTTCCAGTTATACACCATTTTATTGTCATTAAATAACCTTTCAAAACCATAGAAGAGAAAACTATGTGTCACGGTTACACCAAAGACACATGACATCCCCGGAGATATTTTTTTTTGTTATGTGAAATATTAACCAGCCTATTTAAATGCAGCTCCTTTATACAAGCAGAGATCTTTCTATCCTTCAATCTATTTGTGGGCCAAATAATTATATTCACAAAGACTCCATAATAGGAGATCTTTAAAATTTAAATTATACAATTAATCCTGCATGTTTTCCACACTTGAATCATAATTCATGGCCTGGCTCACCATTATTATTAATATGATTGGGCTACAAAACATAAGATATGGGAGCAAGGGGAAACGTGTTTCTATTAAAGGAGAACTCTGGATTTGCGGAGGAACTACAAAAGGATTAACATTTATAAAGATAAAATCATGTAAATTTGATCAGTGAAATGTTTATTCTCTTTAGGAAATAATGCGTATTATTATTATTTTTTTTAAGCTCCAAGTGTATTATGTCAGTAGAAAATGATACTACAGGCAAAAGTTTATGTTGTCACAATAACAGACAAGCCTCACAGATTAGTGCCAGACATAATAAAGGAAAAAAAATAATAGTAACAAAATGCTGAAAAATACAAAAATTCTTTTGTGCGCTAAAGCACTAGCAAGAACATCTCTAAGCCTAACGCAAGCTCAATGCATAATACATTTTTATTAAAGGAAACTATAATTGTTTTACGCTAATCTATTTAATGCCTTTTAAACAGTTTTATATGAGTTTTGTATACACTTTCTCTCAGTTTAAATTTTTTTAGTAAAGCCGGGTACACGCTACAGTTTTTTTTTTGTGCAATCCCACAGGTTGCACGAAAAAAAAAACCTGACAGCTCCGGTAGGAATCACTGTACTAACATGCGAGGTTAGTTCAGCGATCTCCCCCCGGTGAGCTGTTGTGTTCTGACAGGGGTGGCCCCCCAGCCAAAACCCTCCGATTAGCCATTGTCTGAGAGCGCTGATGGTTTTCACGTTCTGTTGGACAGACCGACATACACATCTGCCAAATGTCTGACTTTTTTTAACCGGCCATTGTTTCCCGACACTCGACCAGTGTGTACAGGGATTTGGGTGTACCTATGACACATGATTTACAGCTTACTATGGGCTTCCTATAGAGAGAGAGCACAGCAGGAGATGTTTTCTTTTAGATACTCAAGATGCAAGAATAAAGATTAGGGATATAAGGTATTCCATATGTAGCACTGACCCCCGAAGGAGCTGCTGGTTTGAATTGGGCCTGCAATCTACCAAGAAACCCCACTAACTTGACTCAATCCCCTTGGCACAGCTGTGGTGCAATGTAATACAGTACCATATAAAACAATGTAAAGTACCTGTATAATACCCTCAGGATCCTCTGGCTCCACCTGGTAGGGAAAAACAGCACGCCACACAACTGGGCACTTAACCAGAAATATTTTTACTGCAAGTATATTAAAGCAGGTGGTTACAGAGATTGCACTGCCATCCCAACGTAGGATGTCAGTACAATATAAATCAACAGACAAATACAATATGAAATAAATATATATATATATATATATATATATATATATATATTTCTATGTATCTAAACCTGGGAACTCCCGCTACTTTAAAGTTATATGTGAGGCCTCACTTAAAGTACTCTCTCCCGTATCTTCTTTCTTCGCTAGCTAGAGATGACTCCTCTGATATTTGTAATCCAAAAGGTAGGTAAGAGTTAGCTTAAGGTACTCCAGGTGTAACTTCAAGAACTTATACACAACACTTGGGCACTAAAGTGAAGTAGGCCTCAAGCCTGCTCAATGTCAGTTGCTCTGTTATGCCTTCGTGGAACAACAGGTTCCAGCGAGGCCTGTCAGTCTAACTGTGTGCAGCAAATTAACAAACGGTGGGCCATAACCCGCTCACCACCTGGATCGGAGTTCCGGGTGATGACTTTGATCCGGCAACTGTAGCTTGCTTCTGTATCAGCTGGGCAGATGCTCTGTGTCACTCCGCTGACTGGATCTGGTCCTCCGATACTCCGATAAGCGTCTCTGGGCCTCGTCAATCTGATCACCAGCTCTCAGGCTCCATCAAATCACCTTGCAAACAAGCAGGTTTGCAATTTGCGGTGACTGTCTGCAGCTGTCTCCCGGAAACCTCCTCACAGATTCGCACAGGCAGGCAGCGTGGTCCCAAGAGACCTAAAATAGCCGCTGCTGTCCTTTATATCCCCTACCCAGCATGCACTGCGTAAGAGAGTGTTCATGGGTAGGTCACACATGGACTCCTAGGTAATGAGGTCAACCTTCAGAATCGAAAATAAACAGTCACTTCCTGTACAAGTCTTTAGGTTGTTCTGAGGTAAATGATAAACAGGTGCGTTACCCATATTTGGGTACGAGATTGCTCTAGTGCGAAACCACAGTAATGTCCATATACCTCACATTAAGTCATGTATAATCACATCAATAAACCATGATGTCAGCGCTACACATACAAGACCATTCTACACCTCAAAAGGGTGTTATGGTGGTATCTGTTAATCTAATTGCGCATATTGAAGGAAACTTGATGATGTTAATATGCAAGAATGCAAATTAGGGCAGTTTATGACTACAGCTGTTCACGGCTAGGGGTCATCTTCTGTCACAAGGAGATCAAAGCATTTAAAGGAAAGGGACAATCAAATTGCTCAGCCATTCAGTGTGTTGGGGATATAACATGGCGTTCAGTCTTGTCTCAGTGTGGGATTATGAAGGCACCAAGGTCTAGGAAACATGGGTCTCTGAATATTTACTAGCGTTGTCGTAATTATACTCTGTTGGATTGTGTCATCTGTTGCAAGCCTTTGTTCTGTGTTGGAAGTCAATAAAGTGCCTCTCTCTGGAAGAATTGGGTTGCTGCAGAAGAGTACTTATAATAACTAATTAATTATATACCCAGGCTACAATAATATATCACTACATTGTATTCAAAACTTGTTACAGACCCATCTGAAAGGCAGTCAGGAAAGGGGTGGAGGTGGGAGGAGTCACTGTATTACTCAATCACTCGTGCGTATTTGTTTCAGCTTGAGCTAAGTGGAAGTCCATGCAAAATCTACAATCCCTGCATCTATAGACATTAAGGATCTAACACTAAGATCTCTATCCCTATAAAGAAAAGATGAGTATACATATCTTTGTGGAAGCCGTTCTGACCTGCTCTGGAAGCACCAGAAAGAAGCTCTGCAGAGGACACGGAGGACAACGGCTGTGAAATGAATGGGAAGTGACGTCACCCTTAGAGTTACTATGGGGCTTCAGTCGTCCTCCATCTCCTCTGCACCCGCCTACACAGAGAAGCCGCGGCTGAATGCTCAGCGTGGGATCCGGTCGGAGCGTGTCAGATCAGCTTACAAAAAGGTATGTATATTCATTTTTTCTTTACAAGGATAGAGAGGTTAGTGTTAGATCCCTGGTGTCTATAGATACAGTGATTTTAGATTTTGCATGGACTTCCACTCTAAGTGGAGCCTGAAAAATGTAAAGACAAGACTGCCTACATAGGAAAATACACAATATTAATATGTATCTCATCCAGATGAAACTGGCTCTGTGGGATTGTGCGCACCACATAGGACACAGCAGCTGTGACTGACACCTCTGTGGGGGCAAGGTTGACCAAGGTTACCTGTACCTACAAAAAAGGGGAAGTTACATTAATAGGGTTAAAGGGGTTGTAAAGCATCCTATGCATTAAGGTGAAAAAACACCTGGCAGTGACTGGCCCCCTAGCCCCCCCCCCCCCATTTTATTTACCTGAGCCCCGTATTTCCTTTGGCGGGGATGTGCTGTCCCTCTCTCCACGGGCTCCCGGCTCTTGACTGGATAGATTGATAGCAGCACAGTCTATGGCTCCCACTGCTGTCAATCAAATCCAATGACTCGGGCACTGGGGGGCGGGGCCGAGTCTGGCATTCATGTCTATGGACGCAAATGCTGGACTCGGGAGCTCGTCCGTAAGGTAACCCCCCAGCAGAGCGCTTATCCTAAGGGGTTATCTGATGCAGGGAGGAGCTGCGAGAGCTGCCAGGGGATACCAAAAATGGACGATCGGGGGCCAAAACAAGCTGCACAGTGGAGGTAAGTATGATATGTAATAAAAAAAAAAACTAGGGTTTACAACCCCTTTAAGCTGGGTACACACTATAAGCAAATCGGGTGATTGATTGTTCGGGTTTCCTCAATGTTTCACAGCAAGGATGGTACTAATTGTTTGAAAATTCTTGTACGACAAAGGCTTTTTTTTGCTTGACTTACTGTGTTTCTGACCATGCACAGATTTTTGTATCCAGTTTTTCTCATACAAAACCAGTACACATTAAATAAAAATCTATAGTTCTGTTCACATATGAGACATTTTTTGGAGCTTGTCCCTTTGGAAATCTGCGCTTGGAAAGTCTGAATCGGATGTTGAAAGTTGTGTAAACACTATATGAAAATTGAATGATCGCCACTCGTACGGACGTTTTCTTCCAATTTTCTCACAGTGTGTACCCCACTATAGAGACAAATGTCTGTGGTGGGATTTATCTTCTTTGTGAACATTTCTCTGGACAGGAAGTGAAAGGAAATCTAACTGACAGAGTCACAGCAATAAAAACATGGAAAGGAAGAAGCCGCGCTAAAAAAGTCCAATTTATAAGTATTTGATGGTAGAAATTAAGATCATCTCTCTTATGGCAAATGATTGTGGAGTAATAATAAGATTCTTCTAATATTAATACCACAGTGAGTTCATTCAACAAAGTGTGCCACCACTTTTTAGAAAAACGTGCTTACCAGATGGCAAGCAAAACCAGGCATGTGGCTATAGCCCAGCCAGGGCCTTTGCTTGCACAGAAGATCATGGAGATAAGCTCTGGATGGATGGCTGGATAGATATATCCAAAACACCGATGACACCGCTCAATCCAGGACCATAAGTTCAGCAACCCACCCAGCAGTAAATCCAGAAAGAGAGAAGTCTCATTGATTCATCCTCAATTGGTTGTAAACAAGGTTATATCTTTGAAAGTACAAAGAAGTAACACAACTTTGTCGTGCTCATTCCTTATTGGTTCAATTTGCATATAAAACAAAACAGGAGTTCTACTCTTCTTGTATAAGAAGACTTCAAAACAATTTGACTGTGGCCTACCATGAATCCATACCATATTCCACATACATTTGAATAAAAACATAGCAGAAATTGTATCCCTTACCTACTCCATCCAAAACTGTAATTCATTTTTGCTGCCGTCTATTTTAAAGCCCAGCTCCAGACCAATCTTTGGGAGAAGGAAAAGTCTATAACCTTTAGATTTTTATTGCTGTTTGTGGTCCCATTAAGAAGATTTCCCATCACCTCTATCCTGGAATTAGGATTTAGAGTAAAACTAAAGTGTATTCAGTGCATACTGATTCTGAGTTATTATTGAAAGCACCTGAAGGCAAATATTTACTGGTAAGTGACATTTATATGTTAATTGCTCAGGGTATTTTATGTTTTTGTACATGTTGCAGGGGAGGCATAGCTTTTAAAATAGAATTGATTATGTTTCTAGAGAAAAATGCAGCATAATATCATATTTTTTCATTACTATAATTGGTTTCTTCATTTCTATTCTAATTTTCCTACCATTGATATATTTTCCTTTTGCCTGCAGCAGAAAAGCTCCTTTTAACATAGTTAAACTAGTTATTTAGGTTAAAAGCACATGTCCATTGAGTTTAGGAATTCAAAAAAAAAACTGACTGCAGATTATAAATCAATCTGGGATGGGAAAGGAGGTTTACTAGTGCTGTGATCAATAATCAATGTGACCATACTGTGACGATTACACTCTTAGCCCTTGTACACACGGTCGGACATTCCGACAACAAAATCCGTCGGATTTTGTCTGAAACTGTTGTTGCATACACATGGTCGGACAAAGTTGTTGGAAAATCCGATCATTCAGAACGTGATGACGTAATTTAGTTACGACGGGACTACGTTCAGGCTAGTAGCCAATAGCTTTGGTCTCGTAATTTGATCTGAGCATGCGTGGCACTTTGTCCGATCAGAATTCTCTACAAACGATCGGACAAAGTCCGATCAGATCATGTTGTCGGAAAATTTTATAGCCCAGCTCTAAAACTGGTCAGATATTCAGACGGAAACAGTCCGATAGAGCCCACACATGGTCGGATTATCCGACAACATGGTCAGATCGGACATTTTCCGTCGGAATGTTCGACCGTGTGTACAAGGGCTTAGACTCACCATGCAAAATGATTTTCCAGTTCATGGGACAACAAGCTACGCACTATAAGCACTAGCATGCTATAAGTGGTAGCCACTAGGCCAGGTAAACTATGCATTTAACCCTTTGCATACACGTGATAGCTCCAGTCCAAATTATTACCAGCATACCGTGTTTATTGTTAATGTCATCATCTGAAAGCAATAATCCATATTCCCATTGCACACGTTCCTAGAGAAAGCTCTAGGGTATTGGGTGCTGTAGCAACCACCAGCTGAAGACTGGATCATGAAAGCCACAATAAATATATTTCCCAGCATATCATGGATCTTCTGGTTGCCAAGGTGCCCGACGAAGGGGTTCTATATGACTACGAAACGTTGCACTCACTTGTCTGTGATGTGGTCATGTTTTAATAAAAAAAAGATTTGGACTTAACTTGAAGATCCATGGTGTGCTGGCAAATTTATTCATTGTGACCATCTGAAAGCAGTGACGTTTCAAAGCATAGGGATCACTTTCTTAGGCAGAAGTGCTATCTTGGATTGGACTTAAGCTTTTGGAGGCAATATTCGCCATTTCACCACAGCACCCTCCTCTGACTGGGTCCATATTTCTGTATGGAGTGCGCTGGAATGTATATATTTACACACATGGTAGCTACCACCACATATTTAAATGGAGACACGCATCATTCACAGCATCAACTGTTAAAAAAACTTGTCTGTACAGGCATACCCCATTTTTAAGTACACAATGGTGTTTATTTACTAAAGCTAGAACGTGCAAAAATCAGGCTCACTTCTGCATAGAAACCAATGAGCTTCTAAACCCAGCTTGTTCAATTAAAGGGGTTGTAAAGTAAATTTTTTTAAGGTAACAAACATATTATACTTACCTCCACTGTGCAGCTCGTTTTGCACAGAGTGGCCCCGAACCTGCTCTTCTGGGGTCCGTTGGCGACTGTCTCTGCTTCCTCTCGCAGGTACTTCTCACGTTCATGCGAGCTCCCTCACATGGTGAGAAGCACATGCGGGCGTGCTCCTGTGATACAGCCGGTGGCTATAGCTGCTCGCTGTATCACACGGCCCCGCCCCCCGGAGCACTGCGTCATTGCATGTGATTGACAGCAGCGCGAGCCAATGACTGCGCTGCTTTCAATCCATCCACTTCAGCCAATCAGCGGCAAAGAGGATGGCGGGGGCGAGCGTGGGATTTTTGAGGGGTCAGGTAAGTAAAACGAGGGGACTGAGGGCGCCGGCAGTGTGAGATGTTTTTTCACCTTAATGCATAGAATGCATTAAGGTGAAAAAACATTTACCTTTACAACCCCTTTAAGCTTTGGCAATAAAACCTGGAAGCTCATTGGTTTATATGCAGAAGTGAGCCTGATTTTGCACTTTCTAGCTTTAGTAAATAAACCCCATTGTGTACTTAAAAGTAGGGTATGGCTGTATTACTTTCTGCAATACCCAGACAGGAATGTAACAGAGTTTATACATTGGTAGAAACATAGAAGGAAAAAGTGGTCCATTAAGTCCGACCCATTAAAAAAAAAAAAATTGTAATCTAAAACCTTTTTTTTTTTTTTTTTACTTTTTTGCTTGAATTTATGCCCCATGCATGTTTAAATACCCTCAAACAAAATCTTCTGCGCGCAAAAGTTGGTGTTGCCTAGGATCTCTATGGCTCTGGGTAAATGCACATACCTTGCTGCCCCTCCAGGGGTCAGGGGAAACCCAATGGAAACAGTATAGAGGAAAACAAAAAGAGGGCGCACCAACCTTGCGCATTACCCAAGTAATGTTTTTTAGTATAAAAATAAAGGAAATATATTCACAAACAAATCAATCATAAAAGCATTTCAAAGTCCATAATGGACACAAAGCGACTAGGTCACCAGGACTGTGTCCAGCACGTGGGAGAAACTCCCAGATTACTGACACTTTTCGAGGGGAGATCCCCTCTTTCCTCAGAGCCAGTTTAAATGCCGATTAGTGGTTAGACTCCACACCCGGTGTAAGCCCATGTCAACCGTCACGGGGTCCTGCTTGAATATCCATATCCAGTTGGTTGGTGGGAGCCTCTCTACAGCTATAGCTACTGGTCTCCAAGCCTGACCCCTAACAGTGACACTGGTATTTTATTACAGAAGTCATCAGGCAGGAAGCAAAGTGACACCAGTAAGCCCCCAATAGCTTGTTCGACTGGCTAAAGTACAAAATGTCTACACAAAAATGTGAAGCCCAACCTGCCTGAAGTGCAAAATCCAAATTAAATGAAAGTAAATACTGCAATAATACACAGTACACTTACAAAAAATATACTGTTATTTCCCTTTAAGCTACAGTAATGACCTATTGGTCGGTGGCAGTATGGCAGTACAATTAATTAAAACATCTTGCACAGCAATGTCAGAACATGCACATTTCTGCACAGTTTTGGGCAATTATAAGCAAGTAGTGCGATCTACAAGGAAGCTCCATCCGGAAAGCCTTTCACCAAGCTGTAAATGTAAACTAATTACCTGCTTGAGCAGCACAGCGCCAAGAGTGGGCTCTTTTTAATATGTCACTTTAAACCTCGACTGCAAAAGAGGCCTTAATTCCTTGTGTGTGAATATCACATCATGATAGACTATTACAACCAATCTCACACTTGAAATGTGGCTTCGGCTACAGAAATTGTTCCATGGAAAGGTTAGCGATACCAGGCGGAGGGAGAAAAAAAAAATGATGTCGTTGCAAGCTTTTCCTCCAAAGAGCCTTTTTTGTGCCATGACTCATCTTCAGAGCCATCCCTGCATGTCCGCCAAGCTGCCCTCTTTGTGCCAAGTCCAGATTAACTTAAAAGTGTTGTGAAACAGGTCTTCTTCTGTGACTTCATAACACTGCCTTCACTTGATGGTAAAAATGAAAGCATACAAGTCTTTCTGATAAGGAACGGATGCAAAGAAATAAACAGATATGAATTTGTTACATAAAAAAAAAGAATAAAAATGTATGTTCATAGGAAACTAGGAATGACATCAGTCAACAAGAGGAAATATTAACCTGTGTGACTAATCTATGAGATGTAAAGACTTAAAAAAAAATCAGGTGCACTGACTAAACTTCTAAAGCCTTCTAATAAGTGTCCTATTTTGGATCATTTGCATATGCTGTGATCATTTCCGAATAGGTTTATTAATGGCAGCATTTTTGTCATAATATTATACGGACACAGAATTAGGTTTATTACATTTTTGACCGCATTATGTAACCTTTCTCAACCTTTTTAACATGGTGGAACCCTTGAAATACCTTTCTGGTCTCAGGGGACCCCTGCTAATCATTATTTTATCTACAAATCTTGATATGTTTGTGTAATGGTCAAAAGAAAGAATTTCACCCTCTTTTTCCCCGTACACACAAACAGAATTTCCGTCTGAAAAATCTTGGATGGTTTTTCTGACGGAATTCCGCTCAAGCTTGGCTTGCATACACACAGTCACACAAAAGTTCTCTGAACTTTCGAGCCGTCAAGAACGCAGTGACGAATAACACTACGACAAGCCAAGAAAATGAAGTTCAATGATTCCGAGCATGCGTCAAATTGTTTCCAAGCATGCGTAGGAGTTTTGCACGTCGGAATTGCTACAGACGGTCGGAATTTCCGATCAGAACTTTTTCCGACCGAAAAATGGAGAACCTGCTCTCAATCTTTTGCTGGCGTGATTTCCGCCAGTAAAAGTCAGATGGAGCGTACACATGGTTGCATTTTCTGACCAAAAGCTCTCATTGGTCTTTTGCTGCCCGAATTTCCGATCGTGTGTACGAGCCATTACATTTAGGGTCAGTAGGAAGAATCCCCCTTACAGATAACTAAAAAGGTAATTGAATTCAATAGTTGGTCACATGAGTGGCAAAAGTTGCTCATTGCTCAAAGAACCGCTAGCAACCCCTAGAGAAACCCTAGGGTTCCCCAGAACCCTGGTTGAAAAGGCTGTCATAGAGCTACGGTAACTAGTCCATGTGTGATTTCTGTTTTTGTTTGTTTTAGTTAGTGATGGGATTTACTAAGATTCTGTCTATGTCAGTGCCAAAATAATGCTATATTATTACAACGTAAGGTGCCAAGTTCAATATAGGATGTGGAAACCTTGCAAGAAGATCCGAACAAATTAATGGGTTGGGCAACTACATGACAAATGAGGTTCAATGTAGAAAAATGTAAAATAATGCAGTTGGGTGGCAAAAATATGAATTCAATCTATACACCGGGAGGAGAACCTCTGGGGGAATCTAGGATGGAAAAGGACCTGGGGGTCCTAATTGATGACAGGCTCAGCAATGGCATGCAATACCAAGCTGCTGCAAGCAAAGCAAACAGAATATTGGCATGCATTAAAAAGGGGATCAACTCCAGAGATAAAATGACAATTCTCCCACTCTACAAGACTCTGGTCCTGCCACACCTAGAGTATGCTGTGCAGTTCTGGGCACAAGTCCTTAGAAGGATGTGCTGTAACTGGAAAGAGTCCAGTAAAAGGGCAACAAAGCTAATAAAGGAACTGGAGGACCTTAGGTATGAGGAAAGGTTATGCCGCGTACACACGGTCGAACTGTTTGACGTACTTAGTCTGTCATACAATCCGACGGACAATCCGGCGTACTTTCCACTGAACGGACTTGACCACACACGGATACCCAAACAGTCCGACGAAAGCTTGCGCGATGACGTACGACGGACAGATTTTTGGAAAAACCGAAATTCTTAGTACTCCGGACTGCACGCTGAAAAAGTCCGCTGAAGCCCACACACGAGCGGATTGTCCGCTGAAATGTGTTTCAACAGACTAAGTACGTCAAACAGTTCGACCGTGTGTACGCTGCATTAGGAGCACTGAACTTATTCTCCCTGGAGAAGAGAGACGCTTGAGAGGGGATATGATTTCAATGTACAAATAACATACTGGCGACCCCACAATAGGGATAAAACATATATATATATATATATTTACATTTATATTTGTTTTGATGAATTATTATTAATTTGTTTATTAAGGGTATTTATATATCACCAACAATTTACATGCGTTTTACATACTTCACACATGCACATCAGCCCCTGCCCTTTAGAAATCCTAAATCATGCACTTTTCTTTTCACCACAGTTAGAAGGAAAAAAATTGCTTTATTTCCCCATCAACACATTCAGTATCTGACAGGCTGGTTATAATGAAGTCATGTGATGGATTGACTTCAAAACAAACCAACCTGCCCATAAATAGAAAGAATCTTGGCCTGTCTCTGCTAAACCTGCTGAGATTCGATCCATCGATGGCCAGCTTTAAAGAGGAAGTACACCCTGATGGGTGTACTTCCTCTTTGTTTCCCTGCAAAGGCAAAGCATAATGGACTACTAAGCATCGCATAGTAGCCCATTATGTGTCTCTTACCTGGCACAGGAGCCAGTGATGTCCCTGATTTCCTCGCCGGCTGGAAGCATCCATATTTCTTCCAGGGTCACGGACTCCGGCTCTGAGACTGGCCAGAGTCACATGACATCACACCCGCACATGCACATGGGAGCCCCCAGTCACAACATGTCACTTAATGAAAATGGCACGCCATGACCCTTCTACAGTGCGAATGCGTTGAGTACATTGGTGCATGCGCAGAAGGAATCCCCGTACTGGGAATTGTAAATATCTCCTAAACCATGTAGGTTTAGGAGATATTTGCAGCACCTACAGGTAAGCCTTAATCTAGGGTTTACAACCACTTTAAAGTGGTTCTAAGGGCTGAGTTTTTTTTACCTTAAAGGGGTTGTAAAGGTAAACATTTTTTACCTTTTTTACCTTTTTACCTATGCATTAAGATGAAAAAACATCTGACAGTGCCGGCACCCCAGCCCCCCCCCCCCCCGTTTTATTTACCTGACCCTTCGAAAGTTCCGCGCTCGCCTCCGACATCCTCTTAGCTGCTCAGCCTGGCCGTTGATTGGCTAGAGTGGATGGATTGAAAGCAGCGCAGCCATTGGCTTGAGCTGCTGTCAATCACATCCAATGACGCTGCTCGCCGGGGGCGGGCCGAGTGATACAGTGAGCGGCTATAGCTACCAGCTGTATCACAGGAGCGCGCCCGCAAGTGCTTCTCACCATGCAAGGGAGTTTGCATGAATGTGAGCAGTACTTGCGGGGGGAAGCCGAGACAGCCACAGAGGGACCCCAGAAGACCAGGTTCGGGGCCACTCTGTGTAAAACGAGTTGCACAGTGGAGGTAAGTATAACATGTTTGTTATTTTAAAAAAAAAATTCCCTTTACAACCCCTTTAATGCATTCACTGTGCAATTAACCCCCCTCCCTTATACTTACCCAATCTCGATCCAGCACTGTGCATGATAACAGCAGCTCTCTTGGCTCTGAACTGGGAAGAGGAGGATCAGGGCTGCTCTGTGCAAAACATATGGCCAATTTGGAAAGGAGTCAAATAACCTAGCAGCATGTCTTTGGAGTAGCAAAGGGAGAATGTGCAGATTCCATGGAGCTAGTACCCTAACTGGGATTTAAACTGGGGACCCCAGTGATGGTCACATTACAAAGTTATTGCATAAAATAATTGTTTGCATAAAACTGCTGTGTGACAATAAAGGAGCTCTTTAGATCAGTGTTATGGTTTTATATGGGCATATCTTTTGGTTTTGTTTGGATTTAAACATGACTAGCCAATCAGCTTCTTACTTCAGCTTGTTCAATTAAGCTTTGACAATAAAACCCGTAAGCTGATTGGTTCCTTACAGAGTTGCAACAGATTTTGCATGCCCTAGTTTTAGTAAATCTCCCCCAACACCTCCCTTAGCACCTGAGGGCATCTTTTCTTAACTAAATCTGGAAACACTGAAAATACATCAAATATGTTACAGATAGAAATAAGAAAAGGGTGAACGTGGACTTTGAAAGATACTATTAGGATGATGGAGGCCCTTTAAGTCATGCAGCTGTCATTGGAAGGAAAAAAAACACCCCAAGGGCATTTAGTAAATATAGGATAGAGACTTGGAAGTGATTGGTGAAGGAATCCTTTAAATATTACCTTCAGACAAGAGCAAATATCAACTACTAGCATGGTGTGGAAACTTCCAGCTGTGTCACAATTTACTATCTATTGATTTGTGGTCTGACGCTTAGAGAAGCCAGCAACATGAAAATGATGGAGTAATTGGTTTATCGCTATTGTTTGGTGAGATTCGCTAATTATAAATGTAATGTATTTAGGTAATTTATCAAAGCAAACACAGAGACAGCATAAAGTCCAACTCTGCTCAAAGTTACAGCTTCCTGGATTTCATCCTAGGAATTTGTGTATTTATTCTGTTGAAATTGAACCACTTAAGGACCGCCTCCTGCACATATACATCGGCAGAATGGCACGGCTGGGCACAAGCATGTACCTGTACATTGCTTTTTAAGTGCCCAGCGGTGGGTCGGGAGCGCGCCGCCGGCTGCGCGCTCCCGACCCGGTCCTGAGCTCCATGACCGTGGACGGGGGACCAGCGGACCCAATCGCCGCTGGTGTCCCGCGATCGGGTCTGTGTAAACAAACCTCTCCCCATGCTTCCTACTGTGGCCATCACCGATCGTCTGTTCCCTTTTATAGGGAAAGACGATCAGTGACATCACATGCCAGGCCACGCCCCCCTACAATAAAAAACACACATAACGTCATACATAACACCTACACTGCCCCCTAGTGGTTAACTCCTTCACTGCCAGTGTCATTTACACAGGAATCGGTGCATTTAAATAGCACTGAATGCTGTATAAATGACAATGGTCCCAAAAATGTGTCAAAAATGTCAGATGTGTCCGCCATAATGTCGCAGTCACAATAAAAATCGATGATCGCCGCCATTACTAGTAAAAAAAAATGTTAATAAAAATGCTATAACACTATCCCCTATTTTGTAAACGCTATAACTTTTGCACAAAACCAATCAATAATCGCTAATTGCGATTTTTTTTTTACCAACAATATGTAGAAGAATATGTATCAGCCTAAACTGAGGAAAAAAAAGTTTTTTTTATATATTTTTTGGGGATATTTATTATAGCAAAAGGTAAAAAATATAGAATTTTTTTCAAAATTGTCACTCTATTTTTGTATATAGCGCAAAAATAAATACCACCAAAAGAAAGCTCTATTTGTGGGAAAAAAAGGACGCCAATTTTGTTTGGGAGCCATGTCACACGACTGCGCAATTGTCAGTTAAAGCGACGCAGTGCCGAATCGCAAAAAGGGGCTTGGTCCTTTGGCTGCAAATTGGTCCGGGGCTTAAGTGGTTAATCATCAGCCAGTGCCTTAGCCGATATCTTCAGGTACTACAAGAACAAGAATCTTTAAAGCAACTATTACCAGTTTTGACCTTAAAGGCAAACCTGATCTGGCGTAAAATTGCCACACTGCTAAAATACATGTACCTTGTGATGCTTGCCAGTATGTCTGCTAGTTTTCATATTAATCCCTGTTGTCCCTATTGAGTCCCATACTCTACATGGGACCTCAACTCCTCTTAAGCCCTGCCCCCACAATACAAAACAACCCATTGTTCAATTGTAAAATTCTAGAGCTTCACTAGAAGCTTGCATTTGACATTTGGTTGATGGGAGATGGGTGTTAGCACCAGAAGAGGGTATGACTTATATTCTTGACTTTGGTTAAAAACAATGCCCCATGTACAGTATAGGCCTAGAACCCGAGAGGGCCCCACAGTGAATAAGAGATCTATTACAAGACTAACAATGGAACTTGCAAGGGCCACAAGATACCAAAACATTAAATTATTTTAAGTCTGGTAATGTTTACTTTAATATGTCCTGCTTGGCACTAATCCTACCAGCCTATACAAACCACTCTCCAACAGCAATGAATAGTTTATATGTTGTGTATGGCTGAAATAGGGAGGTTTGTTACTTGTCAGAGAAGCCGACAATCATTTGCAAGTTTCATGCATATACAAATATACATTACAGCTCTATTTTTCATTACTGTTGTTGCTCTGTTATCAGCTAAATTCTGCTTTGCGGAGAACTGGCAATCTCCAGCAATTTTGTCTGCAGCCCCAGCAGGGTGGACACTACTGAAAGAATATTGTAAAGAGCCCCTCTAATATATTATTGTTTTGGGATATTACTCCATTAAATATATTGTTGCTCTGAAGTTAGACGTAAGAGAGATGTTTCTATAGAGAAAATGGAAGTCTTGTTTTAGTTTTGTGTTAACCACAAAACTAGCATGTGGGTCAAAGTGATGTGATAGCCTGTGTATTGTAATACAAGCTGTTATAAAAACTGTCTGAACATTGTTGTGGAAATTTTATTATGTGTGTTTTATTGATTGTCATCTGTCTCCCTGTGTCTGATTTAACCATGGAGAGCTCTAGTAGAGTGCACTTGGGTTGAATCGGGACCAGCGGTAAAACCGTCAGTTTGAAAACTTCTCATGGGCTTGGAGACGTGTTCTCTGTGTGTGGGGGCGTTTGCTGGTTTGGTTTGCAATGCGTTGGGATTCTTACCTTCAAATGTCTATGCACATTAGAGAAGCGAAGTCCGCATAATGAGAGAAACATATATCTCTGTTGTGGCTACTCTATCCCTTTTGGATACATATCTGCTTTAATAAGAGGACATTGATATCTGCCTTGTTAATATACTCGTACCGTATCAATATACTCGTAGCAATTTCCCTGCAGATCTTCTCAAGCCTGAACAAGTAGACTGATCTTACTAGATACTGGTTACTCTAATGCCATGTACACACAACTGGATTATCCGGCGTAATCCGCCCATGTGTGGGCTCCGGCGGACTTTTTGTTCTCAAATGTCCGGCGGACTTAGAAAGAAGTCTTGACTCAAAACTGTCTGCCGGACTCTGCAGTCCGGCGGACAATCCGCCCGTCTGTGTGCTAGTCATTTTGAACGTGACTCCAGGTAGACGGAACTAGCCAAGGAAGTCAATGTCGCCGCCTCCATCGGTGAGATTGACACTTGGTATGGATTTAAAGGGGAACCCCTACGCCGAAAAAACGGTGTGGGGGTCCCCCCAAAGTCCATAGCAGACCCTTATCTGAGCACGCAGCCCAGCCGGTCAGGAAAGGGGGTGGGGAATAGTGAGCGCCCCCCCTCCTGAGCCGCACCAGGCCGCGTGCCCTCAACATGGGGGGGTGCTTTGGGGAAAGGGGGCCTTGCGGCCCCCCACCCCAAAGCACCTTATTCCTTATTCCCATGTTGATGAGGACAAGGGCCTCTTCCCGACAACCCTGGCCGTTAGTTGTTGGGGTCTGCGGGCAGGGGGCTTATCAGAATCTGGGAGCCCCCTTTAATAAGGGGGCCCCCAGATTCCGGCCCCCTTCCTTATGTGAATGAGTATGGTGTACGATGTACCCCTACCCATTCACCTGAGGAAAAAAGTGTACATAAAAAAAACACAACACAGGTTTTTAAAGTTCTTTATTAGACAGCTCTGGGGGTCTTCTTCCATCTTCGGGGGTCTTCTCGCCGGACTCCTCCGCTATCTTCTGCTCTTTTACTAGTCTTCTACCGACTTCGGAAGTCTTCTTCCGACTTCGGGGGTCTTATCCCACTCTTCGGTTCTTCTTGCCGGGCCTCCACTTTCTTCTTCCAGCTCTTTTACTAGCATTGGCCCCGGTCTTGTCACTGTCGCAGCTGCTGCCGCCTTCTGCTGCTTCTTCTTCCTGCTTCTTCTTCTTCCTTCTTCTTCCGATGTTGACACAACGCTCTCTCTGGCCATAATGGCAGGGACGCATCGAGCGGCGACTTATATAGAGATAAGGGTGGTCACCGGGTGATGTCACATGGTGACCCCGCCCCTTATGATGTCACAGTCCCAGAGGATGCTGGGCATAGGGGTTTCCCTTTAAATCCATACCAGCTGACGGGGCTCGCAAGGTGTTAATCTCGCTGATGGAGGCGGTAACATTGACTTCCTTCGCTAGTTCCATCCACCTGGAGTCACATTCAAAATGAACGGACTTTACTCCGTTGCGGGCAAGTCCGTTCATTTCAAAAGTCCAGTGGACTCCCGCCATAGTCCGGCGGATTGTCCGCCAGACCTAGTCCGCCAGAAAAGTCCGGTCGTGTGTGGGCAGGCCCGCTCGTTCGGAAAGCCCGGCGGACCTCCGCTGCAAAGTCCGGCGGGTTGTCCGCTGGATAGTCTGATCGTGTGTACGCGGCATAAACAGTATTGAGTGGGCTCCATGTTGCTCAAGATGGTGGATGTGCATGCATGTGGCTGGGCAGAGGGCAGTGTACATGCCTCAAGTGGAAGAGACATGTGCACTTCTCTCTCCCACTCCTGTGGATGCCCTCCCCTCGAGTGTGGTCATTTCCTGTGTCGTCATTTCCTGTGATGTCATTTTGCATGGAGGAAGAGATTGGCTGTTGCGGCCATGACTTCCTGTTTGTCATTTCTTTTTATTGTCCATGAATAAAAACCAAGTGGCTGTGCTCGGGAGAGGCAGTCGAGCAATGGAGCTAAGAACATGAGGACGGTGACTATGTCTGTTTACTTGGGGAAATGCGGGAGACACGGGTTTATTGAGATGCATTATACCAAAAGGCTGAAAGGGAGCTTAGTAGCGCAGGAGACAAGGTTTGCGCATAGCGCAGAGCAAAAACTCCACGTCAACATTGACAGGTGGAAAATGCTATGAATAACTGCATGTACATGGGGGAGGTGTTTAGCATGGCTTGAATTGGTAATGACCCATGGGTGGGCTATATCTTGAATGTATACTATAAACATGCGGTACCCAGACCAATAAATTGAACAGTGTATAGATCTGTATTGGGTCATTATTATATATATATATATATATATATATATATATATATATATATATATATATATATACTGTACATTGTTCCCTGTGCAGAATCTAGGTGTGGCAGAATAGAGGAATGCCAGCAAATAAGGTAAGGTAATGCAGACAGTAATAAGGTAATAGTTAGGAATAGAGGTATAGGATGACAGGGAATCCTATCAACTAATATACTATCTTCTTAATCTGGTTAAAGTGAGTGTGGACAAACAGTAGCACATGCCACACAATCTGCCTCTGCGGATCCTCAAAAATTAGGATGAACTGGTGGTCAGGTTGGAGGAACAAAATCAAGGGGTACAAAGAAGATGATGACATGGCAGAGGATAAGGGTAAAGGGGAGTTGTACATCTCCCTACATTTAATTTTAGCGCTAGTTACCGGTGCCATCTACCATATCCATTTTGGCTTCTTTGCTCTACCACAGGTCTGTCTGGTGCACTGCACACCACTATCTCCAGCCGACTCATTGTAACCACCAAAACATACAGCTCCTCTGCTACCTTGCTACTGTATACTCCTGCGACAAAGCCCCAACATCAATGCCAACTTCCCCACCTAATTATATTATCTTCACTCTTAAAGAGGAACTGCAGTCTGCTCACATAATTTGTAATAAAAACATCTTTGCCATTCTGAAGCTTTCCTCCAACCACTTTGCATATTATTTTATATATACTGTGATTTTGTACTTGCCAAATATGCTGCAGAAATCTCCGTCCACTGAGGCTGGCTGCAACCATTTTAACTGTGGGCAGCTGAAGCTGCTGCCTGTTCACTTCCTGGATATAAACAGACACACGCCTCCAGCTCTGCAGCCCTGCAGCTCTCATTGACCCTCTTATAACTCATTCCCCCTCCCTTCCTGGCAAACTCTCACGAGAGTGAGAGAGAGAGCTGTGCATGATGTCATAAGCCTAGACCAGTGATGGCAAACCTTGGCACTCCAGATGTTTTGGAACTACATTTCCCATTATGCTCCTGCACTCTTCATTGCAGTTGAGTATCATGGGAAATGTAGTTCCAAAACATCTGGAGTGCCAAGGTTCGCCATCAATGGCCTAGACTTTTTACCAGACAAGAAACAGGAAGTGGGATGTATGAGGTATTTACTTGCAGAAAAAAAGAATGATTTACTACCCAAAGTTAAGACATCAAGGGCAGAAGATTTAATAGATGGAAAGTTGAAAAAATTACTGAAGATCTGCTTTAATTCTTTTATAGGTATTTAAGGAAAGGATGCAGACTTTTGGAAACACAAAGGGAGCCTTGCCAACACGCTGCTTCACAAAAAATGCAAAAAAATACAAATAATATAAACTGTGGCTTTGTGTAATAGCTCGTACACATGACCGAACTTTCCGGCAGAAAAGGTCCAACGGAATCACTCCGTCGGATAATATGATCATGTGTGGGCTTCATCTGACTTTTTTTTCTTCAAAAATTCAGACGGATCTAGAAATAGAACATGTTTCAAATCTGTCCGACGGAATCAATTTCTATTGGCAAAACTGTTCATCTATATGCTGGTCCGATGGACCAAATATGACGCTACTGGCTATTGAACTTCCTTTTCTAGTCCCGTTGTACGTCATCGGGTTCAAAACGAATGGATTTTGGTCCGTTCATGTGTGGGAAGTCCATTCGTTCGGAAAGTCCGTCGTAACTCCGTCAAAAGTCCATCGGAACTCCATTGGGAAGACCATCAACCTTTTCTACTGGAAAGTCCGGTCGTGTGTATGCGGCATAACAGTTAAAAGGCTTCTCATCTTGACCTTACAAATCTTTTCATTTCTCCTATAAACTGCAACCTACTATTTTTTTTAAATAATACCATGCAGAGACTGTCTTCATTAGTAACACAGCCATGTTCCAGACACTGACATGCAAGAGGCACTAATATGTTAGAAAGCATGTTCATTTTATAGAATAAACGTGAAACCCAAAATGATGAAATTATCCACTAAGATGTAATTGCATCTTGCAGGATGCACAATGCAGTGTTTCACTGGGGTGGAAAGGCAGAGCTGACAATACACAGCACACATGGCCGGTAGACCAGTTTTTCTGTTGGAACTAGTCTGGCATAATAATTTGGCATTCTGTAGACCTTGCTGAATCAGCTATATGGGATTGACTGAGCCCAGCTCTTTACACTAAGACGTAAATCCATAGCAAACATATTTTTACACAATTCTATTACTTTACAATCCTGAGTAGGCATTGAGGATTAGATTGGTGGAATATCATGTTTCATCCAAGGTCATGTTAAACTCTTGCAGGCATTCACTGTAAGCTATTGTTTCAGCTTTAGAGCCTCTTCTAAGTCTAGTTTCTTCCATCTACCTTCCAAATCTACCTAAAATTGCAAACACTTCATTAGACAGAGCCTTTAAAATCCTGGATTAACATCTTCCCTACCATACCAGTATATGACAGATTTCCAGACGCGCTACACGCACAAGCAAATCCAGACCATATAAACCTGATCCTTTGCCATTCCTCTTTGCCTTTTTCCTTGTGTTTTGCTGCAGAAATCAGCTCAGCTTCCTGTGCACCTACATATTCAATGCTCTACATTAGCAATGCTCCTCTGGAGAGACTGTCAGAGAAGACAAATTGCAGGTCATAGAGTTGTAAATGGTTACCAGTGTCCATGCGGGTAAGAACTCAGACCAGTAATTATTTTTCTCCATAGTCGTGTGACTAATGTTCACACTGTTGATCAGAATCACATCTGTACAAATGGCATGATGCTTAAAAAGAATTTTAAAAAAGTCCAACACTAGTAATTATAAAGTGTAACTTATAGGTGCCAGAAAAGTAGAGAACTGTACAGTGTTGGAAATACATAGGGCTAGACATAGTAGAAAGGAAAGAAAATTGCATGGAGGGCCTTATGATTTAAAGGGTCCACAGAAACATGACAGGAATAATATCAAATGTTGTTAATGGCAAGAGAAGCATTTATTCCTTAAAAGACCAGTTCACCCAAAACTAATGAAAGGCAGAAGCAGAACATTCCATAGCTCAACTCATAACAAGTCTGCCAGCCTTGTCAGACTGGTTGGTGAGTTGAGCTATGGAATGTTCTGTTTCTGTCTTTCATGTGTTTGCCCTTCCATGTGCTCCTTGCTGTGAAGGCCAGTTATAGGTGGGGGCAGGGGCCATTTGTTTGTCACCCAAAACTGATATATTAATGTATGCTAGATACTGGAGAGTTGTACTACCTAACAGCCTATTTTATAAATCAGCGAGGTCTCTGCACTTTGATTCTTGAGCCTGGGAACATGTTGTGGTCATTTTATGGGGCTTTTACTCTCACTGCTGGAGCTCTTATTTTTTTTATATTATGAAGAATGTAACAGAGGGAGCAGGAACAGGGCAGGAATGACTACTCTCCTAGGTAAAGAGGAAACGAGTTATGAACAATGGCAAGAGGATCCTGCTGTTAAAGTATCCAAGATATAGGAAGCCAGGGCCTGATACAGACCACCAGGCTTCACCTATAACTTAAACAGCACTTACAGGGACTGATCTTTCAAAATTCAGTAAAATTTAAGGCCAAAATACATTTAATTGGACAAGGATTATCATCAGATTATCAGAGTAGCCGAGTGCCTGTCACCAGCCCCATCAGAGTATCCAAGTACCTGTCACCAGCTCATCAGAGTACTCGAGTACCTGTCACCAGCCCATCAGAGTACCCTAGTACCTGTCACCAGCCCACCAAAGTACCCAAGTACCTGTCACCAGCCCACCAGAGTACCCAAATACCTGTCATCAGCCCACCAGAGTACCGGAGTACCTATCACCAGCCTATCAGAGTACCCAAGTACCTATCTCCAGCTCATCAGAGTACCCCGAGTACCTGTCACCAGCCCATCAAAGTACCCGAATACCTATGTTCAGCTCATCAGAGTACACTGAGTACCTATCACCAGCCTGTCAGAGTACCCAAGTACCTGTCACCAGTTGGGGTGTTATCGTTTAAAAATGGGGTAATTTTATTATCCTGGTGCTCCAGGATCTTCAAAAGTGTGATAAGTAGTCAGGAAACTAATTGTGTAATTTATGCTCCTAGAACGCCTAATGATGCTCCCTGCATGCTGGACCTCTCTATGTGGCCAGGCTGTTTAAAAGTCTCAAACATGTGGTATTGCCATACTCAGGAGGAGTAGCAGAATATTTTTTGGGGTGTAATTTTTGCTATGTACATCTAATAAATTGACAACTTTATGTAAAAAAAAAAGTTTTCTTTTTATTTCCACGTTTTCCAAAAGAAAAACGTTTGGAACAAAATTAACAATTCAAAAGACTCATAATGCCTCATAGATTATAAATTGAGGTGTTTGCTTTCCAAAATAGGGTCATTTTGTGGGTAATTCCCCTGTCCTGGTGCTCAAGGGGTCATTTGGGGGGTATTTGTACTTTGCTGACATTTCAGGGCCTCAAGAAATGAGGCCATCAGTACACAAAGTGTGATCAATTTTCAATGATTGGCACCATAGCTTGTAGACTCTATAACTTTCACACAAGTCATATACACTTATTTGGGTTATTTTTACCAAAGATATATAGCAGTGTAAATTTTGGCACAAATTTATGAACCAAAAATTACTTATTTGCAAAAAATTCTCATAGAAACTAAAAAAAAAGTGTTTTATTTTCAAAACGTTCGCTCTTTTTTTACTTATGTCACAAAAATAAAAAACCCAGTGGTGATTAAATACCACCAAAAGAAAGCTCTATTTGTGTGAAATAAAATGATAAAACTGTTGTTTGGGTACGGTTTTGCATGACTGAATAATTGGCAATCAAAGTGCGAGCTGAAAATTGGCCTGAGCAGGAAGGGTGTATAAGTGCCCAGTATTGAAGTGGTTAAAGTCTTATGCCTTGTACACACGGTCGGAAATTCAGACGGAAAAAATTTGAGAGCAGGATCTCAAATTTTCCCACAAAAAAATCAGAACTGACTTTTTCCGATCGTTTGTAGAGAATTCAGATAGGGCACAGTGCCACGCATGCTCAGATCAAATTATGAGACCAAAGCTATTGGCTACTAGCCTCAACGTAGTCCCGTCGCAACGAATGAACGTCATCACGTTCCGAACGATCGGATTTTCCGACAAATTTGTCGGACCGTGTGTATGCAACACCAGTTTAGGACAAAATCCGTTTGAAAAAATCTGACGGATTTTGTGGTCGGAATGTCCGACCGTGTGTACAAGGCATTAGAAGGCCTCTATACAAAACAGTTTTGCTTTAATCTGATAGTGTTGCCATGTTGCTATGGTGCCTTGAAAAAGTATTCATACCCCTTGAAATTTTCCACATTTTGTGATGTCACAATCCAAAACATAAATGTATTTTATTGGAATTTTATGTGATAGACCAACACAAAGTGGCACATAACTGTGAAGTGAAAGGAAAATGATAAATGATAAATGGTTTTCAAATTTGTTTACAAATAAATACCTGAAAAGTGTGGGGTGCATTTGTATTCAGCCCCCTCTGAGTCAATACTTTGTAGAACCATCTTTCACTGCAATTACAGCTGCAAGTCTTTTTGTCTCTATCAGCATTGCAAATCTAGAGAGGGACATTTCTGTAGATTCTTCTTTGCAAAATAGCTCAAGCTTTGTCAGATTGGATGGAGAGCGTCTGTGAATAGCAATTTTCAAGTATTGCCACAGATTTTCAATTGGATTTAGGTCTGGACTTTGACTGGGCCATTCTAACACATGAATATGCTATGATCCAAACCATTCCATTGCTCTGGCTGTATGTTTAGGGTTGTTGTCCTGCTGGAAGGTGAACCTCCGCCCCAGTCTCAAGGCCTTTCAGACTCTAACAGGTTTTCTTCTAAGATTGCCCTGTATTTGGCTCCATCCATTTTTCCCATTAACTCTGACCAGATTACTTGTCCCTTCTGAAGAAAAGAATCCCCACAAACTGATGCTGCCACCACCATGTTTAATGGTGGGAATGGTGTGTTCAGGGTGATGCGAAGTGTTATGCCCTGTACACACGACCAGTTTTCTCATCGGAATAAACTCCGAAGGTTTTTCAGACGGAGTTCCGATGGAGTTCCACTGAAACTGTCTTGTGTACACACGATCACACCAAAGTCCGATCGTCAAGAACGCGGCGATGTACAACACGTACGAGGGGACTAGAAAAAGGAAGTTCAATAGCTGGTAGCCAATAGCCTCCGCCTCGTACTTGCTTCAGAGCATGCGTCGTTTTTGGTTCCGTCGGAACAGCATACAGACGAGCGTCGGAAATATTTAAAACATGTTCTATTTCTAGGTCCATCAGAATTTTCATTAAAAAAGTCAGATGAGGCATACACACGATTGAAATATACAATGAAAAGCTTCCAACGTACTTTTTCTGTTGGACCTTCCACTCATGTGTACGCGGCATTTGTTTTCCACCACACATTGCATTCTGCTTTTAGGCCAAATAGTTCCATTTTGGTCTCAGCTAACCAGAACACCTTCTTCCACATGTTTTCTGTATCTCCCACATGGCTTATCACAAACTGCAAACAGGACTTATTATGGCACTCTTTCAACAATGGCTTTCTTCTTGCCACTCTTCCCTAAAGGCCAGATTTGTAGAATGCTTGACTAATAGTTGTCCTGTGGACAGATTCTCCCACTTGAGCTGTGGATCTCTGCAGCTCCCCTGAAGTTACCATGGGCCTCCTGGCTGCTTCTCTGATTATTGCTCTCCTTGCCCGGGCCATGTCTTGGTAGGTTTGGAGTTGTGCCATACTCTTTCCATTTTCGATGATGGATCACAGTGCTATGTGCAATGTTTAAAGCTTGGAATCTTATTTATAACCCAACCCTGCTTTAAACTTGTCAACAAATGTACCAAATGACCTGTCTGGTGTGTTCATTGGCCTTCATGATGCTGTTTGTTCACTAAGGTTCCCTAAGAAACCTCTGAGGGCTTCACAGAACAGCTGTATTTATACTGAGATTAAATTACACACAGGTGATAATTGGTTCCACTAGATTTTAGTTAGGGGTATCTGAGTGAAGGAGGCTGAATACAAAAACACACTTTTCAGATATTTATTTGTAAAAAAAAAAAAAAAAACAGTTTATCATTTTCCTTCCACTTCAGAAGTATGTGACACTTTGTGTTAGTTTATCACATAAAATCCCAATAAAATAAGTTTTTGGTTGTAATATGACAAAATGTGGAAAATTTCAAGGGGTGTGAACACTTTTTTTCAAGGCACTGTAAATAGACTACCATATTTGTAAAGATTGGTATAAAAGTATGATGTTGACTGATAGCCTGGCCCAACCTCCAGATAGCCATGCTCTAAGCCATGTTCTTGGCAAGATGGCAGCACTCACAGATGAAATACTGGGGCATCAGGATACATGGAGAGTTGCCTGAATTCTGTCAGTGGTTTTCATTAACACGGGACTGTCAAGATTCTGTTTTAGACCATGTTATCACTTTGTGAATTATTTCTGTAAAAGATTGTATATTTTTGTCACCGCCTTTGTAAAAAATAGAGGAGGAATAGATTCAAAGGTATGTACAGTCTATTGCATTAGAGTGTGCACATGTGTGTGTCTACATATCTATGACCCCGGCACGTTGATCACCCAATGTAAGGTGAAAGAGAAGAGCGTAAACATTTCTCTTATGGCAGAGCCGGTAGAGGGAGATCTTTCCCATCTTCCTGTTGGCACACAGAGTGATAATACTAATGTGCATTAGGGTGTGCCCAGGCATATTCCGCACACCCTATGCGCATGCCTATGAATGGATTGCTATTAACCGATTCAGCCCCGGAATATTTTACCCCCTTCCTGACCAGAGCATTTTTTGCGATTCGGCACTGCGTCACTTTAACTGACAATTGCGCGGTCGTGTGACGTGGCTTCCAAACAAAATTGGTGTCCTTTTTTTTCCCCACAAATAGAGCTTTCTTTTAGTTGTATTTGATCAAACATTTAAAAAACATTTAAATACATACGTATTCTTCTACATATTTTTGTTAAAAAAAAAAATCGCAATAAGCGTTTATTGATTGGGTTGTGTAAAAGTTATAGCGTTTACAAAATAGGGGATAGTTTTATGGTATTTTTATTAATAATTTTTTTTACTAGTAATGGCGGCGATCAGCGTTTTTTTTTTTTTTTTATCATGACTGTGACATTATGGCGGACTCATCGGACATTTTTGACACATTTTTGGGACCATTGTCATTTATTACAGCAATCAGTGCTATACAAATGCACTGATTCCTGTGTAAATGACACTGGCAGTGAAGGGGTTAACCACTAGGGGGCAGTGTAAGGGTTACGTTTGTCCTGGGGAGTGTTTCAAACTGTTGGGGGGGGGGCGTGGCTATGTGTGACACGTCACTGATCTCTGCTCCAGATCACAGGGAGCAGAGATCAGTGACACTGTCATTAGGCAGAACGGGGAGATGCTTGTTTACATTAGGCAATTGTGGGTATCCCCGTGGCGATCAAGTCAGCGGGACCCGTGACCCGACTCACGGAGGTCCCAGCCAGGCGCACACAATGGTATGGTGGCAAATTTAAAGGGACGTACAGGTATGCCCATTTGCCCAGCCGTGCCATTCTGCCGGTCGGTAACAGGTTAAAGTATATGTACTCTAAATCACTAAAATCTCATAAAAGTTTTAATATGTTAAAACGAGCCTGAACTCAAAAAGTGAAGAATTATTATGTGACATGGAAAATTTAGAAATGTGAATTCTACATAAGCAGTACCTTGAAAAATTTACATTTTGTCTTGGCTTCCTCCTGAAAAATAGCAGTGTATTTCCTGAAATGTGAGTGTGCCTAGGCACTCCAGTTCCTGCAGCAACATAGCTGTATACTGTATCTACAGTGTGAGATCTAAGGCACTGCTGGAGGAAGCAAAGCCCTGCCTCTATCAAGATGGCTGCCTGCACAAAGAGACACAGTGCACAACAAGTAAGTTAGTAATGAGGAAAAGCTCAGCTACAAGGAGACTACAGACAATGCTGGCAACTAGTCATTTACTCTCCACTTGCCTTTTTTGGGCACAGCTTCCAGAGATCAGTTCCTCCTTAAAGTGGTTGTAAACCCTCCCCCACAACTTTGTCCCATGTAAATCAGCATAAATAACCCTAATAAACACTGCTTGTAGATCTCTCCTTATGTGCTTAGTATTGTTGTAATCCTTGTTGTTCTGTAGAATGAAGTCACTCCAGATCTCCCCTGATTTATGGCACACTCTCTATGTCTTATCTATCTGTTATCAGGACTTCCTACTGCACAGCACTGAACTCTGCTAATCACTCAGAGCTTCCTCCTACACACCATGTGACCTCACATACAGTCTAAACTTGTTTCCCTTTGTCAGACTTATCAGCTTCAGTTGATAAGACTGCAGTAATGGCCATTAGACATGGACACAAGTAAATACTATGAAATAAACAAGTACGCTATGAACAGGGAAGCAGGGTTGCCATAAAAACATGGGATTGAGAAGGAGGCTTGGTTAACAGTACAGGAAGTGCTCAATGTAAGGGCGGAAATACACTCCACTGTGGACTCAGAAAACAATACTTAAGATGGTGCTGCCTAACCCCTGGAAACAAGTTTTTTAAAGTTTCTTTAACCACTTGCCAACCGCCGCACGACGATGTACGTCGACAGAATGGCACGGGCAGGCATATGGGCGTACATGTACGTCCCTGCCTTCCCGCGGGTGGGGGGCCCGATCGCCCCCCCCCCCCCCCCCCGGTGCCAGCGGCGGTCGGATTCCGTGCAGGAGCGATCCGGGATGAGGGGGCGGCCATTCATTCATGGCCACCCCCTCGCGATTGCTCCTGACGAATGAAATCCCTCCTCTACATCACTTCCTCTCCTGTAATGTAAACACAGGCAGAGGAAGTGATGTAATCTCTCCTCCGTGTCGGTCTTTTTCGTTCCGGCACCGAGGAGAGAGGATCGGTGGGTTACACCTAACACTACACTAACAGTAGAACACGCCAAGCACACTTTCACCCCCCCTTCACCCCCCGATCACCCCCCCAATCACCCCTGCACCCCCAGTCACAGTGACACCAATTGCATTTTTTTTTTTATTATTATTGCATTGGTGTCATTTGTGACTGCAATAACTGTTAGGGCAGTTAGGGTTAGCCCCCTTTAGCTCTAGGGTACCCCCCTAACCCCCCCAATAAAGGTTTAACCCCGTGATCACCCCCTGTCGCCAGTGTCACTAAGGCTGGGTTCACATTGCAGCGGTTTATGAGAACGGATGTGATTCGCACCGCACTGCAGTGCAAATCACATCCGATCTCTGTGCGATGCGAGTTCAGCCATACAGATAGTATGGCTGAATTCGCGCCGCACCCGCCGCAAACTCGCACGGGACCCTTTTTTTGGTCCGCAGCAGAATCGGATCGCATCACACCATGCGATCCAATTCCTGTCCGAGTTTGCAGATCGCACTGCGATATGCGAACTGATCTGGGGGTGTCATTAACATTTCACTGACACTCCCAGCAGTTCGCATAGGGCAGTGTAAACTGCCGCCGGGAGGCATGCGATGCGGGAACCCGCCGCGGATTCGTGGCGTTCCCACATCGCTCCAGTGTGAACCCAGCCTAATAAGCGATCGTTTTTCTGATCGCTGTATTAGTGTCACAGGTGACGCTAGTTAGGCAGGTAGGTATTTAGGTTCGCCGCAGCTTTTTATAGCGCCAGGGACCCCCATATACTACCGCATAAAGCCCCCTTATTGCCCCCTAGTTAACCCTTTCACCAGTGCTCACCATATAAATGTTACAGGTGACGCTGGTTGGTTAGCTTTTTTTATAGTTTCAGGGCACCCGCCATTTATTACCTAATAAAGGTTTAACCCCCTGATCACCCGGCGGGTGATATAAGTTTGAGGGTCAGATAAGGTCTGCATCGCCCCAGGCAGCATCAGGTTAGTGCCAGTCTGACAGACTTTAGAAAAGGAACATGTTTCAAATTTTTCCGACAGAACTCTGCCGGACCCAGAAATCCGCTCGTGTGTGTGCTAGTCTGACGGACTAAAACCGACGCTAGGGCAGCTATTGGCTACTGGCTATGAACTTCCTTATTCTAGTCCAGTCGTACGTCATCACGTTCGAATCCGTCGGACTTTGGTGTGATTGTGTGTGGCCAAGTCCGTTCATTCGGAAAGTCCGTCAGAACTCTGTCAGAACTCCGTCAGAACTCCGTCGAAAGTCTGCCTGGACTTAAGTCCTGTCGTGTGTACGCGGCATAATAGGTAGTGAGGAGTGAAATCAAAAATGTACGCCCTTAGAAAGCCTGAAGGCGGTGCTTGGTTTTCGGAGCCCCGTACGCGGCTAGGCTCCCAAAAAGTCCCACACATGTTGTATCCCCGTACTCAGGAGAAGCAGCAGAATTTATTTTGGGGTGTAATTTCACATATGCCCATAGCATGTGTGAGCAATATATCATTTAGTGACAACTTTGTGAAAAATAAATAAAGTTTGTAATTTTCCTGCAACTTGTGGCAAAATATAAAATATTCCATGGACTCAACATGCCTCTCAGCAAATAGCTTGGGGTGTCTACTTTCTAAAATGGGGTCATTTGTGGGGGTTTTGTGCCATCTTGGCATTTTATGGCCTTCAAAACTGTGATAGGTAGTGAGGAGTGAAATTACAAATGTATGCCCTTAGAAATCCTGAAGGCGGTGCTTGGCTTTCGGGGCCCCGTACGCGGCTAGGCTTCCAAAAAGTCGACCACATGTGGTATCCCCGTACTCAGGAGAAGCAGCAGAATGTATTTTGGGGTACAATTCCACATATAACCATGGCATGTGTGAGCAATATATCATTTAGTGACAACTTTGTGTCATTATTCAATTGCTTGAGGCAAAAAAATAAAATATTCAATGGGCTCAACATGCCTCTTATCAATTTCCTTAGGGTGTCTACTTTCCAAAATGGGGTCATTTGGGGGGGGGTTTGTACTGCCCTGCCATTTTAGCCCCTCAAGAAATGAGATAGGCAGTCATAAACTAAAAGCTGCGTAAATTCCAGAAAACGTACCTTAGTTTGTAGATGTGACAAATTTTGCGCAAACCAATAAATATACAGTTATTGACTTTTTTTTTACCAAAGACATGTTGCTGAATACATTTTGGCCTAAATGTATGACTAAAATTGAGTTTATTGGATTTTTATAATAACAAAAAGTAGAAAATATAATTTTTTTCAAAATTTGCGGTCTTTTTACGATTATATTGCAAAAAATAAAAATCGCAGAGTCAGTCAAATACCTTTAAAAGAAAGCTCTATTTGTGGGAAAAAAAGGACGCAAATTTTGTTTGGGTACAACATTGCATGACCGCGCAATTACCAGTTAAAGCAGCGCAGTGCCAAATTGTAAAAAGACCTCTGGTCATTGACCAGCAAAATGGTCCGGTCTGAAAGTGGTTAAACAGTAAGTAATATGCAATTAGGGCTGGATTACAGTGGCTGTAGTCTGATAATGACTTATTATAATGGACTAAATAAAAGGAAGCATCAGAGTGGGAGAGTTTACTTCCTCTTTAATGTAACATTGAAAGCTATTTTTCATATTTTGACATGCAGCCTTAATTAAAATAATACCAAGTGATCCTGCCATGAAGGTTCTTGTTTAGGCACTTCCTGTTATAGGGCAGCAGTGCTCTATCCCTGTCTACGAATTGTGCTTTGCATAGTCGCCCTGCTCAAGCTGCACACAGTGGCCATTTTCTTTTATATAATTGTAGCAGCCACTACCTTAGATAGGTTGCTAGAGGTAGTTTTTTTATTGTTGTAGCCAGTGCCGGTAAATTTAGGCAGTTTGTTTTTGTTTGTTTTTGATCTGGGGGCTGGGAGTGGTTTGAGAGTATCACCAGGTGACTGACATGTAGCTTCATCTCTCTGGCGCCTCCCTCTGGTTTCCAGAAGGTTGTGGAAAAGAGGTGTTGAGAGAGGATTGGAGTGGCATGGGGTGTATCTGGGAGCCCTGACCAATCCCTAACTAGGATTGGCAGGGGGCATGCCTCCTATATATACCAGGGGTCAGCCCGCTGGGGGAGTTGTCGGGTGGAAGAACTGAGCGATGGGGTGTTAGACTGTGAGGGCCTTTGAGGGAGCCCCCTTTCTGGGGAGGGGGGAGACCTTGAGCCAGGGCTGGGAGACCTGGAAGGAACCCCTCAATACAACCCAAACGAGGGGTTCAGGAGAGGACAGTGGGGAACATTGCCGGGAAAATCATCAGGAGGGATTCATCTGTGGTTTGGTGAGTGACAGGCACAGTCAGAAGATCTGGGTGAGACATGCCAGGAGTGGATGTAGAGCGAGAAGGAGAGACGGTGATGTTGCTGGCTGCAGCCAGGAGGGTTAGCAGAGTCTGCACAGGACTGACTGGGACCAGAAGTCCACCTAAAACACAGCTAGCACAAAAAATACCCTTTTCAATTGCTATTGGTTGCTACACCAGAGGGGCCTGCAGACCCCTGCCAGCGAATGGTGAATCCTTAACTGTTAGGCCTTATTCAGAGTGGGGCCTAACCATGTGCTTGCTGTGCCAGGAATCAAGCATTGTGCAGTAGAGGAAGCTGGAGGAGTGTGGAGCTATAGAGACTGCAAATACAGAGCACAAATATCTTTTCATTCCTTTGAAGTCAATTATCTGGGCATCCCATGTCCCCTTTGCCCCATCCAAGATAAATCCCTCAATAAAAAAAAAAAAAAACAAGCTGATGGACTAATAACAAATAAAATTATGAAAATGATCAGCGCTGTTGATAAAGCTAAATATTAAAGAGGTATATCAATATATCACTGGGCAAATCTCTATGCAAGTGTTAGGCCCGATCACTGTGTATACTAACCTCACTGTGCAATGTAATCAATGTGCAAATGATACCATCAATAATCTATGCAATTACTGTAAGCAATAAACATGTGCAGCAAGCTTAAAGATAAATGACCATATATGCGTATGAATCACTGTGCAATATTCAGATTATTGATGGTGAGTTTAGTATACACAGTGATCGGTCCTAACACTTGCATAGAGATTTGCCCAGTGATATATTGATATACCCCTTTAATATTTAGCTTTATCAAAAGCGCTGATCATTTTCATTATTTTATTTGTTATTAGTGCATTGTATACACTTTAGATCGAGCAGCAGTTGAGTGATTCATTAAATTTAATTAGATTCACGTTTATAGCGCAAGGGACCACCCAATACCAAGCTGATGGACTGTTCATTGTTCAGTGAGGAGTGACTGGAAGTGAATGCTGGGCTGTGCAGGGTGACAGGTGGAACTACTACACTCAGCGTCAACGGTGGCCCTATTCTGGTAGTTATATCAAAATTGTTAGGTCTACCACCAGGGGCGGACTGACAACTCATGGGGCCCCCGGGCAATAGGTGATTATAGGGCCCGCGGCAATAGGAGAAGATTATGGGGCCCCCGGGCAATAGATTATGGGACCCCAGGCAATAGATTATGGGGCCACACAGTATACACACACACATACAGTATACACACACAGGCACACAATATACACACACAGAATACACATACACACACTGAAAAGGTACTGGAGAGACGGAGCAGCTATAATCTTGGGATTTTAAAAAAAAATGATTTTTACATACTGTCTCTGGTTTTATTGAGGCTGGCGACCCTGATGGGGCCCCTTAGTGGCATGGGGCCCTCGGGCAGTGCCCGAGTGCCCGAATGGTCAGTCCGCCCCTGTCTACCACACATTAGTCCTGTTGGCCCACAGCAGAGGAGGGGGGGCTCAAAAAGCCTTCTCCTGCAAAACGCCTAGGTGTGGGCCAAACAGGAGCGTACCAGGTTCAGGGGACGTTATCTTACATATGGGCAATCCCATTGAATAGTCATGAGGCGATCTAATGGCATTTTCACAAGAGGGGACACCATTTGTGGTGGAGAAGCGTGTCCACAGTGGCCATTTTAACACACATTACACAAGCATGACCCACTGATGTCACCCAGAAATCTGCCCTGAGAAATACCAAGCAGCCATCACTGGAGTGTATGTAGATAGGAAGTGAATGCAGAGAGCCTGCAGGAAATCAGCAGCCCTGAGATGCAACAAAGGATGCATAAAAGAGAGAAAACAATATTTTATTTAAGAAAAATGGCAATTGCTTATTATGCACGGAGCTTTAGCAATCTAATGTTATTCATTTAGGGGTTGCATCTACTTTAAGTAGTCCGGGAGTGGATAAGGATAAGATGAACCAGCACCGCTGATCTGAGCTCGCTGCCCCGCCACAGTTCATGGTTACTGACAGATGATCATTTGTCAGCTTAGTGGGTTTTCACCCTATTGATCCAAATCTTTTTTTGTGATTAATTTTCTGTACGTCCGGCTACTCATATCATTCCAGCCACCCTCTTTCTGCCAACCCACACAAATTATTATTAGAATTTTTTTTTTTTTTAAATCTACATTTCCATTCTGCTTAATGCAATTATATAGAAAGAGGAGGGATAGAAATCAATGGCACACCGACAGGTTTCCAATTTATCTGATTCAGTGCGGCACCTTCCACGTATTCCATCTTGGTGGTGTTTGCTGTCTTGGGTTCAAAGTTCAGCATGGCTTCTGAAAACTGATATCATTATTTTTTCTGCGAGCAGCACAGGGGAGGAAAATGTGCCGCAGTCATTTTTTTTTTTTGTAAAAATAGGTCATGTGCTCTGGCCACATGCAGCTGCTTTCCACTTAAATCTTTAACTCTGAATGTGCAGGACGCCGCTTCAGAGTCATCTTTAGACATAAGTGAGACTGGTCCTGAGACCATGAAATGGGGGCATTCTAATTCTCTAAAGCACACAATTTGGGGTACCTGAAATTTTCCATCTTGTCTGTGAATGGCAATATTTGGAAGGAATATGGCAAGGGATGGCAATAGACATATCTTACAGATTCAAGTTTTCGGTTGGGTACCAGATTCCCAAGAGAGCCAATGTAAAGATAAAAAAGATAATAAAAAAAAAGCTCCAAAAGGGATTTTGTATCCAATTCGTATAATACATTTTCAAATATTGGGTCTACAATAGAGGATTCTTTATTAGGTCATTAAAACTCAATTTAAAGCGTACCATATAGTAGCAGCTATCAGAATTAGTTTGTTTGTGTGAACATTTATAGAAAAGTTTGTTTGAAACATTTGATGACTTGATGAATGTCATTCAAAACTACTTCCAAATTTAATTTGCTTTTTGATTTCGGAACAAACTTACTTTACTATAGGTAAACCACATACAATTATTATTATTATTGTGCAGGATTTATGTAGCGCCAACAGTTTGCTCAGCACTTTAATGTATATTATATATAATAATGTAGCGCCGGCTCCCGAAGAGCACACGTTATGTGTTTTTGGCATTTAATATTCCTGGAGCAGCAGTTTGGTCTCAGTGCTAGTCTGGCTGGATTGCATTGTGTTCTGCTTGGCCATAGGTGGCGCTGTCATCTCTGGCAAGTGCTAAAACGCAGTCCAGATAGGTGCATTGAGTGACAGTTATCTCTCGGAACCAGCCCAGTGGGAGTGTCACTCTTGCTGTGCATTCTGGGAGGGGATACTTAAGGTGCTGACATCACGTACCTTGGGGTTCCGGTCCAGAAGTGCTTTCTGACGGTTTGGTCTTGGTCCTCCTGACCAGCCCCCTGGGTCTCGGGCTGGCTGGTCCGAGGCAAAGTAACTGAAAGAGGGACTCGAGGGTGATCCAGTGCCGTCTCGGTTTGTGGAGAGGCCCAGCAACTGTAGAAGCATCCAGGGGAGGACTCTTTGGGAGAAGGCCTCGTAAAGGTTGGCTTCTCAGCAGGAGCCTGGAGGCTAAGTTGAAGGATCCCAAGTGAATCTAATCTCGTGTGGTATCGCTGGACCGGCTGCAAGATACTGGTACCGTACAAGGGTTCTCTGAGTTGTCTACATCTTTCAGTTATTCAAGTGTTCTACAACAAGTCTGTGGCAGAGACTTTGTTTGATTTAAGCACCCTGTTGGCTACTAGGCCTGGTGAGAGAGGGACTATCCGATAAGGGTGAGGATTTAGCTGTGAATGGCTATTCTCTGAATTTCCTAATGTGAGAGACTCTTTTTTTCTATTTGACTTAGTTCCAAGAGTACCTGAACTTTCCTACCTAAACCCTTTAACCCTACTTTGAGAAACTGTGTTTGTTTACCCTTTTTGCAAATAAAAACCCCTTAAGCGGAACTGGCGTCAGTATCTACCTTGGAAACCCCTAGACATACACAAGGTCAAGAAGGTAACAGTAAGCCCAATCAAATCAGCCGCTCCTTCGGGGTCAGTGCTACATAATATAATAACATAAAGGGGGACAGTACAATTACAAGACTGTGCAATACAGAAGGAATAGGAGGGCCCTGCTCATCGAGTTTACAATCTAAAGGGAGGGGGAGGTGGTAGAAAATGTAATAGCTGCGGGGGGAAGATCTGATGGAGGTGACTTGGGTACAGTTTTTAAGTGGGGGTAGGCTTCCATGAATAAATTTGTTTTTAATGATTGCCTAAATGTGGACAGGGTAGGAGCTGACTGGACATACTGGGGCAGGGAGTTCTAGAGAATGGGAGAAGTTCTGGAAAAGTCTTGGAGGCAAGCATGGGAGGAGGTAACAAGGAAGCTAGAAAGCAAGATGTCTTGGGAGAAGCAGAGAGGACACTTTGGGCGATATCTGCAGATGAAGTTGGTGATGAAGCTGGGGGGAGTGTTGTGGAAGTCTTTGTATGTTGTGGTTAGTATTTAGAATTTTATACATTGGGCTAGTGGAATCCAGTGAAGGGACTGGCAGAGAGTGGCAGCTGTCATTAATAGGTTAGTAAGGTGTATACATCTAGCAGCAGCATTCATAATAGATTGAAGGGGGTAGCCTGTGTAAAGGTAGGCCAGTGAGGAAGGAGTTTCAGTAGTGAAGGCAGGATATAACCAAGGATTGAATAAGTTGTTTTGTAGTGCCATTAGCCAGGACGTGGTCAATTCTAGAAATGTTTCAGAGGTTAAGGTGGCAAGATTTAGCCAGTGATTGGATGTTGGCCTGAAGAAGAAATCAGAGTTTGGCATCCTGGTATGCATGGGGGGGGACCAATAATTGTGCTGTTGATCTCAATGGTAAAGTCATGAGGAAGAGATAAAGGAGGAGGAAATATTGTAAGCTCAAGCTTTAGACAGGTTGAGTTTGAAGAAATGATGTAACATCTTTACTGTTATAAATTTACTGTAAATTTGGATACATGAGGAGATTGAAGGGATGAGCTGGGGAGTGGAGAGATAGCGCTGGGTATCATTGATGTAGAGTTGGTATTGGAAGCTGTAGGAGGTTACCAAATGGTGCAGGGAAGAAGTGTAGAAAGAATAGGAGAGGATACCGCAAGGAAGTCTTGGGGTCCCCAAAGAGAAAGAGGAGTGGATGAGATGGTGTTGTATGTGATGCTGAAAGTGCGCTGAGATAGGCAAGAGGAGAACCAGGAAAGAGTAGAGTCGCAAAGGCCAAGGGAGTGGAGTTTATTGAGGAAGAGTGGATGGTCGACTGTGTAAAAGGTAGCAGAAAGGTCTAACTCCACGTACACACGATTGGAATTCCGGCCAGAAAAAGACAGATGAGAGCTTTTCATCAGAAAATGCGACCGTGTGTATGCTCCATCGGAATTTATCTGTCTGAATTTCCGCAAGCCAAAAATTGATAGCATGTTCTCAATTTTCCTGACGGAAATACTTTCTATCGGAAATTCTGATCGTGTGTATGCAATTCCGACACACCAAAAATCACGCATGCTCAGATTCAACTACGAGACAGAAGCTATTGGCTACTAGCTATTGAACTTGCTTTTTCTAGTCCTGTTGTACGTGTTGTACGTCACCGCGTTATAAACGATCGGAATTTGGTGTGACCGTGTGTAGGCAAGACAGCTTGAGCCGAATTCCGTCGGAATTACGTCTGGAAAACCATCAGCGCTTTTTCCGACGAGAATTCCGATCGTGTGTATGCGGCATTAGAGTATGAGTATGAATTATTGACCATTGGTTTTGGCAGTTAGTAGGCTATTAGTGAGTTTAAGTAGGGCAGTTTCAGTGGAATTTTGTGGGGGAAAGCCAAACTATAGGGGAACGAGAAGGTTGTTGTTAGTGAGGTAGCAACTCATACAGCTGTGGACAAGGCACAATGGTATGAGTTGCTACCTAACTCACAACAACCTTTTACAATGGTAGAAATTCATTCCTTCAAGAAAACTTTTCCATTCTGTTTTCTCTTTACTAAGGTTGAAACTGGATGTTGATTTGACCCCACTAGCGATTAAAAGTGAATGAATGTTCTTAAAATGAAACATTTTGAATACAATTCTACTAATGCAAGGCCAGTATTACATCAAATAACAAGCATTTGGCCACTATATTAGATTGACTGTGTCACCATTCGAGACGCAGCTGGCTAACAAAGCACCAGCCCAAAATGCTGTGAGTGAAGCCGGTGTTTGCATTGTGGATCACGTATTTGGTTCAAAGCAACCTTCCCAGATGTGAGTAAAACATATTCATCTGCACTAAATATATTCTCAGAAAATTTCAGTCTTGAACTACTGCACAATTAGGGGACTTTCCTTGATTCTCCATCTCCCATCCTCTTTCATCTCGCTATTTGTTTTAAGAGTTACCATCACAAGAATGCTGACGTGGTCTGTTCAGTGAATCACGTCTTATATCCTGACTGTTAGAGGATTAATCAGGTATCTGTTAGCCCTAAAAGTCAACAGCAGCCAGCCCCCGTGCTGCTCTTGTTAACACTGGCATAACCTGACTTTTCAAACTGTTACAAACAGAAAATGACAGTACAAATCTACAGGTACATGCTTTCTGCTAATCTGAGTCCATTTAAACACAGTAAAATTTCCTGAGCCCTGATGATGGGGGAATCTGTTTGGTCCCTGAAACATGTTGGCTTTTTCTCTGCTATGACTAAAAACTTTGGACTCTTCAATGTTAGTTTGGCACTCTCATTGCACTGTATATACAGTACGTGGTTTCTCAACTCTGGGTTTTTCCCCCATTTTTAAGGGGTGTCAGTTTTGTGGAGAACTGCCCAATAATAATTTGATTGACCAAGTGAAATTCTGTATCCAGCGCAGGGGTCAAGTCCTGGGGAAAAAAGTGTGGGAACTCCCACCCAAGATCCACTCCCCCACCAAAAAATAAATAAAAAATGATACGCTCATATGCACAAACACTTCAAAAGTGGTATTTTTCATCCAATTTTCATATTGTGTGTATGAAGCTTAACTGTTAGTACATAAAAAAAAAACAATCCTCAATAAACATAAATACAGTAATTCTCTGAATAATTAGCATTCATTCATTGTGCTTCCATGCAAATGTGAACATCATGTTCTGATCTTTATTGGGGAATGTTATTTTGTATATAGAGTGTTTATGTGGTGAGTTTACACTTTTCATTGAACAGAGTTTGGATAACACAGGGTTAAACGGAAAGGTCATAAATGAACTGCACATTATCTGGACAGAATGCTTGGGGAGATAGTGATGTGTTCCTGCTTAGGAGATGTATGTTAGATTTGGGGTCTGCAAACTCTGCAGGGCTCCAACACACACTCACTGCTATTCCAACCCTTCACATATTTCCACATAAACTTCCCTCCTGGAATTCAATTTTGCCAGGTATTGTGCTCAGCTTACCACCCCAAACTGATGTTCCTCCCTCAGCTCACCTCTCTCCCTGCATGTCCTGTGAGCAGAATAGCTGTGCTCCCCCGCTAGGTCCTCTCATCATATGGCATCATAGGGGGGATTCAGCAGGACACACAGAGCAAGTATGCAGGAGACTGGGGGGGGGGGGTGTGAGGAGACAGAAAATAAGGAGGGGCCGGCGGGGAGGAGTGCATCATGAGAGGTCTGACTAAATACAATCTCTTAGCGGCAGGGACCTGATCTACCCGTCAGCTAGCTGTGATTGACAGGTAGATCGAAGCGGAAGCTGTCTTGGGGCCCCATACTGGCAATGCCTGAATGGTCAGTCCACCCCTGGTGTGCGGCACTTACTATTGCGAGCTGTGTCGACGGCTGCTGGTGTAGCACCTGCCACACAGCTTGCATACTTCAAAGTCTTGCAGGACACAGCTGCTAACGGAAACTGAGTTCCTGTTGTGGAAAAAGTACAGGAACTCCATTCCCATGCATTCCCGCAAGACTTGAGCCTTGATCCAGCGTCTTCTGTTTACAGTGCTAGTTGTCAGTAGAGAAGAATTAGAGGTGCCTAACTGGGGGTATAGATACCAAATGATGGGAGGATGTGACTGGATCTCTGAATAATAAAAAAATATTTTTAAAACTTGAAATGAAAGTAAAGAAATGGACTTAGTTTGTCAGATGAATTGTCAGTAACTGGACCTCAATTCCAAATTATGATAGTACAAAAGCAAAATCACACATTTTACAGGTTTGTGGTCCTAGTAAGGTGACAATTTTATATAAAGCAATATGATAAAATGTGTTTTTAGCTATCCATAGGTAAAGTAAAGGCAAGCTTTTGACATCTTTGGAGCCTTATGCCGCGTACACACGGGCGGACTGTATGGCGTACTTAGTTCGTCATACAATCCGACGGACAGTCCGTCGTACTTTCGACTGAACGGACTTGACCACACACGGATGCACAAACAGTCCGTCGAAAGCTTGCGCGATGACGTGTACAGCACGTACGACGGGACTAGAAATAGGAAGTCCAATACACAGCAAAGCACCCTTCCGCCGTGTAAATCCTTTCTGGGCATGCGCCACTCTTAGTCTGTCGAACTAGCATACTGACGAGCGGATTGTCCGCTGAAACCAAAGTACGACGGACAGAATTTCGAAAAATCCGAAATACTTAGTACGCCAGACTGCACGCAGAAAAAGTCAGCTGAAGCCCACACACGTGCGGACTGTCCGCTGAAATGTGTTTCGACGGACTAAGTACGCCATACAGTCCGCCCGTGTGTACGCGGCATTACTTGTACCAAGTAGGCCCGATGATGAAGATTTCACCAGTTTAGTAAAGGGGTGTGGGGATATGTTGGGTAATCCACTAAAGAATGGAGGAAAAACAGCAGTGCCATAGGTGTAGTATTTATAATAATCCATGTTTAAGCATAAGTTAACAACTCACAAAATAACAGAAATAGGCATTTGTAGCAGTAAACCTCGCTGCAAGATGTCCATCTGAGTGGCTTTGATCTATGCAGTCCTATGTACCCGGTCGTACTGGTGGTTTCCAGGGCTCCAAAGTTAACAGAGACCGGCAGTCAAGACGTCACCAAAGGAGAGCAGGAGGCATGGTAGCTGAACCCGTTCAGAGCATGCATGCTCCTTCATTAGGCCTACCGGCTTTTATTGTTCATGGACTTCCTTTAGCTATATACTTGATTGCCTTTGTACCTAATGGTTTTGTTTTTATGTATGAGTAATATAATTTTATTACCATTATATTTTAACTTGAACTTTAACTTGAATTTCTGTCACATATCACGGGTTCATCTTTAAAGTGCTTTTCAACTCTTCTCTAATCCACTAAAGAAGACCTTAAGGTATGACATATTTTTACATAGTTACATTGGTTCTGCTTTGATCAATATAACTATGCATACCTGGGCAATGCTTCTGGAAGCTGGAAATTACTGGAAGCTGAAAACAGACAGAGTTTCTCCAGTGATGTTCACTTGCTTCTGGGTCCAGTGCTGAGTGGCCGGCCTGATGCATTGTGAATAAAGGAGGTCAGCCGTTTAGCAAGGGTGCCATTCAGAGATTAGACAAGGTAAAGTGGGTGGTGATGTCACACTCTCCACCTCATCCAATTAAAGAACACTTGATTCATTCATAATGCAAAGCATTCTCTGAAGAGCGCCCAAAAAGCCAACCTCTTGTGTTCACAATATAGTGGGGCAGCCATTTGGTGTGGGACCAGGAAGTTAGTGAAGATCACTGGAGTAGAGATGCCTACTTCAGTTGTTCCTAGCTTCCAGGGGCATCAGCCAGGTATAGTATATACAGTGGGGAAAATAATTATTTGATCCCCTGCAGATTTTGTAAGTTTGTCCACTAACAAAAAAATGAAGGGTCTATAGTTGTTATCATAAGTGTATTTTAAATGATAGAGACAGAATATCAACCAAAAAAAAAAACACATGATACAAAAGTTATAAATTGAGTTGCAGTACAGTGTGTAAAATAAGTTTTTGATTCCCTACCCACCAACAATAATTCTGGCTCCCACAGACTGGCTACAGTATGTGCTCATGTGGTATACAGATTAGTCCTGTCAATTTAAGAAGGTGCTCCTAATGACAACTCGTTATGTGTATAAAAGAAACTTGTCCACAGAATCTCTTTCTTCCATTCAAACCTCACGATCGTGGGGAAGACCAAAGAGCTGTCAAAGGATGTCAGCGATAAGATTGCAGATCTGCACAAGACTGGAATTGGCTAAAAGACCATCAGCAAGAAACTTGGTGAGAAGGAGACAACTGTTGGAGCGATTATTCACAAATTAAAGAAATACAAAATAACCATTATTCACCCTTGGTCTGGAGCTCCGTGCAGGATTTAGCCTTATGGGACACAGTCACCAAGCAAACATTAATAACACAATACGCTGCCATAGATTGAAATCCTGCAGCGTCCGAAAGGTCCCCCTCCTCAAGAAGGCACATGTACAGGCCGGTCTGAAGTTTGTCAATGAACATCTAAATGATTCAGAGAAGGATTGGGAGAAAGTTCTGTGGTCAGATGACACCAAAATTAAGCTTTTTGGCATTAGCTCAACTTGTCGTGTTTGAAGTCCCTACAGTCAAGCACTGAGTTGGAAACATTATGTTTTGGGGCTGTTTCTCTCTCTCTGCCGCATTGAGGGGCCATGCATGGTAAAATCTTGGATGAGAACCTTCTTCCCTCAGCCAGAACATTGAAGATTGGTCATGGATGGGTCTTCCAGCATGATAATGACCCAAAACATACTGCCAAGGCAACAAAGGAGTAGCTCAAGAAGAAGCACAATAAGGTCCTGGAGTGGCCTTGCCAGACTCCAGACCTTAATCCTATAGAACATTTATGGAGGGAGCTGAAACTTTGAATTCCCAAGTGACAGCCAAGAAACCTTATAGATTTAGAGAAGACCTGTAAAGAAGAGTGGACAAAAACCTGGTAACCAACTACAAAACACATCTTACCTCTGTGCTTGCAAACAAGGGATTCTCCATCAAGTACTAAGTCATGTTTTCCTTCAGGATCAAATACTTATTTTACTCACTGAACTGCAACTCAATTTATATTGTTTGTATCGTGTGTTTTTTTCCGGATTTTTAGTTGATAGTCGGTCTCTATCATTTAAAATACACCTATGATAACAATTATAGACCTTCATTTCTTTTTAAGTGGGCAAATGTACAAAATCTGCGAGGATCAAATAATTATTTTCCCCACTGTACATGCCTGTCCTCCTGAGGCCAAGGTGATCACTACCCATTGTACATCTGTCAGATTCTTCTGCACTCTCACTTGGGTCTGTACCACCTGCCCAACAATTTTCTGGACTTCAGAAAAGGTTTGTTGTAAGGTAGACTGTGACATAGTTACATTGGTCCAAGCTGGACCAAAGTAACTATGTATAATATACCATGCCTGGAAATTCACCTTTACACAAACTGTCAGCAGGCTTTCATGAAACTTTAAATTGATGCTACCACTCCGCTCTGCAATTCCCCTGATCTGGGCAGATCTCATTGCTATATGCATAAAAATTGCATTGGTAAACCAAACCTAGCAGCTGTCATTACTTTTCATAAAAGTGAAGCAATATAACCGCATATGACACTACAATCTAAAAATTGGAAATTAATAAAAAAACACACTCAAACATAATTTTTCATTTAGGGTATAGGGAGTTTTTATCTTGTATCATAAAAAAAATAAAATAAATAATGAATAAGAATGATGGGTTTAAGAACACACAGGTCATGTGTCTTATGCCGCGTACACACGACCGGACTTTTCGAGGGACTAGGTACGACGGTCTTTCCGACGGACTTTCAGTGGTGTTCCGACGGACTTTCCGAATGAACGGACTTGGCCACACACAATCACACCAAAGTCCGCCGGACTCAAACGTGATGATGTACAACTGGACTAGAATAAGGAAGTTCATAGCCAGTAGCCAATAGCTGCCCTAGGGTCTGTTTTTGTCCGTCGGACTAGCATACACACAAACGTATTTCTCGATCCGGCGGAGTTCCAGTAGAAAAATTTAAAACATGTTCTATTTCTAAAGTCTGCCGGATTTTTGGCAAGCAAAGGTCCGATGGAGCCCACACAAGCTCGAATTGTCCGACGGACTCGTTCCGTCGGACCTTTGCTGTCAAAAAGTCCGGTCGTGTGTACACGGCATTAGAGGCAGTGTTGATGAGCTTCCTGTTCACTTCAGAGCCGCTTCTCTGCTCATACAAAAAAGTAGCTGAAGCAGGTTAGATGCACCCGCAGTGAAATTCTCTGAAGCATCTCAAACTGATGTCAAAAGCAGCCTGCATTTGTTCATTAAAGCTAATGCTGACCCTTAACCTGTTTAAAACCTTTGCTTAACCGCTTCCCGCCCGCCCTATAGCCGAATGACGGCCTTAGGGCGGGCGGCTTCCCTAGCCTGGCCGTCCCTGGACGGCCTGGTGTTTACTTCCGCAATGCGCGCCGCCGCGGGCGCGCATCGCGGAAGTTCTGTGTTTGCCGTGTCCCCCGGGGACAGGCAAACACAGATCGCTGTAAACGGCCAATCACAGCGGCCGTTTACAGCGTGATCGGCGTGTCCAATGGGAGATGATCTCATATGTAAACATATGAGATCATCTCTCAGCGCCGCTCTCCCTCCTCACACAGACAGCGTGTGAGAGGGGAGAGAAGAACGGCTGCAGCAGCCGTCAGTGTACAAAAAAAAAAAAAAAAAAGTAAAAAAAAAGTTTAAAAAAAAGTGCCATCCTCCCCCAGAGCCATCCTCCCCCTGTGCCACCCCCCCCCCAGTGCCATGCCCCCCCCAGTGCCATCCTGCCCCAGTGCCATCCTGCCCCAGTGCCATCCACCCCAGTGCCATCCACCCCAGTGCAATCCACCCCACCCCAGTGCCACCTGCCCGCAGTGCTATCTGTCTCCAGTGCCACCTGTTGTCAGTGCCATTTGTCCCCAGTGCCATCTGTCATCAGTGCAACGTATAAGTGGCATCTGTCATCAATGCCACGTGTTATTAGTGCCACATAGTGCCATCTGTCATCAGTGCCACGTATTAGTGCCATCTGTCATCAGTGCCACGTATCAGTGCCATTTGTCATCAGTGCCACCTGTCAGTGTCACGTGCCATCTGTTGTCAGTGTCACGTGTCATCAATGCCACTTATCAGTGCCATCTGTCATCAGTGTCACGCGTCATTGGTGCCACGTATTAGTGCCATCTGTCACCGGTGGCACGTATTAGTGCCACGTATTAGTGCCACATGTCATCAGTGCCACGTATTAGTGCCACGTGTCATCAGTGCCACATATTAGTGCCACGTGTCATCAGTGCCACGTATTAGTGCCACGTGTCATCAGTGCCACGTATTAGTGCCACGTGTCATCAGTGCCACATATTAGTGTCATCTGTCATCAGTGCCACGTGTCATCAGTGCCACGTATAAGTGTCATCATTGCCACGTATCAGTGCCATCTGTCATCAGTGTCACGTGTCATTGTCCTGGTGCTTCAAAAGTGTAATAAATAGTCAACAAGTTAGATGTGTAATTTATGCTTCTAGAACACGTGATGGCGCTCCCTGCATGTTGGGCCTCTCTATGTGGCCAGGCTGTGAAAAAGTCCCACACATGTGGTATTGTAATACTCAGGAGGAGTAGCAGAATTTTTTGGGGGGTGTCATTTGTGGTATACACATGCCACGTGAGAGAAATAACCTATTACAATGACAATTTTGTGGAGAAAAATAAAGAAAATGAAAAATCTTCATTTTGCAAAGAATTGTGGGAAAAAAATGACAACATCAAAAAGCTCACCATGCCTCTTACTAAATACCTTGGAATGTCTACTTTCCAAAAAGGGGTCATTTGGGGGGTATTTGTACTTTCCTGACTTGTTCGGGTCACAAGAAGCGAGATAGGCCACCAGTACATCAGATGTGATCAATTTTGTGCGATTCGCACCACAGCTTGTAGACTCTATAACTTTCACAAAGACCAAATAATATCCACTAATTTGGGTTATTTTTACCAAAGATATGTAGCAGTATAAATTGTGGCCAAAATTTATGAAGGAAAAATTAATAATTTGCATAATTCTGTCACAGAAACAAAGAAATATGCGTTTTTTTTCAAAATTTTCGGTCTTTTTTCATTTATAGCGCAAAAAATAAAAACCCCAGAGGTGATCAAATACCACCAAAAGAAAGCTCTATTTGTGGGAAAAAAAGGACAAAAAATTCATTTGGGTACAGTGTTGCATGACTGAGTAATTGTCATTCAAAGTGTGAGAGCACCGAAAGCTGAAAATTGGTCTGGGCAGGAAGGGTGTTTAAGTGCCCAGTAAGCAAGTGGTTAAAGTAGGACTATGACCTTGAATAAAAAATAAAAATAAAAAGTGCTGCAGAACTGAATTATACGTGCATCTACACTTATGCTACGTACACACGGTCGGCTTTTCCGACGGGAAACGTTGGATGTGAGCTTGTTGTCGGAAAGTCCGACAGTGTGTATGCTCCATCAAACATTTGGTGTCGGACTTTCCCCAACAAATGTTTGATAGCAGGTTCTCAAATTTTCTGCCAACAAAACGTTGTTGTTGGAAAGTCTGATCGTGTGTACACAAGTCGGACGCACAAACGTTCACGCATGCTCGGAATCAAGAAGAACATCACCGCATTCCCATGTTCGTAATTGTTGGCCAACATTTTTGTGACCATGTGTTTACAAGACAAGTTTGAGCCAACAACCGTTGAACAAAAATCCACGGTTCTGTTGGCGGAAAGTCCGATTGTGTGTACGCGGCATTACAGTTTTTTCTTAGTACCCCTGCAAAGTGCCACAAATACTGCTAGATCCTGCCAGCAAAGATCGCCCAAGGCGAATTTCTGTGATGCTACACTGCTCCTGAATTCAGAGTAGAGTTGCCACTCTCATGTAGGCTGTGCCTGCTTGCACTACAGTGGTATGAGAAAATACTGGAGGGGGCATGGCTATCAGCATTGACACTGCTGATTCATCCGCCTGTAGCAATGTAGTCAGCAGTTGACCACACTTAGTCCTGCCCACTTCTTTTTGGATCAATAGCACTGAGATCTTCCACTGTGAGCTGCAGTGTCTGGGAAGGGGAACATGGGAGACACAAATGAAGGAGAATTTGGTTTAGTTAGGGAAGGCAGGATAGAAATATTTTGGTTTAATTGACTTTTGCATTACATAAACATTGGATTTGGTACTTGTTTAGACTCATATAGGAGATAACTGTGTTTTAAACATAAAAATATTGCAAATGGATTAACCCCCCTAGCGGTAATCCCGAGTCTGGCTCAGGTTGGGATTTTAATTACAGGAGCGGTAACCCCGAGCCAGACTCGGGATCGCATCGCTCAATGCAGGGGAGGACACAGGGAGAGTTACTTACCTTGTCCCCTGGATCCAGCGATGTCCGCCGCACTGTGTGATCGAGCTGTCCTCCGCTCGATTCACAGTGCCGAATGCCACCAAGCTCCGTTCCCTGCGACGTTACGGCGCACGGGAGCAGAGAACGGCGGCAAATTCTAAAAAGTAAAAGTACACAAAACACACACAGCACTGTAATCTTACAGATTACAGTGCTGTATTACAAAATTACACACCCCCTTTGTCCCTAGTGGCCTGTGCCATGCCCTGCATGCACTTTTATATTATAAATACTGTTTTTTCTGCCTGGAATTTGGAGATTGTCCATAGCAACCAAAACGTGTCACTTTTTCAGTGTTTTAGGATTTGATTACATTATTGAATATTTTTTATTATTCTTTATTATATTATAAACTTTATCATACCCGGGATGTCTGCTAGACTCTGGTTTGAACAGATTTAAGAGCGTTATTCCTAAGAATTACAGGACTACAAAATAAAAGCCAGATTTCCATGCAAAATAATTGTACCGCTTTCAGCCCCTAATTCCAGACTGAATCATACCGCCAGGGAGGTTAAAAAAAACAAAAACAGATAGTGTTATAAATCTAACTATGGTGTAAAAGAGTGGAAGCCAACAGAATCAACCTACAACATCTACTTTTTATTTTCAAAAATTGTGGACAACTAAATACCACACCTCCCATACCACATCCCATTTCAAAAGCAATGGCCGTCAATATGGAGTTCCCACCCTTTGTGGTAGAACAACCTCCATTCTCCTGGGAAGGCTTTCCTTAAGATTTTAAAGTGTGTGGGAATTTGTGCCCATCCTACCAAAAAAGTATTTGTGAGATCAGGTACTGATATTGGATGAGAAGATCTTGCTCACAATTGGTCATACAATTCATCTGAAAGCTGTTCGGTAGGGCAGCATTCCTTTGCAGGCCACTCAAGTTCTTCAATATGAAACTCATCAAACCATATTTTCATGGAGCTGGCTTTGTGTAAAGGTAAACAGCCATTCTGGAATACAAATGGGTCTTCTCTAGCCTATTGCCACAAGGTTGGATTTGTACAATTGTGGACAACACTTTTTGAATAGTGTAGCATTAAAGAGGAAGTAAACCCTGATGGGTTTACTTCCTCTTTGATTCCCTGCAAAGGTAAAGCATAATGGGCTACTATGCATCGCATAGTAGCCCATTATGTGTCACTTACCTGACACAGGAGCCTGCGATGTCACCGCTGTCCCCTGTAGTCCGGAGCATCCATCTTCTTCCGGATATCGCTGCTCCGGCCACTCACAGCACTGGAGCAGTGATGATGTCACTCCCGCGCATGCGCATGGGAGCCGCCACTAATGGCATATCTGCGTAAGCAGCGGCATGCTGCTAACGGCGATAGTGCGCCTGCCTGTCTTTTAGTAAATATCTCCTAAACCATGTAGGTTTAGGAGATATTTCTTGGACCTACAGGTAAGCCTTAATCTAGGCTTACCTGTAGGTCAAAGTGGTTTGTAAGGGTCTACAACCACTTTAAGAGTGCCCTTAATGGGAAACACCTGAACTAACAAAATTGGAGAGGTGTCTTCTTGGCCATATAGTGTATGTGTTAAACAGGAAAGATAACACAATGCTAACGTTCACTTTTACAAACAGGCAAATCACTACATAAATTTGCAGTTCTCTCCCACTTTTAGAATGAAATGGAACTAACAAGGAAACAGAAATGAAGCAAAGTAGAACTTTGTGTCATGTGGCTGCCCTGCTTGTGAAATCCCTAAGGCTTGATCCACACCTATGCATTTATAGTGCTTTATGCATTTTTCAGATTTGCACTACAGAATGTTTTCTATAGGAAACCATGTTAAATAGACTGTAGTGCGAATGTTCAACATGCAAAGAGCACTAAAAATGCATAGGTGTGGATCAGGCCTTAAGAGGAATTTTCCCAGACTCCAGCACTATTCCAAAACAGCACCAACTCATATGACCTATGACTATTCCTGCCCAAAAGCACCATGAAAAGCCTGCTGAAGATTGGGCTCATACTTTTCCGCTGTGGTGTGTGGGGGTAACAGGTGTTAGTGCAAATCACATTACATATGTTAGTGCATTGCGTTGTCATTTGAATGCCACCCCAATCACTAAGACAGCTCGAACGCACGTGTTGCAGTGTTCCACAATGCATAATAACACACTACTAAGCACTGCGGTGAACTGCATTGTTCAAAATGATGCATGTCTATTTTTTGGGACCTTTTGGTGTGTTGCCAGCTGCCCTTAAACCAACATGTATTAATGCCGGAAAAAAGAAATTAGTGCAAACACACAAGCATTAAAGCAACACACTGCACCAGAAAAAGTGAACCCAGCCTTATGGAATTAGTATGATTATAAGGTTACCCAATAGCACTATCAATTCCCTTATTGATTATGCTTGGCTGGAACTGCTCTTTAATCATTTAAAAGTAAACAATTACTAGCTATCTGGTTTTGATTCTACTGCACAAGCAGGGAGGCAGCAAAGAGTGTTTTTCCATTTATGTATACAATAGCTGGTACATAATTTTGTAAATTCTAATAGCCTAACAACAAAGGCTATGATAAACTAATTGAATTGCACGCATTTCCATTTTTCTGATAATGAATGGCCACCATTTTTCCCAGCTGGATAAAACAACACAAAGAAAAAAAATAAAGAGACGGTGGTCTTTCATGTCTGGTGCTCTATTTGTTTCCTCTGGGTAGATATAATGAGAGGTGGAAATACAAAGTACAGCACTATAATTATCTGGTACAGAACGATGGCTGTAAGGAAAGTGGCTGAATGGCTTGGCTCCCTCTCCCCGCTGCTATTATATACAAGTTAGTGGCAGGCTAGTGACAGGGAGGACAGCTGAGTGACAGACACATATTCCTGTGATCAGCGGGCTCGTCAGCCCATAAAACCGTTTCTAATACTGAACATTTATAGAGGCAAACCAAGGAAAGAACCAGAGGGCCCAATCATCTCAACTCCACGACTATGTTACTTTACTTTAATAATAAAAAAAAAATTAAAACATTTTTTTTTCTTCTTTGTTTAGAGCAGGGGTGTCCAACCTTTTGACCCTTGTGGGCTGCATTGGAAGAAAAGGAATTGTGTTGGCCCACACATAAAATACACTTGGGCTGGAGGAACTTGACTGGCCTGCACAGAGTCCTGATCTCAACCTGATAGAACACCTTTGGAATGAATTAGAGTGGAGACTGCAAGCCAGGCCTTCTCTTCCAACTTCAGTGCCTGACCTCACAAATGCGCTTCTGGAAGAATGGTCAAACATTCCCACAGACACACTCCTAAACCTTGTGGACAGCCTTCCCAGAAGAGTTGAAGCTGTTATAGCTGCAAAGGGTGGGCCGACTCCATATTGAACCCTACGGACTAAGACTGGGATGCCATTAAAGTTCATGTGTGTGTGTGTGTAAAGGCAGGTGTCCCAATACTTTTGGCAATATAGTGTATGTGTATATATATATATATATATATATATATATATATATATATATATATATATATATATATATATATATATATATATATATATATATATATATACTGTATATGTGTAGCATTCACCCTAGAAGGGGGCGCTGAAAACAGATAGGTTCTACTTAAGTAGTACAGAGGCTACCAATCACACCAGCACACTGACACTTACATCTCAGTCTACGGGATGTTGTTTTAAGTTTTTTTTGCTAAAGAATGGAAGAGGGGTTTAGGGTCACGGGATACTCCAAAACGTTCAGCAACACCAGCGGACAAACTTCTCTTTTTGTCTCCAATAGTTGCTTTCTATAAGTAGCAGGGGTTAGTTGGAATGTCTAAAGCTCCACAACTGCAGGCCAAATCTCTGGCCACTGATCTCTTCTGCTTTGCTCAGTTATGAATCCCTAGTAAGATATTTACTCACAGTGTCCTTGGAGATGTCTGCCACCCAGGTTCCACAGGTAGATCTTTCATGAGGGAAATAGCAAAATCCTTCTCCAGACCAGGACTCTGAAACAGTTTCCTTCAGCAGGTATGCCTCTCCAGCAGTTCTCATGAAGCCCCCAGCCTAGCTACTGCTGAGACCCAAACTGTAGTCTCTTATCTTAGGCCTGATTCACACCTATGCATTTTTAGTGCTCTCTGCATGTTGCAGATTTGCACTACAGTCCATTTAACATGGTTTCCTATGGAACACGTTCTGTAGTGCAAATCTGCAAAATGCAAAAAGCACTATGAATGCATAGGTGTGAATCAAGCCTTAGCCCTTGTACACACGGTCGGACATTCCAACAACAAAATCTGTCGGATTTTTCCAACGCATTTTGTCTGAAACTGGTGTTGCATACACATGGTCAGACAAAGCTGTCGGAAAATCCGATCGTTCGTAAAGTTTTTTAGTTACGATGGGACTACGTTCAGGCTAGTAGCCAATAGCTTTGGTCTAGGAATTTGATCTGAGCATGCGTGGCACTTTGTTTGATCGGAATTCTCTACAAACGATCGGACTTTGGATCATGTTGTTGGAAAATTTTATATCCAGCTCTCAAACTTTGTTGGTCGGACATTCCGACGGAAAAAGTCTCATGAAGCCCACACACGGTCGGATTATCTGACAACACGGTCCGATTGGACATTTTCCGTCGGAATGTCCAACCGTGTGCACAAGGGCTTAGTCATTCTGCTGCTAGCGGCAGCAGCCCCAGGAGTACGGAAACCCTCCCAGACAAGAAAAGAACAATCTGTTTGGCCTCCTGTCTATTTAGGAAGCTTCTTCCATGGGCAGGGTGAAGCAATCAAATTCTCAGCTCAAGAACCCTGATCAGACCAAACCAATCTACAACTACTCACTCACTACAGTGGAGCCATAAACAACATTTTTCTACCAGCCTAACTAGGAGGACGCTACATGTGTATCACCTGTTTAAAGACAAATGATATCCCCTCCTTCTTTAAAGATTACAGCTCAGCACTTTAGGCATTAATCATATGAATGACATGGAGACAATAAAAAAAGAATAAAAGAATAACACATTTGTGGGAATGCTAAATGAGCTGGGAAGTGCTTGGCCCTCTTTGGCCGCGTGGTGCTGGGAGAATTGTTTCTGCATGTTAAATACATGTTATTTACACTCTAGTTAAACAATAATTATACAGGTTGAGATAAATGTCGGTTAAGTGGTTGTTAAATTCACAATAAAGCCAACATTTGTTATTGCCTCTCATGCATGGAGACAGAAAAGGGATGTTATTCACACATCATTATGTGCTACTCTGGACTGGGTTCAGCTCCGCTGTAAGCTAATTAGAAGTCTAATTGTCAGTTTTCACTTTCAGTCTTGTATACTTGATGCCGGGATTCATGCCCAGACTTAAAGGGTCAATCTACCCAAAACTGATATCTCGGCTGTGGGGGAGGGCTATATCACAGGCTGATTTCTGATATCACTTGAAGACTTTAGCGGCAAGATCTCCTTGCTGTATTTTTACAACTCTGCCTACAACGCTACAGAGTCCCACCGAAGCTGATATCGATCAGTATTCCAGCTGCATTCTGTGTAATGTAAATGTATAAGTCTACTGGGGTGAGCGGCCCTAGTATTGAATGTGATAGGTGGGCAGAGCTGCAAACTCCAAACTCATGTTAATTGACACTGGTTACCGAGGTGCCCATAATTATCCCCCAAAAAGTCAGTATTTGGCAATGAATGAATGTCGCACATATACAAAATTTGACCAAATAGCCACTTAATAAAAATATTACAGCTCAACCATCTACTATTTTATACAACTCCAGCTAAGTGAAGTGGACATTATATAAAACTACTATATATGTTCAAATTTGTGTTTTGCTCATGTTAAGTATAGTAGATTGTAGATTCTAATTTGAATGTATTTCTTCAGTTTAGAGTGAACCTGTGGCCAACCCGGTAACAATCAAGTATTTACATATTTTTAACAAACAGTAAATAAGCTATAAAACAAGCCCTCATTGACCTTCATAGCTGCCAGCACTGTGAAGCAATTGAATGTAGAATCAACCCTCCCTGCTCCCCCCATTCCATTGGTGACTCAGCATATCAGCTCCCCCTGTTCCTCTATCCCAGCAGTGGCTGAGTAGCCCAGCCCCCCCCCCCCCCCCCCCATATCTACACCCTCACTCCCAAGCAGTGTTTTAGCAGTTTATCTAATATTGCTCCCACCTCCCAGCAGTGGCTCAGCATCTTAGCTTTCCTGCTTCTCCATCCAGCAGTGGTTCAGCAGCTCAGCTCCTCTTGTTCCTCCCTCTCAGAAGTGGTTCAGCATCTCAGCTCTTCCTGATTCTCTTCCCAGCAGTGGCTCAGCAGGTCAGCCTCTCTTGCTCTTTCCTTCCAGCAGTGGCTCAGCAGCTCTGCTCCCCCTTCCTATAATGACTTAGCAGCACAGTTGTCTCTGCTTTCCCTCCTTAACGTGACTCAGCAACTTAGTTCCCCCTGCTCCCCTCTCCCAACATTGGCACAGCAGCTCAGTTCTTCTTGCTCCTACCTTCCCCAACAGTGGCTCAACATCTCAGCTCCCCTTGCACCTCCTACCAGCTGTAGCTCAGCAATTCAGCTCCTTTTGCTCTTGACTCCCAGCAGTGGCTCATCAGCTCATCTATCCCTCCCACGGTGACTTAGCAGCTCAGCTATCCCTGCTTTTCCTCCTGGAAGTGACTCAGCAGCTTCGATCCCCCTGCCCCCCCCCCCCCCCCTTCCACCAGCACTGGCTTGGCAGCCTTCTGGAATTTTAGTAAATAAATGCAGAGCAGGAGCTCCAGGAAGGAAGAGAAAGGGGAGCTGAGCTGCTGAGATAATGACTTCAGTGCTTCTGCTGTGAACTTCGAGGATGGACTGCTCTACAGAGCCTGTAGGCAGGTGCAGTCTCTACTCCCTATTGTAGGCAGAGCTAGGCTAGCTAGCAGCAATGCAGAAGGGGAAGGAATGGGTGATGAACTTTATTTCTTTAGTGGTGACGTTGCTGCCCTGACTGACCCTGCAGCCATCTTGGGCCAGGACAGTGTCTATTTAAAGCACTGGCTCTTGGGTTGAGCACGCATTTTTGAGTGAAGGGACAGGTTCCCCTGTCTGTTAGGGAAAGTGTTTAGAGCTAGGGAGAGGATCTGGAGAAGTAGGGGACAATGCCTATCCTATGCTTGGAGTAACCTCCCAGTTGGGTGTGGACTGTCCAGGCTGCATTCCCATTCCTCACCGCAGAAGCTGTCAGCATCCACCGAAATAAAGTTATTCTCTGCAGATTTTGTAAGTGGCACCAGATGGCCATGCCTACCCACCTGGCCTGTTTGCACCTTGTTGGGACTTCCTGTAAATACACTGTTGTCATCTAATTTGGCTTCTGTGTGATCCCTGTTTGCCGACAAACCACTCTGCACCCTGCTCACAAGCCTACAGAGAACGTTCTGAGCTTCATATTGGCCAGTTATCAACCCTTGTATAAGTAGGTTCAATCTTTAAAGGTTTAGCCCACCACATTTATGGCTGCGGACTTAAGCAACTACTGTCTATTATCTTTCATTGACTCCAAAGGTAAAGTATTTCAGCTATTAAGCCTCACTCCTCCCGCAGTATTCTCTGCCAGGCAATATGAAAGCATGGACAGTGACAGCGCCTCCTAATGGCTGTTGTAGGTAGGTGGAGCTGGGAACGCAATAGCAGAGATGTTATATATGAAGCCTGCAGGAGATTTAAGAGTAATCCTATCCACAGGCACCCAAGTCAAGCTGAAATATCAGTTTAGTAGAAAATAAAAAGTGCTTACAAAGACCTTGCTCTTTCCTTTGTAGAAGAATGATAAGTACACAAGGAAGACGGTAGCCAGTACTGTGAATATCACATAACATTAATCAGTGTCAGGGTCTGTACATTCTGATATGAAGCACACATCACAGACCACAACAAATGCAGAGTCAGCACAAGGCATTTATAACAATAACATTTAATTAATCCTATAATGAATATGTGGCAAGCATATATTATCCTTATCTGCCATGCGGCCAGCTTTAGCTGATTTTATGTTCAGCAACACTATATTTAGTTAATACATTGAGGACTTCTGAAACATTTAATTTTCTTGTGATAGCAAAAAGCGTTTCCATATGGGAAATGGTTATCAAATAAAAAATAAAAAACACGAAAGATATATTTCAAGCCAAACTGAAACTTACAGTAGAGGTCAAGTCTCACTGAAAATAACACATGGAATACAGAAATTCCCACATACCAATGTCATGCCACTAGCATTGTAAGAATACAGTGCCTTGTAAAAGTATTCATACCCCTTGAAATTTTCCACATTTTGTCATGTTACAACCAAAAACATAAATGTATTTCATTGGGATTTTATGTGATAGACCAACACAAAGTGGCAAATAATTGTGAAGTGGAAGGAAAATAATAAATGTTTTTCCAAATTTTTTATAAATAAATATGTGTAAAGTGCGGCATGCATTTGTATTCAGTCCCCCCCGAGTGAATACTTTCACTGCAATTACAGTTGCAAGTCTTTTTGGGGTGTCTCTACCAGCTTTGCACATCTAGAGAGTGACATTTTTGCCCATTCTTTTTTGCAAAATAGCTTAAGCTCTGTCAGATTGGATGGAGAGAGTCTGTGAACAGCAATTTTCAAGTCTTGCCACAGATTCTCAATTGGATTTAGGTCTGGACTTTGACTGGACCATTCTAACACATGAATATGCTTTGATCTAAACCATTCCATTGTAGCTCTGGCTGTATGTTTAGGGTCGTTGTCCTGCTGGAAGGTGAACCTCTGCCCCAGTCTCCAGTCTTTTGCAGACTCTAACAGGTTTTCTTCTAACATTGCCCTGTATTTGACTCCATTCCATCTTCGCATAAACTCTGACCAGCTTCCCTGTCCCTGCTACCACCACCATGTTTCACGGTGGGGATGGTGTGTTCAGGGCGATGTGCAGTGTTCGTTTTCTGCCACACATAGCGTTTTGCTTTTATGCCAAAAAGTTAAATTTTGATCTCATCTGACCAGAGCACCTTCTTCTACACGTTTGCTGTGTCCCTTACATGGCTTCTCACAAACTGAAAACAGGACTACGTATGGCTTTCTTTTAATAATGGCTTTCTTCTTACCACTCTTCCATAAAGGCCAGATTTGTGGAACGCATGACTAATAGTTGTCCTGTGGACAGATTCTCCCACCTGAGATGTTGATCTCTGCAGCTCCTCCGGCGTAACCATGGGCCTCTTGGCTGCTTCTCTGATGAATGGTCTCCCTTCCTAGCCTGTCAGTTTAGGTGGACGACCATGTCTTGGTAGGTTTACAGTTGCGCCATACTTTTTACATTTTCCGATGATAGCTTGAACAGTGATCCGTGAGATGTTCAAAGCTTGGGATATTTTTTTTTATAACCTAACCCTGCTTTAAACTTCTCCACAACTCTGGTCAGAGTTGAGGGAAAGATGGATGGGGCTAAATACAGGGATATTCTTGAGCAAATCCTGTACCACCCTGTGTGTCACTTTCCACCAGGACAATGACCCCAAACACACTGCTAAAGCAACACTTGAATGGTTTAACCACTTTCAGACCGGACCATTTTGCTGGTAAATGACCAGAGGTCTTTTTACAATTTGGCACTGCGCTGCTTTAACTGGTAATTGCGCGGTAATGCAATGTTGTACCCAAACAAAATTTGCGTCCTTTTCTTCCCACAAATAGAGCTTTCTTTTGATGGTATTTGACTGACTCTGCGATTTTTATTTTTTGCGATATAAACGTAAAAAGACCGAAACTTTTGAAAAAAAATGATATTTTCTACTTTTTGTGATTAGAAAAATCCAATAAACTCAATTTTAGTCATACATTTAGGCCAAAATGTATTCAGCCACATGTCTTTGGTAAAAAAAAAAGTCAATAATTGTATATTTATTGGTTTGCGCAAAAGTTGTCACATCTACAAACTAAGGTACGTTTTCTGGAATTTACGCAGCTTTTAGTTTACGACTGCCTATCTCATTTCTTGAGGTGCTAAAATGGCAGGGCAGTACAAAACCCCCCCAAATGACCCCATTTTGGAAAGTAGACACCCTAAGGAAATTGATAAGTGGCATGTTGAGCCCATTGAATATTTTATTTTTTTGCCTCAAGCGATTGAATAATGACAAAAAAAATTTTTTTTTTTTTTTTTACACAAAGTTGTCACTAAATGATATATTGCTCACACATGCTATGGGCATATGTGAAATGACACCCCAAAATAAATTCTGCTGCTTCTCCTGAGTACGGGGATACCACATATGTGGGACTTTTTGGGAGCCTAGCCGCGTACGGGGCCCCGAAAACCAAGCACCGCCTTCAGGCTTTCTAAGGGCGTAAATTTTTGATTTCACTTCTCACTACCTATTACAGTTTTGAAGGCCATAAAATGCCAAGATGGCACAAAACCCCCACAAATGACCCCATTTTAGAAAGTAGACACCCCAAGCTATTTGCTGAGAGGCATTTTGAGTCCATGGAATATTTTATATTTTGCCACAAGTTGCGGGAAAATTACAAACTTTAAATTTTTTTTTTTCACAAAGTTGTCACTAAATGATATATTGCTCACACATGCTATGGGCATATGTGAAATGACACCCCAAAATAAATTCTGCTGCTTCTCCTGAGTATGGGGATACCACATATGTGGGACTTTTTGGGAGCCTAGCCGCGTACGGGGCCCCGAAAACCAAGCACCGCCTTCAGGCTTTCTAAGGGCGTTACAGTTTTGAAGGCCATAAAATGCCAAGATGGCACAAACCCCCCCCAAATGACCCCATTTTGGAAAGTAGACACCCCTAAATTTAGGGGTACACTAGTGAGACTAGGTAATAAATGGCGGGTGCCCTGAAACTATAAAAAAATAACTAACCAACCAGCGTCACCTGTAACAGTTATATGGTGATCACTGGTGAAAGGGTTAACTAGGGGGCAATCAGGGGGCTTTATGCGGTAGTATATGGGGGTCCCTGGCGCTATAAAAAGCTGCGGCGAACCTAAATACCTACCTGCCTAACTAGCGTCACCTGTGACACTAATACAGCGATCAGAAAAACGATCGCTTATTAGGCTGGGTTCACACTGGAGCGATGCGGGAACGCCACGAATCCGCGGCGGGTTCCCGCATCACATGCCTCCCGGCGGCAGTTCACACTGCCCTATGCGAACTGCTGGGAGTGTCAGTGAAATGTTAATGACACCCCCAGATCAGTTCGCATATCGCAGTGCTATCTGCAAACTCGGATCGCATGGTGTGAACACCCATGCGATCCGATTCTGCTGCGGACCAAAAAAAGGGTCCCGTGCGAGTTTGCGGCGGGTGCGACACGAATTCAGCCATACTATCTGTATGGCTGAACTCGAATCGCACAGAGATCGGATGTGATTTGCAGTGCGGTGCGAATCACATCCGTTCTCATAAACCGCTGCAATGTGAACCCAGCCTTAGTGACACTGGCGACGGGGGGTGATCACGGGGTTAAACCTTTATTGGGGGGGTTAGGGGGGTACCTTAGAACTAAAGGGGGCTAACCCTAACTGCCCTAACAGTTATTACAGTCACAAATGACACCCGCCGGGTGATCAGGGGGTTAAACCTTTATTAGGTAATAAATGGCGGGTGCCCTGAAACTATAAAAAAATAACTAACCAACCAGCGTCACCGGTAACAGTTATATGGTGATCACTGGTGAAAGGGTTAACTAGGGGGCAATCAGGGGGCTTTATGCGGTAGTATATGGGGGTCCCTGGCGCTATAAAAAGCTGCGGCGAACCTAAATACCTACCTGCCTAACTAGCGTCACCTGTGACACTAATACAGCGATCAGAAAAACGATCGCTTATTAGGCTGGGTTCACACTGGAGCGATGCGGGAACGCCACGAATCCACGGCGGGTTCCCGCATCGCATGCCTCCCGGCGGCAGTTCACACTGCCCTATGCGAACTGCTGGGAGTGTCAGTGAAATGTTAATGACACCCCCAGATCAGTTCGCATATCGCAGTGCGATCTGCAAACTCGGATCGCATGGTGTGAACACCCATGCGATCCGATTCTGCTGCGGGCCAAAAAAAGGGTCCTGTGCGAATTTGCGGCGGGTGCGATGCGAATTCAGCCATACTATCTGTATGGCTGAACTCGAATCGCACAGAGATCGGATGTGATTTGCACTGCAGTGCGGTGCGAATCACATTCGTTCTCATAAACCGCTGCAATGTGAACCCAGCCTTAGTGACACTGGCGACGGGGGGTGATCACGGGGTTAAACCTTTATTGGGGGGGTTAGGGGGGTACATTAGAACTAAAGGGGGCTAACCCTAACTGCCCTAACAGATATTACAGTCACAAATGACACCAATGCAAAAAAAAAAAAAAAAAATGACATTGGTGTCACTGTGACTGGGGGGCAGGGGTAATTGGGGGGGTGATCGGGGGGGTGTGAGTGTGCCTGGCATGTTCTACTGTGTAGTGTCGTGTTGGTGCAACTCACCGATCCTCTCTCCTCGGTGTCGGAACGAAAAATACCGACACGGAGGAGAGATTACATCACTTCCTCTCCTGTGTTTACATTACAGGAGAGGAAGTGATGTCACGGAGCATTTTCATTCGTCGGGAGCGATCGCGAGGGGGTGGCCATGAATGAATGGCCGTCCCCTCGTCCGGGATCGCTCCCGAACGAATACCGACCGCCGCAGGCACCGGGCGGGGGCCCGATCGGGCCCCCGACCCGCGGGCAGGCAAGGACGTACATGTAAGCCCTTATGCCTGCCCGTGCCATTCTGTCGACGTACATCGTCGTGCGGCGGTCGGCAAGTGGTTAAGGGGTAACATGTAAATGTGTTGGAATGGCCTAGTCAAAGCCCAGACCTCAATCCAATAGAAAATCTGTGGTCAGACTGCTGTTCACAATCACAAACCATCCAACTTGAAGGAGCTGGAGCAGTTTTTCAAAGAGGAATGGGCAAAACTCCCAGTAGTAAGATGTGGCGAGCTCATAAAGAGTTATCCAAAGCGACTTGGAGCTGTGATAGCCAAAAAAGTGGCTCTACAAAGTATTGACTTTTGGGGGGGGGGGGGGGTGAATAGTTATGCACATTGACTTTTTCTGTTATTTTGTCCTATTTGTTGTTTGCTTCACAATAAAAAAAAAATCTTCAAAGTTGTGGGCATGTTCTGTAAATTAAATGATGCAAATCCTCAAACAATCCATATTAATTTCAGGTTGTGAGGCAACAAAACACGAAAAATGCCAAGGGGGGGGGGGGGGGATACTTTTGCAAGGCACTGTATATAGGAAGATCAGTGTCTGTAACTTCCCGCACTGATCGTCCCGACTTTCCCCTGTGTCCTCCTCCAGTTCCCCAGGTCCTCCTCCGGCTCCCTGGGTCCTGCTCTGGTCCCCCTCTGTGCTCCCCCAGTCCCCCCTCCTCCTGGATCTGTTAGGACGGAGAGCAGAGGAAAGAGCCAGTAAATATGTAATTCACCGGCTCCTTCCTTTTCTGAAGGAACAGAGGCAGTGATCACTGACTGTCTATTCATAACTGTCACTGAGCACCGTAACCTGTGTTTACAATGCTTCAGTTTATGAATGGAGAGGAGCTTCTGTCTCCTTTCCATTCATCTTCAGTGCAGCTGAGGCTGCAGAGAAAGGGACTGGGGAATCTGTTTAGACCCCTGATATCTCACCAAAGCCCTCCAACGGGGCTGATAAAAATAAATAAATAAACCTGTACCATTGTGTGTGTGATTTGAGGCTAGGACAGAGGTTCACTGTCCATCGGGACAATGACCCCAAACACACTGCTAAAGCAACACTTGAGTGGTTTAAGGGGTAACATGTAAATGTGTTGGAATGGCCTAGTCAAAGCCCAGACCTCAATCCAATAGAAAATCTGTGGTCAGACATAAAGATTGCTGTTCACAAGCGAAAACCATCCCACTTGAAGGAGCTGGAGCAGTTTTGCAAGGAGGAATGGGCAAATCTCCCAGTAGTAAGATGTGGCAAGCTTATAGAGACTTATCCAAAGTGACTTTGAGCTGTGATAGCGTCAAAAAGTGGCTTACAAAGTATTGGCTTTAGGGGGGTGAATAGTTATGCACATTGACTTTTTCTGTTATTTTGTCCTAGTTGTTGTTAGCTTCACATTAAAAATTAAATAAAAATGTTCAAAGTTGGGGGCATGTTCTGTAAATTAAATGATGCAAATCCTCAAGCAATCCATGTTAATTCCAGGTTGTGCGGCAACAAAACACAAAAAATGCCAAAGGGGTGAATACTTTTGCAAGGCACTGTATATAGGGAGATTGGTGCCTGTAACTGCCTGCACCGATAGTCCCAATTGTCCCCTGTGTCCTCCTCCGGTTCCCCAGGTCCTCCTTCTGCTCCCTGGGTCCTGCTCTGGTCCCCCTCTGTGCTCCTCCAGCCCCCCCCCCTCCTCTTGGATCTGTCAGGATGGAGAGAGGAGGAAGGAACTGGTAAATATGTAATTTACCGCCTCCTTCCTTAACTGACTGTCTATTCATAACTGTCACTGAACATCGTAACCTGTGTTTACAATGCTTCCATTTAGGAATGCAGAGGAGCTTCTGTCTCCTCTCCCTTCATCTTCAGTGCAGTTGAGGCGTCAGGGAAAGGCACTGGGGAATCTGTTTTAAACCCTTGATAGCTCACTAAAGCCCCCCAACGGGGTTGATAAAAAATAAATAAAATAAATAATTGTACTAAAAATATATATTTAAAAGGTTAAATTGTAAAAAAACAAAAAAAAAAAACACTGATACCGTCAAAAACGGCAATATATTACCTGTATGTGTTTGGTTTAATACTTTAATACCACTTTAAATCCTGTGGCAAACTGCAAAATATATGTATTTTTTGACAAAGCTCTGCTTTATAAATAACCTCCAGGAGATTTTCAAGGGCAATGCAAGTCCAGTGATTTGCTGCCTGAGGAGAAATGTACTGAATGTTCGTTGGGTACATGAAAAAAGAATAACTGAAAATGGTTACCTATCGCAAAACAGCTGGTGATAATAGATGAGGTGAACATAGGTCAGATCCATCTCTCATCTGGTGACACAGGAAGCAGAGACTTCTCCGTGTTCTATCGATCTATACTGATCAATACTTGATCAGATTACACAGCTTGCTGGAGAACCTTCTTACTGCTTTATGTGCCCAGTACAGAGGAAGTCGTATGTCACATGCTCAGAAATATTTAGCAAAACTTGGTATGCCTGAGTTTGAAGATTCATATTGGTGATAAACAGGAGCAGCCCATAAGTCTAAAATCATAATGAAATTAGAGAATACACTTCTAGAAAAGGGGTCTCCAAACTTTTCAGTAGGAGACCTAAAGTAGAACTTCACCCAAAGGGAGAAGTTTGGCTCTTCCTCCTCCTCCCCTCTGTCATATTTGGATTATATATATATATTTTTGGGGGGACGGAGCTGTGGTGTCCCCTCCTGGAGTGCTGGCAGCGGCGGCGGCGGCGGCTCCGGTGTCTGCTCATCTGCTCATCCAGCTTCCGTGTGTCTTCCACCAAAGCACTAGACATCCAATAGGCTTCCTGATTGGTGGGGGGAACGTTAGTGTGATAATAGCGAGAATTCATCTCTCTGCTCTCTGAGCTCACCTTTTTTGAAGCCTATTATGCCCTGTACATGCGGTCAGAAATTCAGACGGAAAAGGTTTATATTGTTGGAAAATCCGATCGTGTGTGGGCTCTATCTGACTTTTTCCATTGGAAATTCCGAAGGAAAAGATTTGAGAGCAGGATCTCAAATTTTCCGACAAAAAAAATCAGATCTGACTTTTTCCGATAGTTTGTAGAGAATTCCAATCAGACAAAGTGGCATACATGCTCAGATCAAATTACGAGACCAAAGCTATTGGCTACTAGCCTGAACGTAGTCCCGTCGAAATGAACGAACGTCATCACATTCCGAACATTCAGATTTTCTGACAACTTTGTCCGACCGTGTGTATGCAACACCAGTTTCAGACAAAATCCGTCAGAAAAAATCTGACGGATTTTGTGGTCGGAATGTCCGACCGTGTGTACAAGGCATTAGAGTCTCTGGCTCCAATCAGGTGCTTCAAAAAAACACCCCGCTTAATTGGAATCCATGGTCCGGCACTACTGATATGTAGATCAGGGGGCCGGACGCATGGATAGAGGAGGCAGGGCCCATGCGACCCTCTATGAACGGACTGGTACTGGTCAGCAGCTACAGTTTTTGTAGCTGTCGACTTTTGATTTTCGCACATCAGAGTCCCCATCGAGGTCCACATTACATTAGAGTCCCCCCTTACATTAGTAACCTCATCAAAGTCCCCCCTTACAGCAGGGAATCAGATAAACTCTTGCTACAGGCTGGGTGAGTGATGAGTAAGCACATCTGTGTGAAACGCCTCCACTGAGCACCTTTTTTGGATTGATGTTTGTCATGTTCGCTTAATTTTATGGATTTTCAATAAATTCTTTTTGTTTTACTTCCGGATGTGTCGCCATTCTTCTTTGTTTCCATTGGAGTTCCCTGGCTGTGGGCCAGGCAGGCACCTGGATATCTTCAGCAGCTCATCAGATCCTCACAGGTGGCTTTGAGCGGTGTGTTCCCATCTCTTTCTCACATTGGATTTGGCCATGGGCTGCAGTTTGGAGACCCCAGTTTTAGAAGATGGTATCAAAGAAAGTCAAAGAAAAATCTGAAGTCTTATCTGTAGACTGGTTCTGGGTCAGTCACTCAGAATACTGAAATTAGTAGGTTATTATGGCAGCCAAACAACTAGCATTAAGGAGAGTTCAGTCGTTATTATTATTACTCAAGGGAAGCAAAGGTAATAACTATTATGGATGAGCTGATAAAGTAAGTAAAAGTTTGGTTTATTAGTTAGAGGTGGGATAGCCCTCACTGAACAGATGTGGGCAGAGTAGGTGATAGACAGATTGCGGTAGGGTGAGCGGAAGCCACTATAGGGATTGGCAGAGAAGGGTAGTGAACATTGAGTGGTTGGTAAGGTGAATCAGTTTGACAACAGAATTCATAATGGACTGAAGGGGGGATAGCCAGTGTAAAGGTAGGCCAATGACTAGGGAGTTGCAATACTCGAGGTAAGAGAGAACTAGAGAGGGACTTATAGCAATGACAACCTCCATATTTCCTTTAAAGGTGATCGCCAAGCAAAGGTTAGCAAGGCTCTAAGATACTCTACTGATTACAGAGCAGTCATAAGAACTAAATTTGTCTAACCTAACTAGCAACCTATCTGGGAGGGTGTACAGTAGAGGAATGCTACATCCCTTTGTAAAACCTGTATCTCTGTCTGTCTTCCTTATGCAGATTCCCTTCACTTCCTATGTGGAAAACGCATTGTCAATGGAACATAAAATGAGAATAAATCTCTTTGTAATGAAGCCCCAGGTAGACAGTAAAGACAAGACTGGTTTTAATGCTTCCTCACTCTCTGTAAAACGAAATATATATATATATATATATATATATATATATATATATATATATATATATATATACATATATACCATCAAAGAAGGAGGAATCCGCTGCTCCAGGTGTGTGTAATTGTAATGATCAAAATGGAACCAAATAGGAGTGCTAGCTCCGACCCGCCTCCGTGAAATACTTGAAAAAAGAATAATGGCTGCAAATCTGAAGGTTTCAAACATTGTGCCTTTATAATTTATTCTTTAGGCACATGTGATTTACATGTGCTTTTTTGATTAGAAAGGTTTGGAAGTCTACACGTCTTTGTGTGTTCACTTTAACTGCGTATACCAATATATGTGTATTTGATGGCTGGCATGTCCCCGTGGACACATTGAGACATGTTTAAATCAGCAGTTCGTTTCCATATACATGTTGACCTGTTGGCTTGAAACATGTACAGATTGTATTATTCTTTGTTTCATTTTATTTTTAATTCCAAGTTTATATTGATACTTATACATTTATATCGTTTTTGTATACTGTGTTTTATTATTTCGTGTAGCATCCAATCCATGTTCATGTTTGGGCACTCTTCTTTGTGCCCATTGTTTTGTAGCTGCTGCTTATTCTGACCGCCTAATGAGCAGCTGTTGATGTCAGGGAGGACCTATATATAAACTTTAGTAGCCAGTATAGTCATTGTAATGATTATGCACAGGTTGGATGTGTGAAACGCGTCTGCGTGACTAAATATCTGGTGTCCCTGGTGTATCCTGGTGATTTTTAAAAAAAGGCACATTGTTTGGAACCTTCAGATGTGCAGCCAGTCTTCTTTTTTCATATATACCATACTTGCCAATATCTTTGTTACTTCATCCAGATCATGGTCACTTTCTGGACATCCTCCACCCTAATTATGTGGGAACCTCCCACTTGTGGCCACATTCCCCTCAGTAACACCCTTTTTTGAGTTAAAAAATATGAAATGATGTATAAGCTGCACTCTACTCCTTAACTCTTTCTACCTTATTTATTAATAGTCAATAAGTTGACTTTATACAGCAATGTCTCCACTAATGTTTCCTAAATAATTTCACCACTCCTGGTTTGCTCACACGAGAAGACTTCCCCTGCCCTTGAGCACGCCAGAAGTGGTGAAACGTGTCAAGAAGGTTGGGTCTTGGGTGGAGACATTGTAGTCAACTTATTGACTATTAATAAATACGTTAAGAGGAGCTAAGAGTGGAGTGTGGCTAATACATCCTTTCATATTTTTTATGGAGAGTGGAGAGTAGAGAAGAACTATAGTGGCTAGCACCCTGAGGAGTCGATTTACTAAAACTGGAAAGTGCAAAATCTGGTGCAGCTGTGCATGGTATCAGCAATCAGCTTCTAACTTCAGCTTGTTCAATTAAGCTTTGACAAAGAAACCTGGAATGTGACCAGGTGCACCAGATTTTGCACTCTCCAGTTTTACCAAGTCAACCCCTGATTGTCCATGTATAAGTGGAAAATGCGCTTACCGGAGATTGTGGACCCACAGGCTGACATAAACGTATATCGCCAGGTGGATGATTCAAGGTCCTTATTCCCTCCCTCCTCCCGGATCACCACCACACCAGACATTACAGAGAGATGCAACCCGGCCTTAATGTTGAGGTGTGAGACCCAGGAAGCAAGCTTGGATCATCCTCCTGGCGATTTATGTTTATGTTAGCTTGTTTGGCTCAGTGCCACTGGCATCTGGGGCCACAATCTCTGGTAAGCGCATTTTCCCCTTGTGGTGGTGGATCACCACATTGTAGTGATTTGCACAGGGATATTTATGGTTGCCATTCACAATTATTGGAATAACACTGGAAGAGAACATTGGGCTTTTTTACCATTTATTTGGACTATCACTGTTTTATAAATTCATTTTCATATGGACGTGACACTTTATGCAATAATGCACTGAATAATATTCATGTATTGTAGCTGCATTATGCTAATTTTGGCACATATGGATTATTAATTGCATCACTTTATACTAGCGCAGCACTTGTACTACATATCTTTGGCACAATGAATCATTTGTGGTACTAGCAGCCTTATTTCCGGAGAGTAACATTGCGGTAGTCCTTACAAAAACATGTATACGTGAGGCAAGTTTTGTGTGGATCTATGGATTTCGTATGTTTCTGACCCTTTTTTAGCTACTGCACATTCCCAGTAACTGAAATAAAGGTGATGCTGTGACATTCCTGGGACATAGAATCAACAGGACAAAGCCAAAGCCAACAGGACTGTCCCAAAATACTCAGAACAGTGGGCATCTATGATACACTGTAAACACGGTGCAGTTCAGTCTAACATGGACTCCTCCTCTATTCCCTTCCTTTAAGGAGAGGGTCCTGCACTCTGCTGTTGTGGAGTGATTTTCAAAGATTAATTCAAGAGCTGCTACAACTTAAAAACTCATAGATAAGTCCACAAGCATGTATAATAGGCCAACATTTTGGGTCATACTTAAAAAGTGCCAAATAATCGATTTGCCAATCATTTATCTGCCACTATTGGGGCTCCAGTGTAGATTCAAAAGCAGTAATAGGCACTTTTTTTTTAAAAGATGCTCTCTTTCTGGCACAAAAACACTTCAGTAGTAAATAGATAATACTTGATGTTTTATCTATATGCCATTTATAATCCTAAGTACCGTATGTTTTTTTTCCCCAAGAGATTTTACTTTTTTCCTTTATCGTTAAGTTTCTATTTATTGTACAACTTGACCAGCAGAATTTTATTCTATTTAAACCATATGAAATAGAAGAAGGAAGAATAAAAAGTATAAAAACATGTAAAGCAGAGGCTACATTTAATGATTAATATTTAATAACTGCTCATAGCACTCTAAATGTCAATGACATTATCCCACGTTTCTTGTTACATTGTAAGTTCATAGCCACATAAAACAGCTCATTTATACTATACATATACAGCATGGGCAAAATATTCAAATACTGCACATATTGTAGTTTACTAAAATATTTGTCTTAGATTGTCATTTTATGCATTAGTGGTTTAGTAGAAAAAAAGGTCAAAGTTTCCATCATTCCTTCCTTATGCAAAAAACACAATACTACAATAGTGAATGCCATTAAATACAATTTTGGCCAAGTTAAGGACACTCAAATGTTTACATATTCAAAACAAGCAGTAAATACAAGCCCCAACAGACCTCTGTAGCTGTAAGGGCCATTGAGTAATTCATTCTCACTGCTACATCAGAAAGGACTTTTACTTTAGAACCCATGAAAGGTGTTGGCTCATGATTTGAACATTTTATAATGAGATATACTCTTCATGGGTTTCTCAACAATGGGTCTGGCACTGCTGTTTTATGTACGCTTTGGATCACAAAACTGGCTGAACAGAAACATAAACCCCTTTGTGGCAGGTAAAAGAGCTTTACTATATAAAGTACATGTATGTACAGTGAGGGAAAAAAGTATTTGATCCCCTGCTGATTTTGTACGTTTTCCCACTGACAAAGAAATTATCAATCTATAATTTTAATGGTAGGTTTATTTTAACAATTCGAGACAGAATAACAACAAAAATAGCCAGAAAAATGCATTTAAAAAAAGTTATAAATTAATTTGCATTTTAATGAGTGAAATACGTTTTTGACCTCTTTGCAAAACATGACGTAGTACTTGGTGGAAAAACCCTTGTTTGTAATCACAGAGGTCAGACATTTCTTGTAGTTGGCCATCAGGTTTGCACACATCTCAGGAGGGATTTTGTCCTACTCCTCTTTGCAGATCCTCTCCAAGTCATTAAGGTTTTCAAGGCTGAGGTTTGGTAGTTCGAACCTTCAGCTCCCTCCACATATTTTGGGTTTAAAGCGGGAGTCCGCCTTTTTTTTATTTTTTTAAAAAGCCAGCAGCTACAAATACTGCAGCTGCTGACTTTTAAAATAATGACACTTACCCGCCCAGGGCGCCCGCGATGTCGGCACCCGAAGCCGGTCTCTCGATCGTCTCTCGGGTGCTGCCGCCGACATTTTGGGTATGGGAATCGGGAAGTGGAGCCTTGCGGCTTCATTTCCCAGTTCCCTACTGCGCATGCGCGAGTCACGCTGCGCAATAAGGATGGTCCCTGCTGTCTCTGGGATCAGTGTGTTTCCCAGCAGACAGCGGAGGACCTTCGGAAAGGGGCGTAGATTCTGTGGAAAGGGGCGTACCTTCTGCAGATATCTATGCCGGAAGTGGGTGCAGATACCTGTACTGTACAGGTACCTGCACCCCCCTCCCCCTGAAAGGTGCCAATTGTGGCGCCGGAGGGGGGGAGGGTTCCAATGAGCGGAAGCACCACTTTAGGGTGGACCTCCGCTTTAAGGTCTGGAGATTGGCTAGGCCACTCATGGACCTTAATATGCTTCTTCTTGAGCCACTCCTTTGTTGCCTTGGCCGTGTGTTTTGGGTCATTGTCTTGCTGGAATATCCATCCACTACCCATTTTCAATGCCCTGGCTGAGGGAAGGAGGTTCTCACCCAAGATTTGACAGTACATGGCCCAGTCCAATGTCCCTTTGATGCAGTGATGTTATCCTGTCCTCTTAGCAGAAAAACATCCCCAAAGCATAATGTTTCCACCTCCATGTTTGACGGTGGGGATGGTGTTCTTGGGGTCATAGGCAGTATTCCTCCTCCTTCAAACACAGCAAGTTGAGGTGATGCCAAAGAGCTCAAATTTGGTCTCATTTGACCACAACACTTTCCCCCAGTTCTCCTCTGAATCATTCAGATGTTCATTAGCAAACTTCAGACGGGTCTGTACATGTGCTTTCTTGAGCAGGGGGACCTTGAAGGCATTGCAGAATTTCAGTCCTTCACAGCGTAGTGAGTTACCAATTGTTTTCTTGGTGACTATGGCCCCAGCTGCCTTGAGATCATTGACAAAATTCTCCCATGTAGTTCTGGGCTGATTCTTCACCAGTTTCATGATCCTTAAAACTCTAAGAGGTGAGATCTTGCATGGAGCCCCAGACCAAGGGAGATTGACAGTTATTTTCTGTTTCTTCCATTAGCGAATAATTGCACAAACTTTGTCACCCTCTCAGCAAGCTGCTAGATCTACAATCTTGTCCCTGACATCCTTCGACAGCTCTTTGGTCTTGGCCATGGTGGAGAGATTGGAATCTAAATTATTGATTGCTTCTGTGGACAGGTATCTTTTATACAGGTAACAAGCTGAGATTAGGAGCACTCCCTTTAAGAGAGTGCTCCTAATTTCAGTTTGTTACCTGTATAGAAGACATCTGGGAGCCATAAATCTTACTGATTGATAGGGGATCAAATACTTATTTCACTCATTAAAATGCAAAACTTTTTTGAAATGCGTTTTTCTGGATATTTTTGTTATTATTCTGTCTCTCACTGTTAAAATATAAAACCTATCATTAAAATTATATAATTTTATAATTTCTCTGTCAGACGTACAAAATCAGCAGGGGACCAAATACTTTTTTCCCTCACTGTATGTCAACTGTTTATTAAGCTGTTAGTGGAGTTTTCCTTTAAATAATATATATTATATTTGTGTCTTTATTCTCTAAAGCAGTGGTCTCCAAACTGCAACCTGGGGGCCGGGTGCCGCCCCTTGGGGCACTATTCCTCTCACTGATAACGACAGGGCACTATTCCTCCTGTTGACACCTATGATGGGGCACTATTTTCCCCATTGACCCCAACAATGGGGCACTATACCTACCAATGACGATTGACATAAACAATGGGCTACCCCAATGGGGCACTATTCCTCCGTGAAGCAGAGTAAACTGGCCCGTTGTTTAAAAAGTTTTGGAGACCCCTGCTCTAAAGCGATATCTTTCAGTGCTGATATTTTACTTTTTGTCCAGAACTGATTCAGAATATGGAGATTTTATAATGTTTCTATTATTTAGCCACTTGAAGCAATCCAAACAGTAGTGGATAAAGAATTACTTATTTATTGTAACTGTAATTCTCAGTGGAATGGAACAACATCAACTTCTGGGTTTTCTGCAATAAACCTTCCCTAGTGGACGTCTCACTAACACCCAGGAAAGAGCTATCATAATGTGCAAGGTACAGTTACATTACAACCAATCACATGTCCCCCTTCTTCAAATTAGGACAACCAGACCTATGATAGATGACTGGTGGTTGGTTGGTGCCCTCTAACAATGCATTTTGCTTATAGGGCTGTATGTAGGAGTCACTTGAATTGCGATGTATCTATAGGTTACAGTTTGCAGTAGTTTGGACATCAGGCATTGTTTCTCAAAAAAAATGAAGTGTAGGTCAGTTGCTTTTAACCTTAATGAGACTGTAGGAGGTTGGAGGCACTATGGGAAGGGGGGCTGGAGGCTTTGCAGCACATTAGGGGGGCACTGCAGCATTCTGGGGGGCACTATGGGAGGTTGAGGGGTGCTGCAGGCCACTATGGGAGGTTGGTGGGCACTATGGGATCTTGGAGACACTGTGGGAATTTAGGGGATCTGCAGCTAGCTGGAGGCTCAGAAGGATGAAGACCGTGGGTTGGCAGCAGGCCATGGGCCATGGGCCATGGTTAAGAATCACTGGTGTAAGCTTTTTACAGGTGGCCCTGGATACAGAAATGTGTTCAGCAACACTGTGAACTTTAGGCCAGGATCATGACTAGCATTTTCCCAGTGGAGGACCTAGCAGGGCAAGCAGTAGGGATAAGTGAATGGTTTGGCCCGGTTTTGAGCATGAGTTCGGGCTGAGCATAGGCTTTTCACCTGTTCGACGGACACCTGAATTATGGGGGCGTTCGACCGCTTGTTCGGCCCGCCGAATGACCACAATGCACTATGCCATGGAATCCCTGATTAGCTGAAGCAATGAAAGCTTTACCCAATAAGGGCACAGAGCACTGTCAGAGCCAGGATTGGAAGCTGCAATGATGACCCTATTCAATCATAGCTCATTGCTCTTAGTCCCACCCCACACTATAAAAGTATTCTTTCAATAGCAGCCATTTTTAGTGTGATATCAGCATAGAGAGAGATATTACAGGGCTCTGTTCAGTGCATCATTACCTCTGTTTAGTGATGTTGCCTGTGCTATGCAGCCACAGCATGCAGAGGAGGTGGTGGACTTGCTTACTAAACCATCCTCATTCTCCTGGTCCTCCTCATACTCTGTCACCCAAGCAGAGACCAGTGTGCATTCCACTGCAGCTGCCAGAGTGGCTAAACCTGCCTCATTGTCCACAGCTATTCCTGCCATAGCCCCAGCATCAGTCATGAAGGAGCGAGCTGAGTTATTTGAACACAGTGTCAGCCACGTGTACCTTGATGATTCACAGCCATTACTTGATTCAGATGTTGGTCCTGAGGTTGAGGAAGGCAGGAACATGAGCCTACAGAGAGGGGAGAACACTGGTACACAAATTGACAAAAGCCATGTTTCCCCAGCCGCAACATATTGCCAAGTTGTCTCCAGTGGTAACGAGAATGGAGGAGATGATAATGATGATGAAGAGGTCATTGACGTGAATTGGGTGCAGGATAAAGCAGAGAAGGAAAGTGAGGGTGAGGCACAATCCCAATGAGGCAGCCATAATGGAAGAGTAGAGAGCAGTGTCATGGAAAACGTAGTTTTGAGGCTTCTGTTGGTCAAGAGAGGAGCGGTGGAGAGTGATGCATTTGACAATTTTTTTAGTCCCCGCGTCCAGGGATTTCAGCTTCCACATCCCATCGGCAGTGTCTGCTTCACACAGTGGACAGTTATCTAGGGGCGAAAACAGAGATGGAGAGCTTTCCAGTCAATGATCCACTGGCTTAGTGGGTTATGAGAATAAACCACTGGCCAGAACTTGCCCAGTATGCAATTGAGCTTCTGAGCTGCCCTGCATCCAGTGTGCTTTCTAAAGGGGCATTCAGTGCTGCTGGAGGTTTTGTTATTGATAATAGAACGCGTCTGTCCAAAGACTCCGTGGACCATCTGACATCAAAATGAATCAGTCCTGGATTACCAGCGGCTATGAAGCCCCTGATGCCAATGTCGTTGAGTAAGTGTTTTTGGGATGTGGAATCTCCATAGGATTTCTAGGCTGCCTAGCGTTCTGGGTGTTGATTTAATCTGGAAGCATTTTTTTGGTGTAGGTTTCATAGGCATAATTAACACTCAAAGACAAATTTTTCCACACCTGTTTGACAGGTGCATATCATTTCAGTTTTTGACAGCAAGTCCAATTCTTGCTTTCATCAAGAGTACCTCTATAGGGTTATGGTGTGAAGGCGCCAGCGATACCCAAAGACCAATTTTTCTGCACCTGTTGGACAGGTGCATATCATTGCAATTTTTGACAGAAAGGTCAATTTTTGCTTTCATCAAGAGTACCTCAATAGGGTTATGATGTGAGGGCATCACCGACACCCAAAGACCAATTTTTTTTTTTTTTTCCATAAAGATTTTATTATTTTCCAAAGAGAAACACATAACAATGAGCATTGTTGAACAAATGAAGCAGGACAATCAGCAAAAAGTACGAGCAACTAATACATAGGATACATCTTAAGCATAGCATATGGAACACGCTGAACCGGAAACACAATCATAGAAATAGAGATAAAGACCAATTTTTATGCACCTGTTAGGCCGCGTACACACGGGCGGACTGTCTGACGGACTTGGTCCGCTGAAACGTGTTTCAGCGGACAGTCCGCTCGTGTGTGGGCTTCAGCGGACTTTTTCAGCGGACAGTCTGGCGGACTAAGTCTTTCGGAATTTCCGTAATATTGTCCGTCCAACTTTGGTTTCAGCGGACAGTCCGCTCGTGAGTAGGCAAGTTGGACGGACTAAGTATGGCGCATGCTCAGAAAGGATTTACACGGCCGAAGGTTGCATTGCAGTGTATTGGACGTCGTATTTCTAGTCCCGTCGTACGTGCTGTACACGTCATCGCGCAAGCTTTCAGCGGACTGTCTGTTCATCGTGTGTGGTCAAGTCCGTTCATTCAAAAGTAGGACGGACTGTCTGTCGGATTGTCTGACGGACTTAGTTGGCCAGACAGTCCGCCCGTGTGTACGCGGCCTTACTTCTATCCAAAGTCTGTGGAAGACTCTCATTTTTTTTGGCTTTATAAATTCAATTACTGCTGCAGCAGCTTCTATATACAGATGTGCAGCTTTATGTGTAGACTAAGGGGACCCCCAGGCACTATATTGAAAGTAATTTTTAATTCTTATGCTTTCACTTTAAGCATCAATAAATCACTGCTCATTTAAAAATGACATTTTTTTACAAACTTTTTTTCATTGATACATGTCCCCCAGGGCTGTACCTGGACCCCCATAACCATTGCATCCAATTACTTGCATATAAGCCTTCAAAGTGGGCACTTTTGATTTTTCCAGTTTGGGTCCTGTAGACTTCAATAGGTTTCGTTATTTGGTTCCGAACTTTTCCGATGTTTGAAAGTTCTGGTGCAAACCAAACAGGGGGTCATTTGGCCATTCCCTAGGAAGCAGTATTAGTCAATGGTCATGCATATTCAGAAGGGATTTGAAAAATGCTTGTTACTTTTATTTTGACATCAGAAAATTTATAGAAAAAAAGAGAAGGGGAATCAAGGTTAACAGATGTAGTGATAACATATGAGGTAACATATGCTACCATCCCAAAATACTCAGTAGAAAATTAGTACAAATGAATGAGAGGGAATTTGAATGTGGCAAGGAGGCACAACCATCAACATCACATATATAAACAATTGTATCGAATTGTATTAAATACATATATTACTTAAAATGTCATAATAATTTAAAAATGCGATCCATATATAAACACAATCTCCAAGTTGAGGTGTTTTGTGGTCATTATGTTCCACTTCTTCAAGACTGGGTTATTGTTGTAAACATGCAGTATGGTAAAATTGTCCTTCATTATTACATTCAAAGTCCTTCTATTTCCTTTATTATAATATGTCTCTTCATTTTGACATGAATAGGTATTTTTTTAATTTATTGAACAGATATAGAAAAACTTTTTTTATGTTTAACATATCAAAAGGGAGGAATTTAGAGATATATTTAATGCACTTTAAAAAAATGTTAATTTTTTTGCTTTCCATATCCCCATTCCTCTTTGGACTGGACTAGGCTTTTGTACTCTCATAAATTCAAATCCCAATTTGTTTTTTTTTTCTGTAATCTGAATCTATATAGTCTAAAAATGTAAAACCCTAATGAAAGTTGTCCTTGAAAACAACAAAAAGCATTGGTATTTTAGCGGATGCTGTGAATAATAAATTCTATTAAATCTCATTATATTGATTTTCAGGGTTAAACAAAGAAAGAACAATTGACAAGATATTCCACATCAAGGGAAGCATTAGATAAAGTAACTATGTACTGCCAGTGGGGGTATAACAATCAAAAAAACTCTGGTAACATTGATGTACATCTGTCTTTGTATATATATATATATATATATATATATATATATATATATATATATATATATATATATATATATATATATATATATTTATTTTTTCATGTACATGCAGCACTCTCCCCCCCAGCTGGGGAAAGAAGAACCCCCAACACAAGGCATTTTCCCTAGCCTGGATCTATGGCAGCAGTGGAGGGTTGTAACAAAGAGTGCCGGTTACTTTAATCTTTTCCAGATGTTTCAGGATCCTCTTAGGGCAGACTCCATCCCCCTCCAATAGGATTTCTTCCCCTGGCTCTCCATCTTTGGTGCTGTAACCTCCTTCACCAGGCAAGGCAACTTAAGAATACTGTGCTAGGCCCAAACAGGCTTCTGGCCTAGTCAGCACACAGAACTGCACATAGAGAGCTCACCAGGTCCATCCCCATACACATATACCTTTCCCCAGCATGCACCACTGGTCATGAACCTCCTAGTGGTTGCCAGAGGGCAGAAATATATGCATAAACCTAAGATTGTTATCGCTCCCATGACTATTGCCCTAAGTGCCAGTGACACCCAGTGGCAGCAGCAGTAAAACAGCAGCAACCCTAAACTTAGGAGAGGGAGCACCAAGTCAAAGGACTACAAATTGACCTGGGTAAAACTACTACCCAGCAGGCTAAATTTACTAGACACCTCTGACAACAACAGGACTACATACAACCAAACAGTATGTGGTTATTGTGTTCCACAAATGAGGGAACAAGATTTATGCTGCGTACACACGACCGGTTTTCTCGTCTGAATAAACTCTAAAGGTTTTTCTGACAGAGTTCCGACTGAAACTGTCTTGTGTACACACAATCACACCAAAGTCAGATCGTCAAGAACGCAGTGACGTACAACACGTACGACGGGACTAGAAAAAGGAAGTTCAATAGCGAGTATCCAATAGCCTCCGTCTCCTACTTGCTTCAGAGCATGCGTCGTTTTTGGTCCGTCGGAACAGCATACAGACGAGCGTTTTTCCTGATAGGAATTGGTTCCGTTGGAAATATTTAAAACATGTTCTATTTCTAGGTCCATCAGAATTTTCGAAAAAAAAAACAGATGAGGCATACACACGGACGGAATATACGATGAAAATCTTCCGTCTGACTTTTTCTGTCAGACATTCCGCTCGTGTGTACACGGCATTACAGTCGCTAAATCAAGACAAACTTAGGTGTCTGGTAAGATTGCCCCTTACTGAGAGAAGTGGTCAGGAAACAAAACAAGCCCATGGAGATGAGGATGTAGCTTCTGAAAAAAAATGGGGGAGATAAGGAGTAAAAGACTGTCAACAATAAATTATAATTGTACCATTCATTTGGCGTTTTCCTTCTATTATATATGATATAACAAACCATTGGCCCTTTTCCCTAAGGCCCCTTTCACACGGGACGGATCAGTAATGATCCGCCCCGTGATGATCCGCTTGCTCAGCGGGGATCGCTCCGTTGTCCCCGCTGAGCCGGCGGCGGACAGGGCGGTCTCCGCACACTGTGCAGGGACCGCCCTTTCAGCTCTCCATTCTCCTCTATGGGGGATCGGATGAGCACGGACCGTCTGTCCATGTTCATCTGATCCGCTCTGCAGACGGATAGAAAAATAGGATTTTCCTCCGTCTGCAGAATCAGACAATTGCGGAGGCGGACAATAGCGGGTGTCTGCGGATGTTCACCCGCAGACACCCGCTATCCCATAGGAATGCATGTATGTCCGTATTTCATCCGTAAGCCGATTGATGAAATACGGACATACTGTCCGCATGTGTGAAAGGGGCCTAAGAGCTAACCCACCCAAACTCCCATAGCTGAACACATTTCTTACAAAAAGGCTAAACTACACCTGGCTATCCAGCACTCTGAAAAGCTTAATCACCACAATCAACAAAACATGGCAGAAGATCCAACTCTTAATTCTATCCAAAACAAACAAAATACTTTGGTTGGAGTTCCAATTTAAAGTGATACTAAACTCAAATAAAAAAAATGTAGAGCTCAGCACTTACCCTACTACAAAGTATGATATGGAATGCCTGCATTGTTCCTTGCGCCACACTCTTAGCCCTTGTACACACAGTCGGACATTCCAATGGAAAATGTCCGATGTCAGATAATCCGACTGTGTGTGGGCTCCATTGGACTGTTTCCGTCAGAATATCCGACCGACAAAGTTTTAGAGCTGGGCTATAAAATTTTCCGACAACATGATCCGATCGGGCCTTGTCCGATCGTTTGTAGAGAATTCCGATCGGACAAAGTGCCACGCATGCTCAGATCAAATTTCTAGACCAAAGCTATTGGCTACTAGCATGAACGTAGTCTCGTCGTAACGAAATAATGTCATCACGTTCTGAACGATTGGATTTTCCAACAACTTTGTCCGACCGTGTGTATGCAACACCAGTTTCGGACAAAGCCCGTCGGACAAAATCCGACGGATTTGGTTGTCAGAATGTCTGACCGTGTGTACAATATACCGTGTGTATATTAAATAGATAGGAAAATCAATGCCATACATACAAACGATGTCCTGCATGACTTTTTATATGCACAAAAAACATAAATTCAGCCTTATCTCTGTTAAAAAACAAACAAAAAAAAAACATTTTAATGCTTATTAAAACCATCCTAAAATGCTCTATGGACATATTCTGGATGTATCATAGCCTCAATGCCTCTTAAGCCTAACCCAATACTTATATCTTTCATTTAGTGTACATACTATATACAACTTGCCGTATCTCAAGGGTCATTAATAAATGGGCCATGCACCGATGGCATTACAAACACCACCAATAACAACATCATAAACATGCTTTGCCTAAAGAAAGGGCTTCATTGTGAAAGATCTTTTTTCGGGGGGGGGGGTGTTGGGGACGACATACTGGAGTGGGTGGATGATAGGAAGGATGCCACGGGGTGTATATTTTAATCATTGGTTTAAATTACTTTTAAGGGTTTGTGATATCATTGGTGTGTGGCCTGTTTTTCCTTAGATGCTTGTAGAGCCGGGACACGGTCTCAGGCGGACTCCCAACGGTAGTCTGAGCATAAAGCGACAGGGAGCATTTAGGAGCAGCACTCCAATTCATCCCAAAGGTATTCTGTCGGGTTGCGGTCAGGACTCTGTGCAGGCCAGTCAAGTTCTTCCATCCCAAACTTGCTCTTCCACACTATTTTGTCAAAAGAACTAAGCCACCCCCCCCCCCCAAATCATTTGGTGGAGGGGGGATTATGGTGTGGGGGTTGTTTTTCAGGGGTTGGGCTTGGCCCCTTAGTCCCAGTGAAGGGAACTCTTAAGGCGTCAGCATACCAAGACATTTTAGACAATTTAATGCTCCCAACTTTGTGGGAACAGTTTGGGGATGGTCCCTTCCTGTTCCAACATGACCATGCACCAGTGCACAAACAAGGTCCATAAAGACATGGCTGAGCGAGTTTGGGGTGGAGGAACTTGACTGGCCTGCATACAAAAAAAAAGGGGTTAATACTAATTTAATATATAGAGGTTCTTTTATTAATGGTCCTAAAAAAGTATTATCTAACAAGCTTTCTCAATCTCTTTTTGTTCCACAGTTAAAATGCAGTTGTTTGATAAGTATCTATGCACAACTTAAGGAACAGGTACTGTTCTAAGAATAAAACTCTTAAAGTTTCTTGTAAAGGCTTTAGTTTAAGAAATAAAGCAACACCTGTTTTTTTTTTTATATATTTGCTTTCAAGAAGGTCACATTTCAGATAGTGCGATATTTATATCTAGGGGTATGACATATCATTAAATGTACTGATGTTATTTTCTCTCACTTTATTTTATAAATGTGCACGTTGACTTTTCTGTTACGAACCAGTTACTACTTTACAATCTTTAGAAGAAAAACATAGAGTTTATATATAGGGATGGATTTCTGCAAAGCATACACAGGCCATGGCATAGAATGTAAGGAAGAGCTGCCAAGGGCAGCACATAGCCACCCACATATCATGTTACTAACACATTCCTGTGTATAATACGTTCCAGACTGCCACCCGCCTGCCAGTGCAATACAGCTGTTGTATTTTTGCTGGACTAGAATTCTATGTACAATTCAAATGCCTCCAAATGCCTATGAGAAAACTGCTAGAGACTAGGAGCATAGTTCGAATAGTCACCAGTGCTAGGTGGGCAAACTAACTCTTCCAGGCTCAGAAAGGCTTGAGCAGCTAAAATACCTTGTCTTGCTATGGCGCTATTAAGGATAGACAGTTAATTGGGATAGGAGGAGGGCAGCACAAGACAGATGGCCTAAAAAGTAGGAAGTTTACCACACCACATTGGTAGGCAATTAGAGATAGTCCCCTTATGTTGGTGATCAGAGAGAAGGATGCTCCTTACATTAGTGGTCATTTGTAAGAATGCTCCTTACATTTGTGGTCCATAAAAAGAGTGATTCTTATATTGGTGGTCGATGGAAAGAATGTTCCACTCTACAGACAACTAACCTGGTCATTGGTGCAAGCTGCTGCTTAACTGAGAAAAGAGAAGAGACGTTCCACTGGCCACATGCCACTGGTTTTACCAAGTGGCATTGGTGCCAGAACTGTGCAGGCATCATTATATGGAAGTTTAATCCACCACTTCTCAAGGAACCCCTAGTAATCTTTAGAGGAACCCTGCCTAGGGTTTCACAGACAGGATACAGGTCGAGAAAGGATTGCATGACAAAAAGACCACCTAGATAAAAAAACATATTACCGCAGAAACATTTACTGTCCAGGTGCATTTTATAATAATAGTGATATGTTGCATATGACCACTTGGGACAATCTGACATTAAGCATTGTCCAGGATTCCTGATTCCTTGCAGATTTCTTCTATAATTTCAGAAATTTAAAGAAACCATGTACCGTAAGTGGATGTAAATCCTAAACAAATTACATTTAGATTGCTGAAGCATTGTGTATGTCTACCCCACAGTCCCACCCCACATGCAGACCTCCCCTTAGCTGTATTTTCTTTTAGATTTATACTTACCTCTCTCTGACATCCTCAGGACGTTCATGTGACGTGTCCTCTTCTGCTAGGTGTAGGTAGGTGGGCAAACAAACTCTTCCAGGCTCAGAAAGGCTTGGGCAGCTAGAATACCTTGTCTTGCATATGGCAATATTAAGGATAGACAGTTAATTGGGGTAGGAGGAGGGCAGCACAAGAAAAGCTTATTCTTTATACATGGGTTTCTTATTGAGCCAATCTTTGGTGTTTTTTTGCAAATATACTAGATCATTTGGCTTAATTCTTGTGAGGATTGATGTATTGTGCTGTGGGACAAGCGTTGCTGCCTTTCAATATATAGTCGCTCTATTTATGTTCTCGGCTGTATCTGGATTCACACAATACTAAATTGTGTTAAGCCCCCTTTGGCCTCCATATATAATACTTTTTTAAGTCCTGAGAATATGTGGTGGAGTGGAATAGGAAGATCTCAGCCTCGCTCTATGTCAATCCATCTTGTTGTGTAAAAAAAGACACAAATTATATAAGTATTTTTTACATTTGCTGATGTCTTGCCATGCTTAAAAAATGGCGAAAAAAAGGCCACTGTTAGGCCGCGTACACACGGGCGGACTGTTCGCCCAACTTTGTCCGCTGAACAGTGTTTGGGCGGACAGTCCGCTCGTGTGTGGGCTTTCAGCGGACAGTTTCAGCGGACAGTTTGACGGACAAGGTTTTTCGGAATTTCCGAAAAACTGTCCGCTGAAACCTTGTTTCAGCGAACAGTCCGCTCGTGTGTAGGCTTGTTCGTCAAACAAAGTTGCGCGCATGCTCAGAAAGGATTTTCACGCCGAAAGCTATAATGCAGTGTATAGGACGTCGTATTTTTCGTCCCGTCGTACGTGCCGTTCACGTCATCGCGCACGGTTTCAGCAAACTGTTCGTCCGTCGTGTGTGGCCATGTCCGTCCATGCTAAGTTTGAGCGGACTGTTTGCCGAAACTGTTTGACGGACAAAGTTGGGCGAACAGTCCGCGCGTGTGTACGCGGCCTTACTATATATACCATTATATTTACTTATGAATTCTGTATTATTTGTATGTTTTGTTTTTGTCAATAGAACTAACAGCTTACCTCAGCTCAGACCCTGAAGAAGGAAATAAACACCATATTATTTTTCCGAAACATGTTGGACATACTGTAAACACATTTTGGTGAACTACAGGTCTAGACCTCATGTGTATATTAGTAAATCTTTGCTGTTTACCATCTGTGTCACATACCAATGTTTTTATAGGCATTCTTACATTTTTGTATATCTAGTGTATATTTATATGTTTTTCTAATAAACCTTGTACTTTTCTATACTTCCTGAATGGTCTGGTTTTACCTCCCATGCCCATATAATCCCTGGGGCAATTCCATTTTGTAAATTTCTATATATGGGATGTGGCATGGATCTCCAGCCCTTATTCTCAATAGAGGTTTCTCCTAAACAATTCTCATTGTTGCAGGTGAGTGAAGCGGTTGTGCTGAAGGTGGAAGGATTGTCACCGTACATTTGTGCGTTTGAATCTCCTTCTCCTTTTTTCCACATGTGGATACTCTTGAAGGTTCTCTGGGACTGGCTGTTTCATCGAAAGAAGGTAACCACCACTCCAAGATAATCCTCTAAGGAAAGGGCTCTTCCTCCTATCAGGCAGCCCCAGGTGCTGGCTGATACATACACAATAGGCAGGTAAGCAGGACAAGACTCTGGATAGCCGTACACCGGAAAAAGACTTAAAATCCTGTATTTTATTGAAAATCGTAGATCACATCACATCAAATGGTCCACAGCTAAGGAAAAGGGTGCAAAAACTGACGCGTTTCTCACTGGAATCAGTGCTTACTCATAGCTATGAGTAAGCACTGATTCCATTGCGAAATGCGTCAGTTTTGGCACCCTTTTCCTTTGCTGGGGACCATTTGATGTGATGTGATCTACGATTTTCAATGAAATACAGGATTTTAAGTCTTTTTCCGGTGTGCGGCTATCCAGCATCTTGTCCTGCTTACCTGACTTGCTGTTTCATCACATAATTTTGTGGACTATATTACTTGTTATTTATTGATTCGGTTGCGCTGCACTTCTTTTTATATAATATTGATTTCTGATTTTTGTGAAGATCTTTTAGTGTTCAGCTGGCATTCATTTATATCTGTTTATTTGCGCTGATAGTTTTTTATTATCTATATCTGGAGGAACTCCGCCAAGGTTTCACAGACAGTACCCAGGTCGCGAAAGGATTGCATGACAAAAAGACCATCTAGATAAAAAAATATATATTACCGCAGAGACATTTGCTGTCCAGATGCATTTTGAAATACTAGTGATATGTTGCATATGACAACTTGGGACAATCTGACATTAAGCAGTGTCCAGAATTCCTGATTCCTTGCTGATATCTTCTATAGTTTCAAAAATTTAAAGGTGGAACGCTAGGCAAACCATGAAAGATGTAGATCCTAAACAATGTATGTTTAAATTGCTGTAGCGTTGTGTATGTCTACCCTGCAGTCCCATCCCCACATACAGACCGCACCTCAGCTGTATTTTCTTTTAAACCTATACTTACCTCTCTCTAACATCGTCAGGACAGTCATGTGAGGTATCCTCTTCTGTTTAAGATCCTCTCTGGTGATAGAGAGTTCTGAAAGAACAGAGTAGCACTGACGTGATGGTGTCTCTCTCTACTGTCTGCATGATTGTACTGTATGTTAACCACTTAAGCCCCGGACCAATTTGCAGCCAAAGGACCAGGCCCCCTTTTGCGATTCGGCACTGCGTCGCTTTAACGGACAATTGCGGGGATGTGTGAAGTGGCTCCCAAACAAAATTGGCGCCCTTGTTTTTCCCACAAATAGAGCTTTCTTTTGGTAGTATTTGATCACCTCTGCGGTTTTTATTTTTTGCGCTATAAACATAAATAGAGCGGCAATTTGAAAAAAATTCAATATTTTTTACTTTTTTGCTATAATAAATATCCCCAAAAAATATATAAATAAAACATTTTTTTCCTCAGTTTAGGCCGATACGTATTCTTCTACATATTTTTAGTTAAAAAAAACTCAATTAGCGATTATTGATTGGTTTGCGCAAAATATATAGCGTTTACAAAATAGGGGATAGCTTTATAGCATTTTTATAAAAAAAAAATTTTTACTACTAATGGCGGCGATCAGCGATTTTTATTGTGACTGCGACATTATGGCGGACACATAGGACATTTTTGGGACCATTGTCATTTATACAGCAATCAGTGCTATTTAAATGCACTGATTCCTGTGTAAATGACACTGCCAGTGAAGGAGTTAACCACTAGGGGGCAGTGTAGGTGTTATGCATGACGGTATGTGCTTTTTTTATTGTAGGGGCGTGGCCTGGCATGTGACGTCAATGATCATCTTTCCCTATAAAAGCGAACAGATGATCGGTGACAGCCACACTAGGAAACACGGGGAGAGGTTTGTTTACACAGACCTCTCCTCGTTCTTCAGCTCTGTGACCCAATTGCGGGACACCAGCGGCGATCGGGTCCGCTGGTCCCGCGGCCACGGTCACGGAGATCAGGACTGGGTCTGGAGTGCGCCAGCGGCGGCGCGCTCCCGACCCACGGCTGGGCACTTAAAGAGCCACGTACAGGTACGTGATTGTGCCCAGCCGTGCCATTCTGCCGACGTATATCGGTGTGAGGCGGTCCTTAAGTGGTTAATGAAGGATGTGTGGTGATGCCTCCTCAGGGGCAGGTCCATGACACTCTGTCATTCAACTTGGAAGACTGAGGACATCTAGTGGTTGAAAAGAAGAAATGCCTTTTTTCACTATTTCTTTTTTACATTTCAGTCTTGCAGTTCTTGTAGCTGCTGCCTGTCACTTCATGACATTTCTTGAGGCACTTTGTGATGGGGAAAACAGGGGCCATCTGAAGTCTCCATTGAAAGCCAATGTGACAGAGACAATGTTATAACTCTGAAAAGAAAGGACCTATATAAGATTATTCATGGCAGGATCACCAGGCATTATTTAATGAAAGCTGCAGATTTTAAACTCTTGAAAAGTACTATTGAAATTACACTAACAAGTTAACACTATTATGAGATTTTACGTTTGGTATAGAAAATACGATAAATGTGAAGTGTTTTGAAATGCATACACACAACGAGAAAACCGAGAACTTCCCGGCAAAACAAATCTCTGCATGGATTTGAACCTAGGTCCCCAGCTGTAAAAGGAAAAAATGATAACCATCAAGCCATTCTGCTGCATGTACGTGCGGTGGTTTTAGGGGTTTTCTAATGTTCTATAAATGCCTACCATGGGCAGGCTGAGCTTAATCTAATAAAAATGTCATAAATGAAGGAATGAGATTTTATCAGAATGGTTCAAATATTTTTCATGTTTTAAATGACACATTAACCATAAAGCACATAAAATCCAAGGTCAACTTTTATAATTTTAAAAAAAGGCCATTTTCATTCCAGAAATATGGTTTGTGATTTATCGCTCCTCTGGAATGGGGCACCTTTTACCCTTGAAAGTGATGTAATCATTTTGAAGTGAATTTGTCGTGAAGCCCAGATCACAGTGTTATAGATCGAATTGCTACCTTATCCCTTCAAAACCTGACACGTATGAATTACACGGGTTCTGTGGCTGATTAAAGACAGGTAAGGAGAGTCTAATAAACCTCAGAACATGTGTAATTCATATGTGTTCGTTTTTAAATAGGTGGGGGAGGCAACCATAGTATTGAGCCTAAAAAAATGAATTGTTCAATTTTCTTTTGCTTTTTAATATGGACAACACTGTGCTCCCCCTATCATGGCTGTATCATTTGCTTTTTTCTATACTTACCTTTTTCGGATGTCTTTAGACCAGTCACATGATGCACAGTGTTTTCTTTGGGTCTTCTCTAGTGGTTGGTGATTCTGAATGATGCTGAGAGCGGTGCCCACACAATGATGTTGGCATTGCTCTCTACAGACATAAACATTCCCAAGAAACTGTCAAAACAGTCCACGATAGGCGATAGGACTAGGGTTCTACAAACAGGATGAGACTATAACACCATCAATTCCACAGCAGAAGACAATGCAGGGAACCCAAAATTACTGAGCTAGAGTGCATAGGGAAAACATAAAAAACGTGGGGGGGGGGGGGGGGGGGGGGCCCGAGGGGGGGGGGGGGGGGGGTGGGTGTAAAGAGGGATGAACAACAAAAGAAAATAGACAAAAGTTTAACCACCAAGAATACGGCTACAGAGATTAAGGAAAAAACAGCCCAACGCCAAGGAACATAACAAAAAAAGGAGATAAAACAACATAAACTGCAAATATATTGTATATAAGATTTTTCCTGGTCAGCCAGCCTCAGAAAGAAGTATCAAATCATAACTAAGCAGTACTCCATAATTATAGCGTGAGTTGTTTGTACCAGTCAAAAGAACAGAAATCTATCCATAAGGCCCAACATTTATAGAGTTTTGGGTGTTTTGCACATCAATGCCCCCACTCCTCTGCCCAGGGCAGCCATCAGAAATTCTGGGGCCCCTTACACAGCTTTAGACCTGACCACCAACATTCCTCAGGGCCCGCCCACTAGTCGTCCCACCGAAGAATCCGCCCACTGGTCATCCCCTGAGTCCTTTGGTGCACCCACTTTTATTTTAACACTATTTTAATGCTGGACATAGATGGGGATGCATTGTGGAGAGGGATGGATGGTGCTGGGTGTGGATGGGGATGTATTGTGGAGAGGGATGGATGGTGCTGGACGTGGATGGGGATGCATTGTGGAGAGGGATGGATGGTGCTGGGCGTGGATACATGGTGGAGAGGGATGGATGGATTGTGCTGGGTGGGATGGGGATGCATGGTGGAGAGGGATGGATGGATGGTGCTGGGTGGGGATAGGGATGCATGGTGGAGAGGGATGGATGGATGGTGCTGGGTGGGATGGGGATGCATGGTGGAGAGGGATGGATGGAGTTTTGGGTGTTTTGAACATCAATGCCCCCACTCCTCTGCCCAGGGCAGCCATCAGAATTTTGGGGCCCCTTACACAGCTTTAGGCATGGGCCCCCAGGGGCCTGACCACCAACATTCCTCAGGGCCCGCCCACTAGCCGTCCCACTGAAGAATCCACCCACTGGCCATCCCCTGAGTCCTTTGGTGCACCCACTTTTATTTTAACACTATTTTAATGCTGGACGTAGATGGGGATGCATTGTAGAGAGGGATGGATGGTGCTGGGCATGGATGGGGATGCATGGTGGAGAGGGATGGATGGATGATGCTGGGTGGGATGGGGATGCATGGTAGAGAGGGATGGATGGATGATGCTAGGTGGGGATGGGGATGCATGGTGGAGAGGGATGGATGGATGGTGCTGGGTGGGAATGGGGATGAATGGTGGAGAGGGATGGATGAATGATGCTGGGTAGGATGGGGAAGCATGGTAGAGAGGGATGGATGGATGGTGCTGGGTGGGGATGGGGATGCATGGGGGAGAGGGATGGATGGATGGTGCTGGGTGGGGACGGGGATGCATGGTGGAGAGGGATGGATGGATGGTACTGGGTGGGATGGGGATGCATGGTGGAGAGGGATGGATGGATGGTGCTGGGTGGGATGGGGATGCATGGTGGAGAGGGATGGATGGATGGTGGTGGGTGGGGATGGGGATGCATGGTGGAGAGGGATGGATGGATGGTGCTGGGTGGGATGGGGATGCATGGTGGAGAGGGATGGATGGGTGGTGCTGGATGGGGATGAAGTTGATTGAGTTGCATTGTGAAAATGGATGAGGATCACTCTGGGTGGGGATGCGTTACATAATCAAGAGGCTCTCTAAACAATGTAACTCATTTCCACCCAGAGGCATCCTCATCCATTTTACACAATTCAACTCAATCATGCCAGCTTGTTAGCACATGGGGCACAGCAGCACACACACAACTTTTGTGACTTACCCTCCATGCTGCTCTCTGGTATCTATCTGCAATGCATGCACCTGATAGGGCTGGGTTACTGCGCTGACAAGTTGACCACACCCCCTGACTTTGTCCCAGCCAATCATGGTGTAAACGAACCCAGCAGCAGCCAGCCGGCTCCGCCTCAGCAGGGAAGGAAGGGGAGCTAGTGCTGGCCGCAATCATCAGCGTAGGGGCTATTTAAAAAGACAGCGACACAGGGGGGGGGGGGGGGTGCGAGTGAAAGGAAGATTCTTTGTGGCAGTGCAGTTGATAGATAAATGTGCTGCTGTGTTGTCCGGGCCCCTTACTGCATGGATGCATGGATGCAGTACTGCCTTTACCCCCCTGATGGCGGCCCTAAATATTATCATGTATTTTCAGCAGCCATTCCTTAAAGTGTTACTAAACCCAGGACCCTGCATTCACTATATCTGGTCTCCCACAGTACACAAAACAAGGAAAATAGTTTGAGTAAATACAAACTGCTAAATACCTTTTCTCTTCAGCAGTATATAGCAGTCTTGTGACTTCTATCAGTGCCTGGTTATATCAGGATCCAGTACCCCTGACCCTCTGTCTGGACAGTGCTGATTGGCCCTGCACCAATCACACGCACTCACCCAAGAGAAAAAAAATACACACCAAACTGAGCATGTGCAGACTGTCTCCAGTAAATCTGTCTTATCCCGACCTGTTTCAGTAGAAGGGGAGGATCTGTGCATACAGGATCAAACAGCCTTTTAACATAATTCAGATGATTAACCCTTTAGGTTCCAGAGTGAGTATAACAAGCATGCTTTACTTCATATACAGACTGATTTTACTATTGTGGATTTAGTAACACTTTAATTGTAGGTTGTGCCAAGGATTACCAATAGAGTGGGATAAAGCATGTACCAGCGTTAAGGAGTTGAGGCATCAAGGAGAGTTTATAGAACCCCAGCAATTTAACAATGTCATGAAATAGCATAGGGAGAAGGTTATTGTCAATCTGGCATTGCGTCAACTTATTAATTATGTTACGGACATCGATCCAAAAAGGTCTGATGACAGGACACTCCCACCATAAATGGAAAAAGGAGCCTCAGCCTCTCTGTCCACAGCTCTGCATCACTTTATGTTCAGGACGTGTAGTGATACTTCCTGCTCAGGGGCAACTACCACTGATCAGGAACCAATAGGAAGGACTCCCATTTACATCATCAATGTGCAGCCAATCACAGTGAACAAATGAAAGGGAGCCCCTCTTAACAGCCTTCAGCATCATGGCCCAGTTAAAGAGATGGCTCTGGGTTAAATGTTAACCACTTCAGCCCCAGAAGAATTTACTCCCTTCCTGACCAGAGCACTTTTTGCGATTCGGCACTACGCCACTTTAACTGACAATTGCGCGGTCATGCGACGTGGCTCCCAAACAAAATTGACACCCTTTTTTCCCCACAAATAGAGCTTTCTTTTAGTGGTATTTGATCCCCTCTGTGGTTTTTATTTTTTGTGCTATAAACAAAAAAATAGCGTCAAATTTTGAAAAAAAAAAACGCATTATTTTTTACTTTTTGATATAATAAATATCCCCCAAAAATATTTTAAACAAAATTCTTTTCCTCAGTTTAGGCCGATACGTATTCTACATATTTTTGGTAAAAAAAAAATTGCAATAAGCGTTTATTGATTGGTTTGCGCAAGAGTTATAGCGTCTACAAAATAGGGGATAATTTTATGGCATTTTTATTGATCTTTTTTTTACTAGTAATGGAGGCGATCAGTGATTTCTATTGTGACTGCAGCATTATCGCGGACACATCAGACAATTTTGATACATTTTTGGGACCACTGGCATTAGTACAAAGATCAATGATAAAAAATTGCATTGATTACTGTAAAAATGTCACTGGCAGTGTAGGGGTTAACCACTAGGTGGCGCTGTAGGTTAAGTGTGTCCTAGGGAGTGATTCTAACTGTGGGGGGGGGGGGCTGTGTGTGACACGTCACTGATCAGCACTCCCGATTACAGGGAGAGCTGATCAGTGACAGTGTCACTAGGCAGAATGGGGAGATGCTTCTTTACATTAGCATCTCCCCATTCATCCGCACCGTGAGAAGATTGCGGGTATCCCTGCAGACATCGGGTCCGAGGGACCCACGATCGCACTCATGGAGCTCCCCGCGGGCACAAACCCACAAACCGCCTCTTAAAGGGCAACGTACAGGTACGTTAATCTGTCTGTATGTGACCTTCTGCCACAGTATATATGCGTGAGGCGTTCGGGAATCAGTTAAAGTGGCTCTTATGCCGCGTACACATGACCTGTGTTTTTTGCTTGCCAAAAATCCGGCGGACTTCAGAAATAGAACATGTTTTACATTTTTCCACCGAAACTCCGCCGGACCAAGAAATCCGTTCGTGTGTGTGCTAGTCCGACTGACAAAAATCGACGCTAGGACAGCTATTGGCTACTGGCTATGAACTTGCTTATTCTAGTCCGGTCGTACGTCATCACGTTCAAATCCGACGGACTTTGGTGTGATTGTGTGTGGCCAAGTCCGTTCATTCGGAAAGTCCATTGGAACTCCACCGAAAGACCATCAGACCTAGTCCCTCGAAAAGTACGGTCGTGTGTACGCGGCATAAGAGTTAAATCAATCTTCAAACAAAGGATTCCCTGCAATGAAGACATGGAATACTTAACGCTCTTGCTGTTGAAAGTGCCTGCAAAAGATCCACCAGAATCTGACACTTCCAGAAGTGTCAAGTTCCAGGTACCCCTCTGAGCACTGTGGTTCCTACTACCAGCCCTAAGAGATACATTCAAATGAATGTGCTGTCTTAACACAAAACATGTATGCGGTTACATAGTTACACAGTTAGTCTGGTTGAAAAAAGACACAAGTCCATCCAGTTCAACCAGTGGTAGTGCACCTTAACAGACTGCAAAGGTCAGAAGGGGCACTGGCAAAGGCTTGCAATGGTAAAATAACTATTTTTACTGCATACCAAAGAAATCTTTATGCACATCACTTAGAGACAGCTAAAACAACCTGCAAAGCTTAGTGAACTGATGCCAAAGTGATGTAATTAAAGTTAACATTGCAGCATTAGTGATGTTCCATTTGCAGAATCACATGCTCCCAATGTTCTCTTGTAAACAAGCCGCATTGTTACCAGTCTGTTTCTCTGTGCATCTATTCATCACGGCAGGCACTTTGGTTCAAGTGTGGGCTCTTTATTAATCACTCCATGTGTATCAATTCAGCAAATTCATTAAGTAGAATAATCAGACAGACCTTGTCAGGCCTCTCTGGGTTCGGTGAGAAAAGTCGCCCTGTGCTGACAGTCTGATTAACTTTCCTTCCATCAGATCAGTGTTACCACAAGACTTTGGTCTTGCCCTTTCTTTGTAGAGAGAAATACACTCAGGTAGAGGAAATTAATAGTACTTGGCTACGTTGTAGCAACTAATACAATTTCCAAGTACACTGCTTTTGAAATGAAGATGGTAATGAATTGTCCCTAGTACAAGGTTTGAATACAAACATTTCTAGTGGCCCCAACTTGGGGCCACTAGAAATGTTTGTATTCAAATTTATAAGATCTTGTTTCCATTTCTCTTTTTGCAATTATCAAGGGACTCCAAAAACTGGTGTTGGCCAAAGCTAGCAACCACGAGAACCAGTCAGTATTGGTATATGAGAGGACAGTACCGTGATTTTCTAGGTCCTGGGGTGAGCTAAAGCTATGTCCAATGTAAGTCTCACTTCTACAGGTTTATAATTATATAAAACTGTATATAAACAACAATTATTTTAGAACCAATATTAAATCCTCTTAGCAAGGGAGGTTTAGGAGCAGCATGAACTAAGCTACCGACTTAAACAACTTCAGCGCCTTTGCTGTGGATTTGAGGACGACTTGCTCCACAGCGCCTGTAGCTACAGAAGTCAGAAAGGACATGTTTTCAAGCTCATTTACTATTTGTTAAAATATATCTGAAGCCCAATTTTTTCTGTTTTGGATAGCGTAGGGAACATTTAAACCCCTAATAATTTTTCTTCCTGTGTCCACTTTGCAGAGATTTCCCTTCGCTATATGTCCGTAGACACAAAAGGAAGTCTCCCCAATCCTTTTATTCTTTGTCCAATAACAACACAAAATGTGGGATTTTCCATCACCACCAAAAAAAGTTGTTTCTTAAAATGCACTTCAATATTCTGTAACTATTTAAATTCCCAAAGACTGGCATTGGCTTCACCTTAAGATAGTTATCATTGTGCTGTCTGCTCCTGAACTTAAATTTCCAATCTTCTGTACCTGGGCTTTCTTCTGAAACCAAAGTTGCAGTAAACATTATTGTGTTACGCTCGGTCTTCTGTGTCTCTACTGTCCACTACATATAACAACATTTACAAATTAGGTTTTCTTCCTCCTCTTTAACAATGCTAGAGCTATGTTATATGGCCATTTCAGATACAAAGAAAGCTTGGAGGAGTTCCTCAGATGGAAAAGAGAGATCTGGATTCACTGCAGTAAGAAGTATAGAGACGAATGTCTTACAACAAGCAGCAACTCATTTTCACATTCTGATATTTCAAAATGAACTGGGAAGTTTTTTTAGAGCAGGAAAATATATATAATTGTACTTAATTGCTGCCCTGCCAAAGATCTATTTCTATTTATTGAGAATCCCCACTGCTTTAAAGCTGTAGAGATAGTAATTTGCGGTATGCCTGCAGAGACAGAACAGGGTAAACATAGACATAAGGACTTTTACAGACAGTTTCACATATAAGTAGCAGATAATTACACAACAACCTATCAGTCAATCATGTCGTGGACAACCTGTGGACCTCCAGCACCTAAGATGCTAAATATCTCCCAATACCCTTCCAGCCACTGAATATGCCAAGATATGGAATGGTTGCTCTGGATTCCCCTTGATAAGACCGGCGGATCAAGTGGACCTTCCTGTAGCTCGTGAGACAACAGAGGAACCATAGGAGGTCAGATGTAGATTTTATCTTGATGGATTATTTTAAAGAGAATCACTCAATATAAAAATATTACTAAAAGTACTCATGGAACAGCCTTTCAGTTTCTGAATCACAGGTCTGAATAATTCCAAAATGCCTCTCAACATGTTCTCAGTGCTACTGGTGATCTATTTAATCTGGATATACTTGACCAACATTGAAGTAAGACAAGTAGCACCTCCAAAATTCTCAAATACTGCAGTCCCATCGCTTAACACTTCATCAGAGCCATCCATCATAAAAAAATAACATAGAAACATAGCAGAAAACTCCAGTAGAAACACATTGCGACTAATAACTTTGACAGTGCCTCCAGCAAAGTCATTAGACAAAGCCGGTGTCCTGCCAGCATGCTGTAGAGAAGGACCCTTCCTCTCTGTGCGGAAGCTCTCTGTAGAGGTCTGACATATCTCCTGCTGAGTCAGAGCTAGAGCTCTCCAATCAGCAGGATTCACGAGCTTTGCTGAAACAACAACTGCAAAATGAAAAACCATTTTGATCTTGAACTCAGAAGTCCTCATGGTGCAAGGATATGTTGGAGTAAGATGACATATGATGTGAAATGTTAGCTTTTCTGCCAAACAGTACATCCACAAGCACATTGTAGACACTAACAAGTGGCTAGTCTTCTTCTTCGATGAATATTGTGTTTTGCTTTGAAGCCCAACTCCAGTAATTAGATAAATTCTACCCTTGTAGTGACCTCTCCCCCCTTAGTGCTAGGGTTAAATGGCTGTTAAGTCTATGGGGAGTTGTAGAGGCAGCATTACTTATTTTACCCACCTGCTCCAACCAGCTCCAGGGCTCGGCAGACCGGCTGGTCCTTCTGTATTATCACATTCATTGCAGGGCTATTAATCCTACATTTACATATAGGGAGCAGGGCTGCAACCATAGCCAAAAGCACCTTAGAGAGGTGGCTTTGCAAGACCAGTCGCACCACTAGAAGGACACTGCTGAGAAAAGGAAAAGGTAATTATTACTCATTAATACTGCATCGCTAGATGGAATAAGCAGTTGTCTAATTCTTGGAGTTGGGCTTTAAGTTCTCTTTTCATTAATCAGTATTCAGAATCCAGCTTCTAGTTTAATCACAATTGTGCAGATGATGATGCCAATGACTCAACAATGGTAGAAAGACGAGAACATAATAACTCCGCTTCCGCCAAGCAGTGGACATCTTGCTCTCGTACTGTGCTAAATCCTTTCTGATTTGATCACTGTCTCAGCTGGTATTCAATCACTGATTACCCTAATAACAGCTCTAAGGACTGACACAGAAAAAAAGAGGTTAACCTGTTGAGCATTAAATGAAATTTGCACTTTTTATCTACAATGATTAGCATGCTTTTTAATTCAAATCAGAAACTGGTATCGTGAAATCATCAGTGTATGATTTGCAGCAGTCACTTATCTCCTACGGTTTCCAAGCAGCTTCCAAGTTAGCGGTAAAAAGCAACAGAGGACTCAGCAAGGTTCCGTAAAGCGCCATTGTCTCTAACACAGACTTATGAACTTTATAGGCTAGCAATTTTTTTTAGTGTGTGGCTTGATCTTTTGTTTTCATGGGCTAGGTTTCAGCAGGCCTGTATGGAATGAAGCTATATTTTTCCATCAGGGGGAAGGGGCTAAGATTGCAATCACTATGCCTGAAAAAAAAATAAAAAATAAAACATTGAGCCGCATTACAGAGATGTACGTTACTTATTCTAACTGACAGCAGAGAGCTGGTAACAGTACTTAATTTTCTGTACTTAAAAGGATAATCAGAAAGTAATTCTCTGTAACAGAAAAGGGTCAGTAATTGCACAAGGAAAAAAATCTTGCTGATATAATTATTCGGAATTCGAGAAAGGTTCTATGCCATTAATTGTATTCTGCAGCTGTAACCTTTTTCAGAATGTCACATCTATAGCGTGACGATTTTCTCTTTTACTTTAACTAGTATGGCAGTGTGAAAGGCAGGTGAATAGTGGCAGGCTTTTTCCTTTAGTTTTTAGATTAGAATAGTTAAAGGGAACCTGTTTCAGGTGCAAACTGCTTGAAGGTGCATGCAGGTGCTGTCAGATTGCAGAGCACTCTGGAAGCTATGAAATATTATTATTATTATTATACACGATTTATATAGCGCCAACAGTTTGCGCAGCACTTTACAATGTATAGGGGGCCAGCACAATTACAGTACAATACAAAATGTACAGGAGGGCCCGGCTCGTAGAGCTTACATTCTAAAGGGAGGGGGTGGGGGTACAAAAGGTAATAGCTGCAGAGAATGATTTGATGGGGGTGGCATCAAATATGGGCATCTCTATTATGCAGATACCATATTTATCTAAGAAGTCAGTGATTCGATCACTCTCCCGCTATAAAAGTGTGAGATTGCCCAAAGTTTAGAGGTTCTGGGGTATACAGCACCCTGGGTTTAGAGCAGGGGTATCAGCAGCATGGTTGTCCTAAAAGGGCTAATTGTATCTGGGATGTGCTAAACTCAGAGTGCAGGTTTCAGGAGTGCATTACCTACAGAGTGAAGAGTTCAGAGGTGTGCTGTGTACAGATTGCAGGGTGCAACCCCAACCTCAACTTCCCCAGCCCTAAAGCTTCCTTGCATCTCTCTCCCCTACCTGGCCTGGCTTTAGTACCACCCTGTGTAGGCAGCTCTGCTTCCCCTTGCAGGGAGATCATTCTCTCTCAGGTTCTGGAGATCGGTCCCCACCGTGCCCCGCTGTGAGCGCATGCAGGAATCTGTTAGATCTAGGTGCTGCTAAGAGCAAAGCTGTCCCTTGTAAACACAGAAGGCTACCGTGTTTACAAGTGACAGGGTGAGTAGGAGCACAGGGTGAGAGCCGGAGGTGGCAGAATGGAGTTACGCCATGTTCTAGCTTCAAAACTAGGTGCAAGGGCCACATGAAAAGGCCTGGTGGTTTAAATTTGGCCCGCTGTCCTTGTGTTTGACATATGTGGTTTACAGGCTCCAGGGGCACTCTGTACTCTGACAAACTGTCTCATAAACTAGCAGTTTGTAAACTTTGCAATGATGGTTTAAGTAGAAATCCAACAGCAAAAGTCCAACCTTTTTACTTTTCAAAACTTCTCTCAAGTTTGTTTCTGTCTCGGTCCTCATAGGGGAGCTTAACAAATCCCTTCTGCCCTGGTGACACCAGAATAAGAGCTAAGAGGGTATGAGTGTCAGGAAGACACTCGAAAAAATAAAACCCCAACAGATGTTCTAAATCCTACCTACTCTACCAACTGTACAACAAAAATTAGATTTGAATACTTTTTCTTTCTTATCAGAGAGGTCACCTCCTGTCAGGTGACTAGGAAAGAACATGAGATTTAATCCCTCCAATAGGAACACAGACCGCAAAAGAAACCTGCCAATACATCAAACCACATGAAGCAGACCTCTAAATGGTCCCTATGTTAGAGAGTGGATGCATGGCTAAACACAGGTGCTGTATAAATCCATAGTCCATCATCTTACAAGCAATAAAAGTCTGACAGGTATTTCTACTCTTTGTACAACATTTAAAAAAAGGTTTTGGCTTGAGTTGCTTTTTCTATTTTTAGAAAAAAAAACTGTAAATCCTCTACACTTGTTTTTCAGATAAGCATCGATCAGTATTATTATACGAAAAACCAAGAGGCTCTGAGACTGCCAGTGCTCTGCAACTCAGGAATTTTTAGAGTAGAGCTTACTTCTTAAAACCACTTAAGGTAACACTACTTCTTAAGTGAAGGAATCTTGCTGTGTTAGTCTACAATTCAATCCCTGTTCCTCTGTGAAGCCCATTAAATCCCTGACCCTTAAGCTTCCTACACACGATCGGATTTTGTGTGATGACAGGCTGTTGGCAGAAAATCCGACTGTGTGTATGCTCCATCGGACAATTGTTGTCGGACAAATGCTGGCTAGCAGGTTTTCAAATTTTCCAACAACAAATGTGTGTTGTCGGATTTTCCGAACGTGTGTACACAAGTTCGTCAGACAAAAATCCAAAGTACAAACACGCATGCTCGAAAGCAAGGACAAGCCAGAAGCGGTCGGTCTTGTAAACTAGCGTATGTAATGGAGAATTAACATTCGTGACGTGGCAAATTATGAAATCTCGAAATGCAGCAATTCTCTTCTTCTTTAATGGGATAATAATGAAGCTGCTTTGCTGGCGATACTGATGGAGTTATTCTAAACACATTTTCAAAGGGTTTTTTTCTAGTGATATCAAGAATAATATTATTATGCTTTTTTATTTTTATTTGGGCAAGTTACCACAACACCATTATCCCATAGTTTTTAAGCTCAAAGATACAACTATGTTGGTTTCCCTTGTTAATTTTAAATTGTGTTTTTTAAAATGTAACTGCCTACTCCCAAACTTTTTAAGTAAAACACATAACCAAGTATTATTCTGAACAATTTTTTTTTATTGTGCATTAAAAAAGAAAACAAATACAATTAGACACTATCTGCCAATAGAACTTAACCAGAAAGTGCATTCTATGCATCCAAAAATATAGAAAATATACCAAATCAAATCATTATTCAACCCAAAAAAAAAGTCAAAGCAATAACTCCAACGCCAATAATAAATAACACGTTATCTCCTCCGATTCCGCAACATGGCTGGTTGACAAAACGGCTGTTCAGAAACCAACTGAAAAGAGTTTAAATGGAAAAGTGTGAATCAACACTCACCAAACTTCTACTAACACCAATTTAGCAGAAGGAGCCTAAAGGGAGGCACAAAAGAGCTGAAAAACAACGTAGTACATCACTATGCTCATAATTGTTGGCCAAAAATTGTGTGGGCGTGTGTATGCAACACAAATTTGGGCCAACACCCTTCAGACAAAATTCACGGTTTTGTTGGCCAACAATACGATCATGTGTATGAGGCTTTAGTGTATACAGAGCTCTGACTTCTTCCAAAGTTTAGATTAAGCCACGCCCCCTTCTAAGCCCACCCGTGTATTACCTACACAAAACAATTTTTTATGTTAGGTTTAAGGGCTTTTCCAGTTTATATTGAGATTGGGAACCACATGGTATTTTTGGTGTATCAGTAGGTGTCTCTAAGGTCTGAGCACCCAACAGCTGGCTTCCGACTTTCAATGCTTTCAATTGGCTTTTCCATTGTTGCATAAAAACAAAAAAAGCTCAAGCAACACTGAGCATTGTAGCCACCTCAAACACATTCCTAAACCACAACATGTATATGACTTAAGCAGAGGTTACCATCTGTGAAAGCCATATGTCAAAACAATCAGAAAATATAAAGATATACGAAGCTGAAGATAAATCCATATCACTTATTTTACTGGAAAAGGACAGAAACCCTTCTCTGCAGTCTTAAAGTGTACTAACACACTTTCCTGAGGAAATAAACAGTGCAGCACCTTAAAAAGTGCTTGGTAATGTCCTCATCCTATCTCCCTAGCCTTCTTATTAGTCAATTAAGCCATCCATTAGATTAAAAGATCAATAGGGAGCATTTGAATGTTACCATTAGTGCAAACCCCTTATCAAAACAATCAACGATCCAGAGATATAGGAAGCTGAAAATGAATGCATATTCCCTCTTTTCCTGGAAAAAGTTGACCCACAGAGAAAAACCCTTCTCTGCAGCCTTACATTGGTTGTATACCCCAGACATTAAATATGAACAAAGCATATCCCTCCATAGTGTGTACTTGCCTTAACAACTTCCCTGCCATCATTATACGGTGGCTGTTTGACGTAGAATACCAGGGTTAAGGCAGCAGATATATTCTTTAATGGTGAATGGTCCTCTTTCCGATAACGGTTGACGCCAAAGCGGATTTGCCGCAAGATCACTTTTATCGTGGTCGGGAGAGGGCTCCTCCCGCCACCCTCTGGTTGTCTCCGCCGCTTATTGGAAACATCAGTAGCGGCGTAGCTGATCGGGTCCCCTCTCCTCTGAGACGTGGACCTGAGTGAGGGAAAGATGGCCTCCGCTTGGCTCCATAACATTGGATAACAGAAACAACGTCAAACAGCACTTCCGCCCAATGGTCTTAACGACTAGAGGTCCGGGTCATAGCCGAATGATGGCTACAGCGTGGACCTCAATTTCCGGGAGGCCGTCATATGATGTCCTCCCCTATGCACACTCCCTGCACGTGCCCTCGGGTGATCACCGATCCAAGTAAAGGGCCAGGAATCGGCTTTTTTTTCTCCTCATGCTGTCACGTGAGGAGGAAAAAAAAACGATTATAGAGCTTTTTTTTACATCATGTGATCAGCTGTCATTGGCTGACAGCTGATCACATGATGTAAACAACAGCTCTGTAATTGTTTTTTTTTTCCTCCTCACCTGACAGCATAAGGAGAAAAAAAAGCCGATCCCCGGCTTATGTTAAAGGAAGAGGAAGGAACACAGGCACCTCATCTGTGCCAAACAGTACCCCCTGCGAGTGCCACCTGTTATTGTCACCTGCCAGTGCCCACAGTGCCACCTATCAATGCCCCCAAGTGCCACCTATCAATGCCCACAAATGACACCTATCAATGTTCACCAGTGGTGCCAATCAGTGCCACCTATCAGTGTAAGCAATCAGTACCCATTATTGCCACCCATCAGTGCCCATCACTGCAGTCTCATCAGCGTACATCAATAAGGGAGAAAAATTACCTGTTTGCAAAATTTTATGACAAAATATTTAAAAAAACATTATTTTTTTATAAATTCGGTCTTTCAATTTTTTTTAACAAAAAATTAAAACCACAGAGCTGATCAAATACCACCAAAAGAAAGCTCTTTTTGTGGGAAACAGTGTTGTATGACCGCGCAATTGTCGTTCAAAATGCATCAGCGCTGAAAGCCGAAAATTAGTCTGGACAGGAAAGGGGTTTAAGTTTAAGTGCACAGTGAGCAAGTGGTTAAAGGGGAAATTTTTTTTAATTGCATTTACTGTAAGTGTAAATGTGAGATCTGAGGTCTTTTTCACCCCAGATCTCACATTTAAGAGGTCTTGTCATGCTTTTTTTCTATTACAAGGGATGTTTACATTCCTTGAAATAGGAATAAAAGTGACCCACTTTTTTTTTTAAAAGGACAGTGTAAAAATAAAAAGTATAATAAATAAGAAAATAATAATAAATAATTTAAAGCGCCCCGTCCCGCCGAGCTCATGCACAAAAGCGAACGCATACGTAAGTCTCGCCCACATATGAAAATGGTGTTCAAACCACACACGTGAGGCATCACCGCGATCGATAGAGTGAGAGTAATACTTCTAGCAAAATACCTCCTCTGTAACTCAAAACCGGTAACCTATAGACATTTTTAAACTTCGCCTATGGAGATTTTTAAGGGTCAAAGTTTGTCAGCATTCCACGAGCGGGCGCAATTTTGAAGCATTGCATGTGGGGTATCAATTTACTCGGCATAACATTATCTTGCACAATATAAAAAAATAGTGCTAACTTAACTGTTTTATTATTTTTAAATTTTAAAAAAAGTGTATTTTTTCCCCAAAAATTGCACTTGTAAGACCGCTGCGCAAATACGGTGTGACATAAAGTATTGCAATAACCGCCATTTTATTCTCTAAAGTATCTGAAAAAAATATATGTTTGGGGGTTCTGAGTAATTTTATAGCAAAAAAGAAACCGATTTTAACTTGCAAAACACCAAGTTTTTGAAAAATAGGCTTGGTCCTTAAGTGGTTTATCCAGAGTACTAAGTGTAATTTCTCTCTGTAGAGTCACTTCTGACAAGTTTTCCTGACACCATGAGCAAAATGGTGGCATTGGAGGCACCTCTAACAGACCGACAGCCTCAGTTTTGTTCCTGTGAGCTTTGTGGAGAGGAAAAACCCTAATGCCACATATACACGACCGGACTTTTTGACAGCAAAGGTCAAAGGACAAATCGATCGTGTGTGGGCTCCATCGGACCTTTGCTGTCCAAAAATCTGACGGACTTTAGAAATAGAACATGTTTTAAATCTTCCCACATGCCCCGGGACTGTGACCTCATAAGGAGCGGGGTCACCTGGTGACATCACCCGGTGACCCCGCCCCATGCCTATATAAGTCATTGCGCACCGTGCACACAGCATTAGCGGGAGAGAGCATTGTGTCAACATCGGAAGAAGAGAAGAGGGAAGAAGATGAAGGAAGACACCGGGCCACCGCTAGCAAAAGAGCAGCAAAAGAGCAGAAGATAGCGGAGGAGCCAGGAGAAGAACCGGAGACCGGAAGAGAAGGCCAGAGAGTGGGAGAAGAGGCCGGAGAGAGCAGAGGAGTCAGAAGAGACCCCCGAAGACGGAAGAGACCCCCGGAGCTGCCTAATAAACTACTTTAAAAACCTGTCTAGTGTGATTTTTATTGACTTTCTTTCCCCCAGGTGCATGGGTAGGGGTACGATGTACCCCATACTTGTTCACATAGGGTGGAGGGCCGGGATCTGGGGGCCCTCTTATTAAAGGGGCCTCCTGGATTCCAATAAGCCACCCGCCCGCAGACCCCACAGCGGCCAGGGTTATCAGGAAGAGGCCCTTGTCCTCATCAACATGGGGACAAGGTGCTTTGGGGTGGGGGGGCCCGCAGGGTGCCTCCCTTCCCCAAAGCACTCACCCCCCATGTTGAGGGCATGCGGCCTGGTGCAGTTCAGGAGTGGGGGGGCGCTCGCTCATCCCCACCCCCTTTCCTGACCGGCCGGGCTGCGTGCTCGGTTAAGGGTCTGGTATGGACCTTGGGGGGACCCCCACGCCATTTCTTTAGCGTAGGGGGTTCCCCTTAAAATACATACCAGGCGACAGGGCTCACAAGGTGTCACTCTCACCGATAAAAGCGGCGAGATTGACTTTCCTTTTCTAGTCCTGTCATAACTCATCACATTCAAAATAAACGGACTTTAGTCCGTGTGTGGGCAAGAGCCTTCATTTGGAAGTCCGCCGGGAAGACCGGTGGACCTAGTCTGCCGGAAAGTCCGGTCATGTGTGGGCAAGTCCGTTCGCTCAGAAAGTACATCGGAACTCCGCCGGAAGTCAAGCAGGAAGTCTGTCGGACCTAGTCTGCTGGAAAGTTTGGCCGTGTGTACAGGGCATAAAGGTGTCCTAACACACCTTCCTGAGGCAGTGGACAGTGTAGGACTATGAAACATGCTTGATATTGTTCCCATCCCATATCTCTAGTCTTTTTATTAATCAATGAGTCCATCTATAAGGTTAAAAGCCCAACAGGGCGTTTTGGAAGATTACTATTAGCACAAACCTAATATCAAAACAATTAAAAGATCCAGAGATATAGGAAGCTTAACAAGGAAGCAGCCAGTGTTGATTGTGTTTTATGTGGATAGTGTGTGACCATGTGACCAATAAAGACCAATTTATGAAGAACAAACTCTCCAGCCTATTTGGCACCTATACTGATCGCCTTCATTTAGGGAAACATCGTTCAACTCTTTCCTGTTAATAGAAGAGGTTGGTATTGTCCCCATCCCTTTTCTCTAGTCTTCTTATTAGTCATTAAGGCCATCCATCAGATTATAAGACCAATAGGAAGCCTTGTGAGTTTAGAGGGACATGGACAAACTCGTTTTCTGTATGTGTTCTTTTTGAATTGGCTGTTATTGTAACATATTTTGTAAACTTTCAGATTGGTTGCTACAGGTTACTCCAGTCAGAAAGAATTACATTATATTTTTCACTGTACCTTTGCAAGGTGTTACTCATCTGTTTGCAAAATTGGCTGCTGTTGCCTTCAGGCACTATACAGGGGGTTCTACATGTATTATTTACATTCACAACCTGTGACTAAGAAATATCCACATTATTTTTATTATTATTTTTTTTCATATGAGTGCTAATAACATCTTCAACCCTTGGCTGTCCACTGAGCTGGCCCTGACAAATGTGAATCGTGATGTTCTCTCCTTTTTATTGACAAGAATATTACATTCATTCCACAAATAAAGACCAGAACACTCTGCTGTCAAATTTACGGCAGATTCACACCTTTTCATGCATGTTTTCATGAGCTGTCATTGTCATAAGTAGGTGTTGTAACACACATCAGTGAATCAGAATTCCTAAATGGACTTCGCATACATTGCTGACAAAATTTCCACCACTAAAATTAGACATTGTTATTCATAAACATAGTTAGCATGCAGCCTACTATGGAAGTGATCGGCATATCATAACTATTGTGTTAAAGGCAGCAATTAGCACATACAAATGGTAGGCTTTTTTTTAAGAAGAGGACTACAGTACATTTTGCTTACACTCAGGAATTGTGCTACCTTTTACTCACTTCCTGTGTTTTTTTTAATTATCCAGCCAGCAGGTGGAGTTATAGGCTCCTTTTCACATGTTTTCCTCTGTTTCCACAAGGTGAAGTTTACGTAATGGCAGTGACAACTCCCCTCTCTCTCTCTCTCGCTCTCTCTCTCTCTCTATATATACAATTACATGGCAGGAACTCAATGCATTTGTGCACCTAGACGTGGTGAAGACAACATGCTGAAGTTCAAACCGAGCATCAGAATAGCATCAGAATAGGGAAGAAAGAGGATTTAAGTGACTTTGAGCATGGCATGGTTGTTGGTTGGCTGGTCTAAGTATTTCAAAAACTGCTGATCTACTGGGATTTGCATGCACAACCATCTTTAGGGTGTAAAAAGAATGGTCCGAAAAATAGAAAATATCCAGTGAGGGGCAGTTGTGTGTTGATGTCAGTGGTCAGAGGAGAATGGGCAGACTTGTTCAAAATTATAAAAAGGCAACAGTAACTCAAATAACCACTCGTTACAACCAAGGTATGGAGAATACATCTCTGAATGCACAACACATCAAACCTTGAAGAAGATGGGCACCAGCAGCAGAAGACCACACCAGGTACCACTCCTGTCAGCTAAGAACAGGAAACTGAGGCTACAATTCGCACAGGCTCACCAAAATTGTACAATAGAAGATTGGAAAAATGTTGGTTGGTCTGGTGAGTCTTGATTTCAGCTGCGAAATTCAGATGGTAGGGTCGGAATTTGGAGTAAACAACATGAAAGCATGGATCCATCCTGCCTTGCATTAACGGTTCAGGGCGGTGGTGGGGGTGAAATGGTGTGAGGGATATTTTTCACTTTGGGCCTCTTAGTACCAATTGAGCATTGTTTAAATGCCACAGCCTACCTGAGTATTGGTGATGACCATGTCCATCCCCTTATGACTACAGTGTACCAATCTCCTGATGGCTACTTCCAGCAGGATAATGCACCATGTCACAAAGTTCAAATCATCTAACCACTGGTTTCTTGAACATGACAATGAGTTCACTGTACTCCAATGGCCTCCACACTCACCAGATCTCAATCCAATAGAGCATCTTTTGGGATCTCTAAAGAATTTTTCCAACACCTTGTTGAATCTATGCCACAAAGAATTATGGAAATTATGAAGACAAAAAAGGGTCCAACCCGGTATTAGCAAGGTGTACCTAATTAAGTGTCCGGTGAGTGTATTTATACATAATAGAGTTTGCTCCACTGGGCCACTCATTTCCATTTTTTAATAAAACCATCACTGTCACTATAATGTTGCTATGGCCATTTTAGTATTTTTTTTGTATAGCAAATATGAAATATACATTTTTAGCTACCATTTGGAATTTAAAGAGTTAATTGTGTTTCACCAGTGATACTCAGTCAATCAGTAGTTGGGCTTCCAATATTTAAAAGCTAATGAACTTGTGCAGCTAGTCTTAAAGGCTGGATAAACAGAAAGTGATGTTGGCAGGAAATGGAGGAAGGCGTGAAGTGAAATTTCATATTTGTATTTTAGGTAACAACACACAAAGCTGCAGACTGGATGGAAAAGTAAACACCTATGCCTGTGCTTCTTGACCAAGGGAGAACTCTATCTTGATTATTGCAGATGTATGTATCAACTATTAGAATTATTTTAAACCCATGCCTTAAAACTACAAAAAATAAGTGTATAAATGATTATTACTTTATTATATGCCTAAAATAGGGTACATATACAGCATGTAGTTTAGGGTTGACTACATGTGTGTGGCTACATTCACTGTTTTTCTTTTATGCCTTTTTTTAACCCTTTTCGACTCTCTGTACATCTTTTTATAGTTTTAATGCAGTAAAGCTATCCCTGTTTACACTTTCTTCTGGGTAAATGCCTAAACTTCCTTGAAGATTACTGTGTACAATCCAAGATTAATATTTACCAAGAGCAAAACAGACTACTAAATGCCTGCAAAAAATGTTCAGAAAAATACTTTAGAAGACTAGCATATTGCAAAGCTACTTGTTTTTGAAATTGGCTAAAAAATGTAATCCGGTTATAGTATACAATGAAAATGTATTTTTATATACAGTCATGTAAAAAAAATAAAAAATACAGTGCTCCTTATGTGCGCCTTATGGAAATAGTTGCCCTTTTCCACACACAGTATTTGAATAAAACATTAGATCTTAATTTAGAAAATGCCTACAGATAAAAGTGATATATTTTAACAAAGGATGCATAAAATTGAAATGTATTCGTTTTTGATCATTTTTAATAAAGAAAAGATTTGTCACCTGGAAAAAGTAAGTACATGCCTACATCTACTACCACTGTAAATCCACAAAAATTAGAATCCAATGTTCCAAATTAGGTGTCAATGATTGAAACCTGCTTAGAGAGTATGCATGTGAAACCTGCCTATGACTTATACAATTATCTTGTACAATCTTCCTTTAGATTTACAAAAATCATATAATATGAGGTAAAACCTAAACACTTTCAATTTGTATGCAATCAGCCAGCTCTTTGTACCACATAGCTGTAGGTAAATCTAAAGGAACTTGAACAAGAAAATTGCATAGTATATGGCCAGATTTTTTTAAAACATCTTGGGTCTGGTGTTCTCTTTGCTATTGACATATGCAGTGTTATTCTTGCCAACATCAACAGAGCTCTCTAAGGCCTTTAGAAAGACAGTTGTGGATGTCTATGGACCTGGCAAGGGAGTTAAAAAGATAGCAAAATGATTGGTAGTCAATCAATTCACTGCAAGAAAATAAATCTACAAATGGAATGGATTTCAAATGACTATTAATTCATCCAGGACTGGCCAGCCCAGCAAATCCAGCCCTAGAGCTGCTGACTGTTTGTTGCTAAAAGAAGTCTCCAAGAAGAACCACAGAATTTCATTGTGGAATCTGCCGGTAACTCTCGTAACAGTTTGTATCAAACTGCAAGCATCTACAATCAGGAAGAGACTGCACCACTTTAACCAGCCTGGGAGGTGTGCAAGGAAAAAATGTTAGCTGTATAAAAAGAATATTAGCACAAGACTGTCAGGACTTGCATCACCTGCTTGGGACACTGTGATTCCTAGAGAAAAAGGGTGTCGTTCCGGTGGCCACCAGCAGGTGTTTTCCAGTAGCCAGCTTATCCCAGCTTATCCAAGCTTATTCCTCCCTGTTGTGTTTATCTTCTGTATTCAATCCCCTACGGGGGAAATTTTTAACAGACCCAATGCAGATTAATGCCCGGTTTGCTATATACTATCATGAGCTGTATGGCTCTCGGGTGTCGTACATGGAGGAGGAAATGCACATATATCTGGATTCTGTTAATTTGCCCTGCCTCAGAAAGAGAAATAAGTTAGATAGTCTCCTTACCCTTAAAGAAATCCAATTTGCAGTCTCGTCTTTGCAAGCGGGGAAAACCCCAGGCCCGGACGGGTTCCCGGCGGAATTCTTTAAACATTATGCTGAGAACCTGCTTCCCACGTACCATGTAATGCTCTTAAAAACCTTGGAGGGTGTTTCTTTGCCCCCTTCCATGTCTGAAGCTGTGGTAGTAGTCCTCCCTAAGCCTGGCATGGATCCCGAATTGTGTTCCTCATATTGACCGATATCACTCCTGAATGTAGACTTAAAAATCCTTGCTAAAGTTCTAGCCGGCTGCTTGAATTCTGTGATTACTGCCTTAGTATACCCTAACCAGTCTGGGTTTATGCCAGGCAGAGGGACCGATATCAATATCCGCAGGCTTCTAATGCACATATAGGGCAACAGAGGGCAGTCCAGGGGTAGTGGTCTCACTTGATGCCAAGAAAGTATTTGACTCGGTGGAGTGGGCGTACCTCTGGGCTGTCCTCCGTAAATTTGAGTTTGGACCCGTTTTCATTAAGTGGCTGCACTTCCTGTATGCTTCTCCTAGGGCTTGGGTGTGCATCAACAACTCTCTCTCCACGGCCTTTCCTTTGGGCAGAGGCACGAGGCAGGGTTGCCCACTCTCCCTGAGCTGCATCTGCAGTCAGTGGGATCCGAGTGGGGGTGGTGGAGGATAAAATATTCTTGTATGCAGATGACACAATTCTTTTTCTAAGTGGCAACTCCTCCCTCCTCCCAACAGCCCTGCAGATAATTGATGACTTTGGTTTTTACTCTGGAGTCAAAATAAACTGGGACAAGTCTCTGCTGTACCCCTTGCATTCCTTGTACCCTTGGCCTCTGATACCCACTCCACTTATTTGGGTTGACAGTTTTAAATACCTGGTGATAAGCATAGGTTGGCCAGTGACCACATACTTTTATTTGAATCTGCTACCTCTGCTGAATTTGTTCTCCCAGAGGTGTATGGGTTGGAGATCATTCCCTCTTACCCCTGTGGGGAGAGCAAATTTTATAAAAATAATTTTCCTCCCAAAGTTTCTCTACCTTTTTAGAAATTGCCCTATTTTGCTCCTGGTGTCATTCTTCAATAAGCTCAAGGTTATTATTGTCTCCTTTATATGGCTGGGGAGGGTGCCCTAAATGGCAGTGACTACTTTACAATTACCGACGAACAGGGAGGACTGTCTCTCCCAAATTTCCAGCAGTATTATTGGGCAGCCGTCCTTGTGACAGTACAGTGGTGGTTCTCTCAGTTCAGGGACAACACCCTGCTGTGACCTTGGAGGCAGAAATATTGGGGTTGTACGCTACTTTAAGTAACCTGGTGTTATGGGGGGGGGGGGGGTAAGGTCCCACTCTGGGATCACAAGCTTAACGTGTATGACCATTTCAGTTTGGTACAAAGTATCGTTCCCTGGTGAATTTCTCCCCTCATATACCATTATGGGGTAACTCTTCTCTCCCACATATGTGCAGTATACCCGACCCTCAGTTGTGGGCCTGCAGGGGCATGGTGGGGTTAAATCATTTGATGACAGATGGCAGTTTGAGTGCCTTTTCAGAACACTTATACTTTTAGTCTTCCCAATTGGATGTTCATTAGGTACTTGCAGGTGAGGCATGCCTTTCAACACCAGTTTCCTGATCATATTACCCTCAAATCAGATCCAGTGTAGCATTTACTGATGACAAAGGTCCTGATTGCTCCCTTGTCCTCATTATATTTTGCCTTACTATGTCCTCTTCCACTAAATTGACCAATGTACTTGCAGGTAAGGCATGCCTTTCAACACTAGTTTCCTGATCATATTACCCTGAAATCAGATCCAGTGTAGCGTTTACTGATGACAAAGGTCCTGATTGCTCCCCTGTCCTCATTATATTTTGCCTTACTATGTCCTCTTCCACTAAATTGACCAATGTCTTCTTGAAATAGCAACAAGATATACCTTCCCTCTCTGAATAAGATTGGGAGAATTGTGTCTCCTCATATGTCGCAAATATGATCTCTGCTAGAGACCTTTTATACAGCTGAAATTTTTACACAGAGTCTACTACACACCACAAAGATTAGCAGTCATCTACCCTGACAGGCTCTTTTCCTGTCCATGTGGTGGGAGCCTGGAGGTATCCTTTATGCATATGGGTTGGTCCTGTCCATCGCTGCAAAAATGTAGGGAGCTAGTCGGTCCTGTAACATATCAGCCAGGTAGCGGGAACAACCCTTGAGTTAGACCTTGGAGCTTTGCTGTTAAATATAATTGATGACCCCACAGTGAGAAGGTACACAAAGTTGTTTGTAATATATGCCACGTATTATGGAGAGAGAGGTTTTACTTAAATGGAAAGCTATACTATCACCCACTCTTTCTGCCTGGTGGAATACCCTAAATGTTGTTTTACCTTTCTATGAAATCACATATGTTAACAATGTAGTACCCTGGAGTTTAGGCAGGGTTGCTCTTAAATGTACCTGCCAGGAACAGCTACCTTGGCTATTTATTAGGGATCAATTATTTTCTCTAAAATGGTTGCACTTTTCTCTTCTGGCTCTAGGTGGCCGGGTACCTGGTAGCATTAGATACGAGAAGGACAATGCAAGGTCAGATTATGGGTATATGTGGTATCCCAGCCAATGGGTAGGGGCTTCCTTAAATCCTTTGGCCTGCTAGGAGAACCTATATATTTGGGTGGAGTCAGGCTGTTCTGTGCCACCTAGACCGCTGTTTGGGTGGATGTGTGTTGTATTGCGTTGGCTGCTAGGCCGGAGTTTGGGCCTATCCTGGTCACATCTGGCTGCTAGGCTGTCTGAGGGCCTATCCAGAAGCAAGAGAGCAGCTCAGGGTTGGCATTGCGGCTTGTAGTCCAACCAGAAGTGACAGTTCTGCCGGCCGGAGAACCTGTCTTGGTCGGAGGTGGAGGGGAAGCTGTCGCCACTAAGGGACCAACCACCTTATTACCAGGCACCACAGTGAGTAGCTGAAGCAAGTACCAGAGCAGTATTCTCACCAATCGGGGATGGTGAAGAATCGGGAAACTATAGCAGGTATCAAGCCAGGGACCCAGCCAGTGGAGGTGACGCTTGCAGAACAGCCTTGTGTGTCAAGCCAGGGACTGAGGAGATCAGTGGGGTGAAGCTTGAGAAGTATCTTGATTGCCAAGCTAGGGACCCAGCAGAGGGGGATACTACCATGAAGATTGGATCCCCAGGGCAGGTACATATTTGAGCATGCCATGATTAGCGGGTTTGAATTCCTAATACGTGCATACTATGTTCCCCCATTTCAATTTACAGTGTTGCATGATGGGTTTGCCTTTATGACACAATACCCCAACAGTCCTGGCTATTTGGTTTGGGGACTTTAACATGTTTGTAGACCCAATCCTGGATAAACTGGCTGAAGGGCCCCCCCACTGCCTCGCCTCCCACTGTAATGAGGTATGGCCGTCTGATGCGAGAGTTTGCCCTGGTGGATACATGGAGGCATAAATATCCCCCCTCCCGTGGCTACACGTGCTATTCCTCGTCCCACGCCACTATGTCTCCCATTGATTATATTTTTGTATCCCCCTCCTTACTGCCGAGGCTGGTAGATGTGAGATTTGACACTCGGGTGCTATCTGACCATTTCCTATACTGGTTGATAATAGATTTGCTGACTCCCCGCTCCTTCCGAGCGTGGCGCCTTAACCCTTTTTGGCTGTCCACTCTCCCTGATGTGTCACTGGAGAATAAGTGGTCTTTTTTTTATCACCAATGGGGGTTCAAATTGCACGCTAAGATGATATTGTCCACCCTTATCTCCAGTTACAAGTGATCCTCTAGATTAACCCTCACCCAAGCTGAGGAACATCTAAAGTCTCTAGAACAGGCTTTTCAGCTAGACCCCTTCCCGGACAATGCTTCCACAATGAAAATCCAATCCCGACTGGTTAATCACCTACTTTTTGACAAAGCTAAACAGGGCATTTTCTTCTTCAAACAGCGTAACTTCAAACATGGTGAGCGAGCAGGCAAACTATTGGCGTATTTCACGCATTTGGACCACAAGCCCCCGATTGTGGTGTCCCTTGTGGACTCCTCAGGGCTCCCTGTAACTGACCCCGGCTTAGTGGCCAAGAAATTTCACAACTTTTTCAAAAATGTATACTCCTCTAGTGTTCAATAATCCCATGATGAACTTCTCTCTTTCTTCAAACCCCATACAATTTCCCTTGCTGACCCAGTCTCTTTTGCATTCAAGAAGTGTCTGGTGTCAAATGAATCTAACTGAGGGATGTCAGCTATCTCTGACCCTGGAGGTTCTCATTAGACCAAAGGAGACCTTGCTACGACAGGAACTGTCCGAGTAAATTTGACAAGATCTGGTCCTCTTGGAAAGACTCCTGGGGTTCTCTACAGATGGAGATTTCCCTGCCTAGTCCGGAAGTAGACCCCCAACTGTAAGCCCTATATCCCACCTGGGATACGTCCAGGCCAGATATATTCCCCTTCTTTTATTCTTTCTCTTCTCCTCTCATCCCTCTGTTTCTCATTCCATGCATCCCCTTTCCTCTCCCCTTAAGTATCTCTCTCATGCCCCCCTCCTTTCTTCCCTTTTCCCTTCCTCCCTTCACTTCCCTTTTTCTTCACTCTATGCACCCCCTCTCGCCCCCTCATCCCTTCTTTGCTTCCATATGCATTCATTGTCTCGGATGAGCTAAACTCCTGGAATCTGTAAAGCACTCCACCTTGGTTGATCATTCTGTTGGCTATGTTTGACTGTTTCTCTTTTGTAAGGCCTTCATGAGTTATGTACACCTATACCTTTCTATTATACACTGCATATGCATATTTCCCAACTGTCCCTGATTTTGAGGGACTTTCCCTGCTTTGGAGCAATTTCCCTCTGTCCCTCTTTCCTCCTCATTTGTCCCTCATTTTGGTCTGATCCATATAGTTTTATATAAAATGCACTATTTATCTTTAAAAAAAAAATTCCCATTGCTAAACATTTCATCCGATTTCTAAATTGCTGCATTTGTAAATTTAAAAGGCCATTATAAAGGAATAGACGTGATAAAAAAACACTTGAGGGTTTAATTAATATATTTTTTTTGTATAATTCTCCTTTAAGGGGATGTGTCGGGGTGTGTCCTATGTCTACATACTTTTATTTCAACCCAATAACTTTTTTTATTGATTTGTACATACTCAAAAAGCACAGTACATTGCAAAAAAACTCTACATACAATCCGGATACAGATACCAACAATTAAAACCGACCACAGAGAAAATAATAAATAAATAAAATATACATATTTTAGCTAATAGGTGTCCCTCATTCCCATCTCAAAAAGTTGTGAGATATGCCTATGCTTATGTTACTGACATGTAGATGTTTAATAAAGTTCTTACATTTGTAAAAAGAAAAAAAAAGTGGAATTCTGGGATTACTTTATTTACTTTTAAAATTGCCCCCCCCCCCCCCAACACCTATGCTTACTAGCCTGTGTAAGAAAGATGTATATACATACCTATTTCCAGGCCTCTCCAGTATGGCCATGTGATCTCCACTGTGTCAGTTAGCAGCAGCTGCAGGGCAGAGGCACTGGCTGACCTAGGGGAACTGGATCACATCATCAGAATGGAGCGGCCTGAATATAGTTAACCACTTGCTGACCAGCCGCTGTCATTATACTGCAGCAGGATGGCTCGTTCCCGCAAATCGCTGTAGGTGTATGCTGGCACCTTTATGGGCGATAACAGGCACACTTGCTGCACGGCAAGGGACCCGATGCTCGTGGCAGGCGCCAACAATGTCCGCCAGCCGCCCGCGGTCGTGGGCACGAGTGCCAGAATGGGGATGTAATCATGAGGCACCATCCAGCCTGACAGGGCCTCAGATAAACCCAACATTGTAACCCCTCTACATCTTATGTACATCCAACACTCCTAATTCCCCCCAACCAACCCCCCCCCCCCACACACACACAAACACACACACCAGGTTTCCCCCTAAAATTGTTATCCTAATACCACCTCCACACCCCTGGATTCTCATCCCCAACACTTTGACCCCTCTACACCTTAGATATCCCCCCAGCACTCTGACCCCTCTACAACCCAAATATCCCCTCCAGTGCTGTGACCCCTCTACACCCCAGATATCCCCCCCAGCACTCTCACCCCTCTACACCCCAGATATCCCCCAGCACTCTCACCCCTCTACACCCCAGATATCCCCCAGCACTCTCACCCCTCTACACCCTAGATATCCCCCCCAGCGCTGTGACCCCTCTACAACCCAGATATCCCCCCAGCGCTGTGACCCCTCTACACCCCAGATATCTCCCCCAGCTCTCTGACCCCTCTACACCCCAGATATCCCCCTCAGCACTCTCACCCCTCTACACCCCAGATATCCCCCAGCACTCTCACCCCTCTACACCCCAGATATCCCCCTCAGCACTCTGACCCCTCTACACCCTAGATACCCCTCAGCACTCTGACCCCTCTACGCCCCAGATATCCCCCCAGCACTGTGACCCCTCTACACCCCAGATATACACCCCAGCACTGTGACACCTCTACACCGCAGATACCCCCACAGCACTGTGCCCCCTTTACACCTCAGATATTCCACCAGAACTCTGACTGCACTACACCCTAGATATCCCACCAGCACTCTGACCCCTCTACACCACAGATATCCCCCTCAGCACTCTGACCCCTCTACACCCCAGATAACCCCCCCAGCACTCTGACCCCCTCTACGCCCCAGATATCGCCCCCAGCACTGTGACCCCTCTACACCCCAGATATCCGCCCAGCACTGTGACCCTCTACACCCCAGATATCCGCCCAGCACTGTGACCCTCTACACCCCAGATATCCCCCTCAGCACTCTGACCCCTCTACACCTTAGATACCCCCCAGCCCTCTGACCCCTCTACACTGCAGATATCCCCCTCAGCACTCTGACCCCTCTACACCCCAGATAACCCCCCCAGCCCTCTGACCCCCTCTACACCCCAGATATCGCCCCCAGCACTGTGACCCCTCTACACCCCAGATATCCGCCCAGCACTGTGACCCCTCTACACCCCAGATATCCGCCCAGCACTGTGACCCTCTACACCCCAGATATCCGCCCAGCACTGTGACCCTCTACACCCCAGATATCCCCCTCAGCACTCTGACCCCTCTACACCCTAGATACCCCCCAGCCCTCTGACCCCTCTACACTGCAGATACCCCCCAGCACTGTGCCCCCTTTACACCTCAGATATCCCCCTCAGCACTCTGACCCCTCTACACCCCAGATAACTCCCTCAGCACTCTGACCCATCTAAACTCTAGATCAGTGTTTCTCAACTCCAGTCCTCGAGGCGCCCCAACAGGTCATGTTTTCAGGATTTCCCGCAGATGAAATGACTGTGGTAATTGCTAAGGCCGTGAAACTGATTAAATCACCTGTGAAAAATAATGGAAAACCTGAAAACATGACTTGTTGGTGCGCCTTGAGGACTGGAGTTGAGAAACACTGCCCTAGATATCCTCCCAGCACTATGACCCCTCTACACCCCAGATATCCATTATTCCATCCATGTAGTACCCCCTTCCAGTGGAGATACAGTGCATGTGAAGTTTTGGCTATGTTCCCACCTCCAGCACTGTGACAAGGACTCGCCTTTGCTAATCAAGTCATGCAGGCAGAAGGAGGGATGGAGGAGGGAGCAAGCAGTGCTGGACAGCTGGGCTCACTGTAATACCATCCACAATGCCACTTCCACAGGTGGGCTCTCAGTGCTGCCGACACAGCAGCTCCCACTCCAGCTCATACCCCGCAGCCTCCGAGTCCCTAGCATTCAAACTGCATGGGGTGGGGTCAGAGCATCACTGGCGCTCCGGCCCCGCCCCTCCCTGCTGGCTGTGAAATAGGTATCATTCTGCACAGCACGGTGCACCGCTGCCAGCCTAACTCTCCCGTGTATCCATCACTCTCAGTGCCATCACAGGGCCCCCAATGTCCAGTCAGTGCGGGCTCAAGGAGCTGATTTTTTTGGGAAAGTGCAGGGGCCCCCCATGCAGCTGGGGCCCCTGGGCGGTGCCCAGGTGTGCCCTCTCATTAAGATGGCCCTGCCTTCTGGGGCTGAAGTGGTTAAAGTGATTGTAAAGCTTTGGTTTTTATTTGACAAAAATATTAAACCTGTTATACTTACCTGCTCTGTGCAATAGTTTTGCACAGAGTAACCCTGATCCTTCTCTTCTAGGGTTCCCCACTGGTAATCTTTGCCCCCCCCCCCCCCCCCGCCAAGTGTCCCCATAGAAAGTCTATTCAGACACACAGAATGGCTGAAAATGATGGAAATAAAAAAAAAGGCATAATAACTAAAAAAAGACAGACAGGACAGTCTGACAGTACAATAATAGTGAAGTAAGCTCCGTACAGAGGCACGCTGACAGCCATGATCAGCAGAAGAAGGTGCAGAGTAACCTTGCCACCATTAAAAAGAAAAAAAAGAAACTTTGAAAAGATTAAACTCGGCTATACTAAGTAACAAAGACATTTTGTTCTCATCGCAAAGTTAAAAAAAAAAAAAAAAAAACAGTGTCTGATCCAGGGTGTAATCTGCTCATGTTGTGATGATATGTGTAATATATTAAACCTTTTCAACAGTGACAGTATTAACTGTTCTGTGACATTTTTAAGTGCTGCCGATGACATAAAAAAAATGAAAGACAAATGAAGAACGGCGCAGGAAAAACAGCAGTGCGAATATTAAAACCGCCAAGACACAATGTCCGCGAAATTACAGCAAGGCCTGCATCTCTCTTCCTAATAGAAATGCTATTTTGGTTTATAAGCCCCAACGGTTTCTAATTTAAAAGAAAAGGAAGCGATGGAAGAGAGAGAGAAGCTTGTGTATTAGAGGTGAATTGGAGAGAAATGGGGTCTCAGCTGTGGTAGAAGAATGACGGGATGCCGCTACTATCGGAGGAATTAACGTGAAACAAAACAAGATTTAAGAGAAGCCGCAATGGCCGCAGAAATGAATGTTCAATATTTAACCCCTTGACTTCGACCTGCATGCATATATGTGTCCGCTAGGTGGGTGGGTCTTAACACTGAGCGTCCGCATATATGCGGCCCTGTTAAAACAACTTACCGCGCTGAGAGCGCGCTCCCTACGCATTCCTAGTACGGTAACCGCAGGGTAGCGGAAAGTTCTAGATGCATAGTTGTGATCACAGCCAATCACAGCGGTCACATGACCCAAATGTCCGCCTCCCGGATTTTAAAACTCTTAAAGGGATGCTGTCGGCATGAAGAGGTTAAAGGGTAGCTCCACTTTCGCGAAACAAAAATAGTAGAAAAAAAAACCCATAATTGAGCATATACAATTACTACTCAAGCCATGTTGTAATTTAACCACTTCCCACCCAGCCACTGCATATGTACGGCTGGGTGGGCGCTCTCTCCTTCTGAGTGGACGTTCAGGAACATCCCTCAGAAGGAGCGCTATCACGCCCATGCATTCCCACACAGCGGCGCGATCCCGATGCACTTGTGTCACCCGGACACGGCGCATCTTAGATCGGCAGGAGGGCTCTGTGATTGGCCCTCCTGATCACATCCAATCACGGCCGTCATCTGATGTAAACAAACAGCCGGTTGCTAGACAATTGGCTCTCCTCTCCTCAAGCGGAAGTTGCCACTGAGGAGAGGAGAGCGGATCTCTGCAGCCGGCTGGTGATCAGTGGGTATGAGTTGTTTTTTACCGCCTTTTACTCACTGATCACCAGTCTAGTGTCACCACAGTAAAACACACAAAGTAAACACACACATGTCCCCACATAGTAATGATCCCCAAAACACGTCCCCCACATATATAACAGTAAAATCACGTCCCAATGATCATTTGCACACATATGTCCGTGATCACCTGTGCACATCTGTACATGATCATTTGCGTACATATGTCCGTGATCACATAAACCAATTATTATACACTTAACGGGATTTTTTTTACCAAAAATATGTAGCAGAATACATTTTGGCTTAAATTTATGACAAAATTAGATTTGATTGGATTTCTTTTAAAATAGAATAAAGAAAATATTGTTTATTTTCCAAATTCCTGCTCTTTTTTTGGTTATATCGCAAAAAAAAAAAAAAACGGAGTCGTGAATAAATACCACCAAAAGAAAGCTCTATTTGTGTGAACAAAATTATACAATTTTCATTTGGGTACAGCATTGCATGACCGTGCAATTCTTATTGAAAGTGCAAGACCCCTGAAAGCTGAAAATTGGTCTGGAGGAAAGTGCCCAGTATTGAAGTGGTTAAAGAGGCACTATGCTCACCTTCCATCCAGGATGGTATTCCCATGGTGCCTTCAGCTATCAACAACGCTATCTGTATATTTAATCTACCTGTAGGTACGAGTGGTTTGGGAATTGTTTGTTCCCCCCCCCCCCCCTTACCTTTTATCCCCCTCTGCCCCAACCATTAGAGTACTTTGCATTTATTCCCATTTTTGTATTATAGATACATCTACTTTTAATTGCTCCTGGTGATTGGGAATACCCATGAAACGCGTAGAGATACTGTTACATGCTACATCACTGCAAAATATATGTTTGAGATTCATCTGTCTAATACGTTAATGGGCAACTTACCATTACCTTTATTATTAATTTTTAAATTCTAATTTATGCTGGGATATATGTATATGCAATATCAAGTTGTCATTGATTGTCATTGATTATATAAAGTTTATCACTACTATATGATTGATGATTGTTTACTAGGAATCAATAAACACGATTGCATTTTATTCTTTAGTAGTGTGCTTCATTTAAAGTTCCACCAGTCCCCCCCCCCCCCCCCTTTTCTCACCTTCCATCCAGCGCTGCGGTCTCCCAGAGCTCACTGCTGGCCACTGTCATCTTCAGTTGGATCAGCTTCCGGGGTACCGATCTTCAGACATTTTGATTTGCAAAAGCAAGAGGGTGTCACTAGACATGTGCAATTCATTTCCTCCCAAATTAATTTTTTGACGAATTTCGACAAATTTGTTAATTCAGAAACATCCGAATTAGCGAAAAACCAATTTAACAAATTTTTACAAATATTCAATTCTAAATTCGAAAACCTGAAAATTCGAAAATCTGAAATAATAACTAACTATTAAATTAAAGGTATTGAAATTTCCTTTCAAATTTGGCTGCTAGTGAACGTAACAAATACTATTTTTTTTGAAGTTCAGAAATAACGAATGCCGTATCTAAACGAATGGAATGTAACAAATTAATAATAATAATAAATAACAATAATAAAATTAATAATAATAATAAAATATTATTATTTTTTTATAATTAATTCATTCCGTTACATTTGTTTAGATGCGGCATTCGCTATTTTGGATAATTCGTGACTTCAGATAAATTCGTATTCATTACGTTAACTAACAGCGAAATTTGAAAGGAAATACCTATAATTTAATAGTTAGTTATTATTTAGAATTTTCAGATTTTCTTTCTTATTTTTGGATCTTAGAATAATACAAATTTACGAATTTTCGAATGTAAGAATTTTACGAATTGCGATCATAACGAAAAAAAAAAGAAAAAACGAATGAAACAAACACAAACACATTTTTCAGCAGTGTACATATCTATACGCCCTCATTCATCCTGGCATTGCTTTAACCACTTGACCTCCAGAAGGTTTTACCCCCTTCCTGACCATTTGAAATATGACTCTGCATTATTTTAACTGACAATTGCACAGATGTGCAATGCTGTACCCAAATACCCAACTCCACTTTCCACCCACACCTGACTACCTCTGATTCGATCCGCCTACACGGAGGAGGATGGATCCTCTTCCATTTGTTTTTAGCTGAGCTGATTGGAAATAGGGTGGTGTAAATGGACACTGTTTACATCCACCACTCCATTGAGGTGATCAGACTGTCTGATCAGGCCTGCCTGAAAAGCTGTCTGGCAGACTTGATCGGAATATTCGTGTGAGAGTGGCCTAAGTCCCGATTCACACCAGTGCGACTTGTCATGGCATTTGACAGTTCCAAATCGCATGACAAGCCGCAGCCTATTTTCAGCAATGCAACAGTTCATATCACTGCGACATGAGTTGAAGGTTCCTACACTGCTTTTTGACGATTTAATTGCGACTTGCATAGACTTCTGTTAAATGAAGTTGCAAGCAGCAACAAAATTGTCAGTGCAAATCGCACTGATGTGTGGCTTTGAAATTGCACTGGATTCGCGTGATTTTAACCACTTGCCGACCAGCCGCCATCATTATACTGAGGCAGGTCAGCTCTATTGCGCAAATCATCGTAGGTGTACGTTGCCTCCTTCAATAGATACAGTGGGCTCGCTCATGGCACGTGGTGGGAGCCGATATGTATGGCTGTCTGTCAGCTACCCGCGATCGCTCCACAGAGAGCCGGAACGGGGATCTGTTAATGTAAACGAACAGATCCCTGTTCTGACAGGGGAGTACAAAGTGATCATCCGTTTCTAGTGATTAGAAACAGCGATTTCTCTCCTCCTGCAGTCAGTACACTCCTCCCCACAGTTAGAAACACCTCCCAGGGAACACATTTAACCTTTTGATCGCCCCCTAGTGTTAACCCCTTCCCTGCCATTGACATTTATACAGTAATCAGTGGCTATTCAGTGGCTATTTTTAGCTTTGATCTCTGTATAAATGTCAATGGTCCCAAAAAAGTGTCAAAAGTGTCCAATCTGTCCGCCACGTCCTGATAAAAATCGCAGATCGCCACCATTACTAGTAAAAAAAAAAAAAAAATGCCATAAAACTATTTTGTATATGCTATAACTTTTGCGCAAACCAATCAATATACGCTTATTACATTGTTTTTTTACCAAAAATATGTAGTAGAATACATATTGGCCTAAACTGATGAAGAAATATTTTTTTTAATTTTTTTGGGATATTTGTTATAGCAAAATGGAAAAAATATAAAAAATGTCTGTATTTTTTTGTTTATAGTCAAAAAATGAAAACTGTAGAGGTGATCAAATACCACCAAAAGAAAGCTCTATTTGTGGGGAAAACAGGATGTAAATTTTGTTTGGGTACAACGACCGTGCGATTGTCAGTTAAAGCGACGCAGTGCCGAATCGCAAAAAATGGCCTGGTTATTAAGGGGGCAAATCCTTCCAGGCCTTAAGTGGTTAAAGGGGTTGTAAACCCTCAAGGTTTTTCACTTTAATACATTCTATGCATTAAGGTGAAAAACCTCCTGTCATGTAGCAGCCCCCCTCCCCCCGAGCCCCCCTTTTACTTAACTGAACCCGTAATTCCCACAATTGGGGCGAACACACTAGCTCTGGCCGGTGTCCCTTGTCCTGATTGGATAGATTGATAGCAGCGCAGCCATTGGCTTCCGCTGCTGTCAATCAGATCCAATGATGTGGGCACCGGGGGGCAGGGCTGAGTCCTGCTGTCTGTGTCAATAGACGCAGCAGCAGGACTTGGGAGCGCCCCCGCATGGGTGTCCTGAAGGAGAGCGATTCTCTGGCGAAGAGGAGGAGCCATTGAGGGACCCCAGAAGAGAAGGATCGGGACCACTCTGTGCAAAACCAACTACACAGAGGAGGTAAGTATGACATGTTTGTTATTTTTAAAAAAACTAGGGTTTAGTAACCCTTTAGTGTGCATTCACACCTGAGCATTTTCAGGCAGAAATTTGCAAATTTTTGCTGCGATTTGTACCGTGTTTTTTGCTGTTATTTTTTACAGGTCAAAAGGTCACCAATGTAAAAAAAAGCAGAAAAACGCCTGTAATCTGCCCAAAAAGAAGCTCATGTACTTTTTTGAGCTTCAGGCATTTTGCTTCAGGTGACAAAACGCTCAGATGTAAGCAGGGGCCATTGAAATGAATGGGATTTTGCTTATTGGGCGTTTTTGCCGGGCTTTTTATGAGCCTATAAACGATGAGGTGTGAATACAGCTTTAAAGTCACACCGCTGTGAACCTGGACTAAGTGCATTTTGTAACTAAGTGAGAAAATATATATTCATGGAAAGGAAAAACACTTCAAGTAAGCATTTCAAATCTCAGATTTTTTTGTGGGCGTTTACCGGCATTTTTTAAAGTTGGTGGCAGATTCTCTTTAATTAGTTTTGCACAGCTGTCTTCCCTTGCTGAACACTCCCAAGCCTGGCAGTTCTTGATTTGTATTATGGGACTGATGTGAGGTTTCAGGAAAGGCGGCAGCATGGAGTGCATGGTGCCTGATGAGGAAAAGTGAGAGCGTACGAAACCCGCTCACAATACAGACACATGCATTGCTGTCACGTCTGTGCTCCTTCGTACAGTCAGGCGCGTGGCATTATCTTGCCCGGCCTGCAGCTGAGCGATCGTCTGTACTTGCGTTTGTCAGCTGTACTGGAACATCAAGAGTTCTGTATAACACAGCTTCACAGTAATTACATCTTGGTCATTTTAACCACTTCAGCCTCGGAAGGATTTACCCCCTTCCTGACCCGGCCATTTTTTTTGCAATACGGCACTGCGTCACTTTAACTGACATTTGCACGGTCGTGCGACGTTGTACCCAAATAAAATAGAATTCCTTTTTTTCCCCACAAATGCGTTTTTTAAATTTTTACGCTATAAACAAATGAAGAGCGACAATCTTGAAAAAAAAAAAAAATTTTTTACTGTCTGCTATAAAACATAAACGGAAAAATAAAACAAAAAACATCACTTTAGGCCGATATGTATTCTACTACAAATTTTTGGTAAAAAAAATTGCAATAAGTGTACAGTGGAACCTTGGTTTACGAGTTAAAGTGGGGTTCCACCCTAAAGTGGAACTTCCGCTGATCAGAACCCTCCCCCCCTCCGGTGTCACAATTGGCACCTTTCAGGGGGGAGGGGGGTGGAGATACCTGTCAAAGACAGGTATTTACACCCACTTCCGGGCATAGACTCTGGGCATAGACTCCGGGCATAGACTTCCGGGCATAGACAGCCCGGACAATTCCTATTGCGCTGCGCGACTCGCGAATGCGCAGTAGGGAACCGGGAAGTGAAGCCGATTCGCTTCACTTCCTGATTCCCTCACCTAGAATGGTGGCGGCAGCAGCCGAGAGCCGAGCGATCGATTGGCCTCGGCATCGCTGGACCCCGGGAGAGGTGAGTGTCCATTTATTAAAAGTCAGCAGCTGAAGTATTTATAGCTGCTAGCTTTTAATATTTTTTTCCCCAGTACAGTCCCTCTTTAATGAGCATTTTGAAAGACGATACATTTTTTATTTTTTTTTATTCTGACTCAGTTTGCAAGTGTTGTCTCGCAAAAAGAGCAGAATTCAAGCTAATGGGGTGTGCAGTACCGCATTTGGCCAGAGGTGCGGGGGGGGGGGACGCCGGTGACACTCGGAGCGGTTTGGAGCCGTTCGGAAATACGTGGAATCACTCAGAAATACTTGGAAATACTCTTTTCCCTGAGTGTTTCCGAGCCTTTCCGAGTTCAGCCGAGCTGTCCTTGAGTATTTCCGAGGCTCTCCGGTGCCCCCCAACCTCTGGCCACATGTGGTATTGCATGTAAGTCAATGCGGAACAAATTATGTTAGTTTCCATTGACTTCTATGGGGAAACTCTCTTTGATATGCGAGTGCTTTGTATTACAAGCATTCTCCTGGAATGAATTATGCTCGTAATCCAAGGTTCCACTGTATATTGATTGGTTTGTGCGAAAGTTATTGCGTCTACAAAATAGGGGATAGATTTATGATATTTTAATTTATTTTTTATTTTTATTTTTTACTAGAACAGTAATGGCAGCGATCAGTGATTTTTAGCGCGACTGCGACATTGCGGCAGAGAGATCGGACATCTAACTGACATTTTTGACACTTTTTTGGGAACCAGTGAAATTATTACAGTGATCAGTGCTAACAATATGCAATGTTTTTGCACTAATGACGCTGGCAGGGAAGGGGTTAACATCAGAAGCGATCAATGAGGTTAAATGTGTTCCCAGTTTGTGTTTTCTAACTGTATGGGGGACGATGTGACTGGGGAAACACACAGATCCATCTTACTGCTTAGCAGAAAGACAGGATCTGTGTGATCTCCTCTGTCAGAACTTATATTTGCCCCATTCTGTCACTGCAGGGAACGATCGCACCCTGATTGGCTCCCCTACTGGCCAATGGAAGCATGCCTGCGCGCCCACAAAATTGAGTTCACAAGCCGACGTACAGCTACGGCGACTCGTGGGAACGAGCCAACCAGCCGCAGTATAATGACAACGGCTGGTCGGCAAGCGGTTAAATATTTCTCTTTTCTCGCTGAAATTGGCAAAATGAAACAATCCCCCCCCCCCATCGAAATTAACAACCCAGCCGGCGGTGGTGGGAAAGACGGGAGAAATGAATAGCGTGCAGGAGAGAGCGCGGTCTCCACGAGTAGAACACATGCCCCGGAGCCTGACTGAAAACTTTATTAGTTACACGTCAGGAAGGCAGAAATCAGGAGAGGAGAGGGTTCCGGTGGGAGGCTCATAATTTATTAACCGTAATACAAGCCATATTTATAAAAGGGGATGAAGAGCCAAGCACAGCACAGATGGCCGAGGGAGACGCAGGGAAATGATGTGAGAAGGGGCTGGCGGAAGCTCAGGGCATCTTGCAGACGTGTACTCGGAATTTCCCTCGGTGGGGGGCTCTAAAAACACGTGGCGCCTACACCGCAAGCGCTGATGGATGAAGCGTTCACACATTACTATGGGCACAAATAACGTACACGGCACAGGCTGTCACCAACATTAACAAATCACTCTTTGCTTTTCTAAGTTCCCCTGTAACACTGCCAATAGATCTGCTATTTTTCCACTTACCTTAACCATTTATCTACCGGGCACTTTCACCCCCTTCCTGCCCAGGCCAATTTTCAGCTTTCAGCGCTGTCACATTTTGAATGACAGTTGCGCGGTCATGCTACACTGCAACCATGTGAAATTCCTATCATTTTCTTCACACAAATAGAGCTTTCTTTTGGTGGCATTTAATCACTGCTCGGTTTTCTATTTTTTGCTAAAAAAATAAAAAACTGAAAAGTTTTTCTTCGTTTCTGTCAGTAAATTTTGTAAATAAGTAATTTTTCTCCTTCACTGATGTGCGCTGTTGAGGCAGCTCTGGTGGGCACTGATAGGCTGCACTGATGGGCACTAATGAGGCGGCACTTATGGGCACTTATGAGGCTGCACTTATGGGCACAGATTAGGTGGCACTAATATGCCGCATTTATGGGCAATGATAGGTGGCACTGATAGGAGGCACTCATGGGTGGCACTGGTGAGCATTGATAGGTGGCACTAATAGGCAGCACAGATAGGCAGCACTGATGGGCATTGATGGGTGGCACTAATGGGCATTGGTGGGCAGCAATGATAGGCATTCATGGGCAACACTGATAGCCAGCACTAACCAGCACTAACTGGTATCACTAATGGGCACTGATTGGTGGCACTTGTGGGCACTGATTGCTGGCACTGGTGGCACTTTATTGTAATCAAGGCACTAATGATAAGTGTCTTGATTACATGTCTTGATGTCCCCTGGGAGTAGATGCTGCTGATCGGCTCTCCTCACCACACTCTCTGTCAGCGTGTGACGAAGAGAGCCGATTACTGGCATTTCCGTGTTTATATGTGACCGGCTGTGATTGGACACAGCCAATCACATGGTTAAAGAGCTTTACAGAGATCGCGGGCCCGAGAGCAGCCGTTCTGGGACGACGTCATATGACATCATCCCAGAACGAGAGACGCACCGTCCCTCCGTCATTTGACGGTGGGCAGGCGGCAAGTGGTTAAAGTGATTGTAAACGATCACCTTGTAAAACAACCCATTCAGTTTAAAATAGAAATGAAAAGAAATGAAAGGCAAAACATTTGTGTATAGATTCAAAAAAAGATTTTAAATACTGTTTTTCTCCTTTTTGATAAGTGATCACATTTCCTCTGTTCTCAGCTGCATAAGAGCTAGGGGAGGCGATGCATCAGCACACTGAGCTTCCCAGTGAATGGCTGTACAGCGGGGGCGTGTCAGAACAAGTCTGATCACTGGAGGACAGCACATTGAGTTCCCAGCATAGCTAGAGTACTGACCATGCTGTGCTCTCCTTTATTGTGGTCAGTTTTTAAAGGGGAAGTCCACCAAAGACACACCTATTTAACCATGTAAAGAAGAATATATATATATATATATATATATATATATATATACATATACATATATATATACATATATATATATATATATATATATATATATATATATATATATATGATATACATACTTTTTTTTTAAGCTGATCCAGTCCGGTCTCCAGCAGTGGAAGCTCTGCAGAGGACACGGTCGACAACAGCTGTGAAATGAATGAGAAGTGACGTCACCCATAGAGTTACTATGGGATTTCCTTTGTCGGCTGCACCCGCCTTCACAGTGATGCTGCAGCTGACAGCTCAGAGTGGGACCAGATTGGCTTAAAAAAAGGCTTCTTTACAGGGTTAGATAGGTTAGTCTTATGGATGTCTGTAGATGTAGTGATCTTAGTGTTAGGGTGGACTTACCGTTAATAGGAAAGCAGGGACTGGCAGAAACCCCAGGGATTTCTCATGAAGGAAACAATACAAAGAAAACAGGATACTTTCTCATACAGTACATGGTCAGCAGCCACATCTCAGGAATATGAAATGCTGGGGTAACAATGCTTTAACAGAACAGCACAGTGGTGTAGTGGGTAGCACTCTCACCTAGCAGTAAAAGTGGTCGCTGGTTTCAATCCCAACCACAACACTACCTGCCTGGAGTCTGCATGTTCTCCCTGTGCCTGCGTGGGTTTCCTCCAGGTACTCCGGTTTCCTCCCACACTCCAAACACATGCAGGTAGGTTAATTGGCTTCTGTCCCAAATTGGCCCTAGTATATGAATGGAGACCTTGGATTGTGGGCTCCTTGAGGGTAGGGACTGATGTGAGTGTGCAATGTACAGGGATAAGGACAATTGTAGACACTCACTCAGGTTGAACTGAATGGACTGGTGTCTTTATTCAACCTTATTAACTATGTAACTATGTAACAGCGCTGCTCTTAAAGCAGAGCTCTGCCCCACACCCCTCCAAAAAAATAACAGTCAGCAGCAACAAATACTGTAGCTGCAGACTTTTACTACCCTGTTTCCCTGAAAATAAGACCTAGCGTGATTGTCGGTGATGGCTGCAATATAAGCCCTACCCCACAAATAAGCCCTAGTTAAAGTCCTTCTAGGTCTTCTTTTCAGGGTAGGGCTTATTTTGGGGGAAACAGGGTAGGGCTTATTTGGGAGGCAGGGCTTATATTATAGCCATCACCGACAGTCACGCTAGGTCTTATTTTCGGGGAAACAGGGTATTAAGGCACTTACCGTATATACTCGAGTATAAGCCGAGATTTTCAGCCTCTTTTTTGAGGCTGAAAGTGCCCCCTCGGCTTATACTCGAGTCACCGCTGTCTGACTGCTCGATCAGCGTATCGAGCAGACAGACGGCGGACATTAAAATTCAAAAGCCGCGCCTCCTTCTCCGCCTCCGCCTGTGATAGGCGGAACACTGAATTTCCCAGCAGTCAGTGTTCCGCCTATCACGGACATCCGCTCATTCTCATACTACGGACGAGTATGAGAGGATGTCCGTGATAGGCGGAACACAGGCTGCTGGGAAATTGAGTGTTCCGCCTATCACAGGCGGAGGCGGAATTTTGAATTGTAGAATGGCCGCCGAGAAGAGCGGCGATCCATCGGCACGGCACGGGACGGAGGAGGCACGGGACGGAGGAGGCACGGCACGGGACGGAGGAGGCACGGGACGGAGGAGGCACGGCACGGCACGGGACGGAGGAGGCTCGGGACGACGGCGGCTCGGGACGGAGGCTTGGGACACAGGTAGGCTGGACACACACACAAGGCTGCACGGACACACACACACACACACACACACACACACACACACACACACACACACACACACAGGGATGGATGGATGGATGGATACACACACACACACACACACACACACACAGGGATGGATGGATGGATGGATACACACACACACACACACACACACACAGGGATGGATGGATGGATGGATGGATACACACACACACACACACACACACACACAGGGATGGATGGATGGATGAATACACACACACACACACACACACACACACACACACACACACAGGGATGGATGGATGGATGGATGGATACACACACAGGGATGGATGGACGGACACACACACAGGGATGGATGGATGGATGGACACACACACAGGGATGGATGGACGGACACACACACAGGGATGGACGGACACACAGGGATGGACAGCCATGTCTCACCCTCGGCTTATACACGAGTCAATAAGTTTTCCAGTTTTTTGGGGGTAAATTGGGGGCCTCGGCTTATATTCGGGTCGGCCTATACTCGAGTATATACGGTACCTGTCCAGGCATCCAGCGGTGTCCTCACCCGAGCCGTTTCTTGAATTGGCTCTAAGGTGCTGGTGCCGCCATCTCAGCTAAGGGAGTTTCCTACTGCGCATGCATGAATCGGGGGAACGGTTGCTGGGGGGGAAGGAGGAAGGGCTGGCCCCTGAAAATATATGCAGCACACTTGTCCTAAACATGGCTGCTAGTAAATTTAGCTGTGCTAGGTGGTAGTTAGCCTGGCTAATTTGTAGTCTATTGATCAAATGGGTTTCTCCTAAGCCCGGTGTTAACTGTGATTTCTCCCTTTTGTCAACAGGCGGCACTGTCACCTTTGGCATCAGTGTGATGAATTATAGTGGATTCAGGTTATGAGTGTATATACTTCTCTCAGCCAATCAGCAGGGATTTCTTTGGCCGCCAAGGATGCTGGGAGAAGGTATTTATTTGGAGAAGATCAGATAATCTGGGTACTTGCAGCTTAACAGTCCTTACATGGGATGGCTGCATTAGTGTTTTATTTTCAAGATCTTTTCTTTTATTTTAACATGGTGATTTTGCTAGTGACGAGCTTCTAGTGCTAGAATGACAACTCTCACTCACCCTTCTGCATCAGAAGAACAGAACACAGAGTCCTCTTGTCCTCAGAGAATAATATAATTGATAAAAGCATAGGCAGAGAAGAGAGGAAGTTATGGGCATACAAGATTTCTGACACGATCAACAACATTTCTAAAGAACGGGGGCATAATAGTAGAAGTAAACCAAGTAACAGTGATCTATTAATATATGTTTTCACACAAGATTTACACAATTAAATCCAATTAGAAGAATGTGTGATACCTGGGTGTAAGTTTAACCTTGTGTGAAAACACTTATAAATAGACATCAATCTGAACTGTCAGTGCTCAAGTATGGAACAAAAATACAATTCTACTCATACAAAAAAACAAAAAACTTTCATCCAATGTTAATTTCACAGAAAGATACAGGATAAAAGATGATACCCATGTCCTCAATCTGAAAAAGAGTGCTTTCCCTCGAAACACATAAGCCTTGATGCCCATTTCAGGTTGTGACTACACATTGTTACATGAGTTCAATGGTTGGTTATCTGTGTCTGATGGATTGAGTGACCGTCACCTTGCACTTTCTATTAGTTCTGTAGAATACATATAAAAAGGCTTCTAATGCCGCGTACACAGGACCGGACTTTTCGAGGGACTAGGTCCGATGGTCTTTCCGACTGACTTTTGGCGGAGTTCCGACGGACTTCCTGAATGAACGGACTTGGCCACACACAATCACACCAGAGTCCGACGGATTTGAACGTGATGATGTATGACCGGACTAGAATAAGGAAGTTCATAGCCAGTAGCCAATAGCTGCCCTAGCGTCGGTTTTTGTCCGTCGGACTAGCATACACACGAACGGATTTCTCGGTCCGGCGGAGTTCCGGTGGAAAAATTAAAAACGTTCTATTTCTAAAGTCCGCTGGATTTTTGGCAAGCAAAGGTCCGATGGAGCCCACACAAGATCGAATTGTCCGACGGGCTCGTTCCGTCCGACCTTTGCTGTGAAAAAGTCCGGTCGTGTGTACGCGGCATTAGTGTTTCTTTGCCATATTTATTACTTGGTACTAAATGGTGGTACTAAATGCTAGGCTTCTTTTACCTTAATGCATTTTTTAATTAACCACTTGCTTACTGGGCACTTAAACCCCCCTCAGTCCCAGACCAATTTTCAGCTTTCAGCGCTGATGCACTTTGAATGACAATTGCGCGGTCATACAACACTGTACCCAAATGAAATTTTTATCATTTTTTTCCCACAAATAGAGCTTTATTTTGGTGGTATTTAGTTACAGCTCGGAGTTTTATTTTTTGCTAAACAAACAAAAAAAGATGCAAAAAAAAAAAAAATCATGTTTTAATAGTTTGTTATAAAATTTTGCAAACGGGTCATTTTTCTCCTTCATTGAAGTGCGCTGATTAGGTGGCACTGATGGGCTGCATTGGTGGGCACTGATGGGCTGCATTGGTGGGCACTGATAGGCTGCATTGGTGTGCACTGATAGGCTGCACTGGTGGGCACTGATAGGCATAGTTAAGGCGGCACTAATAGGCACAGATAAGGCGGCACCGATGGGCACAGATAAGGCGGCACTGATGGGCAAAGATGGGCACAGATAAGATGGCACGGATGGGTGGCACGGATAAGTGGCACGGATGGGTGGCACGGATGGGCACTGATGGGTACCACTGGTAGATGGGACTGATGGGCACTGATAGGTGGCACTGATAGGTGGCACTGATAGGTGGCACTGCTGGGCACTGATGGGCGGCACTGCTGGGCACTGATGGGCGGCACTGCTGGGCACTGATGGGCGGCACTGGGGTGCAGCACCTTTGAGGCAGATTGTGGGCACTGTGGGTGGCACTGTGGGTGGCACTGCTGGGTGGCACTGTGGGTGGCACTGTGGGTGGCACTGTGGGCACTTACTTTTATTCAGGATGGCACTGCAGGGGGCAGGTGGGCACTGGCAGGGGGCAGGTGGTCGCTTGTATTGCTGGCCGTGATCGGGTCGGAAAACCCAACGGAAAAAGTTTGAGAGCTGGATCTAAAATTTTCTGACAACAAAATCCGACCGGACTTTTTCTGATCTTTTGTAGAGAATTCCGACGGACAAAGTGCCATGCATGCTCAGATTAAATTACGAGACCAAAGCTATTGGCTGCCGGCCTCTATGTAGTCCCGTTGTAGGCAACAAACGCCACCTCATTCCGAACAATCGGATTTTCCAACAACTTTGTCTGACTGTGTGTATGCAACACAAGTTTCGGACAAAATCCGTCTGAAAAAATCCGATGGATTTTGTGATCGGAATGTCCGGCCATGTGTACAGAGAGTTACACTCACCGGTCACTTTATTAGGTACACCTTGCTAGTACTTGGTTGGACCTCCTTTTGCCTTCAAAACAGCCTTAATTCATGATGGCATAGACTTAACAAGGTGTTGGAAACTTTCCTTACAGATTTCGGTTAAAACTGACATGTTCCACCACATTCCAAGGGTTCTCTATTGGAGTGAGATCTGGAGACTATGCAGGACATTGGAGTACAGTGACCTCATTGTCATGTTCAAAAAACCAGTGGTGAGATAATGTGAGCTTTGTGACATGGTGCATTATCCTGCTGGAACATGGGTACACTGCAGACATAAAGGGATGGACAGCAACAATACTCAGGTAGGCCGTGGAGTTTAACAATGCTCAATTGGTACTAAGGGACCGAAAGTATGCCAAGAAAATATCCCCCACACCATTACACCACCAGTAGCCTGCACCGTTGATACAAGGCATGATGGATCCATGCTTTCATTACACCAAATTCTGACCCTACCATCTGAAATCGAGACTCATCAGACCAGGCAGTGTTTTTCCAATCTTCTATTGTCTAATTTTGGTGAACCCGTGCAAATTGTAGCCTCAGTTTCCTGTTCTTAGCTGATGGGAGGGTTAGGAGTGTGGTCTTCTGCTGCTTTAGCTCATCTTTTTCAGGGTTCGATGTGTTGTGCATTCAGAGATGGTATTTCTGCATACCTTGGTTGTAACAAGTGGTTATTTGAGTTACTGTTGCCTTTCTATTATGTCAAACCAATCTGCCCATTTGCTCTGACCTCTGAATTAACAAGGCATTTTCGCCCACACAACTGCCACTCACTGGATATTTTCTCTTTTTCGGACCATTCTCTGTAAACCCTAGAGATGGTTGTGCATGAAAATCCCAGTAGATCTGTCATTTTTTTAAATACTCAGACTATCCTGTCTGGCACCAACAACCATGCCACGTTCAAAGTCACTTAACTCCCCCTTTCTTCCCCATTCTGTTGCTCAGTTTGAACTTCAGCAAGTTGTTCTCACCACATCTAGATGCCTAAATACATGGAGTTGTTGCCATGTCTTTGGCTGATTAGCCATTTGTGTATCTAATAATGTGGCCGGTGAGTGTGTATCTCCATGGTGTATGGTATGTATAAGGATGACAGTTTTACTTTCAGGATAATTTTAAACATAAGCACTTCAAGCATAAAGGGCATCTTTTGAGACTCGGTCCTCTGTCCAGAAGAATATCACAAAAAAAAAAAGCTGATTATTCTACAAATAAATAGAAAGCACCGACATATCAACACAGTCCACATTTATGTAGTGTTCTATGGAATGATTCCCTGATAAATGTGGTATCCTCGTGACAAGGACATAGCGGTAAACGCAATGAATAAAGATAAAGACATGCTTTCTCATGCCATTACATGTAGCAATGATGCCTGTAGCTTCCATTTTGCAGCACTTGAATTTGGGGATGGGGCAAAGGGCACCTTTTGAAGCTGAAAATGCACATCGCTACATAAAGGCTCATCGAAGCACACCTATAACAGTGGCGAGAGACACAATATCAGCACAGTATTAAAAATGGCAAATAAGCTCCATCGAATTTCAACTGTGAAATAGAATTATAATGAATTTCATGGTCTATTTATCAAAACCTCCCCGCTGTGAGGAACTGACAGAATATTTTAAGAATGCCGCAGCAGATTTAATGACTGACGACTCATTTGCCCAGGAGAGGAAAGGGGTGGACATGTCTCTGTTGAGACTGCAGGAAGTTTTGTTAGCTGCCCGTAAAAGCAATCCAGCGGCTGAATGGCCGATAGGGTGGCCTCTACATTAGAGGGAGTCACCGGCTTAAAACAAAGATATCTGAATGATACCTGTAGCTGCAAGCATCATCCAGATATCCCAACTTCAACCCAAAGACGTCATATGATGTCCTACGGGCGAGAAGTGGTTAAAGGTTGTACGCCCCTAAAATGAAAAATGACTAGAGCATCAATAGTGTGCACTTGCCTCTATCTAAAGCACTTAGTGTGACTTCTGCCACCTCTCTCATTCCTCTTCTATCTGCATACAATCCCAGGAGACAGTCCCACACCCTCTCCAGGACATAGCAGGTGATTGGCAGCCTCAGTTGTTCATGCTTCCCTATGTGTAGAAGAGGTGTGTCCTTTCCTTCCACTCAAGTCTCAGATTACACTCAGCTCCCTGCTCTATTCTCTGCAGTGTGTGACATCAGATCCTTGTCCATTGCCTTATGAAGCTTAAAAAGGCTGTATAAATTCTGGACTGATGTAAAGGAGAGAATGCTGCAGATAAACAGGTACAACTTATGTGATTGAATTTGCTTTGTATCCCATAAGGCTAGTCACTTCACTGGGTATATGTAACAGTTTACAACCACTTTAACAATGGCAACCAATCACATTTCTGTTTGCCAAAGTCTGATCTGTTAAACAAGTTTTTTGGGATTATTGCACTTTTTGTCTTTGCCTTTCAAGGGCTCGCTTATGTCATCCGAGGGTGCGGGAGACTTACAGACTTGTTATTGCTCATACTTTAGGAAAATTCCTTCCTTCAGCAATAATCAGATTACTCTGCCTGGATTAATATTAACATGTGCCAACACGAATGGTGTTGGAGTTCATTTCTGCAGACTAATACAATAGCTGCCCTTTGAAGTCCCACTATGGGATTTAATACATATCACAAGTATCATATTAATAAGAACATTACTTTGAGAAGTTAAGGGCTGTGCAGTAAATATGGCTTACTTATCTACAGGGATACAGTAAATCATTATGAGAGTCTTTCCAAATGATAAATACAGTGAATGTACTTCAATTCATGTACTTCCCAAGCTGAGGTCACTTAGGTCTTGTAAACAGTCATGCTATAATTTATAGCAACCAATATGAAAGGACCCCCTTATGTGACAAGGGTACTAAAATATGATTTAGATTAAAGTTGTCATAAACAATACATGGCAATAGTACATAAAGACAAAATCTGACCAACCATCAGGCATCTGTGGTGGCCAGATTTTTTCCTAAGAACAATCTGTTGTTTCAGTTCACCATTCATCACTTAGATCTAAGATGAGATGGGGCATGTTCCAGACACCTACAAATTAAGGGGGGGGGGGATAGTAATTAGACAATTAATATTGCCTATGATCCTCAGATGCCAGTGTTTGCAGGTGCCTTATATGTAGATCAATCAATCTGGCTGAAAGCAGGCACATCATTAGAGTCTGTGGTTGATTTACTAAAGGCAAATCCACTTGGAAGTGCATTTGGAAATGCAGTTGCTGTAGATCTGAGGGGAAGATCTGAAATGAGGGGAAGCTCTGCTGATTTTATCATCCAATCATCTACAAGCAAAAATGCATTTTTTTATTTTCCCTGCATGCCCCCCTCAGCTCTACAGCGACTGAACTTACAAGTGTATACTTGCAGTGCAAAGTGGATTTGCCTTTAGTAAATAAACCCCCTAGTATTGGTAGGCACCTAAAATATAGAACATTTAGGCTGGGTTCACACTTATGCGAAATGGATGCGGGTTTTCCACATCCAATTCGTATGGCAGGAGAGTGTGCCCGGCTCTCAATGAAGCCGGTTCACACATCTCCGTGGAGCGCACAGCACTGGCTGCGTTTCAGGTCCGAATTCAGGCAAAAATTTGGACTCATTTCTGACCTGAAACGGTGAAACTGGAAATGCCTGTGTTCCAGATTCCAGGTCCAGTGTAAAGCATTCTCTGATGGAACAAGGTGGAGATCATGACATCATCACCCTGCCTCTTCTACCTCATTCAATCATTGAGAAGAATGTGAGGCTTTCTGTGAATGGCTCCCATTCCAAGCAAGTGGCCCCCATGTTCACTTTGGAGCTGGGTAGACCCCCAGCAAGGACCCAAAAGACATCAGCGATTAGCAATAGCAGCAATAAAAGTGGGCATATGCATAAAAAAAGCAATTTCCTTAAGAAAAATAGGATACTACAAATTTTTAAAACATCCCTAAAGAGATGCTGTCACCTGCTCATTCGGGGGAACTGTCAGTGTCTCTTGATAGACAAATCCTCCATTATGGTATACTCACTGATCAAGGATCCCTTGCTGTAGCAGTCCAACCTGGGTAAGATCTTGTGTCAAATGGTGGATTTTACCCAGGTGTATGTTGTCACTGCCCTCTTAAAACCCCTTAAAATCCATACCTCTTAAAATCAATACCAGACCTTCATCAAGACAGTACACAAGGCCTTAAGATACTTAAAAGCCAGTGGCAACAGGCTTTGTTTTCAAATCAGAACCACTTCTCTGCCTATACAAGTCTTTGGGAATGCAAAAGCAGCTTGAAGTAGGCCAGATTTCGCTCAGAAGAAAGTTAATTGTAGGGCAAATTCACCTGTCATTTTTTTTATTGGTTCAGAAGTTCCTAAACCCAATGGTAAAAGCAATTTAAAGTGCATATAACTATGCAGATCCCTAAAATAGACCGTAACAAAGAAAATATAAATAGTAAAGAAGGACAGAGGGATTTTATTCGAAAAAACGGACTGTAAGGAGCCACTGTACATGTGGTTTTACTGTCATGGTGCTGAAAGCAGTGATGTATTAATGGTCAAAACAGACAATCCAGCTGTTTATCAGCCTGAAAACCTTTATATTTCCAACAGGAAAGGAAACTGGATAACTGCAGAAAAAACAAAGACATGTAGCAACCTCACAATAGCCTGCACCATCGCTATCTCCAGAATCCTGTATGGAATCTCCGGGGCCGTGTCCGAACACTGGAAACAGTTAGCACATGCTTGCAAACTGTCAACACATGGAAAAAAAAAAAGACCAGGAATTTTCCATATTTTTAAAGATACATATTTTTCTCTGGTTTCTTTACTTAATTGCTGTTGCATTTCTTTGAGGTTGACAGAATTCAGAACTAGTTTCACCTCAGAGAGATATGAAGAGTGAGATTGATGGGCACCAGATGTTTGGAATTTGTACACAACTCTCACTTCTCTAATGCTGACCTCTCAACTTGTAATTTCCTTTGAAAGTAAAATTTTACGAATATTGCAAATTCCTCATCACAACATTACGGTACAACAAAACTGAGTGCTAATTAATGGGTCAGATCAAAGCTGTTGGTGGGGTAATTAACCCAAAGAACAAGGATCTTTTCAGTATTGTCCAGGGAAAAGCCTGGATTGTTTTTGTCGTCATTAGTAAGTTTGTACTGTACTAAGATAAGGGACCAAGATTTGTTTGAAATACTCCACAGTTGACATTGTATGTGATTTTTTTGTGTTTACACCATCATTTTGAGAAAAAAAATTTCCTTCCTTATTACGCTTATTAAGGTCCAAACATTTCTGATGTACTTAGACCAGTAGAAGAGTGTTGATCTATGGAAAGGTTCTCCTGAGAAAATTAATTATTTTGAATGAAAAAAGTATCACATACAATAAGTCAACTGTGATGGACTTTTACATGAACCGTCACAAAGGGATTTAGGTTTTGTTCTATAATATCTCAAGGCTTATAACCTCCAGACAAGTAACAGATGTAAAATTAGTTTTAAAACTGCGCTAATGTCTGTAGTTGCTTCAATATTAAATAAAGCAGCGGCTAAACCATGTGATATACCAACCACCGTTCAAAATCCATTACATTTAAAAAAGCTGTGCTAGTTGAAAATGTGATATAAACATTTTAATAACCATTAATCCAACGGTGAAGTAATTATTGTGATAAAAATATTAAAGTGTAGAAACTCCACGATTTTCCACGAAAAATAAAATAGTGAAAAAGATCCTCATCACCAAAAATTATCTTTAAAGTTCCAACACCAACATAAATGGGAGCTCCTTAAAGTGGCTGTAAACCCTTACAACACACTTTGACCTACAGGTAAGCCTAGATTAAGGCTTACCTGTAGGTCCAAGAAATATCTCCTAAACCTACACGGTTTAGGAGATATTTGCCCGTAGACAGCGGCGCGCACTGAGCACGGCATCGTTAATGACGAAGATGCTGAGCGTGTCGGCTCCCATGCGCATGCATGACAGTGGCGGAGCTGCGAGACCCCACTGAGAAGATGGATGCGACGGACTACAGGGGACAGCGGTGACTTCGCTGGCTCCTGTGTCAGGGCAGCGCCTAGAGGCGATTCAGTTCGCATTGTGCGCTATACAAGTATTTCATTCATTCATTCATTCACATAATGGACTAGTATGCGATGCATAGTAGTCCATTATGCTTTGCCTTTGCAGGAAATGAAAGAGGAAGTAAACCCATCAGGGTTTACTTCCTCTTTAAGTGACACCCACCACCTCAGTTAACTGCGGCACTTACGGGATCATATGGATCTTCTATTGCTAGATAGGTCAACCAAGCTTTAAACAGATATTCCCTCCTATGGTCTCCTATGGTCTCAGACACCTGTCACTTATCTCCAGGCCAGCCGTATTATGTTCCACAGATCAGGGTATATAAGGAGAGAACGCTCCAATAGTGTAAAACAGTACAAACTCTTTATTAAAATATTTAGATTGCATGATTCATGTGTAAAAATCGCCTGTAAAATATTCTTTATCGACAAAGAAACAGTAACAGTCCAACCGCCCTTCTGGGGTCAGTGGGGATGCAGTGATGTCATCTTTGCCGGCAAAGATTGTTTTACAAGCGATTTTTACACATGAATCATGTAAGTGCAATCTAAATATTTTAATAAACAGTTTATACTGTTTTACACTTTTGGAGCATTCTCTCCATATATACCCTGATCCAAGGCCTGAGATAAATAACATGTGTCTGAGACCATAGGAGGGCATATCTGTTTACAGCTTCCCTTCGAGGTTTACTACCAAAGCTTGGTTGACCTTTCTAGCAATAGAAGATCCATATGATCCCGTAAGCTCCCCTGTTAACTGAGATGGTGGGTTTCACTTAAGGAGCTCCCATTTATGTTGGTGTCAGAACTTTAAGGATCATTTTTGCTGATGAGGATCTTTTTCGCTATTTTTCTTCACGTGGACTTTCTACACTTTAATATTTTGATCACAATAATTACTTTACCATTGGATTAATGGTTATTTAATTTTATAAGTTTAATAAGTTTATATTACATTTTCAACTAGCGCAGCTTTTTTGGACATAAAAGTAACAGAGGTTGGAGCAGGTGTTTTGCATACAGAAGAGACCTAGGAAGCTACTATGTCACAGCCAGAACAATGACCAATCAAACCACCATGAAGACCACCGCCACAAGGACAAACCAAAACACCCCAAAGATCTGAAAGGAGCTTGTTTGCTCAGGCACAGTCTCACATTTTATATTCCGAGTGTGGTAACATCAGCGGCAAGAATCTCTAGGTGGTGCAGGTACACACTTAAAACAAGAACATCCATTCAGTTAAGAAACAGATCGCAATGCAGCCAATATTAGGGATAAAAACCAGTGACTGTTTGTTGGAGATAATACAAGCCAGATCTCAGCATATCTCCAGCTCCACCCAAAGTTATCTCTCTAAAGTATGAGATGCGAGTCTACATGGTGGTGGTGTGGTTGCATAGCTCCCCACATTTGGAGGGATTATGCCTCTATTGGATCCAATTTCCTCTGTTGCTCTTTTCGCTTCAATATTCCTCTTTGTTCTAGTGTAGTGGCATGTATAAATAAGTGCCATTTAACTGGCAAAGCTCTTACTATTGCACTCAACATTTCAACTATTCTTCAGATGATTGTGTTGGCTAGTTTCTTCATACTAATAAAATGGAAACTTAGCAGTGCAAAAAAGGCTTCAAAGTCTTACTGCTCATTCTTGCATTTACAGTTTCTATATGTTTTCACTGAAAACATTTCCATCAATAGTCCACAAAAAACCAAGGGTATAAAGCTCTGTGCAACATACAAAGAAGATTTACCCTTAGAGCAGGGGTAGCAAAGTATAATGCCCTGTACACACGGTGGGACTTTCCAACGGAAAATGTGCAATCGGATCTTGTTGTCGGAAAATCCAATTGTGAGTGGGCTCCATCGGACTTTTTCCGACACACAAAGTTTGAGATCTGGATCTAAAATTTTCCGACAACAAAATCCAATTGTTTAAATTCCAATCGAGTCTAGACAATTCTGACGGACAAAGTGCCACGCATGCTCAGAATAAATTACGAGACAAAAGCTATTGGCTACTGCCCTCTTTATAGTCCCGTCGTACGCGTTGGACGTCACCTCGTTCTGAAAGATCGGATTTTACAGCAACTTTATGCGACCATGTGTATGCAAGACAAGTTTGGGCCAAAACCCGTCGGAAAAAATCTGACGGATTTTATAGTCGGAATGTCCAGCTGTGTGTACAGGGCATATCTGTGTATTGAGGTCCATAACAGATAGCAATCTTCATCTGCACTGGCCCGATTCCTTTCAGTCTGACTGTTGCATGGTGAGCAAATTGAAAAAATTGTATTTATTTTTTTTTTGCAAAAAAGTGCCTCCATTTTAATTTCAGCCCCGGGGCATAAGAGAAGAGAGAAGAAACAATCCCCAGTAGGTGGGGGTAAGGGGGTGGGAGAGGATAGGGATAAAAATAAAAAGATCACCGCTATGTCTGATGCTATTTCCTCCAGAACTAGTTAGATGTTAGGAATTATTAAAATCCCCAAGGAAATAGTGAGTAAAACAAAGGGATCAAGCTTCTTTACATTTTTTTACTTTATTATGGAGTACTGCTGCCCATGTTTTATTTACTAGATACCATTCCATTTTTATTTGACTTTTTGGACTGTTGGGTTGCCAGGCATAAGACTTTGGCCAGGGTTTGTTCGACCGCTGTGAAAATGAAGGAAATAAGCCTAAATTGATCTTGCATGTTGATTTGTCAAGATATACACGTTTGAGGGTACAATACGCATATATATGTTGCCCAAATATTCTGTGCTAAAAGGTGTTCCATTTCGGACAGTTGGCGGTATGGCGTTTCCCAGAGCCAAGAGGGATATAATAAGTCAATGTAAGATTCAACTCACCAAAGTCTACCCATTGCACACCCATAATATTTGATAGACTGGCTCTTTAAAATTATTTAAAGACATTCTCCTGTCATATACAGTATCGCACAAAAGTGAGTACGCCCCTCACATTTTTGTAAATATTTTATTATATCTTTTCATGTGACAACACTGAAGAAATGAAACTTTCCTACAATATAAAGTAGTGAGTGTACAGCTTGTATAACAGTGTAAATTTGCTGTTCCCTCAAAATAACTCAACACACAGCCATTAATGTCTAAACTGATAACAATAAAAGTAAGCACACCCCTTGCTCACTCATAGAATGAACTATGGACTATGGGATTTGTTGGTTAAAATCCCAGCCAAGGTACTACATGCAACAACTTTGTATGTTCTCCCTGTGCCTGCGTGGGTTTCCTTTGGGTACTCCAGTTTCCTCCCACACACACCAAAAGCATGCTGGTAGGTTATTTGGCTCCTATCTAAATTGGCCCTAGCATGTGTGTGTATAAAAATTAGTTAGGGACCCTTCGATTGTACGCTCCTTGAGGGCAGGGTGTGATGTGAATGTAAAATATACAGTTGTGCTCAAAAGTTTGCATACCCTGGCAGAAATTGTCAAATTTTGCATTGATATTGAAAGTTAAGGACAGTGATCATATGAAGCCATTTATTATCACATATTTCTTTAGCTCCTGCCCCAAGGATGCTGCTTGTAGGACTTTTCGTAACGTCCCACAAGCGCACCGCCGCAGAGTAAAAAGATACACTGCAATGAATGGGAGGCGGTTTTCAGAGGCTATTTCTAGTGCTAAAGCGCCTGAAAACCACCCCAGTGTGAAAGGGATCTAAGTAGTAGATGTGTATGGATTATTTTTGTAGAATAAGGATATTGTTGCAGGTATTTTATCTTGATGATGATCTCATATCAGAGCCTGACAAAGTATAAATCAAGCGTTCTCCCTCGCCCCCTCTCTCCGAGCCCCCTCTAGTTCTGCCCACACACACTGGAGTACGGAATGATTAGACAAGATGCTGCAGTCCCGCCCAGAAGCAGTGGAAGAAACTTGCTTAATCTGGCTGCAAGAACTTTTGACTTTTTTGGCACAGCTGTCATTTTCCTCTGATTGCATAAGCCGTTCCTGTGTTGATCCCACTTGTTTCCTTCAACTGCATTTTAAATCCATAGTCTATAGTGGCGAAGGTTAAGAAAGAGTCACGCGTTGCTAGTCCACGTGAAATATACTCCATTACACAAAATATATAGTAACTAAGCGACTGTTATTGTAAGTTATCATTATATGAGAAAAAACACCCATCAAAAACTTGCCTTAAAGTGGACCTAGCATCAGATATACCGTATTTTTCATGCTGAATAGTGCATGATAAGTAATGTGGGAGTATAAAAATGTATTTATTAGATTTCAGAACTTCCCCCTTCCAATGACATCATCTGTTTTTCTCTCCATAAGGACGACACTATCTTTTTCTCAGGCATCATCCTGTATCAGAATCTACTTCTTAACCACTTTAGCCCCGAACCATTTTGCTGGCCAAAGACCAGAGCACTTTTTGCGATTTGGCACTGCGTCGCTGTAACTGACAATTGCGCGGTTGTGCGACGCGGCTCCCAAACAAAATTGACATAATTTTTTTTCCACAAATAGAGCTTTCTTTTGGTGTTATTTGATCACCCCTGAGGTTTTTATTTTTTGCGCTATTAACAAAAAAAGAGCGTAAATTTTTGAAAAAAAAAACGCATTATTTTTTACACTTTGCTATAATAAATATGGCCCAAAATATATATATTTTTTACTTTTTGCTAAAATAAATATCCCCAAAAAAATTTGTAAAAAAAATGATTTCTTCATCATTTTACGCCAATACGTATTTTTCTACATATTTTTGGTAAAAAAAAAAATTGCAATAAGCATTTGATTGGTTTGCGCAAAAGTTATAGCATCAAAATAGGGGATAGTTTTATGGCATTTTTACTAATAATTTTTTTTTTTACTAGTAATAGCGGCGATCAGAGATTTTTATCATGACTGCGACACTATGGCAGATACATCAGACATTTTTGACACATTTTTGGGACCATTGTCATTTATACAGCAATCAGTGCTATACAAATGCACTGATTCCTGTGTAAATTACACTGGCAGTGAAGGGGTTAACCACTAGGGGGCAGTGTAGGGGTTAAGTATGTCCTGGGGAGTGATTCTAACTGTGAGGGGGGCGTGGCTACATGTGGCAGAGATCAGTGACACTATCTAATTGACTCGGTGATCACATCGTGCGGGAGCATGCAAAGGGGATGACGTCTATTGACGGCCTCCCGGCAAAGTAGATCCGCACTGCAGCTGTCATTTGGCTATAGTGCGGACCAGAAGGGGTTAACAAATTGGAAAGTAAAAACAGAAGGGAAATCCAAATCCATCAAATCAATATTGGGTGTGACCACCTTTGCCTTCAAAACAATTTTTTTTTCTTCTAGGTACACTTGCCCACAGTTTTTTCTTCTACTTTCTTCTGTTCGTTCACTTTGCATTTTGTAAATTGATAATAATAAACAATTTAAATATATATTTTTGAAAGCATTCTTACCTTACATAATTTCTTCACACCTGCCTAAAACGTTTGCACAGTACTGTACATCCTAACAAGCTCAACTAATGTAACGTGGAAATAAAGGTAATTCTTGGGATTTTGCCTTAAATCCTAATAAAGTGTAATCAAAGTAAAAAGCACAAATATCAGCACAATGGACATGAATTACAGTCAGTAGGATGTGTCCCTTGTGCTGATGCCTCCTCTGTTCGGTGGAATCCTAACAATCCCCCCCCCCCCACACACACATACTGCTGTAATCTTCCTGTGCGGTAGGGGTTAATACAACTAAGGGGCGGTCAAAGGGCTCCCATCAAGAGTATCTGACTATACCTGCCCTTTCCAACAAGCTCCATAATGGACCCAAAGATTCTGTGAATGAAATGTGATCTATGAATGGATGATGATTGAAAGATCCACCTCTCCGTTCATAGATTGCTTTACAATCATAAAGGTTTCAGCATGCCATCTATGACTAGAGGAGCTAAAGCCCTGTACACACGATCAAACAATCCGGTGGAAAGGGTCTGACATGGACCTAGGGGGGGACCCCCACGCCGTTTTTTCGGCGTAGGGATTCTCCTTTAACTCCATACCAGGTGACCTGGACTTTCCTCAGTGTGTGTGGGCAAGTCCGTTCATTTCAAAAGTACGGCGGATAGTCCGGCGGTACGGCAGATAGTCCAGCGGACTCAGTCCGCCGCAAAAGTACCATGTGTGGGCAGAAAGCTAATTCGGAAAAGTCCGGCGGACAGTCCAGCGGTTTGTCTGCCAGACTAAGTCCACCAGATAGTCTGATACGTATGTACGTGGCATAAGTGAAAAAGGTGGGCATAGTCAGGAACTCTTGATGACAGCCTGTGACAGCTCTCACTGTTCTATTAACCCCCACTTCAGCAGAAGATTAAACCGGCAGGGGTGAGGGGGAACACTGATGGAGGAGGATTTCACCTAACAGAAGAGGCATCAGCACAAGGGACATGATATCCTACTGACTGTAATGCTGCATACACACGACCGGTTTTTCCATCAGAATAAACTCTGACGTTTTTTCCGATGGAGTTCTGACGGAGTTCCGCTGAAACGGACTTGCCTGCACACGATCACACCAAAGTCTGATTGTTTAGAACGCAGTGACATACAACACATACGACAGGACTAGAAAAAGGAAGTTCAATAGCCAGTAGCCAATACTGGCCCTTGCATCGTTTTTAGTCCATCGGAACAGCACAGTGGTGTAGTGGTTAGCACTTTCACCTAGCAGCAATAGGGTTGCTGGTTCAAATCCCGACCACGATACTATCTGCCTGGAGTTTGCATGTTCTCCCTGTGCCTGCGTGGGTTTCCTCCAGGCACTCCGGTTTCCTCCCACACTCCAAAAGACATGCTGGTAGGTTAATTAGACCCTGTCCAAAAAAATTGGCCATAATATGTGTATGTGTATGTCAATGTTGTAAGTGTGTCGGGACTCTACAGGTTAAAGGACCGCATAAATAGCTGCAGATGGACACCGGTGGCAAGAAAGCGCCCTGAGGCGATTCAGTTCGTATAGGTAGTGCTATACAAGTCATTCATTCATTCAACAGCATATAGATGGACGATTTTCCCAATAGGAATTGATTCCATCGGAAAGATTTAAAACATGTTCTATTTCTAGGTCAGTCATAATTTTTGGAAAAAAAAAAAAAGTTAGTGGAAGCCCACACACAATTGGAATATCCAATGAAATGATTCCGTCTGGCAATGACAGGCTGACAGTCCATGACTGTTTGAACTACCAGTGATCACCTGTGGTGATTATGGCTGGGTGCAATTGGACGGCAATTAGCTGTGATCATCTGCCCTACCCACAGGTAATCACTGGCTATGCAGTCACAGATAGCTGTGCCATCATCAGCTTTATGTTGAATTGTATGGGCTCTTTAACACAACTGTCATTCCAGCTGCAGGATTACTTAGATTTGCCAGTGGATTTCATAGAGTGTCATTGGGACGTCCAACTTTGTCTTATAATATATGACTGGGTATTGTGTGCAATTTCATTTGCAAAGAATACCCAAGTGCACTCACGGAAAATAAAAATACAGCATTTCGGCTTGCACATGATTGGATTACGGAAGTCCGAGGAGCTTCATCTCATTCACTTTGTAAAGCACAATTTTCCTTGTAAAGTGAACAATTTTTCTTTTAGCAAATCAACCCCTTCAAGTACATTAAGGGGTTCATTTACTAAAGGAAAATACAGGCATACCCCACTTTTAAGTACACATTGGGGTTAATTTACTAAAGCTGGAAAGTACAAAATCAGGCTCACTTCTGCATAGAAATCAATGAGCTTCCAGGTTTTATTACCAAAGCTTAATTGAAGAAGCTGGGGTTAGAAGCGCATTGGTTTCTATGCAGAAGTGAGCCTGATTTTGTACTTTCCAGCTTTAGTAAATAAACCCCATTGCGTACTTAAAAGTGGGGTATGCCTGATTTTGTCTTTAGTAAATGAACCCCTTAATGTACTTAAAGGGGTTGATTTGCTAAAAGAAAAATTGTTCACTTTACGCTTTGTCACAAAACTAGTCGAGGAAAACGTCCGAATCCTGTATTTAATGAACCCCTGCCTCTTTTGGAGGGGCATTATACATCATTGTAACAAATCTTTGTAACGATTATGTAAAGTTTTTCTGATATGTGTGTTCCTTTTTTTTTGGAACTGTCTCCCTTTTCTGTGATGTCATTGTTAACTAATATTCTTAATAAATGTGTTTTTTTAAATTACTTTATTTCTTTGGTACCGCAATAGTCCCTTTCTTCTCCCTTGTTGCTCATAGATGCCCTCTTTGAAGGTAACATTTGTTGAGCTTTACTTTCTTTAGTAAATAAACCCCATTGCATACTTAAAAGTGGGGTATGCCTGTATTGTAGACTGTGCACTTTGAAAAGTACAATTGCATTCTGCAAGGGCAGTTGCTCCAGTACTTAGTAAATGAGATAAAGATTCACTTTACAAAGAATACCAAGTCATGTGCTAGGAAAAGAAAAAAAAATGCTTTTTTGCTTGCTCATCTTTTTTTTGCTCATTTACTAAGCTCTGGAGCAACCGCTCTTATAAAGTGCAACTGCACTTTGCAAAGTGCAGTCTATTTGCCTTTAGTAAATCAACCCCTAAGAGTCAACGACCAAGAACATGTAACAAGGTTGGAAAACTTCTAATCTTCACACGAATTACGTGACCAGGGACTAAAATGAATGAAGCCAGAGGTTGAGCCTGGTAGCTGTTTCTTGAATGGCAGGTCCCAATATAAAAAAAAAAAAAAAAAAAAAAGAAGTAGTAAAAATACCAGCCCTACCCTCCCATATATGGTACGATACTATTTGAAAAAAAAAAATACTTAAAGTTTACCTAATGAATAAGACTAGTCAATAAGTTTAATGTAAGTCTGGTTTGGCGAAAAAAATTGAAAAATTTGTATCTTTATTCCAAATGGTATTTTTGTGTAACCATAAGAAATATAAGAAAAATAAAATAAATAATACAAAGAAGATCTGACATAAAGGCAATTTTCTTCCATTTCTTTCTGACCATGTGTGAGTTCTCTTTGAAATATCCTTTCTGTTGAGGACATTAGACACACAGAACAGCTTCACCCTTCAGCGTTTCATTCAAATCAGAGAACGATGGAGATTGTTCTGCTGCCAATCTGAGCAACAAGCTGTGATAATTTGCTGATGTGAGACATAACAGCACTTATGTGTAATTATTGTGATAAATGTGTCTGTTTGCCAGAGGAAGAATAGAAGGGTCTTGGCAAAGGACCCTCAATCTAAATAAGAATATAGAGGAGCTGATATTCTACAGACTAAGTAGTTTATTCCAAACGAGTCTGTTAAAGTGTACCTCTGCCCATCGCTAGACGTGAGGACCAAGGGAATGATGTCACCGCTCCCCAGACACCAGTTGACACTGTGGATTTTAATGCTGGCTGTGATGGAAGAAGGAACTTCATGGGAGTGCTGGGAGTGTGAGTATCAATGGGCCCATGAATAGGCAAGGATGTGTATCACTATAAAGCTTACTATGTAAAAGGATAACATATTTCCTACTTTTTAGCCATCTTGTTGCACATGTAGCACCCTCCTAGCTAGGTTTCTAACAGTTTGAAGTACATTTTTGTTTTCGGCCCCCCTGTAGCCAGTGGAGTAAAGTTTGATTGCTTTTGGCTGTTCTGGGTTCTGCTGGCTGCAGGCTCTGCTACTTTTCCCTGGATTTTGGTAGGTTCCAGAATTTAGTGGGTAGAGAAGGCAGACCCTTCACTTGTATATTCATACAGCCTCAGCTTACCCCTGGCAGGAAGGAAGGACAACAGGGGGCTGAGGTGTATATAAATATGCTCAAGCCTGGAACAGAAGTGGCCTTGTCCTGTGGAAAAAGACCCAGCCTTAGGGCTGTGCACTGTGAGCACACAGCTGAAGCTTAGAAGAGACCATCTGGGTCCCAGCTCCAGTTAGAGCTCTGGGACCCACGTCCAGAGTTCCTGGATGCAGCTGAAGGAAAAACCACAGGGTATCTGACCTTGAGGCACACAGTACATTAACTTGCTGGTACTGCAGGAAAGCACCCAGGGCACAGTGAGTACAAATCCGAAAAGATCCTAAAGACTATCCTTACAAACCTTTGGAAAGCAAATTCAAGTTGCCAGCTGAGGCCTTCTCTTCACAATGGAGTCCCCTGAGCCATGTTTCAATAATCTCTAACTTCAAGAGGGTGGTGGCACCCTGAAGAGACAGTGCAGTTAGGTTACGCCATTACCTTTTTTGTACTAGTCCTGGAGTATTCCAAGGCTCACTCTGCGCCCTACCCCAGTTTACTAAGTAATAAATCTAAAAAAAAAGACACTTTCTGCCTAGTTTTTATGAAGAGAGACTGAGACGCTACCGTGTGCCTGGCTGCTTGCACTTTCTAGGGAATAGAACTCGGACAAATAGAGGGACCCATTTGGGGTTTGTTCTCTACACTCTAATAAAATGCAACAATCCTCACATTCTTCCATCTGCCGCAGTGTATAAAAAGCTCTATAGAGGCCAGGAACAGGTCAAAGCAATAGTGCATACCATGCTTGCTATATTTCCTATCTGATGATGTGAGGGCAAAGCTTCAAAGATTTATGGCTCATAAATGATTATAGAAAAGAAAAAGTAGGAAAGGATGACCTGAAGTAATTATTCACATGGTCCACAGCTTTGAAATTAATCTTAATATTTTGGCACAAAGCTGGTCCAACCTAGAAGTCGTATATCATATATATGTCATACATCAGCAAGGGCTGAGTATGTAATGAGAAGGGTCACCTATAGGTTATTAATGTATAATCGCAGGCTGGAACTCATAGCGGAGTGACAGCTTTGACACACATCATGGAAATATCATACACCATCAGAATATTTATCCACTACAGGTACTACAGCAGGCATATACTCAAAATTCAACATTACAAGTTAATACACTGATATTCTAGGTATTTTTTTTTTGCATAAAATCTATATTTTGCAAAAAAGATTTTAAACAGGGCGCATCGATGATATGGATGAGATGTTGCAATGCATATATATGTAAAGCAGCCCATTGAAAGCAATGGGATACCAAGTAATGTACGCTTTTATGCATAGTAACAGGCATAGGTGTAAATGGGTTCTAACAGATAATGGGAAAGCACTTTTAAACAAAGTGCACTCATCTTCTACCAACCCCCACCCAGGATATCCACCCACCCTACCACTTCTCAGATGCAAACTTTACTCTCATCCTTATCCATGATTTACATCCCTTAAGCCCCGTACATGCGATCGGATTTTCCAACGGGAAATGTTGGATATCAGGCTGTTGGTGGAAAATCCAACCGTGTGTACGCTCCATCAGACAATTGTTGTCGGACTTTCCGCTAACAAATGTTTGCTAGCATGTCAAATTTTCTGTCAGAAAATGTGTGTTGTTGGATTTTCTGATCGTGTGTACAAAAGTCCAAAGTACAAACACGCATGCTCGGAAGCAGAAGCGGTCGGTCTTGTAAACTATCATTCGTAATGGAGAATTAACATTCATGACGTGGCAAATTCTGAAATCTCCAAATGCAGCGCACAATTCTCTTCTTCTATAATGGGATAATAATGAAGCTGCATTGCTGGTGATACTGTTTTGCAAACGGATTTTCAAAGGCTTTTTTTTTCTAGCGATATCAAGAATATTATTATTAATATTTTTTATTTTTATTTGGGCAAGTTACCACAACACCATTATCCCTTAGTTTATAAGATCAAAGATACAACTATGTTGGTGTCCCTTGTTCATTTTACATAGATTTTTTAAAATGTAACTGTCTACTCCCAAAGTGTCATTTGAAGTAAAACACATAGCCAAGTATTAACGGGAAAAAAAGAGTCCTGCGCAAATGATGCCACTACTATATATATAAATATATAAATAAATAAAAATTAGCAAAGTGCAACAACAACATGTGAAAAAATCAAATAAAAATAAATAAATAGTCCATATAAAAATAAGCACCAAAAAATGTTGAAAAAGATGATGAAAAAAACAATGAAGAGGACAGTCAGGGCTCCCAGAACTCTCACCTTAAGACTAGGGATGAGCTTCGTGTTCGAGTCGAACGTACGTTCGACTCGAACATTGGCTGTTCGTCCGTTCGGCGAAATCCGAACATTTTGGTCTGTTCGTGTCAAATTCGCATGGCGCTCACGGCCCCCAATGCACTGCGATGGCGCAGTGCATTGCTGGCTCATGATTGGCCAAGCATGCACTGTGACCCCGCATGCTTGGCCAATCGCAGCGCCAGCAGCGAGGAGAGCCATGATTGGCCACATGTGGCCAATCATAGCTCAGGCTGTGTAGTGCACGCCCCACACTATATAAGGCCGCCATCGCGGCGGCCTCGTGTAGTGTGTTGGCGTCTGAAGCAGTGGGTGTTCTGTGTACCTTCAACATAGTACACACCGATCGTTTTCGGCCGATTTTCTATCTTGCTGTTGTGTAGTGGTTATTGTCTGCGTGACCTGACCGCAGTATACACCGCTATATTCACCTCACCTATATAGCTAGTGATCTATCTTTTATAATAGAGCTTGCAGTCAGTAGTGTTAGGAGAAAGTGCGTGCTGTCTGCGTGCTCTGTACCCAGTACATACTGCTATATCCACCTACATAGCTCTTCTCTATTTGAGCCCACTTGCCATCTGCAGGAGTTATTGGAAGTTGTGTGTGCCTCAAGCACAGCACAGTATACATCTGTATATACCCCTTTATCTCTGGTGTTCTCTGGTTATTGTCTGCGTGCCCTGACCGCAGTATACACCGCTATATTCACCTCACCTATATAGCTAGTAGTAGTGATCTATCTTTTATAATAGAGCTTGCAGTCAGTATTGTTAGGAGATAGTGCGTGCTGTCTGCGTGCTCTGTACCCAGTAGTGTTAGGAGATAGTGCGTGCTGTCTGCGTGCTCTGTACCCAGTACATACCGCTATATCCACCTACATAGCTGTTCTCTATTTGAGCCCACTTGCCATCTGCAGGAGTTATTGGAAGTTGTGTGTGCCTCCAGCACAGCACAGTATACATCTGTATATACCCCTTTATCTCTGGTGTTCTATAATAAAGGCATCTGCAGGAGTTAGTGGGTGTTGTGTGCCTCCAGCACAATATACACTACCCAACTGCTGTTTTACCCAACTCCCTTCAGGCCATTACCATGTCTGGAAGGCCAGCAAGGAGAAGCAGACAGGCGCGAGCCGATAAAAGAGGGCAAGCAGGCTCTGTGTCTAGAGACAACAGTGCTGGTCGTGGACGCGGTGCATTGTCATCAGCATGTGGCCATGGGACATGCTTGTCCTTCTTTTCGGCAGCTGGACATGTTGAACCGCAACATGCCAACGACTTGGTAGAGTGGATGACCAAGCCCTCTTCATCCTCCTCATCCTCTCTCACCCAGTCTCAGGGTAGTAGCAAAGCAGCTGCCAACGCATCGTCTTCCCTCCTCTCAATGTCATCATCAGTGACTCCTTCCCTAGACCCACCACGTCTTCCTGAGGAGTCTCCTGAACTCTTTGAGCACAGTGTTGGGTACATGCTCCAGGAGGATGCCCAGTGTTTTGTGTGCTCTGATGATGACACTCAGCTAGAGGAAGGCAGTAGCGTGAGCGCAGACAGAGGGGATGCTCAAGAAGGACAGCAATCTTGCAGTCATGTTCCACAAGCTGCAGCATACTGCCAGGTTTGCTACAGCGATGAAGAGGGAGGGGATGATGAGGGCACTGACTCCACGTGGGTGCCTGGAAGGAGGGAGGAGGAGGAGGAGGAGGAGGCACATGTTCAACGAGGCAGGATGCCCTCCGGGGGCCAGCTTAGGGGCAGCACACCGACTGAATCACACCGCAGAGCTCCGCCTGTGCAGAGCGCTGCCTCTGCGCGTTATTCTAAAAGTTCTTTGGTGTGGGCCTTTTTTGAGACGAGTGCATCAGATCGCACCGCTGCTATTTGCAACATATGTCTCAAGCGTATCTCACGTGGCCAAAACATCAGCCGCTTGGGCACCACATGCTTGACCAGACATATGTTGACCTGCCATGCAGCTCGTTGGCAAGCGTACCTCAAAGACCCACACCAAAGAACAAAGCGGACCTCTCCTTGCTCCTCATCAGCTGGCATCTCCAACCCCACTAGACCTTCAGTCCTCTCTGAAACCTGCTCTGAGAGGAATGAAAGTGTAGAATTAGGTGTGTCACAGCCAAGTGCTTCCGGGAACTCTGCTAGCGGTACACCCACGTCCGATTATAGCAGGCAAATGTCCCTGCCCCAGCTGCTGGACCGGCGGAAGAAGTTCACTCCCAGCCATCCACATGCCCAGCGGTTGAATGCTAGCTTGGCTAAATTGCTAGCACTTCAACTGCTGCCTTTTCAGTTGGTAGACTCGGCCCCCTTCCGTGAGTTTGTACAATGTGCGGTTCCTCAGTGGCAGGTCCCCAAACGCCACTTTTTCTCACGGAAGGCGATTCCGGCTCTCTACCGGCATGTGGAAGGCAATGTCCTTGCCTCGCTGGACAGGGCGGTCAGCGGTAAGGTGTATATTACCGCTGACTCATGGTCCAGCAGGCATGGACAGGGACGTTACCTGTCTTTCACGGCCCATTGGGTTACTCTTCTGGCAGCTGGGAAGGATGCAGGACAAGGTGCAGTAGTGTTGGAGGTTGTTCCGCCACCACGCCTCCAAAATGCTACTATTGGTTGTGACACACCTCTCTCCTCCACCCCCTCCTCTTCTTCTTCCTCCATGGCCTCTTCCAGTGCTCTGTCCTCAGAATCAGCGGTGCTCCGTAGGCGTTCCAGGGGCTGGTTTGTTTGGGGGACAGGAGCCACACTGGGGCGGATGTTTTGTCAGCTCTGCAGGGGCAGGCCGAGAGGTGGTTGACACCACGCCAGCTTAAGCCAGGAATGGTGGTTTGCGACAATGGCACCAACCTCCTCTCCGCCCTCCGACAGGGACAACTGACCCATGTGCTCTGTGTAGCTCACGTCCTTAACCTGGTGGTGCAGTGGTTCTTGGGCAGGTACCCCGGCTTACAGGATGTCCTGAAGCAGGCCATGAAAGTCTGTGTGCATTTCCGCCAATCATTTAATGCCTGTGCTCGGCTGGCTGAGCTCCAAAAGGAGTTGAACCTGCCCAAGAACCGCCTTATATGTGACATGCCCACCAGATGGAACTCAACATTGGCCATGCTGCAGCGGCTGCACATGCAGCAGAGGGCCATCAATGAGTACCTGTGCGACTACGGCACCAGGACAGGGTCAGGGGAGCTTGGTTTTTTCTCACCACGCCAGTGGGGCATGATCAGGGATGCATGCACTGTCCTGTCACCGTTTGAGGAGGCCACAAGGATGGTGAGCAGTGACAGTGCATGCATCAGTGACACTGTACCTCTTGTCCACCTCTTGGAGCATACGCTGCATGGAATAATGGACAGGGCACTTGAGGCAGAACAGAGGCAGGAAGAGGAGGACTTCCTTGCCTCTCAAGGCCCCCTTTATCCAGACAGTGTTCCTGCTGTGCCACCCATCACACAGGAAGAGGATGAGGAGGAGGAAGAGGAGGAGGAGGATGATTGTGTCAGCATGGAGGTGGAGGCTGGCACTCAGCATCAGCATCAGCAGCAGCAGCAGCAGTCCTGTAGGGATGATTTACAGTCCCAAGAAACACATGGACTTGTACGTGGCTGGGAGGAGGTAGCTGCGGATCATGTTGTCCTTAGTGACCCAGAGGACTCCGGACCGAATGCCTCAGCTAACCTACGCTGCATGGCCTCCCTGATCCTGCAAAGCCTGCGGAAGGATCCTCGTATTCTTCGGATCAAGGAGAGGGACCATTACTGGCTGGCCACTCTCCTTGATCCACGGTACAAGGGTAAGGATGCCGACCTTATCTTGCCATCGCAGAGGGAGCAGAGGATGAGACATCTCCGGGAGGCCTTGCAGAAAGGTCTGTGCAATGCGTTCCCAGAGACTGGGAGGTTACAAACTCCTGGTCCTGGACAACGTGTTGCTGAGGCATCGGTCAGAAGGAGCGGTGGAGAAGGTGGCCGTCTGACTGATGCTTTCAGACAATTTTTTAGTCCGCAGCCCCAAGGTATGATCGGTTCCAGCACCCATCGCCAGCGTCTGATTTACATGGTGCAGGAATACCTAGGGGCAAGGTCAGACTTGGACACCTTTCCCACCGAAAATCCTCTGGCTTACTGGGTCTTGAGGATGGATCACTGGCCAGAGCTTGCACAGTATGCAATTGAGCTACTGGCCTGTCCTGCATCCAGCGTTCTTTCGGAACGCACCTTCTGTGCTGCTGGTGGCTTTGTTACCGATCACAGGGTGCGCCTGTCCACCGAATCAGTTGATCGACTGACCTTCATCAAGATGAATCAGTCTTGGATCACCCACAGCTACCAAGCACCTGAAGCTGATGTAACCGAATAATTTTTTTTGAAATACCACATCCCTTCAAGACTGCCTATGCTGATGCTAAGTGACTGTCCTGTTATGTTGATTGTCTATCCTCTTCCTCCTCCGCTGATATGTTGGAAGAACATTTCTGGTTCTGGTTGATGCCATCAGCCCAATTTTTCTGCCCCTGTTTAACAGGGGCGTTTAAGTACAATTTTTGATGCAATGCTTTGCAGCAGGGCTAATTCCTGCAATCAAACAAGAGTATATGGCAGAGGTTGCAGTGTGGTGGCACCAGCACCAGTGCCTAAGGCCCAATTTTTCTGCCCCTGTTTAACAGGGGCGTTTAAGTACAATTTTTGATGCAATGCTTTGCAGCAGGGCTATTTCCTGCAATAAAACTAGAGTATATGGCAGAGGTTGCAGTGTGGTGGCACCAGCACCTAAGGCCCAATTTTTCTGCCCCTGTTTAACAGGGGCGTTTAAGTACAATTTTTGATGCAATGCTTTGCAGCAGGGCTAATTCCTGCAATCAAACAAGAGTATATGGCAGAGGTTGCAGTGTGGTGGCACCAGCACCAGTGCCTAAGGCCCAATTTTTCTGCCCCTGTTTAACAGGGGCGTTTAAGTACAATTTTTGATGCAATGCTTTGCAGCAGGGCTAATTCCTGCAATAAAACTAGAGTATATGGCAGAGGTTGCAGTGTGGTGGCACCAGCACCAGTGCCTAAGGCCCAATTTTTCTGCCCCTGTTTAACAGGGGCGTTTAAGTACAATTTTTGATGCAATGCTTTGCAGCAGGGCTAATTCCTGCAATCAAACAAGAGTATATGGCAGAGGTTGCAGTGTGGTGGCACCAGCACCAGTGCCTAAGGCCCAATTTTTCTGCCCCTGTTTAACAGGGGCGTTTAAGTACAATTTTTGATGCAATGCTTTGCAGCAGGGCTAATTCCTGCAATAAAACTAGAGTATATGGCAGAGGTTGCAGTGTAGTGGCACCAGCACCAGTGCCTAAGACCCAATTTTTCTGCCCCTGTTTAACAGGGGCGTTTAAGTACAATTTTTGATGCAATGCTTTGCAGCAGGGCTAATTCCTGCAATCAAACAAGAGTATATGGCAGAGGTTGCAGTGTGGTGGCACCAGCGCCTAAGGCCCAATTTTTCTGCCCCTGTTTAACAGGGGCGTTTAATTACTATTTTTGATGCAATGCTTTGCAGCAGGGCTAATTCCTGCAATAAAACTAGAGTATATGGCAGAGGTTGCAGTGTGGTGGCACCAGCACCAGTGCCTAAGGCCCAATTTTTCTGCCCCTGTTTAACAGGGGCGTTTAAGTACAATTTTTGATGCAATGCTTTGCAGCAGGGCTAATTCCTGCAATAAAACTAGAGTATATGGCAGAGGTTGCAGTGTGGTGGCACCAGCAGCAGTGCCTAAGGCCCAATTTTTCTGCCCTTGTTTAACAGGGACATGTAATTACAATTCTTGATATAATATTTCACAGGAGGGCCCCTTCCTGTGCCCACCCAGAGTAACGGTGAGGACTTATAGTGTTGTGGCACCAGCACCACAACCACCAAAGGTAAATTTTTCTACCACTGTTCAACAATGGCATGTAATTACAATTCTTGATATAATCGTTCACAGCAGGGCGCTCCAGCGCCCACCAAGAGTCACTTTGAGGGCTTACAATGTTGTGGCAAAACCAACACCTTGTTCCGCCATTCCTGCAGAGCATATAGGGCAGGCCCCTACTTTCAAACATCCAATTTACAAACATCTCCTACTTGCAAACGGAAGGAGACAACAGCAAGTGAGATGAAAAAAGATGGACGACAAAACAAATTATACAGGGGTGATAACCCTTCCCTATGTTTTCCAAAAAGCTTAAAAATAGTTTTTTTGACTGGAGCTACACTTTAAAAATGTACCAGTTGAAAATTACAAACAGATTCAACTTAACACAACAAACCTACACAGTCCCTGTCTTGTTTGCACCGCCTGTATACTGCTGTTCTGAGTATATAGGGCCTGGGGGCCACACGCATTTCCTTTTTTTAATATGGGTACGGGGTTCCCCTTAATATGCGTACAAGACCCAAATAGGCTGGTAATGGGCAGGGAGGGCTACCCATGCCATTTTTCTCAATGATTTTCAACCATATTGCAGGAACCAGATATAACATTAAAACCGCAAGCAGTTTTAAATGGTGTTATTTCCGTTAAATGTCATTTTGTGCAGGGACTGTTCTAAACACGGGAAACACGTGGCACTTCACAGGCATACTACAGACACCCCCCAGGCACCATATTTAAAGGAATATTTCACTTTTTTTTTCCCACTTTAATCGTCATTAAAATCAGTGCTCCCGCCAAAACGGCCGTTTTTAAAACTTTTTTTTGCATTGACCCATGTCCCCTGGGGCAGGAGCCAGGTCCCCAAACCCTTTTTAGGACAGTATCTTGCATATTAGCCGTTAAAATGAGCACTTTTCATTTCGAACGTTCGAGTCCCATAGACTTCAATGGGGTTCTAACGTTCGTTCGAATTTGGGGTCCGTTCGAAAGTTCTGGTGCGAACCGAACCGGGGGGTGTTCGGCTCATCCCTACTTAAGACAGAGAAAACAGGCTCATCAAAAAACACAGGGGGTCTCCCATTTCATTCCTCATAGACAGCCATCAGGGAAATCCAGATAAAAGATGTAGATACCTCATTCGGCCACTAGAGGGCAATTATTAGCATAGATGCTTATACTGTTAATCCCAGGATGTATTCCGTAGTGTATGGCTCAAAACAAGAGGGGAGAGGGGAAGGGAGAGAGAAAGGAGGCTCCAATGGTGTAGTATATAACGTTAAAGGATCAATCTATTTAATATAAACCAGAGACTCTCACATTAAAACCAAGATAAAACAGCACAGCAAGGTGAATAAAGATGGTGGCGTGGCGTCTTCCGCCAGTCTTACTCTACTTCCGGTACGTCCTACGGCCACTCCTTACGCGTTACGTCATACCACGTGACTTCTTCATGGGGATGATGATGACATTGTACTGCCATGGCTAATGATCAGAGACAGCGGTTAGCTTCCCTGATGACACTTAATGACAGTGCAGCCAGTCGGTCTCTGGTCATTAGCCACAGCAGTACAATATAATCACATCAGTGTAACCAGTCAGTGTCTCTCTGATCACCATCACAAAAGTATACAATGCCACCATACCAGTGCAGCCAGTCACAGTGTCTCTGATCACTGCCACACCAGCCACTGTGTCACCAGACCAATATAAACCAGCAATAGTGTCCCTCATCACTGTCACACAAGCCCCTGTATTGACAGACCAGTGCAGCCAGCAACAGGGACCAGACCAGTGTAAACTGATGACAATGTTCTTAATCACCACCCAGGGTCACCAGACCTGTTTAAGCCAGCAACAGGATTCCTGATCATCACCACATCAATCCCATTGTCAGCAGACCAGTGTAAGTCAGCAACAGGGTTCTTCAGAAGACTCTCTATGCCCATTACAAAATACCTAAGGGTGCTTTCTTTTCAAAATGTGGTCATTTTGTGGGTGTTTCTACTGTGGTGCTCTAGGGCCTCCAAAAAGTGATAGGTAGTTAGGTTAGATGCCTAATTTATGTCCCTTAGGCCTCATTCAGACGAGGCGGATCAGCTTCCACGGAGTCTGCCTCTGTCCGCTGGCTCAGCGGAAGATCTCTCTGTTGATCTCCGCTGAGCCGGCAGATGACAGGTCCCTCTCTGCTCACTAATAGGGGAGGGGCTTGTTGAGCGCCACTGGTTTCTATCATGTCCGTTTTCATCAGATCTCACCCAATCCGATCCGGATGTAGGGCCATCCATCTACCCTTGGGGGATCGGAATGAGTCGGATGTCAGCGGACATCCGTCTGCTCCATAGACCAGCATGGAGCGTCCGTTCAGGTCCGCCGTCAAAACTGATAGGCGGACCTGAATGGTCCGACAGTGTGAAAGGGGCCTTAAAAGGCAAAAAAATTAAATTAAATCTACAAAAGACACATAATGCCTCTTAAAAAATACCTTGGAGTGCAGAGGCAGCCGTTTCATTAGGGGTGCAGGGGCACTGTCCCCCAAATCAATGCTCCCAGCCCCTGATCTACATGCAGGGCACCGGACGCATGCATTTCAATGTTTTTTAAAAAGCTTAAAAGACGGGTGGGCTCAGGGCGCACTGTGCCCTGAGCCCACCCAGATGTGTGACAATAGCAAATTAATATTAGCCATTGCCTTCCTGCTTCTCCTCCCGGCCAATCAGGAAGTGGGTCTTAAGACCTGATTTGCTGAGAGGTGAAGCGACCATATTGGCCAATAGCAGGGGCGAGGCCCCGAGGAGGAGATGCTGGGGGAAGCCACCAAAGCTGCCCGCGACCTGGATGGGGTAAGTGCAGGGCTGATGGGCGCGAGACTGGGGGGGTTTGTTCACCGAACAAAAGGGGCGGTGGTTAGTTTGCCGCCGCCCCCCCCCCCCCCCAAAATAGAGCACCAGCCACCACTGTTGGGGTGTTTACTGTTTCTATTGTCCTGCCACTCCAGGGCCTCTAAACACATGATAGGTAGTCAGGAAATTGAATGTGTCCCTAGAAAGCCTTAAAGTGCTCCTGGGGGTTTGGGCCTCTCTATGTGGTTAGGCCCCAAAAAAAGTCTCACAAGTGTGGCATCCCCATACTCAGGATTATTATAGGCTGATTACAGTTAACTCTTTGCAGTGTGGGTACAGATTTTCCAGAGTTCAGCTTTGTTGTTTACTTTAGGGTGCCCATACACATTAGACGAGAGTCAACAGTTTTCACTCTCCTCCCCTGGGTCAGGATATTATCTATGAACACCAGAAGACTTTTAGAGGCTGTAAATCCTCTTCCAAATAATGTTGGTCCAGTCTTATGATCTTTCATTCTGCCCAGCCAAGCAGGTGGTATTTACTTACTGGTTTAGCATTAAAGGAAAAGTATGGCCAAAAGATTTTTTGGCTATACTTCTCCTGTGGGTCACAGGAGTGTAGTTCGCTCTTCACTCCTGTGACCCATTTCAACAGGCTTGATGTCACAGAGCCAGTCCAGGCTCTGAAAAAATTCTGACCATATAGTCAAGATCTGCCAGAAGGTTGGACCAGCAAATGGCTTAAGCTCAAAGCGAGCCACTGAGAGCCATAGCCTGCCACTCTTGCCCCCTCCACAGCTGGAGGGGCACAGCAGAGAGCCGGTTACTGACAGCCACCAGCTCTCCACAGCCTGAAAACCAATACCTGATCGATCAGCGGTGTTTGATCGCTCAGTTCCTGGTCTTATGCCGCGTACACATGATCTGAATTTTGTTCGGAAAAAGCTCTGATGGTTTTTCCGACAGAATTCCGACGGGATTCCGTTCAAGCTGTCTTGCATACACTTGCGGTCACACAAAAGTTCTCTGAACTTTCGTCCGCCAAGAACACAGTGACGTACAACACTACAATGAGCCGAGAAAACTAAGTTCAATGCTTCCGAGCATGCGTCGAATTGTTTCCGAGCATGCGTAGGAATTTTGCGCGTCTGAATTGTTTTCAACTGAAAAATTGAGAACATGCTCTCAATCTTTTGCTGGCCGAAATTCCGCCAGCAAAAGTCCGATGGAGCATACACACGATCGCATTTTCCATCCAAAAGCTCTCATCAGTCTTTTGCTGGCGGAATTTCCAATCGCGTGTAGTGTACAGGGCATAAAGGTGGTGGGGGACAGCTGCAGCTGGGTATTGGTGCCAGCTAGGTGACTATGATTTTTTTTTCTCATTCCCATACTTCTTTTTTAAAACTTTGTTGTCAGCTCTTTCAAACTCTCCAACTTAAACCCTCTTCTAGACATATATCAGCAGCATCATTGCCTTTGTGAACAGGAAGATGAGAGGTGAAACAAAAGGAAGCTGTAAAGCTAAACTCGTAAACTAGTAAAGCCATCTTTCTGGTTCAGCAGTTGACAGGGGTGTCTGGAATACAGGACTGGCTGAGCAGAATTACAAATCTCTTGGCAGATATAGCAGTTTATGTAAATGTATTTCAGCTGTGTATTCTTCTACTTTGGCCGGAGTTCTAGTAGTGCTTAGTGGAGTCTCCTACAATATCTCTGTTAATTTATTTTGTAAAGCGATTTCTTTATTTTCCTTCTCTATCTCTTAAATGGGCCTCTCTCCTTTCCCTGCCTGGGAACACGACTTCTGTTTTTCCCCAAGCAACAATCTATGCTCCTTGTTACAAATCGTTGCACGGTGTACGGACACCTGAATTTCAGCATGGACATCAATTAACTTTGGCTGCTCTGTGCTCCGTTATTGAACAGGTGCTTGAAAGGTCAGACACGAGATGAAGTCACCCTTTAAAGTGCATGTTAATGGAGATGGGAGAGATTTTGTTTTGTTCCGCAGTGGCAGAAAATGGCAGAATCCTAAGCCTGGCTAAATTAACAGCCTGCCTGAAATCAGGGCCATAGCTAAAGAGGGCCACAGTTGTTTCTGAAACAACTCGTATATTATGAGTTAAAGAATGTTCTTATATACTTTTTTTACTATTAATTGCTCATGTCATAGAACTTTCTAGGAGGTATACACATCAGTCAAGAAACACGTGTGCAGAGCACCTTTCCTTCCCTTGCCCCCACCAGAGTCTTTGGAATACCGTAGTCTATGGGTTCTCAACTAGGGTTCCTCCAAAGGTTGCTAGAGGTTCCTTGAGCACAGAGGAATTTCTGCCTATCAGATAAGTTGGGACTGACACCATTCATCTTTTTAGCTATCTGTAGTTCGTCAAATGACCACAGATATAAGGAGCATTCTTCCCAATGACTAGCGCACTTATGTAGATATACTATATTTTAGTATTGGGTGCCTGAGACCAGAAAGTTACTTTAAGTGTTCCTCTGTATTCAAAAGGTTGAGAAAGGTTGCTGTAGTCCACTGCTAGTTTTTTATGTAGGGTACAAAGCACAATGGCAGAATCCTAAGCCTGGCTAAATTAACAGTCTGCCTGAAATCAGGGCCATAGCTAAAGAGGGCCACAGTTGTTTCTGAAACAACTCATATATTATGAGTTAAAGAATGTTCGTATATGCTTTTTTTTACTATTAATTGCTCATGTCATAGAACTTTCTAGGCGGTATACACATCAGTCAAGAGACACGTGTGCAGAGCACCTTTCCTTCCCTTACCCCCACCAGAGTCTTTGGAATACCGTAGTCTATGGGTTCTCAACTAGGGTTTCTCCAAAGGTTGCTAGGGGTTCCTTGAGCACAGAGGAATTTCTGCCTATCAGATAAGTTGACACTGACACCATTCATCTTTTTAGCTATCTGTAATTCGTCAAATGACCACAAATATAAGGAGCATTCTTCCCAATGACTAGCGCACTTATGTAGATATACTATATTTTAGTATTGGGTCCCTGAGACCAGAAAGTTACTTTAAGTGTTCCTCTGTATTCAAAAGGTTGAGAAAGGTTTATGTAGTCCACAGCTAGTTTTTCATGTAGGGTACAAAGCACAATGGCAGAATCCTAAGCCTGGCTAAATTAACAGTCTGCCTGAAATCAGGGCCATAGCTAAAGAGGGCCACAGTTGTTTCTGAAACAACTCATATATTATGAGTTAAAGAATGTTCGTATATGCTTTTTTTTACTATTAATTGCTCATGTCATAGAACTTTCTAGGCGGTATACACATCAGTCAAGAGACACGTGTGCAGAGCACCTTTCCTTCCCTTACCCCCACCAGAGTCTTTGGAATACCGTAGTCTATGGGTTCTCAACTAGGGTTTCTCCAAAGGTTGCTAGGGGTTCCTTGAGCACAGAGGAATTTCTGCCTATCAGATAAGTTGACACTGACACCATTCATCTTTTTAGCTATCTGTAGTTCGTCAAATGACCACAGATATAAGGAGCATTCTTCCCAATGACTAGCGCACTTATGTAGATATACTATATTTTAGTATTGGGTGCCTGAGACCAGAAAGTTACTTTAAAGGGGTTCTGCACTGCTGCAAACATTTTATTTTTATGGTTATGCTTTAACATTGATGTTTTTATATAAAAAGGCTTACTTGTCTTAGTTTCCTGACTGCTGCATGTCCGTTTTTGTGCAAAATGTTCATTTATATTCACAATGTTCGGCCGTTGTCATTTTTGTTGTGGGCAAGTGAAGCCAACAAGCAAAACTTCCTCTTTACTTCCTGGGTTTCTAACCAGCATGCTTTGCCAGTTCTCGCACATGCTCTGTAGCTACAGAGCAGAACTGTGTCATTCCTGAATGTTGTCAGGACAACGGGCGTCGTCCTATCAAGTTTACTTCCCTGTTCTTATGTGTCAGCTATCTCAGTACGAGTAAAGAGCTTCACATGAGAGGTATGTCTAGTTATGCTCTGTGTGAGCATTTTTCATCATAACCCTTTATTTTGTATTTCTTCTGATATATTGATTGTTTTTTCCTTAATTTTAACAAATTTAATGTTAACTGTGTGCGACTCTTTTTATTTTTATTCTATTAATAAAAAAAAAAGATTTTAAAAGTTTTTTTAATTGTCTTGCCTTTCTTATATATATATATATATATATATATATATATATATATATATATATCTAGACACATGAAACTAAAATTTTCTTGTATGTATGTTATATAGATATATAAAGATATCGTTTATTGTGAATATATTATTTTGGTGTGTATGAATTAAATGTATATTTTTTTCCTAATAAAAGTAAAATAATAGCAATTATCAGTAAGTGATTTAATTTTTTTTCTTTTTTTTTTTTTTTTAATTGATAGTTAATGTTATTTTTTTGGGTTTGCTAAAAATAAAAGTCATAATAAAACAAGCAACAATATTCCTTTATTTATTGACTCAACTTAAATATATATTACATTATAAAATTATATATTATACATTACTTATTAACAAAAAAAAAATAGAAAACAAAACATGAATAATTTAATGGTTATAAATGTATTTATTAATTAATAATAAAAATGTACATATGAAGAGTTCTAGTTTGTCAGTTGCCTTTTGGAAATCTTGTCATGTGTTCAAGCACGACAGCAGATTTTTCGGGGCGTTCTATTGGGGCAATGTTTTTAGGCATTTGAGGGTTCTTTGGCTTCCATGTGCTGATTATTGTGCCCTCCACTATGCATATCATGTTACCGATCATTTCTTTTGCATGATCGGTATCCATTTTCTCATACACATTTCGGACAATCCATTTCTTACGGCCTCGGGGATACTCCAAATTTTTCCTCTCGATTAGAATCTCTGCACCACTGTCGAAGCAGGGGGATAAGGATGAGGACACTGAACATTGAAGCTCGCGGATAGGGATGAGGACACTGAACATTGAAGCAGGGGGATAGGGATGAGGACACTGAACATTGAAGCTCGGGGATAAGGATGAGGACCCTGAACATTGAAGCAGGGGGATAAGGATGAGGACACTGAACATTGAAGCTCACGGATAGGGATGAGGACACTGAACATTGAAGCAGGGGGATAGGGATGAGGACACTGAACATTGAAGCAGGGGGATAGGGATGAGGACACTGAACATTGAAGCTCGGGGATAAGGATGAGGACACTGAACATTGAAGCTCGCGGATAGGGATGAGGACACTGAACATTGAAGCAGGGGGATAGGGATGAGGACACTGAACATTGAAGCTCAGGGATAAGGATGAGGACACTGAACATTGAAGCACAGGGATAAGGATGAGGACACTGAACATTTAAAGCTTGCGGATAGGGATGAGGACACTGAACATTGAAGCACAGGGATAAGGATGAGGACACTGAACATTGAAGCTTGCGGATCGGGATGAGGACACTGAACATTGAAGCACAGGGATAAGGATGAGGACACTGAACATTGAAGCTCGCGGATAGGGATGAGGACACTGAACATTGAAGCATGGGGATAGGGATGAGGACACTGAACATTGAAGCACAGGGATAAGGATGAGGACACTGAACATTGAAGCTCGCGGATAGGGATGAGGACACTGAACATTGAAGCATGGGGATAGGGATGAGGACACTGAACATTGAAGCACAGGGATAAGGATGAGGACACTGAACATTGAAGCTCGCGGATAGGGATGAGGACACTGAACATTGAAGCACGGGGATAAGGATGGACACTGAACATTGAAGCTCGGGGATAAGGATGAGGACACTGAACATTGAAGCACGGGGATAAGGATGGACACTGAACATTGAAGCATGGGGATAGGGATGAGGACACTGAACATTGAAGCATGTAGCTCAGGATAGGCACTACAAGTCCCAGCAATGCAAAACCTACTAGGTAACAAGGGAAGTATTAGTGTTGTAACGAACGGCCCAGTGTTTGTGTTGTGTGTAACTTCACTTCCGTAACATTATGTGATGGTTTCGCTGAACTGTATTGCCGAAACTATGTTGGAACGCACGGCGCAAGTGTTTGGAACGCATCGCGCATGCGCAGTACGCAACAACGTGGCCCGTGTTTGTGTTGTGTGTAACATCACTTCCGTAACATTATGTGATGGTTTCGCTGAACTGTATTGCCGAAACTATGTTGGAACGCACGGCGCGAGCGTTTGGAGCGCATCGCGCATGCGCAGTACGCAACAACGTCACTTCCGCACCATCCTGTGATAGGCATCAAACTGTGACACTACACCATGAGCCGAAATCTCGCGAGATTTCGTCTGCATGAGCCGCAATGTCTCCTGGGATTACTTGGACGAGATCCCAGGAGACGCGTGCGGGGGTCAACAGGAAGTGATGCTGATCCCCGCAAGAGACCGCCCATCGCCGCAGGGAGGAATTTTTAAAAGGACAAATTACACAAGGTATATTAATGAAAAATAGGAAAAATGTGGCATTATAAAATGTGCGATATAGAGGCAACAGAATGGGATCATTTTATTATTATGAGTGCAGAACCACTTTAAGTGTTCCTCTGTATTCAAAAGGTTGAGAAAGGTTGCTGTAGTCCACTGCTAGTTTTTTTATGAAGGGTACAAAGCACAATGGCAGAATCCTAAGCCTGGCTAAATTAACAGTCTGCCTGAAATCAGGGCCATAGCTAAAGAGGGCCACAGTTGTTTCTGAAACAACTCATATATTATGAGTTAAAGAATGTTCGTATATGCTTTTTTTTACTATTAATTGCTCATGTCATAGAACTTTCTAGGCGGTATACACATCAGTCAAGAGACACGTGTGCAGAGCACCTTTCCTTCCCTTACCCCCACCAGAGTCTTTGGAATACCGTAGTCTATGGGTTCTCAACTAGGGTTCCTCCAAAGGTTGCTAGGGGTTCCTTGAGCACAGAGGAATTTCTGCCTATCAGATAAGTTGACACTGACACCATTCATCTTTTTAGCTATCTGTAATTCGTCAAATGACCACAAATATAAGGAGCATTCTTCCCAATGACTAGTGCACTTATGTAGATATACAATATTTTAGTATTGGGTCCTTGAGACCAGAAAGTTACTTTAAGTGTTCCTCTGTATTCAAAAGGTTGAGAAAGGTTGCTGTAGTCCACTGCTAGTTTTTCATGTAGGGTACAAAGCACAATGGCAGAATCCTAAGCCTGGCTAAATTAGCAGTCTGCCTGAAATCAGGGCCATAGCTAAAGAGGGCCACAGTTTTTTCTGAAACAACTCTTATATTATGAGTTAGAGAATGTTCTTATATACTTTTTTTTACTATTAATTGCTCATGTCATAGAACTTTCTAGGCGGTATACACATCAGTCAAGAGATGCGTGTGCAGAGCACCTTTCCTTGCCTTGCCCAATTCATGTAGGATGTTGTATTAAAGTACCATAATGACCAGAAATTCAGTTGAGTTGTCCAAGCCAACTGCCCCCACCAGAGTCTTTGGAATACTGTAGTCTATGGGTTCTCAACTAGATTTTCTCCAAAGGTTGCTAGGGGTTCCTTGAGCACAGAGGAATTTCTGCCTATCAGATAAGTTCCCACTGACACCATTCATCTTTTTAGCTATCTGTAATTCTTCAATGACCACAAATATAAGGTGCATTCTTCCCAATGACTAGCGCACTTATGTAGATATACTATATTTTAGTTTTGGGTGCCTGAGACCAGAAAGTTACTTTAAGTGTTCCTCTGTATTGAAAAGGTTGAGAAAGATTGCTGTAGTCCACTGCTAGTTTTTAATGTAGGGTACAAAGCACACTACTTCTAATTGTGCATTCTGGATTTTTTTTGTCTTATGTCAAGAGTATGAGGCACTTGAAAAAGATGCCTTGAAAAAAGCTTGTGTTTGTTGGCCAGATTATTTTTAGCCCTATTTTCCCTTCTGCATTGTGGGTCAGCCCTTGGCAGTACCACATGCAATACAGGACTGAACAGGATGATGTGTGAGAGCTGTGACAGGTTAAGCAGCAAAGGGAAGAGACTTTGGGGACTGGTTGCATGTAGAGTAGGATTCTTAGACCCCTATCAAACTGGGGTGCTTTTAAGGTGTTTTAGTGCTAAGAATAGAGCCTGTAAAGCCCTCTCATGCCTCCCTGGTGTGAACGCCCGAGTGCTTTCACACTGGGGTGGTGCGCTTGCAAGACAGAAAAAAAAGTCCTGCAAGCAGCATATTTGGGGAGGTGTGGGAGCGGTGTATACACCGCTCCCAAAATACCCTGTCCATTGAAATGAATGGGCAGCGCTGCCGAAGCACCTGCAAAGAGCTTTGGCGGTGCCGCATCATGGGCGCTTTTATCCCTTTCTTCGGCAGCTAGCGGGGCACTTTTAACCCCCCACTAAAGCCCCGCTAAAACAACAGTAAAGCGCCACTAAAACTGGCAGCGATTTACTACAAATGCATCCCAGCCCCAGTGTGAAAGTAGCCTTAAAGACATGAAATATGAACAAAGCATACCCCTCTACAGTGTGCACTTTTTTAAATTTAGAGCACTAAGTGTCGTTTTTGTCTGCTGCTTCTTTCCTCTGCTATGTGAGTCACTTCTGACAAGATTTCCTCACACCAAGAGAAAAAGAGTGACAGGGGAAGGAGCTCCAGCACACCGCCTGTGATTGACAGTCTCAACCCAACAAAGTCCCTTTCCTCCGATCAGATGTCAACTCTCCTCGCTGAGCTCTGCAGTGTGTAACTTCAGGGCCCTGCCCCTTTTTTTCTGACAGCTCAGACAAGCTTTATACATTCTGGACTTTGAATGGATGTAAAGAAAAAAAGACTACAGATAAAGAGGTTCAACTTATGTAGGAGGCTTTTTTTTCATCTCTGTGTATCACCCAAGGCCAATCATTTCACTGGGTATATCTAATGCTGCGTACACATGATCGGAATTATGGTCAGAAAAAGGTCTGATGGTTTTCCCGACGGAATTCCGCTCAAGCTGTCTTGCACACACACAGTCACAACAAATTCCGACCGCCAAGCATGCGGTGATGTACAACACGTACGACGGAACCAGAAAAGGGTAGTTCAATACCTAGTAGCCAATAGCTTCCATCTCATAGTTGAATCTGAGCATGCGTGAGTTTTTGCGCGTCGGAATTGCATACACACAATCGGAATTTCCGATAGAAAGTTTTTCAATCCATAAAATTGAGAACATTCTATCAAATTTTTGCTGGAGGGAATTTGGCCAGCTAAATTCTGATGGAGCATACACACGATGAAAAGCTCTCATCTGTCTTTTGCTGCCCAAAATTCCGATAGTGTGTACGCAGCATAAGAGTTTAGAATCACTTTAAGTACTTTATTTATCATCCCCTAGGCAAAACAAGCAGTTTTGCAGTGGGGAGGAGGGCCCAATGCAAGGGTAAAGATTGTCTTTCCCTGGGATTCAGATTTAAATTATAACAAATTAAGACTTTTGAGAGTCATGCAGGTAAGGTCTAGTCATCCTTCAAGTCTACTATTTATCCATGTCACCAACTTCCTAGAGGGTTTTCAGATAGAGGAACAGTAAGGAGAGTTTGGAAGATGCCCTGGCTGGGTCATGACGGGCAACTCCACCCAAAAAAGAAAAAATGGTTTGGTTTAAAGGACAACTGTAGGAATCTTCTCTGAAAAGGATGGAGGGAGGTAGGTCAATTACCACCTCTCTACAGTAATACATAGGTGAGAGTGGGCCCTAAAGATTTTAAATTTCAGATAATAAAAGATTGCAAAGCCTTCAAGTGGTCCTAGAAGAATCCCTGTAGTATCATCTTTTCATATCAGTAAGTAAAACTCCTTCTCACTGTTGAGTGATCTGTGCAGACACCTTATAAATAAATGCCCTGATATCTGCTGACAGCCAATCTAGTCACACCAGTGATAAGGGAGAACAGAGGGCTCATTAATTTGCAGAGTGATAACACACATAATGTGCACAGTGCTCACATCATACAGACAGGCAATGCATGTTTCTCTACAAATCCATGAGCCTCTGCCCTGAAGGTGAGAGCGATTATCAGTCCTGTCTGGAAGCTGATAGAGGAAAATGAACGGTCATGCTGCGTACACACGATCGGAATTCCAGCCAGAAAAAGACAGATGAGAGCTTTTCATCGGAAAATGTGACCGTGTGTATGCTCCATCGGAATTTAGCTCTCCCAATTTCCGCCAGCCAAAAATTGATAGCATGTTCTCAATTTTCCCGACGGAAAAACGTTCTATCGGTAATTCCGATCGTGTGTATGCAATTCTGACACGCCAAAAATTACGCATGCTCAGATTCAACTACGAGACAGAAGCTATTGGCTACTGGCTATTGAACTTCCTTTTTCTAGTCACATCGTACGTTTTGTACATCACCGCGTTATAAATGATCAGAATTTGATGTGACCGTGTGTAGGCAAGACAGCTTGAGCCGAATTCCGTCGGAATTCCGTCGGGAAAACCATGAGAGCTTTTTCCGACAAGAATTCCGATCGTGTGTACGCGGCATAAGGAGAATGGGAGTAAAATAACTTGACTGCAATTTTTTTAAGTATGCAGGTATTTATCATATTTTACTCTTATAAGTCTCTCGATGGCCAGAAAACAACCCTACTATAGGCTAGAACTAACCCAAAAACACATATGTAATATAGTGCAGCCTAAAAATGAAGAAATAAGGAAACGGCACAAAGTTGTGCTCAAGTAATAATAAAAAGCTGCAAACACAAAAAAATATATATTCCTTTAGTATCAGAATTCAAATGACCTGTGTGGCGCTAAAATAAAAAACTGTGAATTTATTATACATTCAGACAATTGATCATATTAATAAAAAAATATATGGAAATCATGTGCAATTATAATAGCTCAATAAGTAAAGAAAATTGTGTCCATCCAAAGAAAGGTACCCCACAACCAAAGAGAGTTCCCTTTACATGTGCGAATAAATACATTTCTTCCTTCTTCTAATGGAGTGCCAAAAGAGTGTCACCAATATCCACTGTCACCAAGATACTGTCAAGATGCAGGCTTACCAGACCAAGATGACCTCTTTATTCAGAGCAGTCAGTAAAGGCTCAACCAGTATACACAATCATCAGTGGCCTCTCTCTCCACACACGTCCCAAGGTTGTCCACCTGAACTCCTCGCCCAACAGGCTAATTACATTTCCAAGTGGCTCAGGTTCACGGAAAAACAAACATACAGATGCTCCTCATAGTGTACAACAGTTTCTCAACCTTTTTTTCAGTCAAGGCACCCTTTAAAATTATAGAAAATCTCAAGGCACCCTTTAAAATTATGGCCAGTCTCTAGGCCCCCCCAACTCTAAAATGTAAAAAACTATTCTAATAGTTTTACGTAATGCAGCAACATCCACACTTAGGACACCCAACATTAGAGGTGATTTATTCTTCCAAGGCAAATACACTTTTGCACACTGGTACTGACTAGTATTCCAATGTTTCTCTTCTACCTCGACTTCTCTCCATCAATCAGCTAATGTGACCCCAGTGCTGAGGGGGAGGGGTAGAGGAGGCTCAAACAAGGATGCTGTGGAGCCAACAGACATCCTCCTTATTAACTGATTATGTCATTGATTGCGATTGTCTAGAAAGTCATAATGGTGAATAATGAAAACCTGTGGCTTTGTGTAACTAAAAGGCAAGCCTCATCAACCTGCTGGCTTGCATACAATCTTTGATAACTTTTTGGGCATTTTGCCAAGGTACCCCTTAAGAAACCTCTGGGCACCTTGGTTGAAAAAGGCTGATGTAGAAAAGCATCCAATAGGTTTTATTAACTTAAAAAGGCACTTACAAATATGAAAGAGCAATGCACAGTCAAAGTAAAATCCCCAGCCGGCAAACAGCGCGCACTTCCGATTTACTTTTGGTGCACAATGACGTCAATGGGAGGCTCTGTCCGACGCATTTCATCATCAAAAGGACATCTTTCAGGGCAATGAAAATAAAAAAATAACCGCATCTAATCAATGATAATCTGCATAATTTAAAATGTATGTTTGCGGTTTGGATATGCTTTACAAAGAAAGAAAAAGACAAACTGCATTCCTCAGGTATAAGTTTGGCACATACACTATTTAGTTAATATGCTTCTATTCAATTTTAGATTGGTTAAGGGATCTAGAACCTCGTAAATATTTTTAAAGCTCCCTGTGCCACTGTTGGAGGGATTCTGTACCATCGCTTGTCTTGATGAACAGAAAGTTGATTCAGCAAGAGACACCAGGAATACAGACAGCACAAAACCTTAGCAGATAACGTAGCCCTTCCCCACTCTACAAATGAGATGTCATTTTCTGTTATGCCTCTGTTGGAGAGATATCTCTCTAAAGGCAAAAAAGGCAAAATTTGGATTTGAGTATTATTTTAATAAATGGACAGGCAAGAAGATAAATTGATAATAAATAGATAGATAAATCAATAGATAGATAGATAGATAGATAATTTTGTGTAGAAATGGAATACCTACATATACATGCATTAGTAATTTGGTCCTAAGGTTACTGTGGAAAACACTACAAAACAATGTGGAGATATATTAAAGTAATTGAGCTGAACCCAACGTTTCCACTAAACTGGTGTATATTTAACTGGGCTGTGGACATCTTTGGGCTGTGTCACCAGTTGACTTTGTGTCCAAGCATGACATCACTGATCACTGATAGAACGTGTAACGGAAGCTAAAGCATGTGCAAAGCAAGATGAAAGGTACTTCCCCAGACTAGACTTGGAAATGAAGAGTGCTGATTGCAAATGTCTACTGCTAATGGAATATACAATGAAAAATGTATTTCTCTTGGCTTTTCCAAAGCTTACAGAAATAGAAAAGAGTGTCCACAATGAGTTCTATGTAGGGAAAATCTGAAAAACAAAACCCTTACATTTAGCAATCTACAAAGTCACTACATTCCAATATACTGCCATGAAATTTGGATGCCAATCCTCTTCTTAGGTCTCACTATAGTAACAATTTTCTCATTTGGGTTCCAACATTAAAAAGTTTATGAACCTTTACACTAAACGAAAAGCATTTTAAGCCTTGATATATGAAAGAGTCAAACAGGTCAGGGCTAGCAGAAAGAGAGCCTCTCGTTTCAAGATATTGTTCTATTTGTTTATCAAGCGGTTAAGGGTTTATTTGAGCACACTTTGACACGCTATGGAACTGTTCATCAGGCTTTGTACACAGCAATGGGGTTTATTCACAGGATATTTAGGCAACCAGTGCTGACTTACAGAAGGAGAAAGTCCTCAACCCCCTGTGTGCTTCAAGATCTACCTTTCCTCACTCTTGATAACCATTAAAGTCAAGGAGTAAAAGAAAGAGAATATATGAATCTGAGATCGGTGGGTAAAAGTTAAAGTGATACTAAATGTTCAGCTTTAAAAAAAGAAAACAGAATAAATGTCATACTTGCAAGGTTTTTTCACAGAGCAGCCCTGATCCAGCCCCCCCCCCCCCCAGTGCTCTTGCCTACTCCACCCTGCTGAGTGCCCCCAAAGCAAGCTGCTTGCTCTGGGGACACTCACGTGTGCTTGCACCAGAGCAATCTCTGTGTGTACATAAGACACAAAGAGAGCGGCTTGGTCTGGCCCCCCTCCCTCCGCACTTGCTGTGATTGATTGATCCCACTACTGTGTCTCAGCCAATGAGGAAGGAGAAAGAAGGTCGAGCCAATGGATTGAGATTGGGCTCAGGTAAGTATTAGGGGGGGGGGGGGGCTGCACAATGACAGTTTTTACCATCATGCAGAGCGTGCATGAAGGTAAAAAACCTTCAGCCTTTAGAACCACTTTAAAGCGGAGTTCCACTAATTTTTTTCACTTGCTCTAAATCCAATCCCCATCCTCCATTTGCTTTTAAATGGTAACTTCTTTCTTTTTTCTAAATACCTGTAATGTATGATTTTCTGGAGCACTTCCTGGTTCCTCCGCCTAGGCGATTACGTCATTAGGCTCTTCCTATGGACACCTGAGATATGGGCGTCATGTATCCAAGGAGTCCTTGGGAGTCGTCTAATACCGAAATCTTGCACTATCAGGAAACAAGTGGAACGAGCACTGTGCAATGGCATTACTCTGTGCAAGCGCGAGATCGGGAGGTGCATGCTGGGTTGCCAGCTCCGATTCCCGGAAATAGATACAGAAGGGCTTCAGAAGCGAAGATGGACCCTGCCAGCTTCCGAGATCCAGGTACTTTTATTGAATTTGAACAAAAATAAAAAGGACTACAGTCATAACACTATCTAAAGCAGGGGTCTCAAACTGGCGGCCTTTCATTGGTGCAAACCTACAAGTCCTATCATGCCTCTGCCTGTGGGAGTCATGCTTGTAACTGCCAGCCTTGCAGTGCTTCAGGGGACTTGTAGTTTCACAGCTGGAGGGCCGCCAGTTTGAGATCCCTGATCTAAAGACTGCATATTAAGTTGAGCAAGTTGAAGTAGAGTCTTAAAAAAAAATTGACTTGGGGGACTGGAACTACGGTTTAAGTTAACCTGTTACTTTCTCCTGCATGAACAAAGCATTTTCCCTTAAAGGCCTGTTTTAGGGGTTACATGCTAGGGCTGAAGTTAAAGTGGAAGTAAACTCCCCTATCGTTTTCAGCCAAGGAAGCTGCCATCTTTGCCTCTGTTTAATCTTCAACTGCTATGGTGCTGCACATGTGATTCGTTATGACACCAGCCATTGGATGGTTTGATAGTTTGGCTGAGAGCACAGCCAATGTGAAGTTAGCATTCCCGGCATACCTTTTTTTTTTTAACTGTTTAAATCCATGGGTTTACTTCCACTTTAAGCATTGGAATAAATGTTAGTGAGGAGGTTAAAGTGATTATAAAGGTAATAATAAAAAAAAAAAAACAAACATGCCTGGAATGGAATTGCACAGAGACCTGAACCTACTCTTCCTGGCCCCTCCTCTCTGTCTAGTGCCCCATGGAAAGCAGCTTCCCATGGGGACACTCATGTGACAGACATTGGTACTTGCCCACCCCCCTCTTGCTCCCTGGTCCCTTGTTTTGATTGACAGCACTGGGAGCCAATGGCTCTTGGTGCCGCAGCTAAACTAGTGAGACACGGTAATGAGGGGAGAGAAGAGCAGCAGACATGCACAGTGCTGGATCAAATGAGGGCTCAGGTAAGTAAAAGGGAGGATGAGGGGCTGATACTGATGCCTAAATATTGTTTACCTTGATACAAAGAATACATTAAGGTAAAACATGTCAAGGCTTTAGAACCACTTTATGTTTGAAGGCTTTGCTTTATGGATTATGTTAAAGGACAACTCCTGTCAAAAAAACAATAGCTCATTATTTTTATTTTTTTATAAAGACAGGTTTTGCTGCTATACTCACCTTCAATCTATAGATGCACCCCCTCCCTCCCCCATCCCCAACAGTACTCCATTTCCATCACTAGATGTCCTCCGTATTCCATTGATGACCATCATCATCATTTAAGCCACATCCTCTGAGCTTATGGACACATCTCCAGCCTGTTAACCACTTGCCGCCCGCCCACCATCAAATGGCTCTCGTTCTGGGTGGACGTCAAATGGCGTCTTGGCGATATGTCAGTCTGACACACCACTACACCGATATCTGATGGAGGCTCTTTAATACATGATCATCCGTGTCCAATCACAGCTGATCACAATGTAAACAGGGAGAGCCGTTGATCGGCTTTTCCTCACTCACGTCTGACAGATGCGCACAGAGGAGAGCCGATCAGCTGCTCTCCTGAAAGGGGGGGTCTGTGCTGATTGTTTATCAGTGCATCCCCCCTCGGATGCCCACCCAGGACCACCAGGATGCCACCAGGACCACCAGGGATTGGCACCACATTGGACGACCAGGTATGCCAACCTAGACCACCAGGGAAATGCCAATCAGTGCCCAGGCAGCTGTCAATCAGTGCCCATCCCAAATACCTGCCATTGTCATCAGTGATGTCGATCAATGCCATCTATCAGTGGCGCATACCAGTGCTACATATCAGTGCCCAGCAGTGCCGCTTATCAGTGCCACCCATAAGTACCCATCAGTGCAACCATTCAGTGCCCATCAGTGACACCCATGAGTGCCCATCATTGCCACCTAGCAATGCCCATCAGTGCTGCATATCAGTGCCACCCATCAGTGTTGCCTATCAGTGCCCATGGTCAGTGCCACCTCATTGGTGCCGCCTTATCAATGCACATCAGTGAAGGAGAAAACTTATTTATTTACAACATTTTATACAGAAACAAAAGAATAAAGTTTTTTTTTTTTCAAAGTTTTAGGTCTTTTTTTATTTGTTCAGCAAAAAATAAAAACCGGAGAGGTGATCAAATACCCCCAAAAGAAAGCTCTATTTGTCAGAACAAAATGATAAAAATTCTGTTTGGGTCCAGTGTAGCATGACCGCGCAATTCTTATTTAAACAGCGACAGCGCTGAAAGCTGAAAATTGGCTTGGGCAGGAAGGGGGTGTAAGTGCCTGGTATTGAAGTAGTTAATGAACAGTGAGGCCTTGTTCACCTTGTGATTTAATCTCTATGGTGCAACACACATTAACGTGTAAGCAGGTGCTTCCAATGGGTTTACTGTCTTGTGTGTTTTCTTTTTTTTATGTTTGGCTATTGCACTGTGTGGTTCTTATTACCCTGCTTGTATTCTTGTGGTATAACTGTATATTGCAATATGAGTTTTTTTTTACTTTATTTAGTTATGTTGTCCTACTGAGCTGAAAAGTCCTGAGAAGCAAGGGTTAACAATGATGGCCGGGCTTTTTCTGGGCCTTTTGGGTTGTACCGCCCTCTGCGGAGGCAAAAATTTAAAGAGGAGGGAGCCAAATGCAAGATGAGTATTACTACATGTATGGGAAGGGGCAGTGGAGTCGCTAGGGGGTGGCTTTTGGGGCTACAGCTCCGAATCTGTAACCCATAGCCCAGAGTCTCTGCAGGTGACCCCAAGGGGAGGGGAGGCTCTCTAGGGACCCTGATGTAAGCAGGGGGCTCTCTGGGGACCCTGATGCAAGGAGAGACTCTCTGGGGACCCTGATTTTAAGAGGGAGGCTCTCTGGGCACCCTGATTTAAATGGGAGGCTCTCTGTGGCCCCTAATGTAAGGGAGGGCTCTCTGGAAACCCTGATGCAAGGGGGAGACTCTCTGGGGACTCTGATGTAAGAAGGAGGCTCTCTGTGGACCCTGATGTAAGGGGGGCTCTCTGTGGACCCTGATGTAAGGGGGGCTCTCTGTGGACCCTGATGTAAGGGGGGGGGGGGTTCTCTGGGGACCCTGATGTAAGGGGGGGGCTCTCTGGGGATATATACATGCACACACACATATATTATATACATGTGTATGCCTGCCCAAGCGTATGACTTTCTTTACTACACTGCTATGGGCTCTAGCCCCAGAACTTTTGTAGACCTAGCAACGCCCCTGGGAAGGGGACAGGAGCTGTGTGAGGGTTAAAGCAGACCTTCAGCCTCCCTTGGCACTTTCCTCCTCTCCATCCTGCCCCCCCTCTGCAGTGCCGATATGGGGGGTTGTTTGTTTGTTTGTTTACCAGCCTCTTTTTCTTTCTATCAAATGCTCGGCCCACCCCCTGGTTTCCGGAATTTGCCTAGTAGACACGTGCGGTTCATTTCGTACCGAATAGTACCGAATTTAAACAAATCCGGAATAGCAAAAAGAAAAATCAGACAAAATTAGGATTCAAATAGTTTTTGAATAGTTTTCAAATTTCAAATTCAAAACATTTTCCAATTTCAAGAAGGGAATAAAATAGAATAGAAAATAAAGGAATCGCATAGAAAAAAAATAATAGAATAGAAAAGAATATAGCAGAAAATAAAATAATAGAATATAATAGAGTGAAACAGAACCAAATAGAATAGAAAATAAAAGAACAGAATAGACTAGGATATAATAGAAACAAATACTTATATTGTATAATATAATAGAATAAAACAGAAAGAATATAACCATCTTCTGAAATTTGAATTTCAAATAAAATAAATTTGAATTTGTTTACACAATAAAATAATAGAATAGAAAATAATAAAATAGAAAAAAAAGGAATAGAATAGACTAGACTATAATAGAATAGAAAAGAATAGAATAAAAAAATAGACCAGAATAGAATAGAAAGAATATAACCATTTCCCAAAATTCAAATAGAAGCAATTCGAATTTGAATAGAATAGAAAAGAATAGATTAGAATAGAAAATAACAGAATAGAAAATAATAGAATAGAATAAACAAATAAAAAATAATAATAAAAAAAATAGAATAGAAAGAATATAACTATTTCCCAAAATTCAATTTGAATTTGAATATACTAGAAAAGAATAGATTAGAATAGGAAGATGGTTATATTTTGCTATTCTATTGTTTTTTCTATACTATTGTGTTATTTTCTATTCTATTCTACTCTATTCTTTTCTATTCTATTCAAATTCGAATTGATTCTATTTGAATTTTGGAAAATGGTTATATTCATTCTATTCTATTCTTTTCTATTCTATTCGAATTTCAGAAGATGGTTATAATCTATTTAATTCTATTATTTTTTTTATTCTATTTTATTTCTTTCTATTCTATTCTATTCTATTCCATTCTATTATTTTCTAGCATATTTGGTTCTGTTTTACTCTATTATATTCTATTCTTTTATTTTCTTTTATATTCTTTTCTGTTCTATTTTTTTTTTTTATATTCTATTCCTTTATTTTCTATTCTATTTTATTCTCTTTGGAAATGGGAAAACTATTTGAATTTGAAAACTATTCGAAAACTTTTCAAATTGAAAACTATTAGAATCTGAAAACCTTTCGATTTTAAATTGATTTGAAAACTTTTCGAATCGATCCGAATTAGAATTCGACAATTCGAATATGAATAAAATTAATTCCAAAAACTAATTAAACGGATTAAACAAATTTAACTAAACAAATTTAACATGGATTGTTTGAGGATTTGCATCATTTAATTTACAGAACATGCCCATAACTTTGAAGATTTTTTTTTTTTTTTATTGTGAAGCAAACAACAAATAGGAGAAAAAATAACAGAAAAAGTCATTGTACATAACTATTCACCCCCCTAAAGTCAATACTTTGTAGAGTCACCATTTGCGGCTATCACAGCTCCAAGTCGCTTTGGATAAGTCTCTATGAGCTTGCCACATCTTACCACTGGGATTTTTGCCCATTCCTCCCTGCAAAACGGCTCCAGCTCCTTCAAGTTGGATGGTTTGCGCTTGTGAACAGCAATCTTTAAGTCTGACCACAGATTTTCTATTGGATTGAGGTCTGGGCTTTGACTAGGCCATTCCAACACATTTACATGTTTCCCCTTAAACCACTCAAGTGTCCTAGCCTCAAATCACACATAGAGTGGTACAGGTTTTGCGCAAGAATATCCCTGTATTTAGCACTAGCGATGGGCAAATGGTTCGGACCAAGCAACCTGGAAGGCCACAAGAAAAGAGGGGGGTGAGAGAGCACACCCCCGTTCTAAACCCTACCAGGCCACATGCCCTCAACATGGGGAGGGTTCTTTGGGTTGCCCCCCAAAGCACCTTGTCTCCATGTTGATGGGGATAAGAGCCTCATCCCCACAATCCTTGCCCAGTTGTGGGGGTCTGCGGGCAGAGGGCGTATTGGAATCTGGAAGCCCCCTTTAACAAGGGGACCCCCAGATCCCGGCCTCCCCCCCTGTGTGAAATGGTAACGGGGTACAAATTTACCCTTACTATTTCACAAAAAAAGTGACAAAATGTAAAAAACGACAATACACAGCTTGGGGACAAGTCCTTTATTAAAATATAAAAATGTCCCACGATGTCCATTCATGTTTTTCTATCACGCAGCGACAGACCGAAAAAGAAAAAAATCCACTCCGATCCGCCTCCATGGGAGGCTCCTGCCATCTGACGCTTCTTGGCTTGTGACAGTTCTTATATAACTGAGGGCAGGGCCACCCGGTGGAATAAATGGGTGACCCCGCCCCCTCTGACGCCACAGGGAAGCCATAGGGAAGTCGTTGTGGCGTCAGAGGGGGAAGGGTCATCCAGTGACATAAACGGGTGACCCCCGCCCCCTCTGATGCCACAGGGAAGCCATAGGGAAGTCTCTGTGGCATCAGAGGGGGCGGGGTCACCCGGTTACGACACCGGGTGGCCCTGCTCTCAGTTATATAAGAACTGTCACAAGAAAAGAAGCGTCAGATGGTGGGAGACTCCCATGGAGGTGGATCAGTGGCAGATTTTTTTTTCTTTTTCGGTCTGTCATGGTGTGATAAAAAAATGAATGGACATCATGGGACATTTTTATTTTTTAATTTTTTAATAAAGGACTAGTCCCCAAGCTGTGTCGTGTAGTTTTTAACATTTTGACACTTTTTTTTTTGTGAAATGGTAGGGGTACATTTGTACCCCCCAAAGGGCCTGGTATGGATTTTAGGGGGAAAATCTAAAATATCTAAAATATCTAAAATATACCAGACCCAATGGGCATGCTCTTTTTTTCAATGAGTTTTATCTATATTGCCCAGTCCCGACAATTCATTACAGCCGCAATCAGTTTTGAATGACAATTTTTCCTTTAGAAATGTCATTTTGCTGTGGTACTGTTCTAAACACGGGAAAACTGCGCCACTTTACAGACATACTATAGATACCCCCCAGGCACAATATTTAAAGGAATATTTAATTTATATTGTTTCACTTTAAGCATTAAAAAAAATCACTGCTCCCGAAAAAACTGCAGTTTAAAAAAAAAAAAATTGCATTGATACATGTCCCCTGGGGCAGGACCCAGGTCCCCAAACACTTTTTATGACAATAAATTGCATATAAGACTTTCAAATTAGCACTTTTGATTATTCATGTTTGTGTCCCATAGACTTTAACAGTGTTTGTGTGTTCTGACAAATTTTTTGCCAGTTCGGTATGTTCTGGTGTGAACTGAACCTGGGGGTGTTCGGCTCATCCCTATTTAGCACCATCCATCTTTCCCTCAATCCTGACCAGTTTCCCAATCCCGACTGCTGAAAAACATCCCCACACCATGATGCTGCCACCACCATGTTTCACTGTGGGGATGGTGTTCTTTGGGTGATGTGTTGGGTTTGCGGCAGACATAGCGTTTTCTTTGATGGCCAAAAAGTTAAATTTTAGTCTCATCAGACCAGAGCACCTTCCTCCATACATTTTGTGAGTCTCCCACATGCCTTTTCACAAACTCAAAACATGCCATTTTGTTTTTTACTGAAAGTAATGGCTTTCTTCTGGCCACTCTGCCATAAAGCCCAACTCTATGGAGCTTACGGCTTATTGCCATCCTATGTACAGATACTCTAGTCTCTGCTGTGGAACTCTGCAGCTCCTCCAGGGTTACCTTAGGTCTCCGTGCTGCCTCTCTGATTAATGCTTGCCTTGCCCATGAGTTTTGGTGTTCGGCCGTCTCTGGCAGGTTTGCTGTCGTGCCATGTTCTTTCCATTTGGTTATGATAGATTTGATGGTGTTCCTAGGGATCATCAAAGATTTGGATATTTTTTTTATAACCTAACCCTGACTTGTGCTTCTCAACAACATTGTCCCTTACTTGTTTGGAGAGTTCCTTGATCTTCATGGTTAGTCACGTTGTTTGGTTAGTGGTGCCTCTTGCTTAGGTGTTGCAGCCTCTGGGGCCTTTCAAAAAGGTGTGTCTATGTAATGACAGATCATGTGACACTTAAATTGCACACAGGTGGAAATAATTTCACTAATTATGTGACTTCTGAAGGCAATTGGTTGCACCAGAGCTTTTTATGGACTTCATAACAAAAGAGGTGAATACATACTGTACGGACATGCCAATTATGAGTTTTTTTTCTATTTTTTTATTTCTGAAAAATAGCTTTATGTATATATTTTTCTGATTTTACTTCACCAACTTAGACTATTGTGATCTGATTCATCAAATATAATTCAGGTTTAAAAAAAAAAACATTGAACTAAAGGCTGTAATGTAACAAAATAGGTAAAAGCCGGGGGGGGGGGGGGGGGGGGGGAATACTTTTGCAACGCACTGAAAATAACGAGTCGAAACTAAACAAATTTTTTTGTTCTGCACGTCTATTGCCTAAGTCGATGAAATGGTGCCCCTCGCTGACTCCTGGGATGCATAATGTGCAGTCCCATTCAACAAAGAGGAAGGGGGCAGACCTATCGGGGCCCGCACCCAGAAGAGATGGCAGCTGTCACAGACAACATGGCGGCACCAGACCCGTGTAGCGGCTACAGAGAGGATCTCAGCAGCTCAACGCTGGATAGGTGAGTATGCATAATGTGTGGAAGAACGTAAAAAGGTAGGCAGGTAAAAAAAATGGAGGGTGGGGGAGGGAAAAGGCTTTTTAAGCTTTTTAAGCTTTTGTACCTTTTTAAGCACCCTATTATCAGAGAAGCGATAGGCGGAGGTAGGTGGTTGAAGGTTCTGTACTAAGAAGTGCTGCACCAGGCTCCTAGATCCAAAAAAAAAAAAAAATGCTCTAAAAACACAAATCTATTATCAATCCCAATGAAAACTGCCCATATACATGAACATGACCCAAGGTCATGGAAAAAGGCGTAAATCAGTTTAACTACAGCACTTAGTTACAAGCTCCAATGTTACCATTACATTACTGAGTGCCGAGCCTGAGATGTAACATCCCAATATAATTTACAGATAAATAAACCCTAAAAGTGACAAATTAATCTCTTACCCTTTTCATGCCCTTCGTCTTATTTTGCTGCTCAGCTTTTCTCCAGGTTTTAAAACCTAGCAATGGAAAGGAGTGGTGTCCAAGTAAACAGTAGACAAAATGTTGAAAAGAAAAGACAAAATGTGTTAAAAAAACAAAACAAAAAAAAAATACAAAAATGTATTGCAATATTCTGCACATTTCATAGTATAGTGTAAAAATCAGGTCATGGCAAAGGTGACTTCTTTAACAAGATACATATCTGGAGAAGGGTGACCTCTGACACCGCGGAGATGAATTGTGCAGAGGATACAAAGGTTCACAGCTGTTGCTTTTAATCAGCATTGAAGTGACATGTATAGGCTGACATTTACAAAGTAAAAAAATGGGGAGCATCATTTGCTGGAAGTTGTTTGTAATTTGTTGTTTGCCATATTACTGCTACACTTTAACTATAAAGCTGCACTCCAAGCAAATATCATTTGTGACTGGGGGAAGGAGAAGCAAAACATTGAGCCAATTAGGGATATTGCAGTGTAAGCCCTTGTACACACGGTCGGAGATTCCGACGGAATGTGTCCTATTGGACCGTTTTGTCGGATATTCTGACTGTGTGTGGTCTCCAGCGGACTGTTTCCGTCGGAATATCCGACGGACCAACTTTTCCAACTTGCCGGTAAAATTTTCCGACAAAGTGCTTCAATCGGACATACTCCGATCATGTGTAGCCTACTCCGACGGACAAAGTGCCACGCATGCTCAGATCAAATTCCTAGACCAAAGCTATTGGCTACTAGCCTGAATGTATTCCCATCGTAACAAAATAATGTCATCATGTTATGTACAATCGGATTTTCCGACAACTTTGTCCGACCGTGTGTATGCAACAGTTTCGGACAAAATCCGTCTGACAAAATCCAACGGATTTGGTTGTCAGAATGTCCGACCGTCTGTACAAGGGCTAAGGAGTGTGTTGATAGGAGGAGAGAGCAGTGTATATTACAGAAACACACACATTGTTTCCACACATGGATTGAAAACTGGCTACAAGGGCGAGTTCAGAGGGTGTTGATAAATGGGAAGTGCTCGGAATGGTCAGGGGTGGGTAGTGGGGTCCCCCAGGGTTCTGTGCTGGGACCAATCCTATTTATTTTGTTCATAATCGACCTTGGGAATGGAGTAAATAATTCAATCTCTGTATATGCGGGCGATACTAAGCTAAGCAGGGCAATAACTTCTCCGCAGGATGTGGAAACCTTGCAAAAAGTTCTGAACAAATCAATGGGGTGGGAAACTACATGGCAAATGAGGTTTAATGTAAAAAAATGTAAAATAAAAAATTTGGGTGCTAAAATTATGAATGCAATCTATACACTGGGGGGAGAACCTCTGGGGGAATCTAGGATGGAAAAGGACCTGGGGGTCCTAGTAGATGATAGGCTCAGCAATGGCAAGCTGCTACTAAAAGCAAACAGAATATTGATAGAAGCTGGCCATTTAGCTGGCTTCTGTCGAAGGCTCATGACAGAAAAAGGTCTGCAGACTGGCTCCCGATCAGCGCTCTCAGAGAATGTCTGAGAGCGCTGATCAGATTATTATGACGGGGGTCCGTCCCCCTGCCAGAAAACAGTGGTTTAACAGAGGAGATTGCTGTACTAACATTGGATTGTTAGTACAGTTGTTCAGACCTGAGCTGTCAGTTTTTTTTGTTCAACCCAACAAGTAGTGTGTACAGGACTTTAGCCTATACATATTTCAGAGATTACAGTGCAAAGAAGTAATTCAGGTGATTGTGCTCTTTTGAGTCCTCACTAATATCTGCAATATTTTTTTATTTTATACTTTTTGCCCTGATGAAGAGGGAGTGTTTTGAACCCTTGAAACGCCTTAGATTTTCTGTTTCAATGGTTTTTATTGTTTTGAAAACGCACCAAAAAGGTACAAACATACAAAGAGTACATAGTTCTTTACAAGGTACTACAACATGAGGCTCATATAAAGAAGTAAAACACAGCATCAGATTATATAAAAAGTGCAAAATACAGAATTCCAGGGTTTAACAATTACACATTTCAGCCTTGTACACACAATAAGATTTTCCAATGGGAATTGTGTGATGTGAGACTGTTGGCGGAAAATCTGACCGCTTGTACGCTCCATCAGACAATTGTTGTCTGATTTTTCGCAGAGAAATGTTGGATGGCAGGCTTTAAAATTTTCTGAGGACAAATGTCTGTTGTCAGATTTTCCGAGCGTGTGTACACAAGTCCGTAGGACAAAAGTACAAACATGCATGCTCGGAAGCAAGGACAAGCCAGAAGCGGTCGGTCTTGTCAACTAGTGTTCGTAATGGAGAATTAACATTCGTGACGTGACAAATTATGACATTTCGAAATGCTTTCTAAGATCAAAGATCCAACAATGTTGGTGTCCCTTGTTAATTCCTCCTCCTCCTGTTCCTGGACTGGACTTGGGTCAAAGCAATAACTCCAATGCCAATAATAAGTAACACGTTATCTCCTCCGATTCCGCAACATGGCTGGTTGATGAATGGCCGTTCAGAAACGAACTGAAAAGCACAAAATGAAAAGCATGAAATGAAAAGCGTAAACTGAAAAGCGCAAAATGAAAAGCACAAATCAACACTCACCAAGAGATAAAGAGCTGAAAAAACACATAGTACGTCACTACATTCATGTTTGTTGGCTGACAATTGTGTGCCGTTTGTATGCAAGACAAGTTTGGGGCCAATGCCCTTTGGACAACAGACCGCGGTGTTGTCTGTGGAAAATTCGATCGTGTGTACGAGGCTTAAGTCTGTTCATCCAAATAGGGTTTTCGGCAACAACACAGCAAAGTAATCCAAAGGTAAATTACTGATATATACGTATGTAAAGACCCCTGTAATGAATGGGGAAGTAAAGCCTCGAGTTCGAGGCATAAACCTATGCCTCATAAACTGATGTCAAAACAAAACTCAAGAAGAAAAATTTATTAAAATAGAAAAGAAGGAAAATGAGAAGGAAATAAGGAAAATTAGGTAGCAGAAACAGTAGAGGTGGAATAGGCATGTCCCCACTGGAAATCCCTCTTAGCCCTTGTACACACGGTCGGACATTCCGATGGACAATGTCCGATAGGACCGTGTTGTCGGATAATCCGACAGTGTGTGGGCTCCATCGGACTGTTTCCATCGGAGTATCCGACGGACCAAGTTTTCCAGCTGGGCTATAAAATTTTCCGACAACATGATCCGATCAGACTTTGTCCGATCATGTGTAGAGAATTCCGATCGGACAAAGTGCCACGCATGCTCAGATCAAATTCCTAGACCAAAGCTATTGGCTACTAGCCTGAACGTAGTCCCGTCCTAACGAAATAACGTAATCATGTTAAGTATGATCTGATTTTCTGACAACTTTGTCCGACTGTGTGTATGCAACAGTTTCGGACAAAATCCGTCGGACAAAATCAGACGGATTTGGTTGTCGGAATGTCCGACCGTGTGTACAAGGGCTCACAGTAAAGAACCCTCTACGTAGTTTAAGGTTAAACCTCTTTTCTTCTAATTTTAATGAGTGAACTCGAGTCTTGTTAAACTTTCTTCCACAAAAAAGTTTTATCCCTATTGTGGAGTCACCAGTATGGTATTTAAATTGAAATCATATCCCCTCTCAAGCGTCTCTTTTCCAGAGAGAATAAGTTTGCAACCTTTCTTTATACTGATATATCCTCCAGACCCTTTATTAGCTTTGTTGCCCTTCTTTGTACTCGCTCCATTTCCAGTACATCCTTCCTGAGGACTGGTGCCCAGAACTGTGTGTATGCAACAGTTTCGGACAAAATTTGGTTGTCAGAATGTCCAACCGTGTGTACAAGGGCTTAGACTGGACCCTTGAGTTCTGCCACTGTCCCAAGATTAATCTGCACCTTCCAAATGGTGATGGTGATGACAAATTTTTAACATGATCCCGATTCAAATCTTATTCTGGACTTTATAAGTGGAGTGGCACTTCCATTTTCTAGATCAGGGTTTCTCAACCAGGGTTCCATGGAACTCTAGGGTTCCTCCAGAGGTTGCTGGGGGTTCCTTGAGCAATGAACAATGTCTGCCTCTCAGATAAGTTCCCACTGACACAATTCATCTTTTTAGCTATCTATAAGGGGGTAATTCCTCCCAATGACCACAAGTGTAAGGACCATTCTTCCCACTGACCATCACACTAATATGTCATGGGTTGTAGATAATAGTAGTAATCATTTTTAGCAGGGGTTCCTCGTGACCAGAAAGCTATTTCAAGGATTCCTCTGTGTTGGAAAGATAGAGAAAGGTCGCTCTCTATATCGTTTGCATGTTTGTTAAAGGACCACAAGAGTCCTGCCAGCTAACCTCCATAAAAAACCCATAGGGATATATAACACACCAATTACATCAGTGGTCCATACCATTATACCAATATAGAGATCTGGAAGACCGTCATCGGTCATCTATAGGTTCCTTTAGGAAAGTGATTTCAAGTCCAATGAATTCCATTTTAATATGGAACTAAACTAATTTGAGTTGAATCCAGTCCTGCAAAGCCTTCTTATTTTCCATTGTTTTCTATACCGTATAAAATGCACCCTGCGTGGTGTTTTTCTTCCTGTCTTATCTCAGGAACGGGCAGATTAATGGCCATACAGTAAAAATATGTCTCTTTTCACAGCTAAAGAGAAAATGATATTTTCCATGTCTAATCTCGGAAGGTTTTGTTTATTATCACCCAAATTTCCTCCAGTAAACTTGGCGAAGAATTTCGCACACCCTTTTATCATGTGTCAGCGGTTGACAGGGCACGTTGGCTGATACACCCTTTCCTCCCCCCGCGCTCAAATTCAGCCTTGTCAGTGCATTCATCTTATTCATCAAGACTGAAAAGAAAATATTCCAAGCACAACAGGAGGCCAATGAGGGAAGAAGCCTGCTCCAGAACCCAATGCAGGCCTGCCAATCATCGCTTTCTTATATGTATGAGAGCACATCATTAGGATTCCGCTATAAAGAGTTTCTGCGGCAGCTGCACTGTTTAATTTTTCAAGGATACTCTTCCTCGGTGCTACTGTGCCGGAGCTTTTGAAAGAGTCTTCCCATAAAAAAACAGGTCTTTTAGGTGTCAATTGATGTGGCTAGGTTGAATCAGCTGCCAGTTCTTGTCTCTAACGAATCAGTGAGCTCTTGACTTACAAGTTCTGTGGTCCGGCCATCTGTCATAGAAAAACTAGAAAGGTTCTTTCTCACCTTTTTCATTTCACCAGCATGCCAAGGAATGCAGCAAGAGTATGGACATTCTGCATTAAAGTGGTTGTAAACCCTTACATATACCCAGTCAAGTGACTGGACTCCGGTGATACACAGAGATGAAAAACATAAGCTGCACCTGTTTATCTGCAGTCTTTTCTTCATCCGTTCAAAGTCCAGAATTGATAAGCTTGTCTGACAGTTCAGAAAAAAAGGGGACAAAGAGCAAAAATAACACTCAGCAGAGCTCAGCGTGGAGATCTCTGAGAGGTGATTGGAGGGAAAACACATGCCGATTCCACACAGCACACAGGAACAGAGCTGAGGCTGTCAATCTACTGGAGATTCCTCCCCGTCACCATTTTTCTCTTGGTGTCAGGAAAACTTGTCAGAAGTGATTCATGCTGATAGCAAAGGAACAAAGCAGCAGAAATGACACTCAGTGCTCTTCATTGAAACAAGTACACACACTACAGATGGATATGCTTTGTTCATATTTAATGTCTGAGATTTACAACCACTTTAAGGATCGTGGTTTTGAACACCAACATCCACCTACCACTGTAATTTGATTTGCATAGACAGTGCAACTATAGCAAACACAGGGCCGTCTTTAAGGCAGGGCAAAAGGGGCAGCTGCCCTGGGCCCTGTCATTGTTGTGGGGCCCAAAGCAGCTGCCTCATACTTGCCAACTATCCCAGTTTACATTCCCTTGTCCCTTGAGGTTTTAGTCCTGTTGTTGTGTACAGACGACTCACCTGCAGACCCTGTGTTTACATGTAAATAACCAGCATTCATATGTAAATAGCAGTGACATGCATATGTAAATAGCTGAGGCCAACTGCATTGATATGTAAATGAGGCAGCATTCATATGTATATCATGCCCCCTGCAGTGAGGAGAAGATGTGCTGTAACCTACAGCAACCAGTGAGCAGTATTACTATACAGTAATCTCTAGCAGCCAATCAACAAGCCGAAATCATGTGCTGTAACCTCTAGCAACTAATCAGTGAGCCTTAACCACTTCCCACCCGGCCAATGCATATATACGGCCGGGTGGGAGCCGTCTACTCCTGATAGGACGTTCAGGAACGTCATTCACCCGGACACGGCACATCTCAGATCGGCAGGAGGGCTCTGTGATTGGCCCTCCTGATCACATGACGGCCGTGTCCAATCACGGCCGTCATGTGATGTAAACAAACAGCCGGTTGCTAGGCAATCGGCTCTCCTCTCCTCACACGGAAGTCACCGCTGAGGAGAGGAGAGCAGAACGCTGCAGCCGGCTGATGATCAGTGAGTATGGGCTGCTTTTTACAGCTTTTTACTCACTGATCATCAGTGTAGTGTAAACACACAACACACCACACAGTCCCCACACATGTCCCCAAAACACACATGTCCCCAAAACATACATGTCCCCAAATAATAAAAACACATGTCCCTAATAATAAAAACATGTCCCCCACATATGTCCCACTAAAATCACATGTCCCAATGATTATCTGCACACATATGTACGTGATCACCTGCACACATATGTACATGATCATTTGCGTACATATGTCCGTGATCACACAAACCAATTATTATACACTTAACGGAATTTTTTTTACCAAAAACATGTAGCAGAATACATTTTGGCTTAAATTGATGACAAAATTTGATTTTATTGGATTTCTTTTCAAATAGAAAAAAGAAAATATTGTTTTTTTTCCAAATTTCCGCTATTTTTGCGCTTATATCGCAAAAAAAAAAACGGAGTCGTGAATAAATAACACCAAAATAAAGCTCTATTTGTGCGAACAAAATGATAACAATTTCATTTGGGTACAGTGTAGCATGACCGCGCAATTGTCACTGAAAGCGCTAGAGCGCTGAAAGCTGAAAATTGGGCTGGGAAGGAAGGGGGCGAAAGTGCCCTGTATTGTAGTGGTTAAGGAGTGCTGTAACCTCTAGCAACCAGTCAGTAAGCAGTAATGATATGCTGTAACCTCAGGCAACCAATCGCAATCGCTGCCTGATCTGATACAGTAAACTGATTTTAAGTCTAGCTGCTATTTATTGTATGTCTCAGAGAAGGTGGAGAGCGAAATTGCATGGGGGGAGGGGGGCCCTAAGCAAATTTTTGCCCAGGGCCCAATCAATATTAAAGACGGCCCTGAGCAAACACATTATTTTTGGACAAAGTAGGAAATGCTTAGAACCTCTGTAAGATTTTGGTGGTTTCTTTAAAAAAAAAAAGATTTTCTCATACAAAGTAAAGTGGTGAAGTTAGAACCTTTGCCAGGTTTTTGAAGTTGTCTTTGTTCTGACTGGGAAGATTTCTATACTTCCTGTTTGGTTGTTGTGACAGAAAGTGACAAGAAATATTTTCACCAGGGACAAAAACAGCAATAAAAAACATATAAAACACTCATTCTCGACCAGGGTCCAGTGGAATCCAAGGGTTCCTCCAGATGTGGCTAGAGGTTTCTTGAGCTGTGGCTAGCTGATCTTCTATCTGAAATTTTCTGCATAGTCAAATTGCATTTGGCAGAGCCAGGCTATAATGGGGTCATTCTTCCCATTATTGGAGAGAATTTCTCCTACTGAACACCATGAGCTTGGGTTCCGTTAGAAATCATGTTCGGCCAAGCCTGGAAGAAAGTTGTCAATGTCAGCGCAATCAGCTATGTAAATTTCTTACGGACTACAGGTACACAAGGGGGGGGGGGAGAGGAACCACCACCAGTGAAGGGACAATGAACCATAGTAGACTACTCTTAGCATGGGTTCCTTGAAGTGGGATTCCGCTCTTTTTTTATTTTTTTCTTACCTGTCTCACTGGTGGGCGAGTGCTACCTTCGATTGGCATCCACCTCCGGCGTTTATTTGACCCCCGGCGCGACAAATCTTTTCCTCAGGATGACTTATAAAAACCTGCTCTGGCGTTTTCCATTTTAACTGTGGGCGTCTGAAGCCCACAGGCATTTACTTCCTGGTATATGATGACGTCTAGCTCCCAGCATGCTCCGCTCCATCTTGCACATGCTCAGTGAGAGCAGTGACAAGGAAAGAAAAACTTTCATTGTCCCCCATGGATTCTTGGGAAATTTCCCAGGGACCATTGCGAGGACGATAGCCACGCCTACTCCCACGGGAGGACAACCCGGAAGTCAGCTGAAACATCAGAAATAAAAGGTAAGTAAATAATATAGTATGCTATCTGATGATTTTAATAACATGAACTTTCATTTTTAGGTACCAAACCACTTTGAGACCTACAATTTAGTAAAAAGGGTTTCCTGAGGGTAAAAAAATGTAGAGAAAGGCTGATATAGAGGTTCTAATTCTTCCCAATTCTAACCAAAACCCCAAAATTCTGTTTTGGATGGAACTGAATTTGTGGGCCCCAGACACATTACAAGATGATAGTGCCAATAGCAGGCATCTGCATATCAATGAGAATTTCCTGTAGACAAGCCAGGGAACCACGAGAAGACCAATTACAACAGTAATAGGTTCAAGCCTACCCCCTCTTGACACTTACACTACCCCCTCCTTCCACTTATGTTTTGAAGAGATCATGTACTTCAATTGAAAAAAAAATAATCAGCTAAAAGCACAGGAAAAATCAAGAATTGAAATGCTTATTGTTTTTCTTTTCTATAAATTATATTTTTTCTTTTACCAGTAATGAATGTGTCATAGGGCTTTTGTGGGTATAGGTTTTCTGTATATTGAGGATTTCCATTTACTTATTCACTCTATTTATTTATTTTTTCCATTGGTTGAACAAGTTGCAGTTACTGTATGTCTTTTTACAACCTGACTAACTATGTAATTATGTAGTAATATAACTTTTCACTTTTCACTGCTAGAAAGAGGGCAGTCTTTAACATTGATTGGAACCTGGGCAAAAAAAAATTATTTTGCCCCCCCCCCCCCCCCATGAAATTTCGCTCTCCACATGCTCTTAGACATACAATTAAAGAGGAGCTGCACCTAAAAAAAAATACTAAAAGCCAGCAGCTACTAATATTGCAGCTGCTGACTTTTAATAATATCACACTTACCTGTCCCAGGTTCCAGCGATGTCGGCGGCAGATGACGAGCGATCGCTCGTCTCGCTGCAGCCACCGCCGCCATCCTCTGTCAGGGAATCGGGAAGTGAAGCATGAGGACTTCACTGCCCGGTTCCCTACTGCGCATGCGCGAGTTGCGCTGCGCTTCTCTTATGGTCCCCTGCTGTGTCTCTGGGAACTGTGTGTTTCCCAGAACACAACAGGGGGGGGGTCGGAGCGATGCGGGGGTCTGCGGCGGTCTGGCCGGAAGTGGGTGCAGTTACCTGGATTAACTGCACCCCCCTGCCCCCCGAAAGGTGCCGATTGTGGCACCGGAGGGGGGGAGGGATAATACTAGCGGAACTTCCCCTTTAGGGTGAAGAACCGCTTTAATAACAGCTAGACTTAAAATCAGTTTACTGTATCAGATCAGGCAGCAATTGTGATTGGTTGCCAGGGGTTACAGTGTATTATTACTGCTTACTGACTGGTTGCTAGAGGTTACAACACACATTACGGCTCACTGATTAGTTGCTAGAGGTTACAGCAAATGATTTCTGTTTGTTAATTGGTTGCTAGTAATTACTGCACAGTAATACTGCTCACTGATTGGTTGCTAGAGGTTACAGCACATCATCTCTTCACTGCAGGGGATCATGATATACATATGACTGCCGCCTTTATTTACATATCAATGCTGCTGGCCGCAGCTATTTACTTAGTATTGTCATCGCTATTTACATATGAATGCCGGTTATTTATATGTAAACACAGGATCTGCAGGTGAGTCATCTGCACACAACAATAGGACAGAGCTGGGCAGCATTAGTAGCAGCACTTCACACTGAGATATTGGGACACAGCACATGACTAAAACTTCAAGGGACAAGGTACTTTAAAATAGGATAGTTGGCAAGTATGAAGCAGCTGCTTTGGGCCCCACAACAATGACAGGGCCCAGGGCAGCTGCACCTTTTTGACCTGTCTTAAAGACGGCCCTGGCTAGAAAGTTTGACTTCTTGGTAAAGAGTCAATTTCTTAGCACAGTCCCTCCTTGTGTCATGTCATAGCTTTCTCCTCTTCAGAGAGTGTCTAATTACTGTCTGTGCTTGACCAACTCCTATGCCCCTCCCCTAAACTACCTACATAAAATTTAATGTAGATGTCAGAAGAATGGAAAAAGGGAATACTGAAAGTGATACTTGAGTGACAGCTCTAAGTCTGCTGGGGCTGCTGACATCACATTCAAGATGGCTGAACTCAGCAGGACGTTTGGATGTCAATTCAAGGGAGGCTTTTACAGGTAACTAACATGCATAAAATGTGTTAAATGCACACATAATGTTGTAAGAATATTGTTTTTAAAATGAATGGTTTAGTGCAGTGGTCTTCAAATGATGGCCCATGGACCAGATGTGGTCCTTTGCTTGCCTTCATCCAACCCTTGGGCACTGTTCCTCCCACTGATACAAGGCACTATTCCTTCCACTGACACCAACATTGGGGCACTATTCCTCCCACTGACATTAACGATAGGTCACTACTCCTTCCACTGACATGAACAATGGGGCACTATTCTTTTCATTGACACCAACGATGGGGCCCCATTTCTCCCACTGACATCAATGATGAGGCACTATTCTTCCTCATACTGACCACAGGTGCTTTGTAGTTTTATTGCTCCCACTGACCACCAAGCCTGGGACATTGTTTACTCCCACTGATGCCAAGTCATTTTCTATTGCCACTTGTCATAGTCCAAAAGACAGTAGGTAAACCTCTAAAGTTGATCCAGAGGAAGTTGAAAAAACCCTATAAAATATGGGCCAATTTGCTACATTTTAAGCATTTTAAGAAGGAGATTAGTGTGTTCCCAGACGAGTTTCCTTTAAAATATGGATTGGATATATGTGATGTATATGAAGACATCCTGCATTAAAAATAAATAGTTGACATTTTTATGCTGCATATTGATTTATCACACGAGGAAAATTCCTTTAGAGAAAGACGTGTAGCTACATGTAATTCTTTTCCATAGGAAAGAGCCCCATAGCCAGCACTGGCCAACATCTGTGAGATGGGCCCCCATGCAGGCTGATGCTCGCTAGGGACATGAACGAGTCATGCATCTTACACGGCTGACAGCTTGAAACAGGAAAGTTTAAGAACCTGGCAAAGTAGAAACATGTGAGGATTACAAGCTGATATGTTTTACATGAGCACACAGTGAGAAGTCTACTGTCCCTGCCAGACTTAGCTTCAGCTAATGATGATCAATGGTAGACCTGAAAGATCCTGCAGCAATTCCTGAGCCATCACCTCCATACAGAATGTCAGCACACAGACAAAACACAAGATCAGGTGGGTGCCTATGGGAAATGCTTCACCTATGCTGATGGAATCACAGGGAAGACAGAAACTTTCATGAATCTGTAAAATGATGCTGCGTCAAATCCTGAATGAATCTCTTCCACACTTACTGCCTTCTTTAATTTCTACCATTGACATTCAACCATTAGGTGATAGAAAACTATAAATTAAATGACATCTAAGGTAAGGTGACCAGATTTTTTAAATGAAATCCAGGGACATATTTTTGTTTAACTAGTAATGGCGGCAATTAGTGACTCGCTGCCCGTCGCCTCACAGCCTGTCAAGTCTTACTCTCCAGGCCTCGGCTACTACTGGGTGGGGAGCAGAGGAATATCGCTCCGCCAGGGAAAGCAAGGAGATGGGCAGGTGGCTGGCCGGGACTTGAGCCAAGGCAGAAGAACATGCGAGTAGGAGCGGAACGGGCATGCACCTGAAACTGAAGAAATATTCTCTCCGCTCTGACCAGCACATGATCATCAGAAAGGGGCACAGATAACAAAAAAATATACCCCACCCTTTAAGCTAGTAGGAACGACAGAGCGCAGGGGGGGGGGGGGGGAGTAATTCAAATTTTTTTAAATTCTGCATTGACTGTCTTTGAAATTGCCCCAACCCCTGTTCAAATCAAATCCGGGGACAAAACCGGGGACAGACTTGGTCCGGGGACAGTGTCCTCAATAGCTTCCCCTCAGATCTACAGCGATCTACAGTGACTGCACTTACAAGTGCACTTGTAGTGCAAAGTGGATTTGCCTTTAGTAAATCAACCCCAATATCTTAGGTTTAGTGGTCAGTGGGAGTAAATACATTCGATAGCGCCTTTGGTCAGAGGGAGGAATAGTGCACCATCATTGGTATCAGTGTGGAGACTGGTGCCCCAACATTGGTATCAGTGTGGAGACTGGTGCGCCATCATTGGTATCAGTGTCGAGACTGGTGCGCCATCATTGGTATCAGTGTGGAGACTGGTCCCCCATCATTGGTATCAGTGTCGAGACTGGCGCCTCATCATTGGTATTAGTGTCGAGACTGGTGCCTCATCATTGGTATCAGTGTCGAGACTGGTCCCCCATCATTGGTATTAGTGTGGAGACTGGTCCCCCATCATTGATATCCATGAGAGGAAAACTGTCCCATCACTAGTATCACTGGGATGAATAGTGCCCCATCATTGGTATCAGTGAGAGGAATACTGTCCCATCACTAGTATCACTGGGATGAATAGTGCCCCATCATTGGTATCAGTGAGAGGAATACTGTCCCATCACTGGTATTAGTGGAAGGAATAGTGCCCCATTACTGGTATCAGTGGGAGGACTAATACCCCATCATTGGTGTCAGTGTGGAGACTAGTGCCCCATCATTGGTATCAGTGCAAGGAACAGTGCCCTATCCTTGGTATCAGTGGTAAAAATATTGCCTTATCATTGTTATGGATGGGAGGAATAGTGCCCTATCCTTGGTATCAGTGTTAAAAGTAGTGCCTTATCATTGGTATGAAGGGGAAGAATAGTGCCCTATCCTTGGTGCCAGTGGCATGAATAGGGCCCCATCCTTGGTGTCAATGGCAGGAACTGTGCCCCCTGTTGGTGTCAGTGGGAGGATTAGTGTCTAGAATCAGTGAGAAAAATAAATCCCCAAGTGCCGGATAAATGCTAGCAGAGTGCTGCATTCACTTTGGAGTCCATTGGCATAGAGAATGGTTAGCATTCCTGTAAGTTTTTTTTGCTGTCCCACTGAACAGATTTTCCTTTTAGACAGTTAAAATTGCAGGGTAGCGTAGATGAAAAGATTTCTCCTCGATTTCTGTCCCAGTGTGTATTTAAAAATTTGGATTTTCCCATCACTTTAAAATGATTCCAACGGTTTTTTGTTTTTTTAAATAAAAAACATGCCATACTTACCTGCTCTGTATAATGGTTTTGCACAAAGCAGCCATGGTCCTCTTCTTCTTTAGTCCCCCGCTGGTAGATCCTGACTCCTCCCCCTTGACCAGTGCTCCTAATAGCAAGATGCTTACTGGCTGTGATTGACAGCAGTGGGAGCCATTGGCTCCAGCTGCTGCGTCTCCGCTAATGAAGAGAGAGAGACCCGGAACAGCCGAGGCTCACGTGCACATCACTGGTTTGAGAGGGGGCTCAGGTGAGTATAAGAGAGGGGCTGTAGGGGGAGCATCACACAGAAGGTGTTTTACCTCCATGCTTAGAATGCATGAAGGTAAAAAACCTTCAGCTTTTTTTTTCAAATTATTTATTTATAAAAGAGAACTTAAAGCGGGGTTCCACCCTAAAGTGGAACTTCCGCTCTTCGGAACCCTTCCCCCCTCCGGTGTCACAATTGGCACCTTTCAGGGGTGAGGGGGGTGCAGATACCTGTCTAAGACAGGTATTTGCACCCACTTCCGGGCATAGAGTCTATGCCTCTTCCTGTCCCTGCGCGCTGTCTGCTGGGACACACACGGGTCCCAGAGACAGTGCGGACCATTCCTATTGCGCTGCACGAATCACGCATGCGCAGTAGGGAACCGGGAAGTGGAGCCGCAACGCTTCACTTCCTCATTCCCTCACTTAGAATGGCGGCGGCAGCATCCGAGAGCCAAGCGATCGATCGGCCTCGGCTGCCGACATTGTTGGACCCTGGGACAGGTGAGTGTCCATTTATTAAAAGTCAGCAGCTGCAATATTTGTAGCTGTTGGCTTTTAATAATTGTTTTCACAGTGAAATCTCTCTTTAAGAGTCCATTACAGCATCAATATCCAATAAAATGAATACAGAATCTCTTATATTATCGGTACATTTCAAATCACTCAAAATTCTATAGTTAAATACAACAAGACATAATATTTCAACTTCAGTCAAACTCATTCTTGTTTTTCACCTTTTAACAAAAACTACCAATAATGTATCAGAGTTTACTCAGATGGACCCCCCAAAAAAACAAAAACAAATGGGACACAAACAAATCCCAGAGGAGATTGATTACTTATGTGCGTCGTTAATAAGACCGAAATAAAAAACTAAAAACCTGGGACGGGAGGACCTCATTCCCCAGAACAACTTTCTAGTAGCCTCTTCCCCTCTTCTGAATATACAAACAAATCCCAAGAAGACCACATTTTAATAGACTGTTCCCTTCTATCTTGCTCAGTAAGAACTAAGTCCTCTATGGCACCGATACTGCTGACCTTGTTAAGCCACATGGCAATGGAAGGAGGTCTAGGATCCTTCCAGCACAAAGTAATACAGGCTTCAGCTTTTACAACTACTTGAAGTCCCAGTGACAAATAGGATAAAAAGAGAGTGCGACCCTCCACCTCAGGTATAAATACTGAACTAAAAGGCTGATAACCCTCTAGTATTTAATATACACCTAAAAAAGCAGTTATGGCTTTAGATACGTTTCAGACACAGTTCTGCAAAACACATTGAAGCTGTGAACCAGTAAAGCATACCTGTGGATGTTCCTAGTTTTGAGACCATTCTGCCACTTACAGCCACAAGTCTAAAGCCCCGTACACACGATCAGATTTTTCGACAACAAAACTGTGGAATTTTGTCTGAAGGGTGTTGGCTCAAACTTGTCTTGCATACACATGGTCACAGAAATGTTGGCCAACAATTACGAACATATTAACATACTAGACATACCATGTGGTTTTTCAGCTCTTTAGAGCCACCCTTTGGGTTCCTTCTCCTAATTTCATGTTAGTAGAAGTTTGGTGAGTGTTGATTCACGCTTTTATTTACGCCGTTTTCATTTAGCGCGTTTCAGTTAGCTTCTGAACGGCCGTTCATCAACCAGACATGTTGCGAAATCGGAGGAGATAACATGTTATTTATTATTGGCCTTGGAGTTTCTGCTTTGAAATATTTTTTTTGGTTGAATAATGATTTGATTTGGTATATTTTCTATCTTTTTGGATGCATAGAATGCACTTTTTGGTTAAATTCTATTGGCAGATTGAATGTCAAATTTTTTTTTAATGCACAATAAAAAAAATTGTGGAGAATAATACTTGGTTGTGTGTTTTACTTCAAATGGCAGTTTGGGAGTAGGCAGTTACATTTAATAAAATGCAATGTAAAATTGACAAGGGACACCAACACAGTTGTATCTTTGATCTTAAAAACTACGGGATCCCCCTGACCCATCGGCCCCAGGGGTTGGTGCAGTTCGGGCGGCTCCCACGGGCCTGCCGGGGGATGCTGGAGACCCTCAGGAAGATGACTCTGATCCTGAACCGTGCGCCTCATGGAGAGATTATGTTCGTTGTATGCCCACGAAGCGGGATTTTCGTATGCTTATCCAAGAGGTCCGTGAAACTTGTAGGTCTGAGATTAGTATACTACGTACGGACTTGCACCAGCTTTCTACCAGGGTGTCCTCCTTGGAAGATGAGAATGAGGGCACTAAACTTGAGATCTCCCACATCCACTCCCAGCTGGCTTCGCAGGCGAGTACCCTCCGCGACTTTCAGCGCCATCTTGAGGACCTGGATAATAGAGGCCGACGGAATAACATTAGAGTCCGCGGCCTCCCGGAAGCGACCCAAGACGAGGACCTATCCATCACGCTTCAAGCCATCTTTAACAATATCCTAGGCCGCCCGGAACGCCAAAAGATCAAGCTTGATCGGGCCCATAGAGCACTCCGGCCGCGGGGGCCGGGTTCTAAACCACGCGATGTGATCTGTAGAGTTCATAATTACTCTCTTAAAGAAGAGATTATGAGTAAGGCCCGCAACATGCACGCTATTGATTTTGATGGAGCCTCCATTCAACTTTTCCCAGACCTGTCATGGTTAACTCTCCAGCAACGACGTTCCCTGCAGCCTCTTTTGTCCCTATTACGTGAAAATGACTTCCGCTATCATTGGGGCTTTCCTTTTAGTCTCACGGCCAAGAAAGATGGGAGGTCAACAACTCTCCGATTCCCGGAAGAACTTCAGTCTTTTTGCAGAGACCTGGACATTCCCGTCCCACCCACTCCCGGCTGGGAGCCTCTTCCGGTCCCGCCGCCACGTCCAGTCCCTTGGACCCAGGTGGTGGGTCGAAAACGTGTGGGTCCTGGTCCGGCTGGAACCCCCCCATCGTCTCGGGGACGACGGGCTTAGGCCCTTAACGTGGTCATTATCATATCCTGGAACTTGTACTATGGACTGTCTGCTGTCTTACTAACGCTGAGCCTTTTGCAGGTTTAAGTTGGGTTTGACGCTGTGAGCCCTCCCCTCCTGGGGTGGTCCCCCCTCATGCGGGGTGCTGCCCTGGGGGGGGGGGCTGTTGGCGTTTCTAATTATCACTTGTTTTGTCCCTTTTTCTTTATATTTTAGCGTGGGATGCCCTTACCACAACCACTACCCCGCGGGTGGGAGTCACTTTATTTGGGGTTATTCTGTGGGGGGTCCTCCTCTGCCGGCGCTCCTCTTGGGGGGCGCAGGCTCGGGGGACTCCTTTATGCTCTGTTGTGAGGTCCCGGGCCCCTCTGGGTTTTTCCCCAACTTTCATAGTTCTCCCCCGGGGGGGACTACCATCCTGTTGTACTGTTCCCTGGTTCTACTGTTTGTTAGTTTGGCGGTGTGGGACTGTGGTTACAGGCTTACCCAAGGGTGGTAAGTGCGGTGCTGCCCATTGTATACTACTTGGGCCAGGTGCCGGCCCCTATTCTCTCTTTTGTTCTGTTTTTTTGTTTTTTAGCTTTATCTGTAGGCAGGCCAGGGAGTTGCGTATCTCTTCCTTGGTCATCTATTTCACCCCCCTCTGGGTTTCCCGACTGGCCTCCTATCTGGCGATTTTGCTAGTTGGGCCACCTTTCGGCGGGCGTGTAGTATACGCGCCCGTGAGAGAGGGCCCCTCGGGAAGCCCCTCAATGCCACCGGTTTTGGGTGGATTACATGCTGGCGTATTTATGTCGGCTGAGATGCTATTGATTGCTAGTACGCTATGTGTTTGGTTTATTGTTATGTTTTCTCTCCCTTTTCTGGAGCTCAACCTCCCTTTTTCTTTGCTTTCTTTTTCTCTTATTTCTTTGGACGCCTTCTTACCTAGAGACTTGGACTCTTTCTGGTTTGCTCCGACCCTACGTCCCGGGCTCCCTTGGATGGATTTCTGGCAGGAACCTCCGCCGCTCTGGTTCGGGAGAGGTAGGAGGGGTAAGCGATGCTTTTTGTTCTTTTTTTGGTCTACACCATGATTGAGATTCTGTCGTTAAACGTAAAGGGCCTGAACTCCAATATTAAACGTAGTCTGGCCCTCCGTGAGTTTAAGCGCTCAAAGGCAGACATTATCTTCGTCCAGGAGACTCACCTCCTGAAGTCAGGCTCCTTGTCGTTTGCCCACAGACACTTTCCACAGACGTACCTTGCTTCCAACACGCGCAAACGGGCTGGCGTAGCGATCCTTTTTAAACAAGGCTCCCCCTTCCAACTACACTCACAATATGTAGATCCACTGGGTCACTATCTTATTTTGCGGGGCACGTGGAAGGGGTCCAACTTAACTTTATGTAATATTTATGCGCCCAACACCAACCAGGTTCCCTTTCTCTCCAAAGTGTTTAAACGGTTGTACTCCTCTCCCCACCAATTTTTGGTAGTTGGAGGGGACTTCAACGTGGCCTTCTCCCCGACTTTAGATAGGCTTTCAGTTGGCACGGGGAGGGCCGGTGTTATGGATGATAGGAAATCTACCTTGTTCCGCCAGCTGACTAGAAAGTATGCTCTATTTGACGCATGACGTACAATGTACCCTTCCGCTAAACAGTTCATGTTTTATTCTCACCCTCACAAGTCCCACTCCCGCATTGATCATTTCTTTGTAAATGCCCCCACGCTCCGCACGTGTACGAGTTCGGACATCCAGGCGATTTCGTGGTCTGATCATGCGCCAATTACTCTGTCACTGGCCCTTGCCTCAGGCTCCTCCCGTGCTTGCCACTGGCGGCTTAATGAATTTTTACTTAAACATGATCCTTCCAGGTCTGAATTGGAGAGTACTCTGAGGCTCTACTTTGCCGAAAATACCTCTCCTGAGGTATCTTTGACCTCGGTGTGGGAGGGCCACAAGGCAGTGTTTAGAGGTCAGTGTATTGCACTATCTACGGCCCTGAAGCGGAACGCAAACAAGGCGAGACAGCTTCTGCTCAGCAGGTTACATGATCTGGAGGCCAGCCTCCTGCGATCCCCTGCGGTTCACACGCTTAGGGCTTTAGTGAGCACTAGGGCGAGCTTACGAGACTTAGAGGTTGGGAAGACGGAGAAAGCTCTTCTCCGTCTGAGACAAACTTTCTATGATAAAGCGAACAAATCCCATACACTTTTAGCAAGGCAACTCCGTGAGAGGACTGCGGTCACCACACCCGTTTCCATCAAAGATGCGTCTGGCACTTTGCATTCACACCCTTCTAAAATCACCCAACTTTTCCATGACTATTATTCCGCCCTTTACAATGACCCGAGCGTTCCCCATAACCCTCCGACTCCCGCTTTGGCCCAAGCAATTGACGAATATCTGTCGGACTGTGACCTCCCAAGGCTGTCTCCCACGGCCCTGACTAGCCTTAACTCTCCAATTGTAGATGAGGAAGTAGAGGCCATAATTAAAGCCCTCCCTAACAACAAGGCCCCTGGGCCTGACGGCCTGCCCTACCTTTACTATAAATCTTTTTTGCCGATCCTGCTTCCCCGACTTACTTCGCTATTTAATGCTTTCATGTGCGAGACAGCCATCCCGAGGGATATGCAAACGTCCTTCCTGACCGTGCTTCCCAAACCTGGGAAAGATCACACTCTATGCTCTAATTATAGGCCAATAGCTCTCCTAAATTCGGATTTAAAAATTTTTACTAAGTTATTGGCTAACAGACTGAATGTTTTTATGCCCTCACTGATACATAAAGACCAAGTGGGGTTCATCCCCGGCTGTCAGGCAGGGGATAATACCAGGAGAGTGATTGATCTTGTGGAGGTGGCGAACAGGAACAATACGGAAGCATTACTCCTTAGTTTGGATGCAGAAAAGGCCTTCGATAGGCTAGGCTGGCCCTTCCTGTTCGCCACGCTCCGGAGGGCGGGGGTGGAGGGCCCTTTCCTACAGGCTATCTCTCACCTCTACTCGTCCCCGCGGACATTGGTTAGGACCCAGTTTGCCCTCTCTCCCGTGCTGCCTATCACTAATGGAACTCGGCAGGGATGCCCTCTATCCCCTCTTTTGTATGCCCTGTGCATCGAACCCCTTGCTGCCCGTATAAGGCTAAACCCGAGCATTCATGGCATCCCGGTCCGGACAAGGGACTTTAAAGTGTCCCTGTTTGCGGATGATGTCCTCCTATCCTTGACTCAGCCACATGTTTCCCTGCCGAATCTCCATAAAGAATTAGACGCCTACAGCCTTCTCTCGGGCTACAAAATTAATAATTCAAAGACGGAAGCCCTTGCCCTTAATATGGCCCCGAGGACTTTGTCCACCCTATCCCACTCCTTTCGCTACGCTTGGAAGACATCCTCTCTGAAATATCTGGGGGTACATCTTACTCCGTCCTATGAGACTCTATATAAAGCTAATTTCCCCCAACTTTTTAAGGACATTAGGACGTCCCTGGCCAAATGGAAATTACTAAAATTGTCCCTCTTTGGCAGGTTAGCGACCATTAAGATGAACATCCTCCCTAGACTTCTCTACCTCTACGAGACTCTACCCATCCCTATCCCTCCGGCGCACCTTAGGTCGCTCCAGGGTGACCTTCTACGTTTTTTTTGGAACTATGGAAGACACCGGCTGGCACGGTCTGTACTATTTGCTCCACGCAATCAGGGGGGTCTAGCCTTCCCCAATATAACCAAATATTATTTAGCGGCCCAACTTAGACCGATAGCTTTGTGGAGTACGCTACACGCCTATAACCGCTGGTCCCAAATCGAGAAGTTGTGGTTGGCCCCTACACATCCTAACTCCATGTTGTGGAGCACGGACATTAGCCTTAGTAAATATCAATCATTGGGACCAATAGCGCTGGTTCGCACTTTATGGCTCCGCTCCAAAAAAGTGTATCCGCTGTCCTCCCCAACCTCCCTGGCCACCTCTTTTTTGTTTACTCCCACTGTTCCGGATAGTCTGACATCTCGAATGTCCCAACCCTGGTTTAGTAGAGGTCTCTTTCGTTTTGGTCAGCTGGTGGACGCTAGGACTAAGTTACTTAGATCTTTCCAGGAATTACAGGATTTATATGATTTACCTAAACAAGCGTTCTATAGCTACCTGCAGATCCGCCATTTTGCACAATCTTTTACAACAACCCTACAATTCTCCCCTTTAACTGAGTTTGAAAAGGTATGCCTGGAGGGCTCGTCTCCGAAGGGTATGATTTCACGTACCTACCAAATTCTAATAGCGGATTCCTCTATGACGGGACCGCGGCACGCGTATATGGATAAATGGGACAGGGACTTGGGGGAGGCCGTGCCTTTGGAGACCTGGCAGCGGGTCTGGTCACGTGCAGCCAAAAGCTCTGTTTGCACTTTATATAAGGAAAATCAATACAAGGTTATGCTGCATTGGTATCAAACTCCGTCCCTGCTCCATTCTATTTACCCCTCCGCGGACTCCCGCTGTTGGTGCTGCCGTAGTGCAGTTGGGACACTGTTCCATATTTATTGGACATGTCCACGAGTTATCCCCTATTGGGAAATGGTTAGGGCCTTATTATGTACCATCTTTGAGGCACAAGTGCCGTTAGACCCCAAGCTGTTTCTCCTGGGCCTCCCTCCTGCCACATTCTCCCGATCCTCCCAATCCCTGTTAGCCCACGTGTTGACGGCTGGGCGCTGCCTAATTGCCCTAAAATGGAAGAAACGGGAGATCCCTTCACTAGTTGAGTTACACACTAGAATTAGGGACGTCAGGCGTATGGAATATCTTACAGCTTCTCTAAATAATACGCTTGACAAACATAACAAGGTATGGGATCTTTGGGATGGGATGGAGGCACCCGCCTTCTGCGTGTAAAGGGGGGGGGGGCGTGGGGTCGGAGGGGGCGTCCTTTACTTTACTCTTCTTTCTTTTACTTCCCTTTTCTTTTCTTTTTTGTTCTTTTTCTAATCTGCACCTTTTCTCTCCCATTCTAGGGCTGTTCGCACGACTCTTCGTGTTCTTGTTCACCTTTCCTATTTTCCTTCTTTCTCCTTAAGCTCCCTTCTTTCCCCCCCCCCTTTTTTTTTTTTTCTTTGTTCTCTGAAAGGTTTGTTCAATTGACCAGTAGCGGGCTGCAGGAATCTAACTCTCCCGGTAACGGAGTGTCATTGTAATGTACTGCTTGAGTTGATGCAATGCTGTATACTATGCCTTTGCTTACTGTGGTCTGTGACCGTTTGCTTTTATTACCTGTGCCTTATTGTTCCTTCTTTGATTTCTTTGTTTCCCTTGAAATTTCAATAAAATGTCAGTTTTCAAAAAAAACTACGGGATAATGGTGTTTTGGTAACTTGCCCAAATAAAAAAAAAAAAAAAACATAATAATATTATTCTTGATATCACTAGAAAAAAAAGCCTTTGAAAATTTGTTTGCAATAACTCCATCAGTATCACCAGAAAAACAGCTTCATTATTATCCCAATTAAAGAAGAAGAGAATGTGCGCTGCATTTGGAGTTTGTCGCGTCACCAATGTTAATTCTCCATTACGAACAATAGTTTACAAGACCGACTGCTTCTGCTTCCGAGCATTGCGTGTTTGTACTTTGGACTTTTGTCCGACAGACTTGTGCACACACGATCGAAAAATCTGACAACAGACATTTGTTGGCGGAAAATTTGAAGACATGCTAGCCAACATTTGTTGGCGGAAAGTCCGACAACAAATGTCGGATGGAGCATACACACGGTCAGATTTTCTGCCAACAGCCTGACATCCAACATTTCCGTCAGAAAATCCGATCGTGTGTACGGGGCATACGACTAACCAATCAGCATAGTTTCCGGGAAATGTCCTCCATGATATCCCAAACTTCTGTTTTTCCCCCATGTTAGTTGTGATCATGTGCATTGCTCTTTGAACACTACAAATCCCATGGTCCATAGTCCCTAGTCCATCTCCGGAGCAAACAGGAGAGAGTGGCTATGTTCCTGCACACACAGTGGGACCATGGAGAACAAGTGTAGCCACCCTCTAACAGGAAGTCAGACCACAGCACCAAAAAAAGGCACTGGAGGGGGCTAGGAGCAATAGAAGGGACCTTTTTTGGGTTAAAAATAGATACTTGAATAGATCTTTTTTTTTTGTCGGAGTTTAGTGTCACTTTAAAAGATGGATTTTCCTCATCTTCAGCTTGGTATCTTTTTCTCTCTCTCTTTTCTCAATCTCTTCCTCAAAAGTTCAGACAGTTCAGCTCAGTTTTTGTTTGCATGAAGACAATCATGCCTCTATGTGTACTGAACAAGCCCTAATAGCATTCTTTTAATTATGGATGACATAAACAAGTAGCTTTCTGCTCCAAGCCGCTTCTCCCCACCATAACATGAACTCCAGGTGTCGATGGTAAGCCGAGTCTTCCATGCTCACAGACTCAATGCAGGAAAAAGGAACCGCCAACACACCGGAAAGATCAATGACATCCATTTTTATTGTATAATGTTCTGTACACAGGACCGGTTTTCCTGTCAGAATAAACTCTGAAGGTTTTTCCGATGGAATTCTGCTGAAGCTGTCTTACATACACACGATCACACCAAATTCTGACCGTCAGAGCATGCGTCATTTTTGGTACGTCAGAACAGCGTACAAACAAATTGTTCCATTGGAAAAACATAGAACATGTTCTCATTCTAGGTCCGTCAGAATTTTCGACGTAAAAATCAGATGGGGCATACACACAGTCGGAAAATACGATAAAAAGCTCCTGTCTGACTTTTTCTGTTGGAAATTCCGACCGTGTGTATGGGACATAAGACATCTGCAGGCACCGCAATGACAGTCCCCATCCTAGGTTTGTCCCTTTTAATGCGTTTCACCCAAGGGACTTAGTTGTGGAGATTCCTTTAGTTATGCTGATCTTGCTCACAATTGGCAGAATGAGGTCACAGGTGATGAACTCAGGGTAGCTGAATGCAATTTGTTTCTTGTGAGGCAGCAAAACATGTAAAGTGATTGTAAATGATCACCTTGTAAAACAATCCATTCAGTTTAAAATAGAAATGAAAGGAAAAACGTTTTTGTATAGATATACAAATACATTAGATAGATAGATACCCTTTTCCCTTTTTTATAAGTGATCACATTCCCTCTGTTCTCAACTGCATAAAAGCTGGGGAGAGGAGAAGCAGCATCACACTGAGCTTCCCAGTGAATGGCTGTGCAGCGGGGGGCATGTCAGGACAAGTTTGATCATTGAAAGAGAATACAATGGGTTCCCAGCATTGCTAGATAACTGACCATGATGTGTTCTCCTGCTCAGTAGGGTCAGTTTTTAATTGGGAAGCAGAGGTACTGGATACTGGGGTAACACACACTTTAATTTGTATTTATTACAAAGGCTACACCTTTATACTGGGCCTTGGTCTATACAATGCACAATTAAAGTTTAAATGTACCTTACTTTAGAAAATGCTGGCTGGATGACCGAGATGTTTTAGAAAAAAAAATGTAATACTTCTACAATCTGTATTGTAAATATTAATTTTTACAAACGTGACGGATTGCAGACAGGCCTGTGAACTGCACATAGCCGGGGCTGTAATTGGTGGCACCCAACCTTTTTGCCATCAATCACGATTATGCTTTTTTGGTAATTAGCCCAGTAATTTTAGGTGATGCCGTAAGTCAATATGTCACAAAGGCGTAATATATTGTTTTGTTGCTAATTTACTCTCTAACAAGTCCAGCACTTCTACGGCAATGGAGGAAGATTATTTATTTGCGATACAGAAATGACATCAGCCAAATAAAACTGGCCTCCTTTATCTCCCCTGCCTCGTAACTGGCGGGTGTGTGCGTCTGGCTTTTCCGAATACCAAGCCTATATTTTTTGGCGTTTGAAGATACAAGGAGTGAGGTCTAAAACAAATCTGTTCCTTTGAGGTGTCATTCTCTGAGAAGTGTCTTTAATCCCTTAAAAGTAGATAAACTGTCTTCGCTGCAGTAAACCACTTTACTCCGCACATCGTGGCTCTTCCATGGATTATGCTTTCTGAATGGCAAAGAGATTCTAGCCATTGACAGGCTAAGTCACTGTTTGAACTTTGGAGGGATTAAACAGTTCGCAGATCACAGAAGGCAAATACTAGCGGTGCGAACAATAGGCACTTCGCTGTAAACAATGCAAAGTTTGGCAAAGGATCCTCATTGACTCGTTTTCTGCATGGCGCCAGTATTGTACATACAGCAATCATAAATTATAATTACGCAGATCCCAACCGCCCCACTTATGTACCCAATCACGTTTACTAATTGTGTCTGATTTATTTATTATATGTATTTATATAGTACCAACTACTTATGTCGCACTTTTCATATATTATATTCACATCTGTTGGTTGAACTAGATAAGGGTTTCTCAACCAGGGTTCTATGGGAGCCTAGGGTTCCTCCAGAGGTTGCTAGGGGTTCCTTGAGCAATGAGCAATTTCTGACTCTTAAGCCTCGTATACACGATTGGATTTTCCACAGACAAAACTTTAGACTTTTGTCCGAAGGCGTGTGCCTGGGATGTTGTCTTGCATACAAATTGCAAGGAATTGTCGGCCAACAAACATGAACGTAGTGACGTACTATGTGTTTTTTCAGCTCTTTAGCACCACCATTTGGGATCCTGATAATTTCATGTTAGAAGATTGAGCATTGATTTGCGCTTTTCATTTCATGATTTTCATTTTGTGCTTTTCAGTTAGTTTCTGAGCAGCCGCTCATCAACCAGACACGTTGCGGAATCAGAGGAGCTAATATGTTATTTTATTATTGGCCTTGGAGTTATTGCTTTGACCCAAGTCCAGTCCAGAAACAGGAGGAGGAGTTTTTGGACCAAAAATTGGTTGATTTATAAATCGTGACCAATTATGTCATATGCCTTTGCTGTGGGAGCTCCAGGAGAATAATTCAGATGATTTTCGGAATTATCTACAGATGACAGACCCCCTGCTTTCACCAACTCTTGGTATTGTTGACCCCCTATATTAAGAAGCAGGACACATGCATGAGGCTTTTATTAAATTTTTTGATTGAATAATAATGATTTGATTTGGTATATTTTCTATATTTTTGGATACATAGAATGCACTTTTTGGTTAAATTCTATTGGCAGATAGCAGGTATAATTTTATTTGTTAAAACTGTGTAGAATAATACTTGGCTATGTATTTTACTTCAAATGACAGTTTGGGAGTAGGCAGTTACATTTAAAAAAAATACAATATAAAATTAACAAGGGACACCAACAAAGTATCTTTGATATTAAAAACTACAGGATAATGGTGTTGTGGTAACTTTCCCAAAAAAAAAAAAAAAAAAAAAAAAAAAAAGCATAATAATATAATTCTTGATATCACTAGAAAAAAAAAGCCTTTGAAACTTTGTTTGCAATAACTTCATCAGTATCAACAGCAAAGGAGCTTCATTATTATCCCATTAAAGAAGAAGAGAATGTGCACTGCATTTCGAGATTTCATAACTTGCCACGTCAGGAATGTTAATTCTCCATTACGAACGCTAGTTTACAAAACCGACCCCTTCCGGCTCGTCCTTGCTTCTGAGCATGCATGTTTGTACTTTGGACTTTTGTCTGACGGACTTGTGTACACACGCTCGAAAAATCCGACAACAGACATTTGTCCATGGAAAATTTCAAAACCTGGTATCCAACATTTGTCCATGGAAAATCCGACAGCAATTGTCTGATGGAGCATACAAATGGTCGGATTTTCCACAAACAGCCCATCATCACACATTTCCCGTCAGAAAATCCGATCGTGTGTAAGAGGCTTTAGCTTTAGTTTCTTCCCACTGACCATCACACTAATGTATCATGAGTTGTATATATAGAATTTTTTAGCAGGGGTTCCCTGAGACCGGAAAGTTATTTTAAAGGTTCATCTGTGTTCAAAAGGTTGAGAAAGGCTGGACTAGATGGACTTGTGTCTTTTTTCAACCTGACTAGCTATCCAAGGCAGGCTATAGATCAGTGATGGCGAACCTTGGCACCCGAGATGTTTTGGAACTACATTTCCCACGATGCTCATGCACTCTGCAGTGTAGTTGAGCATCATGGGAAATGTAATTCCAAAACATCTGGGGTGCCAAGGTTCACCATTACTGCTATAGATTATGTGATTTTCTTCACTGGTGCACGGAAAGAAAATTGCTCGAATCCCCCATCAACACAGACAGTGTTGGTTGGGGAATCCCTCCTGCAGCGCTATTGTGTTTTGCCGGTGAGGAGCATTCCGTGCCGACACAACACAGAGAACACAGTGATTAGTGTTGCTGTCTATAGCCGGCAGCATTAACCATTCAGGAAAAACCCAACAGGCTGGATTTACACAAGTAGATCAATAGATGGACTTGTGTATAACCAGGGCACCCATACATGGATTGAAATTTGGCCAGTTCCTGCTGAACCGACCAAATTTTGATCCATGGCCGGCTTAAAGTGTTACTAAACTCAGGACAGTGCATTCCTTATATCTGGTTTTCCACAGTACACAGAACATGGAAATGCAATTATTTTAGTAAATATAAACTGCTAAATACGTTTTCTCATCAGCAGTATATAGCAGTCTTGTGACTTCAATTAGTGTCCAGCCAAGCACTGGCTGGGGGAGCATTAAAGCTTGTGGGAGGAGTTTTCATTCTCCCCTGACTGTCCTATGAGGCTGCAGGACCCCTGACCCTCTGTCTGGACAGTGCTGATTTGCTCTGTGCTGATTACATGCACAGGGCCTGGATAAAAACACCAGGGTTATGGCAGCTATCTGCTGCCATAAAAACTGTATTTAATGTCAAAGTAGCGATGTATATCCACGGTGGGCGGTCCGGAAGTGATTAGAGCACCTCTCATGCCACCCATAAAAGTGATCTCGTGGCGAATCCGTATTATGTGAAAGAGGATCGCGGATAAAAATACTGGGATATACGTCAAAGTAGCGACGTATATCCACAGTGGGCAGTCTGGTTACAGAATCTCACATTTTTGTAAATATTTTATTATATCTTTTCATGTGACAAACCTGAAGAAATGACACTTTGCTACAATGTACAGTACTGAGTGTACAGCTTGTATAACAGTGTAAATTTGCTGCTCCTCAAAATAACTCAACACACAGCCATTAATGTCTAAACCGCTGGCAACAAAAGTGAGTACACCCCTAAGTGAAAATGTCTGAATTGGGCCCAATTAGCCATTTTCCCTCCCTGGTCTCATGTGACTCATTAGTGTTACAAGGTCTCAGGTGTGAATGGGGAGCAGGTGTGTTAAATTTGGTGTTATCACTCTCACTCTCTCATACTGGTCCCTGGAAGTTCAACATGGCACCTCATGGCAAAGAACTCTATGAGGCTCTGAACAAAGAATTGTTGCTCTACATAAAGACGACCACGCCAGTGATGCCGAACCTTAGCACCCCAGATGTTTTGGAACTACATTTCCCATATGGGGTGCCAAGGTTCGCCATCACTGGCCTAGGCTATAAGAAGATTGCCAAGACCCTGAAACAGAGCTGCAGCACGGTGGCCAAGACCATACACTGGTTTAACAGGACAGGTTCCACTCAGAACAGGCCTCGTCATGGTCGACCAAAGAAGTTGAGTGCACGTGCTCAGCATCATATCCAGAAGTTGTCTTTGGGAAATCGATGTATGAGTTCTGCCAGCATTGCTGTAGAGGTTGAAGGGGTGGGGGGTCAGCCTGTCAGTGCTCAGACCATACACCACACACGTCCTTAAAATTGGTCTGCATGGCTGTGGTCCCAAAAGGAAGCCTCTTCTAAAGATGATGCACAAGAAAGCTGCAAACAGTTTGCTGAAAAAAAGCAGACTAAGGACATGGATTACTGGAACCATGTTCTGTGGTCTGATGAGACCAAGATAAATGTATTTAGTTCAGATAATGTCAAGCATGTGTGGCGGCAACCAGGTGAGGAGTACAAAGACAAGTGTGTCTTGCCTACAGTCAAGCATGGTGGTGGGAGTGCCAGGGTCTGGGGCTGCTTGAGTGCTGCCGGCACTGGAGAGCTACAGTTCATTGAGGGAACCATGAATGCCAACATGTACTGTCACACAACGAAGCAGAGCATGATCCCCATCCCTCCCTCATGCAGCCCCAGACCGTGACACTCCCACCACCATGCTTGGCTGCTTCCCCTTGTCTGTCTGGAAAGGTTCTGGAAGATAGTGGGTTGGGAGAGTCAAATCAGCATCTGAATATGTATGCAGCCTCGGCTGCTTCATGTAGCACTTACTTCCTGGAATCCATGTGCCCTTAGCTCAGGCATGGAGGCAGGATGGTATGCTTCACTGAGAAAGCCCCTCCTCCAGATTATAAAAAAAATGCCCATGAAGACTTCTGGGATGTATTTCTGCAACTGAAGAAATGTTAAAAAAAAAAAAAAAAAAAAAAAACAAGTAAATGAAATATATCTATTTACTAATGCAGACAGCACGAGGATTAAAAATAGTTAATGCTGAAAGAGAGAATTTAGTTCAGCTTTAATAAATGCAGAGCTACATAATTTTATATCTTTGTATCTGCCTAGAGTATTAGACACAGATAGTCTGTTGGCTCGATATGTGTATAGCTCGGTGAATGATTTCACATGTTGCCTAAAGTTTTTTTTTTATATATAGATAAAGTCTACAAAATATAAAGTACAATAAAAAGTGTTCTCTTGGATATTTCAAAACCAGGGAGCCGTGTAGCTGTTTTCTTCCATTGTGAAGGGCTGTGTGTTCTGCAAGGCTCCCTTCACGGAGCTCTGAAATGATTTTAGGCCTGTCATATACTTATTGTGTTGTGTAGTTGAGATACAGCATGATACACATCAGCAAGAGCCATTTATCAATGCTGGCACGCTGCACTGCCAGGCCTAGTTTGCAGCACAGAACAATGATCTTTAAATGACCCCTATAGCTATTTTGCACATCACTTTCGCCATTCCTGAAGCCGCTACGACTCTCGGCATTCCATTAAATAATAGCTATTCGTCAAACCTTGCCATTTCCAAAGTCACTAACATGTTTTTGCCTTTCTTTTATCAGTGTTAATTAGTGGATGATTTTTCGGACTTCTTGAAGGAAATTATCTGCTGTTAAAGTGGTATTAAACCCAAAACCCAAAATGTATTACACTATATTGTGAAATGTTTTGGGACACCTGACTTTACACGCACATGAACTTTAATGGCATCCCAGTCTTAGTCTGTAGGGTTCACTATTGAGTTGGTCCACCCTTTACAGCTATAACAGCTTCAAATCTTCTGGGAAGGCTGTCCACAAGGTTTAGGAGTGTGTCTATGGGAATGTTTGACCATTCTTCCAGAAGCGCATTTGTGAGGTCAGGCACTGATGTTGAACGAGAAGGCCTGGCTCTCAGTCTTGACTCTAATTCATCCCAAAGGTGTTCTATCGGGTTGAGATCAGGATTCTGTGCAGGCCATTCAAGTTTTTCTACCCCAAACTCATTCATTTATGTGTTTATGGACCTTCCTTTGTGCACTGGTCCAAATTATTTGGTGGAGGGGGGATTATGGTGTGGGGGTGTTTTTCAGGGGTTGGCCCCTTAGTTCCAGTGAAGGGAACTTTTAAAGTGTCAGCATACCAAAAAATTTTGGACAATTTCATGCTCCCAACTTTGTGGGAACAGTTTGGGGATAGCTACTTCCTGTTTCAACATGACCATGCACCGAATATGCCAGCCCAGAATATATGCACACAGATTTGTCCACTCTGACCGGAATGACTCAATCAATGGATCTAGACATTAAGGACTAGTCATTAAAGTAGAACTGAAGGCAAAACTTGTTTTTGCTTTAGTTTTGGATAGAGTAAGGAACCTTTCACACTATTAGCCCACTCGGATTCGCCTGTCCGCTTTTCAGGTGGATCCGAGTGGGCCACCCATTGACTTCTATGGGCAGGTGGATGTCAGCAGAAATGTGTCTGCTGACACCCACCTGCCATCCGATCCGACAAGATCCATTTAAAACAGACAGATGGCGATACGTTTGATATCTGTCCAGCGTATCGGATGGGATTCGATGAAAACATACATGCTCCCGATCTCTCCATAGCGAACAGCTGGGCTCTGACAGGTCCATCCCTGCACAGTAAGAATAAACGGACCTGTCGTCCACCTGCTCAGCGGGGATCAATGGCGCGATCTCCTTCTGGGCTAGCGGAGTCCATCCAATGGATCCGCTCCATGGTAACCCAGCCTTAGGGAAGGTTATAACCCCTGTCAGCAATAATTTTTTTTGGTAGTTTCTGCTGTTTATTAAGCGATAAACAATATCTTGTTTTTTGTGAGATAACTTTAACTATCAAAATACTTAAAAAATATATAAAAAAAATATGCCATCAATTATTCTGATGGGGTTGGTAATACAGTTATGCCGCGTACACACAAGAGGACTTTTCAACGGACTAGGTCCGGCGGTCTTTCCAACAGACTTTCGGCAGAGTTCCTACGGACTTTCCGAATGAACGGACTTGGCCACACACAATCAAACCAAAATCAGACAGATTTGAACGTGATGTACGACTGGACTAGAATAAGGAAGTTCATAGCCAGTAGCCAATAGCTTCCCTACCGTCGGTTTTTGTCTGTCGGACTAGCATACAAACGAGCGGATTTCTCAATAGGAACTGGGTCCGGCGGAGTTCCGGCGAAAAAATTTGAAACATGTTCTATTTCTAAAGTCCACCAGATTTTTGGACAGCAAAGGTCCGATGAAGCCCACACACAATCGAATTGTCCGCCGGATTCGTTCCGTCGGATGTTTGCTGTCAAAAAGTCCGGTCGTGTGTATGCGGCATAAGAGTTTGACTCAGGAGAAGTGTTATATGGACTGAATTTGATGAAGGTCTTAAGTGCAGTCTGAATTTCAGTTTAATTTTAGGCAATTTGAATTCCCAAAAATGCTTTTGCAAGAAAGGGATCAAAGGTCGCTTCTGCCTTATAGCAACTTTTGTTGTTGTCTGATTACCTTTAGCTTGACTGCCAGCACCACCCTTCTATCTTTGTCTAGGTTCACACATATGCTGGTCCTAGAACACATGTAAATCACATGTTCCCCCACCCGCAGCTGAAACGTAATGCTCTTGAGCAGAAGCACAGAGGTAGCATTAAAAATGAATCGCACCCCTACGCGTCTGCTAAAGAGCCGCACGTTTTACCTGTGGGTAAGGGAATACGTGCGATTTACATGTGTTACCGGAACTGCATATATGTGAACCTAGACCAAGATAGAAGGGTTGGGACCTGGTGGTGCTGGCAGTCAAATTGAGCGTAATCAGACAACACACATCCTAAAACACAGTGCATTTTCACATGTACAAAACTGAATGGTGTCACGGCACCATAAAGTTCCCTGCGGCTGCCCTGCTAGCGAGTTTTAGAAAGGATTGGGGACTTTTTCCCTGTGTTTTCCACAGATACAGCAGCCTATTCAAATGGATGAGCTTCTGTGCCCATGCAAATAAACCCACAAAGAGTTTCAAATATGTGAATCTAGCCTAGGTATCCCTGGTAAGGGTGTTGCGTAGGGGATTTCTGGCCTCATCACCTCATCAGGCATTGTTGCCAGGTGCTTCCCAAAAGTTTTGGACATATTTCATATCATTAGTGTAGCGGTGCCCCCGTGGGGTCGCTGCGTGTTTCAGTGTCCACACATCACCCTGCTTAGTCAGACATTCATTTTAGGCACACTTCTCCAATCAATGAACAGTCTCTTGCTTGTTTTTGTTGTTTTTATTAGGGGATTAAACTTGGATGGGGAAAAGGGGCATGGGATGCCCGGATAATGAATCTCTCTTAATGGAAAATAAAGTTGGTTGAAATCTAAATTGACAGAATCTGTTACTTCACATCTCCTCCAGAACACTACTTGAGATCACTTGCTTACTAACATTTTCCTAGTAGCCATTTGCAGGCGAGGGTCTGCAGTCCCCTCTGTGGTAGCAACCATTTTAGATGAAAAGGATAGTTTGCTAGCCGATACTCTATGGACTAATGATCCCAGGAAGTCCGGCGCAAATCCTGCCAACCCTCGCAACTTGACTTCAACAACACCACAGTCTCTCCCTCTGGATCCACATCCAAATCCTGGCTTGTCTCTCCCAGAGATTCTCACTGTGCTTCTCACTCACTGACCCCTGCATGGATTCCTCCTGACTGACTTTCCTGGCAGTGTTCCCCACTGTTTTCATCCTGCTTCTGTTCCAGGACACCACTCAATGACTGTGTAAGGAGAGGCTCCCACCCAGCTCCCAAGCTCTAGGCTCAAGGTTACCCCCCCCCTCCAGAAAGGGGGTCCCTCAAGGGCCACCACAGCCTAACAAAAAAATCATTCAGTTCTTCCACCCGACAACTCCTCCCACAACATGACCATGGGTATATATAGGAGGTCTGCCCACTGCCAATCCAAGTTACATCCCTGCCAATCCTAGATACACCCCATGTGACTCCAGCCCTCTGCCCTGCCTCTTTCCCAGAACCTTCTGGAAACAGTGGAGGTGCCAGAGAGATAAAGTACATGTCAGTCATCTGCTGCTACACTAAACCACTCCCCTGCCCCCAGATCAAAAACAAACAGGCCTAGCTCACAGCTAGGCCTGCCTAAATTTACCTGCACTGACAGTACACACAAAAACCTACTCTAGCGCCTACCTACCTAAGGTAGAGGTTGCTACACTAGCCCATCTGTAGTACACAGTTTTTTGAAGCCTGATTTAAATTCATATTGACTTTAAAGAGAAGTCTAGTTCAGAAATACCATATTTCAAGGGCACACGTGTAGCGCTCACTCATGCGGGAGCCCGTTGTTTAGGTGTCAAGGATCTTTCCCAGAAATTGTACCCACAGCCGGGCAAACAGTCAACCTTCTTGCTCAGTAATCTGTCTAGGGGTATGCTTTTCTGATACTTTATTGCAGAACTTGAACTTGTATGGGGGCAGGGTAATTGTGGGATACTCCAGCAACCTTAAGCAACATTCATCTTCCTTCTAAGTATCTGAACAAAGTTCTTGCTAGCAGGAAGTATTGGGCTGAGCTATACCAGGACATCTTTTCAAAAATGTCCCCTTTAAGCCATACTGACTGACAAGAGGCATAGCTCGAGCATACAATCCCAGAGATCTTTAACAGCAGTCTGTAATCACTAATATCCTTGGATAATTGGATGCCCCCTCCCAATATCTTCCAGACACCTACTCCTGCAATCCCAGACCAGATTCTCAAATGACAGTCTCTCAGTCAGCTCCAATGGACTTCAGCAGCATAGGCACCCCCAGCTAGCCTTGCTGGGACCTCAATGAGCAGCAGACACATGGCAGGCCTTCCTCGTCCCTCTGCTCTAATCCTAAGGGTATTTATGCTCCCTCCCAGCGACCATCTGGGCACCCCTCCCCAGGGATAGGCCAAGGCTGCATACATATTCAGAAGCTGACTTGACTCTCCCAGTCCACTATCTTCCAGAACCTTTGCAGACAGACAAGGGGAAGCAGTCAATCCTGCAGCCAGTGAATCACAATACAGAGCAAAATAATCACATGCAACTCAACTGCTTACAGCGAGCCAGTAACTAAATTTACCTAACCAAGCACCTATTTAGGAGGGTACTAAACATAAATTTAAAAAAGTTTTGCCAAACCTCAAGTTAAGTTTGCCTCTTTTCTAGCGTTGAACAAAAAACATTTTATGTGCTAAAATAATGCACAGTAATTGAATAACTTCACGTGTTTTTTTTAGCCAATATGTCTGATACCAGATGCTGAGTCATTCTCTATGTAATATATATATATATATATATATATATATATATATATATATAGATAGATAGATAGCATTTGGCAACCAAAAGAAAATTGAAAAGAAGGGTTGCTCTCCCCAAAGCCTCACTGCTCCAAGTTCTGCCACCACTCCCCTTCTGAGTGAAATGACGCTCAGGCTCATTCAACCTACATTCTATGAGCCCAGTGCCATATTGCCCCAGGTTCACAAAACACTCAGTGCCAGAGAAGAAGGTAAGGTGAAGAAAAATGAGTGTCATATGACCAGCCAGATAAAAATCTGGAAAAAAGTAATTATACACAAAAATATCTAAAATTACATGTGGAAAGGAGCCTCCAGGGAGGCAATTGGTAAGCGCGGGGGCTGTGGCATTGCTGGAATTGGGCTTTAAACATTACTGAGAGATGATAAGCAATGAAAAATATGTCACTGTAAAAAAAATTGAAACTGGTGAACTTGAACTTCTATTCTTAACGTATGTCTCCTCTTTTGTCACATGAAGAGAATCACATAGAATGCCAGAAGACAGCAGCATTCTGTCCCTGAACACCCGGGAATGTAAAAAGACAAGCCCTATTAGTGAAGTCCTGTCACATACGTTCCAGCCACTCAAAACTGAGGCTAGTTGATTCATGGACAGATGGACGTTCCATCTGCCTCAAATCTTCTAAAGGTTGAATAATTGCAGCTTCTTCTTCATATTGATGTAACTCACGGTTTAATAGTGAAGAATGCTCAAAAGTACTCTTTGCATCAAAACCTTAACATAAAATCAGTGACATTTTTGGAAAACAGACCTTTTTTAAGATCCAATGATTGTTCTGTAGCACCCCTCTGACACCCCAAAGGCAGGATATAAGCTCTAGAGGCAAGGGTGGGCTAGAATTTGACCCCAGTGTTGAGTCCATAGCTAAAATGGGGGAACTGAGAGAGTATTTTGGGCACCAGTCACTTTTGTCTTTTTAAAGTTTTATTGCAGAACGGCAAGGTGGTGAGGGTTAGGGGTCCCAGATACCATAACAGATTACTTACAGACTTTCCAGATCAATGGACAGCTTCACAGTGTCAGCACCTTTAAGCCAACCCAGTAACACTGTAAGCAGGTTCCTAAAATTCAGTGGATCTTCCAGGTGAGTCAACAGGCACTTTGGAGAGATCAGCCTTTTTCCTGGCTCTCTCCTGCAAAGGGCCCCCTCCTTGGCACAGCTTCCTCCAGACCAGGCAGGACAGCTTCAGGACCTCTTCAGCACACGTTAGGCCCCAAGCAAGGCTATGGGGCCTAACAGCAGAGGTCCATCAAGCAGCACCCCCCTAGGCTTCAGCCCAGAGGAAAAAAAGAGAGCAGATGACTTGTCCCAAATATTTATATCCTCCCCAGCATGCACCAGTGTCCTAAACCTTCTACAGGATTGGCAGAAGGAAATATAAATATTCATAACTTAGTTTTGTTTGTCAAATTTCATACAGACCAGTGATATTAGTGACATCTACTGGTGACATTGAGAAATCTCAAGCAAACGTAAGATTAGGGAAAAACCAGTAAACTATACAATTAGTCTGAGCTAACTACAGCCCAGCCAAAAACTAAATGGACATATTAGCCCCTGTTTAGTACAAGGGAGCCACAGTACCTACACAAAAAACTGAGTTATAATTGGCCACGCTCCTTGCTTAGCCTAAACATTGATGTCAATGTTAGGGGTTGTAAACCAACACAGCTTAGCTACCACCAACTATCTTTAGTGGTCATTTGCTTGTAAGGCTTATAGGCAGTTTGTTGTTTTCACCCAGGTAAGACATTACCTATAGACTCCACAGGCTAGATTTCAAGAAGATAATCAGTAAACTATTGTGCTGCACCAATAAACAAGACGCAAACCCTGCAGTATAATGAGAAAATGTGGTTACCCTCATGTATATATACAGAACATGGGTAAACATTTGTAGACACCTAACAGTCACATCTATAGGAATGTGATAACCCATTTCAAAACCATAGGCATTAAAATGGAATTGACCCCCTTTGCCCCTTTAAAAACTACTGTATAACAACATCCACTGTTATGGGAAGGACCCATTCAGCCAAAAGAGCATATGTGAGGTCAGGTACTGAGGTTGTATGAGAAGACCTGGCTCACCATCAGTGTTCCAATTCACCCCAAAGGTGTCCAGTAGGGTTGAGATCACGACTATGCAGGCCACTCAAACTCATCAAACTATGTCTTTATGGAACTGGTTTTGTGATGGACAATTGACTAAAATGACTTAGTATACTGTAGCATTACCAGTACCCATCACACCTGAAATCAATCATTTGGTAGAGCACCCAAATACTTTTGGACATATAGTGTAGAAGGGATGGTCAGCCGTCCACAACCTTTTGGACATGTTGGGGGAGATTTGCTAAAACTGGAGCTTTGACAATATAACCTGGATTCGGTTTATGCAGAGCTGCACCAGATATTGCACTCTCCAGTTTTAGTAAATAATATATATGTGTATATGTATATAAATAACACTTTTATCCACATATAAGCTTTTAAAACAATACTATATTTTAATGAATCTATTTACATGAAAAAGAAAAAAAACACTATATGTTCCCAACGTAAAGAACAATGATGCTATTCAGCGCGCATTAGCCCGAAGCAACCAATTGGATATCAGTTTTCTGAAGTTACAAATGATGAGTATCGACTGGTTGGTCTGGGTCACTTTTTTTTTCACATCAAAGCTTTCCTTGTGAAATACGAGCTAGGGAATGCAGTTTATAAGGACAGACACCCATTTTGACTAATTCTGTGATGCACAATGCACTGGGCCACCTAGGAATTCTTCCTGAGACACTAAGTGATCCAAGAATGTAATTGTAGACCTATACTGTGAGCATATACAAGTGCCATGGGCCCTGCACATACAAAGGTCCTGGTACCTAGCAAAACATTGCATTTTTCCAAACTCCCACTGCCTGTCGACACATTGATACTCTCAGACAGCAATCAAGTAAGCAATCGGCTGAACAATATAAAGAAATGTGCATATAGTTAGACTGCAAGAGAGGTAATTAGTGCAGTCTCGAGAATTATTTTAGGAGAGAGTGGAGCTCATTAAGTGTGACTTAAAGTGGACCTGTCAGATATATGACAGCAGATGTTTCTTTTATTTAAACTGCAGTTTTAATGAAATGGTATATAACAGAATGTTCCCATAATAAAAATTAAGCATATCAGGACTTTAGCCGCTATGAATCCATAATTCCCGGTATCTTACGTCAAAGTCCCCTTTCTTACATTTCCTACCAGTAATATACTTTCTGTAGATTTTTCATTCTCTGGGCTATATTTAATTACTTTCCTTTTCCTTTATTTTAAGTTGATCTCTTGCACTTGTTAAAATAAAATAAAAAACTGATTTTGTTGTAATATGTACCTTCTATGCAAAGTTGTCCCCCCAACCCCCCCCCCCCCCCCCCCACACAGTATTTGCCTTCTGCCATTAGATGCTGCCAGTCCTTCGGGTTCAGTAACATACAGACTGTGAGCCCAGGCTGTCGTAGACCAGCCTCTAGAATAAAACCTATGACATGCCGAGGACCTCACGTAATATTACAAAGGTTGGGAAAAAATTGTTACCATCATCCACTACCGCTGACTCCCCAAACAGTAAATTGGTGTGGTCCGAGTAACTCGACAGAAACATAGAAAGAACCAGGGCTAACAGAAACCCCCCAAAAAAACTCCCAACTTTTTGAGATGGGAATGAGGGACACCTATTAGAAAAATATGTAGACATAGACATTTTTACTACTATTCCTTTATACTGGCTTTTAAAATGTACAAATGCAGCAATTTAGAAATTGTGATAGATAATAGTGCATTTTTATATACAGCTATATAGATCAGACCAAAATGAGGGACAAATGAAGAAGAAAGAGGGACATTGTTCCAAATCAGGGGCAGTTGGGAGTTATGCAAAAGGGTGTTACTATATACACATATATATATATATATATATATATATATATATATATATATATATATATATATAAAATGTATATATATATAAAAGAGTAAGCATACAAAAGAATCATTCAGAGAAGAGCTCTTCTTTGTATGATTACCTTTTTATTTATATACATTTTTCAATAACGTCTTGGACTTGTAATAGCATGGACTGTGACAGGTCCTCTTATGGAGAGATCTGGGGTATATTAGACCCCAAATCTCTCCTCTGGCCTCCAATGCAGCCGATCACACACAGATTGGTCTGAATGTCCCCTACACTGACCACTACACTAACCTACCTGATTCCTATACTTACCTACCTGATCCCTACATTAACCTACCCGATTCCTACACTAACCTACCTGACCACTACACTGACCTACCTGATTCCTGCACTACTCCACCCCCCCCCCCCCCAGATCAGTGGATTTTGCTTACCTCTCCATGGCCTCGTCCATCTGATCAGAGCTCTCCTCACCACCGGGCACTGTTCTGGAGTCCCACCAGCCAGCCGCTCCTCGGTATCCCCCAGCCTGCTGAGAGCTCCACCAGCAGCCGCCGTAATCTCTGCCCCGAGCACCATCCCTCGCCCTCCAACGTACTCTCACGCACTGGCTGGCCGCACCAGAGGGATAACGGGGGACAGGCTGGACCAAAGGAGTTCCTGGGCAGGGGGGAGAATTCTGCAATGCCCGGGATATGCCTCATTGGAAGGGGTAGGGGGCGAGGGATGACACTTGGCTGCAACACACAGCACACTTGGGACAGCACTGTTGGCAGACTCGGCACGGCACAGTAATAATTTTGTTCCCCCCATGCTACATCACTGCCGAAAGGGACCCCTTTCACAACTGGGCCCTCAGACCACGGCCGACCTGACCGAACGGTCAGTCTGTTTCTGCTGCTAAGAGAACACTCTGTAGCTGGAGGAAGAGAAAGGAGGCTTGGAAGGTACCCAGTAGAGCTGGTGGGAGGGAAAGAAGGAAGAGGGGAAGGGAAATCCCACTGACAGCTGAAACGTCATCTGTTGTTAAGGACGCAGCAGCCTCGCTCTTTAACAACTGATAATTGCCGGCATCCTTTTGTGTACATTTCAACTGTCAGCAGGGGGAATCCCGCTGAGAGAAGAAATAACCGAACCTGAAGATATCGGTTTCTAGTATCGACACATTTGCGCGAGTACTGATACTCCTGCAAATGCTTAGTATCGGCACCAATATCAGTAACGGTATTGGTGCAACGCTACTAGATATACTACATTCTTTATTCATTTATGTATTTAATAAAGAAGTATTCCTGCGCCAAAATGGAAAAAATTATTAATGGAATGGGGTACTGCTGCACTCACTGGAGGGAAATGTCTGAACCCGGGGAGAGAGATTGGTACAAGAATAGTGGTACATTAAGTTGTAAATGTAATACATTTATGTATTACATTTACAACTTACTGGCCACACACATGGGTCGTGAGCTAGGGATGTAATATTTTACCAGGGGTTCCCCCGAGACATGCACATTTTTCAAGGGTTCTTCTGTATTAAAATAAGATTTAGAAAAACTGCTCTGTACACAACTGATTGAGCTGCTTCTCCCTCCCCTAGACTGAGCTCTGCAAGGGACTGATCCCAAGCCAAATTCAGGTATTACAACACGTGCGTTAAAAATAAATGTGTAATGATCACCCCTACAAGGGCTGCTGAGTTGTGTCCCAGGTTCTTTTCCCACTAGTGCAGTGGCAGCCAGGCAAGCAGCAACATTCACTCTCTGGCGTAGAAAACAGTCTAGCGGTTGCCTTTTTGAAGTCTATTGCAGATTAAATTGGATGGGGCATAGGGAAGCTGTGGGATACTCCAGGACCCTAAACAGGAATGTGAGGACAGTCTTCCCTTTGCAGCTATTTCTTAACACATTCCTTTGAGCAGTAGGACATAAACATGAAGTGGACATCACTGGGATAACCTTAGCAATGTTCCAGGCCAGGCAGGCCTTAAACTTAGTACACAGCAACAACAGTCACTAGGATCCCTCTCTCAGGTCTGTACTCACAGTATCCCTGGGACTTGAATGTCTCCCTTCAGGTTCAGGTAGACAGTTTCCTTAGTGGAGCCCCTTGCCCAGATCCCCAGTGAAACCCCTCTTACAGCTCTCAAAGAGTTAGCAGCAGGATAGGCCACCCAGCTATGCACAGCTGGGACCTGAAACAGGCAGGATCTTGAGCTTGACTGTCAGGAAGGGCGGCAGCCCCTCTGGCTGGGAACATTTCCACCTGGAAGAACCCTGCTCTCTGAGGCTCCAAAATATTTATACACTCCTCAACCACCATCTGGGCACACCTCCCCAGGGATTGGCTGAAGCTGAATAAATGTTCTGGATGCTTAATTGTCTCTCCAACACCCTACATTCTGAAAGCTTCCAGAAGACAGGGGGAAGTAATCAAACTTGCAGCCTGTAGAACCCAGAGCAGTCTAAATCAATCACATGCTGCTCTGCTGATTACAGGAGAGCCACAAGAACTACATTTTCCTAACCAAACCTAGCAGCCTATCTTGGAGGGTGCTACAAAGGTAAGGGTGAATTACTGAATACAGAACTGCATTCATTAGCGTTAAACCTAAATGGTCTCTCAATGCCACTTTATATGTCTAGGCTAGGGGCATAAGTACATGGGTCACAGGGGTCGCCATTGCGACCCAGCTCCATACTCCTGGGGGCCAGTGCGGCCCCCCTGCATGTTTGGATAGGAGGGTGGTGGGGGCGGCGCCATGTAGAGGAACCGATCCCTCCATGTATCTGCTGAATGCCCACTTCTCCTACTCTCCCTCCTGCAGACATTCAGCAGCTGCAGGAGGGAAATAGAGGACTTCAGTTCCTCTAAATGCCGCTTTGCCACCTCCCTATCACTATCCTGCTGTCCTGGGCTCCTGTGTACTTCCCTGGCTGCCCCTCGCCCCCCTGCAGAGCTGCCGGGTTTACCCCTCTTACCTCCCGCTGGCTGCGGGGGATGGAGAGTAGGGAAGGAAACTGCAAATGTGTCGTTTACTTGCCCCTTATTGGTCCTAAAGGTCTTAAATAAAAGACTACCCCTGGTTTTTGGATATTTTTTTTTGCAGTTTGTTATGTACCTTTTCTAGTGTACATAGCTGTACTTTCATACTAACCCTGCCGCGTTGAGGTAGGTAATTTCCTGCATCTGCATCGGCCCCACCTCCTTCCCCCCCACTGCCTTTTGGGACCTGTGTGTGTCCCAGAAGACTACATGGCCATTCAGAAAGCGCAGCGCTACTCGCGCATGCACAGTAGGAAACAGGCTGTGAAGCCTGAAGGCTTCACTGCTGGTTTCCCTTAGTTGCAATGGCTTTGGGGGGCGACGTCACGGGATCCCTGGACAGGTAAGTGTCCTTATATTAAAAGTCAGCCGATACAGTATTTGTAGCTGCTGACTTTTAAACTTTTTTTTTGAGGCTGGAACTCCACTTTAATGAATAGAGTCAGTGATCGGTACCAATCACTGACTGTTTTTTTAAATTTATATTCATTCTTACCTGGGGCATAGTAAACTGTGCTTAGTATGCCTCCGTTTATGAATGAACCGGAAGCTCTGTACAGAGCTATTCTTGTTGATTTATTCTGTGCAGCTGAGACTGCAGATAAGGAAGTGATGAATCTGTCCTCAGTCAAAAGTGAGACATTAGGAGTCTATTTAGACCCCTGATATTTCACCAAAGTAACCACTGGGGGTCCTAAAAAATATGTAAAAAATAAAATTGTAAATAAATAAATAAAAAATAATTGGTAAAAAAATAATAAAAATAAAAAACAACAAAAAAAAAAAAAAAACCTGTCACCAGTGGCAGAACTACCAGGGTCACAAAGGTCACACTAATGACTGGGCTCTGGCATTTCGCCACCGTGTGGGGATTCCAAAAGGGCAGGAAAGTGGCCTGCTGTGAGACCGTAATAAAGGGTTCCACCATGGGAGTAAAGGGCCATTGGGAAGGGCCCCATTTAGGGGCTAGGGGGGCCCTTCATGGTTTATTACACCAGGGCCTTGCAGGTTCTAGTTACGCCTCTGGTCTTGGTCAACACATAAATGACCAACTTTGCATCAAAGGTTCCAAATATGTATAATAGGAATTTTCTTGATAAAAATAATTTGTCCGCCACTGTGATCTAACATCAATGAGAGCGGTTCTGAAAACACGCCTAAAGCATATCCCCAGTGGGGTTTTCACACATCCATATAAACATCACAATTTACATTAATATTTAATCAAAACAACAATAGTTCAAGGTCATTGCAAAAAACAAACAAAACAAATGTAATTAAAAAAAATAATTTAAGTCAAGGCATACCATGGAGAATTGTTTCAGATGCTTTGATAAATGATCTGCGCCTAAACAAAGGTATGCACTTCTAGGGCTAGGAACACCGGGGTCGTATTCATGAAAAAAAGCCATGGAATTACAAACCTTTCTGTGAAAAACAAGCTTAGCTTTACATTGTTCTTATCTTATTGATTTATGGAAACTCAACTTGTAATCAGACACTCTTAAAATATATACTGTCCATTAAACAACCACTACACTAGCCATTTTGTAATGTTATGTTATTTAAAACATCCTTTACATTTTAACTGCAAAAAACTATGATTTTCTAAAACTGACCTTGCCATTTAGATGAGAGTTTGAGAAAGATATTTGAGTACCTACTGAAAAAAGCAGGTAAGACTCTGTAGTCAGAATACTTGTTATTTAGATGTTTGGTCTGGAGGCTTCAGAAGAACAAAGTTCCTGCCGGGAAGTAACCACTCGCAAAATGTGCACCAAATCCCCGGTAGGGTCCCCTGTTTAAAAGGGCTGCCCCAACCAAGATGGCGGTGGAAGGTCACCAGGATCACAGTGTCCAATTGGAAAGCTGCTTATTCTGTGGTGCCTATGGAGGCTTCAGAGGGACAAAGTTGATCTGAGTACTACAGAAGACCTCCCCTTATGTTATGGAGAAGAAAAAGAGCAAGAGGCGTTCTCTATTCCTGCATCTCCAGATACAGTACACTGAGTGAGCACTCTCACACTAGAACAGGACATGTGTTACCCGCAGAATCACCAGGCAAAGATACAAGGAAAAGAAAGCTTGGACAATTAAAACTAATGCAGACACCACACCTAAAGACTGGTAAGCTGTAATTATTATTTTTTTTTTGGTAGGGGCAGGAGTGAGATTTATATATGCTTCGGTACAGTGCTGTGTTCATTAAAACCCAATACATATATTTTTAAATAAACCTAGTCTAAGTACTTTAATTCTGTTTTTATATTGGGATCCCATAATCCACTGTTCAGTATAACACAGGTTTATCCTCCAACAGATGGCTCAGGTTCTCATGTTCTTCCCTAACTTTATTATTTTATAAATTTTTTTTTTAATTGTTCTGGGTACGTATATTTTTATCTAACTATAATCTTTATTCATTATGCAATTGAAAGACTGATATACAATACAGTTATTTATTTATTTATTCACGCATTTATTTATTATTGTTCAGGATTCTTATTTTATGTTCTAACTTTAATTTTTACACAATTGTAGGACTGATACATATCTCTATTGTTTACTTTTTTTTTTATTAATCTGGGTTTGTATATTCTTCTCTAAATGTATTATTTATTCATTACACAATTGTAGGACTGATATACATTTATTTATTATTATTTAGGATTCTTATTTTATTTTCTAACTTTAATTACTACACAATTGTAAGGCTGTTACATACTGCACCACTATTGTTTTCTCTTTACATTTTTTTCATTGTTCTGGGTTTGTATATACTTCTCTAAATGTATTCTTTATTCATTACACAATTGCAGGACTGATATACATTTATGTATTTATGTATTATTGTTCAGGATTCTTAATTTATTTTCTAACTTTAATTATTACACATTTGTATGGTTGATGCATACCTCTATTGTTTTCTTTTTTTTTTTATTGTTCTGGATTTTTTAATTCTTCTCTAACTGTATTCTTTATTCATTACTGTAACAGACTCAACCGGGACAGAGGCTTTTGGAGGGGACTACAGGGTATCCTTTTGCCTACTGACTATGGGCCCTGGTATTTGAGGGAGCTACGAGAATTCAGAAACCACATTTAACCATCAAGGAAGCCATGATGGTCTCTGGAAACTTGGAACTCAGTGAGAAGATTTAAAAAGAAAGTTCATTGAAATTTAAACAGCCCTGGGTCTTCTTGAATACTGGTGATGAACTGTCTGGGTGGACTAGGCTTGTCTAGGTGACTAGTTGTTAATTAGCTTACTGTTTAATTAGCTTACTGTTTATGTTAGCTGTTAATTAGATGTACCTATATTACTGTTTACAGTTTGCATTGTTTAGGATAATGTGATCCACCTCTTACCTGATTTTGTGTGGTATATATTCTATGTGAATTTACAATAAATAGTTCCAGTTTGCACCTAAGCTAGTGTCATCTAGTTCTTGGGTGCAATTCTCAGCTATAATACCTGGTTCCTGCTTCCAGAGTGGAGGAAGCTTTATGTTGGCAGAGGCACCCAAGCGGGGTGCCAGGCAGTCCATCACAATTACACAATTGTAGGGCCGATATAGAATACATAATTTTTTTTATTATTCAGGATTCTTATTTTATTCTAGAACTTTACTGATTACACAATTGTTGGGCTCGTACAGTATATACCTTTATTGTTTTTTTATTTATATTTATTCTTTATTCAATATACAATCGCAGAATCAACCATACTGGCTACTTTGTTTTTATAATAATTTTTTTATTGCGCCAGGTTTATATATTCTTCTCAAACTTTATTATTTATTCATTCCACAATATAGTAAATAACTATTCTATATGTTGATTTACTAAAACTGGAGAGTTCAAAATCTGGTGCAGCTGTTTATGGTAGCCAATCAGCTTCTAAATTCAGTCAGATAAAAAGCAAGGATTCTGGCACTCTAAATTGTGTGATGCCCTTAGTGAAATGGTATGAGTAGTAGCTGTAATAGCAAGTCCATATAGATCAATGCTATGATCTAGTGTTCTGGAGTGTCCAGTGCCTCTGTGAACAAGTATAATTTTCCTGATTGGCAATCCCCAGCTTGGTGACGTCACATCCACTTCCACATTCCAGAGTGGCTAGCATGGAGTTTCCTGTCGTCGCATACCACACAGAATCCGGTGACAGAATACATCATTCCCACGGCCGAGGGATTGGCAGCGCAGCCCGCAGAGTGGCATCAGAGTACCCCAGAACTGTTCATTCATCGATGGGCATCCTCACTTCAAGAACTTGGCAGGAAACTCCACGCTGACCACCCTGGAACACAGAAGCGGATGTGACATCACCAAGCTGGGGATTGTCAATCAGGAAAATACAGGCTACGCGCTCGGAGCTCACATCTTCTTCTACTGGCTCCATGCTGACCACTTTGGAATGCAGAAGGCCAGTAGAAGGAGCTGTGAGCTCCGAGCACGTAGCCTGTATTTTCCTGATTGACAATCCCCAGCTTGGATGCTAGCCCTGCCTTGGTGACATCACATCAGCGTTCCAGAGTGGTCAGCGTGGAGTTTCCTGTCATTGCATACCACACAGAAGCTGGTGACAGAATACATCATCCCCACAGCCCGAAGGATTGGCAGTGGAACCCGCAGAGCGGCATCAGAGTACCTCAGGATTGTTTATTCATCGATGGGCATCCTCACTTCACAGACTTGTAAGTGTTCACTTTGCACAGTTACACTGAAACCAGTAGTATACATCCCGTTGGTGCCTCCTCCCTTTCTCTACTTTTAGCTTCTAACTTCAGCTTGTTCAATTAAGCTTTGACAATAAAACCTGGAGGCTAGGGATGAGCCGAACACCCCCCCGGTTTGGTTCGCACCAGAACTTTCGAACGGACCCCAAATTCGAACGAACTTTAGAACCCCATTGAAGTCTATGGGACTCGAACGTTCAAAATGAAAAGTGCTAATTTTAACGGCTAATATGCAAGATACTGTCCTAAAAAGGGTTTGGGGACCTGGCTCCTGCCCCAGGGGACATGGGTCAGTGCCTAAAATGTTTTTAAAAATGGCTGATTTTAATGACGATTAAAGTGAAAAAAAAAAGTGAAATATTCCTTTAAATATGGTGCCTGGGGGGTGTCTGTAGTATGCCTGTGAAGTGCCATGTGTTTCCCGTGTTTAGAACAGTCCCTGCACAAAATGACATTAAACGGAAATAACACCATTTAAAACTGCTTGCGGTTTTAATGTTATATCTGGTTCCTGCAATATGGTTGAAAATCATTGAGAAAAATGGCATGGGTAGCCCTCCCTGCCCATTACCAGCCTATTTGGGTCTTGTACGCATATTAAGGGGAACCCCGTACCCATATTAAAAAAAGGAAATGCGTGTGGCCCCCAGGCCCTATATACTCAGAACAGCAGTATACAGGCGGTGCAAACAAGACAGGAACTGTGTAGGTTTGTTGTGTTAAGTTGAATCTGTTTGTAATTTTCAACTGGTACATTTTTAAAGTGTAGCTTCAGTCAAAAAAACTATTTTTAAGCTTTTTGGAAAACATAGGGAAGGGTTATCACCCCTGTATAATTTGTTTTGTCGTCCATCTTTTTTCATCTCACTTGCTGTTGTCTCCTTCCGTTTGCAAGTAGGAGATGTTTGTAAATTGGATGTTTGAAAGTAGGGGCCTTCCCTTTATGCTCTGCAGAAATGGCGGAACAAGGTGTTGGTTTTGCCACAACATTGTAAGCCCTCAAAGTGACTCTTGGTGGGCGCTGGAGCGCCCTACTGTGAACAATTATATCAAGAATTGTAATTACATGCCATTGTTGAACAGTGGTAGAAAAATTGACCTTTGGTGGTTGTGGTGCTGGTGCCACAACACTATAAGTCCTCACCGTTACTCTGGGTGGGCACAGGAACGGGCCCTCCTGTGAAATATTATATCAAGAATTGTAATTACATGTCCCTGTTAAACAGGGGCAGAAAAAATTGGCCTTAGGCACTGCTGCTGGTGCCACCACACTGCAACCTCTTCCATATACTCTAGTTTTATTGCAGGAATTAGCCCTGCTGCAAAGCATTGCATTAAAAATTGTAATTAAACGCCCCTGTTAAACAGGGGCAGAAAAATTGGGCCTTAGGCACTGGTGCTGGTGCCACCACACTGCAACCTCTGCCATATACTCTAGTTTTATTGCAGGAATTAGCCCTGCTGCAAAGCATTGCATCAAAAATTGTAATTAAACGCCCCTGTTAAACAGGGGCAGAAAAATTGTGCCTTAGGCACTGGTGCTGGTGCCACCACACTGCAACCTCTGCCATATACTCTAGTTTTATTGCAGGAATTAGCCCTGCTGCAAAGCATTGCATCAATAATTGTAATTAAACGCCCCTGTTAAACAGGGGCAGAAAAATTGGGCCTTAGGCACTGGTGCTGGTGCCACCACACTGCAACCTCTCCCATATACTCTTGTTTGATTGCAGGAATTAGCCCTGCTGCAAAGCATTGCATCAAAAATTGTACTTAAACGCCCCTGTTAAACAGGGGCAGAAAAATTGGGCTGATGGCATCAACCAGAACCAAAAATGTTCTTCCAACATATCAGCGGAGGAGGAAGAGGATAGACAATCAACATAACAGGACAGTCACTCAGCATCAGCATAGGCAGTCTTGAAGGGTTGTGATATTTAGAAAAAAAAATTATTCTGTTACATCAGCTTCAGGTGATTGGTAGCTGTGGGTGATCCAAGACTGATTCATCTTGATGAAGGTCAGTCGATCAACTGATTCGGTGGACAGGCGCACCCTGTGATCGGTAACAAAGCCACCAGCAGCACTGAAGGTGCGTTCCGAAAGAACGCTGGATGCAGGACAGGCCAGTAGCTCAATTGCATACTGTGCAAGCTCTGGCCAGTGATCCATCCTCAAGACCCAGTAAGCCAGAGGATTTTCGGTGGGAAAGGTGTCCAAGTCTGACCTTGCCCCTAGGTATTCCTGCACCATGTAAATCAGATGCTGGCGATGGGTGCTGGAACCGATCATACCTTGGGGCTGCGGACTAAAAAATTGTCTGAAAGCATCAGTCAGACGGCCACCTTCTCCACCGCTCCTTCTGACCGATGCCTCAGCAACACGTTGTCCAGGACCAGGAGTTTGTAACCTCCCAGTCTCTGAGAACGCGTTGCACAGACCTTTCTGCAAGGCCTCCCGGAGATGTCTCATCCTCTGCTCCCTCTGCGATGGCGAGATAAGGTCGGCAACCTTACCCTTGTACCGTGGATCAAGGAGAGTGGCCAGCCAGTAATGGTCCCTCTCCTTGATCCGAAGAATACGAGGATCCTTCCGCAGGCTTTGCAGGATTAGGGAGGCCATGCAGCGTAGGTTAGCTGAGGCATTCGGTCCGGAGTCCTCTGGGTCACTAAGGACAACATGATCCGCAGCTACCTCCTCCCAGCCACGTACAAGTAAACGTGTTTCTTGGGACTGTAAATCATCCCTACAAGACTGCTGCTGCTGCTGCTGAGTGCCAGCCTCCACCTCCATGCTGACACAATCATCCTCCTCCTCCTCTTCCTCCTCCTCATCCTCTTCCTGTGTGATGGGTGGCACAGCAGGAACACTGTCTGGATAAAGGGGGCCTTGAGAGGCAAGGAAGTCCTCCTCTTCCTGCCTCTGTTCTGCCTCAAGTGCCCTGTCCATTATTCCACGCAGCGTATGCTCCAAGAGGTGGACAAGAGGTACAGTGTCACTGATGCATGCACTGTCACTGCTCACCATCCTTGTGGCCTCCTCAAACGGTGACAGGACAGTGCATGCATCCCTGATCATGCCCCACTGGCGTCGTGAAAAAAAACCGAGCTCCCCTGACCCTGTCCTGGTGCCGTAGTCGCACAGGTACTCATTGATGGCCCTCTGCTGCGTGTGCAGCCGCTGCAGCATGGCCAATGTTGAGTTCCATCTGGTGGGCATGTCACATATAAGGCGGTTCTTGGGCAGGTTCAACTCCTTTTGGGGCTCAGCCAGCCGAGCACAGGCATTAAATGATCGGCGGAAATGCACACAGACTTTCCTGGCCTGCTTCAGGACATCCTGTAAGCCGGGGTACCTGCCCAAGAACCGCTGCACCACCAGGTTAAGGACGTGAGCTACACAGGGCACATGGGTCAGTTGTCCCTGTCGGAGGGCGGAGAGGAGGTTGGTGCCATTGTTGCAAACCACTATTCCTGGCTTAAGCTGGCGTGGCGTCAACCACCTCTTGGCCTGCCCCTGCAGAGCTGACAAAACATCTGCCCCAGTGTGGCTCCTGTCCCCCAAACAAACCAGCGCAAGCACGGCATGGCATCGTTTTGCCTGCGTACTTGCGTAGCCCCTGGAACGCCTACGGAGCACCGCTGGTTCTGAGGACAGAGTACTGAAAGAGGCCGTGGAGGAAGAAGAAGAGGAGGGGGTGGAGGAGAGAGGTGTGTCACAACCAATAGTAGCATTTTGGAGGCATGGTGGCGGGACAACCTCCAACACTACTGCACCTTGTCCTGCATCCTTCCCAGCTGCCAGAAGAGTGACCCAATGGGCCGTGAAAGACAGGTAACGTCCCTGTCCATGCCTGCTGGACCATGAGTCAGCGGTAATATGCACCTTACCGCTGACCGCCCTGTCCAGCGAGGCAAGGACATTGCCTTCCACATGCCGGTAGAGAGCCGGAATCGCCTTCCGTGAGAAAAAGTGGCGTTTGGGGACCTGCCACTGAGGAACCGCACATTGTACAAAGTCACGGAAGGGGGCCGAGTCTACCAACTGAAAAGGCAGCAGTTGAAGTGCTAGCAATTTAGCCAAGCTAGCATTCAACCGCTGGGCATGTGGATGGCTGGGAGTGAACTTCTTTCGCCGGTCCAGCAGCTGGGGCAGGGACATTTGCCTGCTATAATCGGACGTGGGTGTACCGCTAGCAGAGTTCCCGGAAGCACTTGGCTGTGACACACCTAATTCTACACCTTCATTCCTCTCAGAGCAGGTTTCAGAGAGGACCGAAGGTCTAGTGGGGTTGGAGATGCCAGCTGATGAGGAGCAAGGAGAGGTCCGCTTTGTTCTTTGGTGTGGGTCTTTGAGGTACGCTTGCCAACGAGCTGCATGGCAGGTCAACATATGTCTGGTCAAGCATGTGGTGCCCAAGTGGCTGATGTTTTGGCCACGTGAGATACGCTTGAGACATATGTTGCAAATAGCAGCGGTGCGATCTGATGCACTCGTCTCAAAAAAGGCCCACACCAAAGAACTTTTAGAATAACGCGCAGAGGCAGCGCTCTGCACAGGCGGAGCTCTGCGGTGTGATTCAGTCGGTGTGCTGCCCCTAAGCTGGCCCCCGGAGGGCATCCTGCCTCGTTGGACATGTGCCTCCTCCTCCTCCTCTCTCCTTCCAGGCACCCACGTGGAGTCAGTGCCCTCATCATCCCCTCCCTCTTCATCGCTGTAGCAAACCTGGCAGTATGCTGCAGCTTGTGGAACATGACTGCCAGATTGCTGTCCTTCTTGAGCATCCCCTCTCTCTGCGCTCACGCTACTGCCTTCCTCTAGCTGAGTGTCATCATCAGAGCCCACAAAACACTGGGCATCCTCCTGGAGCATGTACCCAACACTGTGCTCAAAGAGTTCAGGAGACTCCTCAGGAGGACGTGGTGGGTCTAGGGAAGGAGTCACTGATGATGACATTGAGAGGAGGGAAAACGATGCGTTGGCAGCTGCTTTGCTAGTACCCTGAGACTGGGTGAGAGAGGATGAGGAGGATGAAGAGGGCTTGGTCATCCACTCTACCAAGTCGTTGGCATGTTGCGGTTCAACATGTTCAGCTGCCAAAAAGAAGGACAAGCGTGTCCCATGGCCACGTGCTGATGACAATGCACCGCGCCCACGACCAGCACTGTTGTCTCTAGACACAGAGCCTGCTTGCCCTCTTTTATCGGCTCGCGCCTGTCTGCCTCTCCTTGCTGGCCTTCCAGACATGGTAATGGCCTGAAGGGAGTTGGGTAAAAAAGCAGTTGGGTAGTGTATATTGTGCTAGAGGCACACAACACCCACTAACTCCTGCAGATGCCTTTATTATAGAACAACAGAGATAAAGGGGTATATACAGATGTATACTGTGCTGTGCTGGAGGCACACACAACTTCCAATAACTCCTGCAGATGGCAAGTGGTCTCAAATAGAGAAGAGCTATGTAAGTGGATATAGCGGTATGTACTGGGTACAGAGCACGCAGACAGCACGCACTAGCTCCTAACACTACTGACTGCAAGCTCTATTATAAAAGATAGATCACTAGCTATATAGGAGAGGTGAATATAGCGGTGTATACTGCGGTCAGGGCACGCAGACAACAACCACTACACAACAGCAAGATCGAAAATCGTCCGAAAACGATCGGTGTGTACTGTGTTGAAGGTACACAGAACACCCACTAACTCCTGCAGATGCCTTTATTATAGAACACCAGAGATAAAGGGGTATATACAAATGTATACTGTGCTGTGCTGGAAGCACACACAACTTCCAATAACTCCTGCAGATGGCAAGTGGGCTCAAATAGAGAACAGCTATGTAGGTGGATATAGCGGTATGTACTGGGTACAGAGCACGCAGACAGCATGCACTATCTCCTAACACTACTGACTGCAAGCTCTATTATAAAAGATAGATCACTAGCTATATAGGTGAGGTGAATATAGCGGTGTATACTGCGGTCAGGGCACGCAGACAATAACCACTACACAACAGCAAGATCGAAAATCGGCCGAAAACGATCGGTGTGTACTATGTTGAAGGTACACAGAACACCCACTGCTTCAGACGCCAACACACTACACAAGGCCGCCGCGCTGGCGGCCTTATATAGTGTGGGGCGTGCACTACACAGCCTGAGCTATGATTGGCCACAGGCATCCTGCCTGTGGCCAATCCTGGCCCTCCTCGCTGCTGGCGCTGCGATTGGCCAAGCATGCGGGGTCACAGTGCATGCTTGGCCAATCATGAGCCAGCAATGCACTGCGCCATCGCAGTGCATTGTGGGCCGTGAGCGCCACGCGAATTTGGAGCGAACGGACCAAAATGTTCGGACTTCGCCGAACGGACGAACAGCCAATGTTCGAGTCGAACGTATGTTCGACTCGAACACGAAGCTCATCCCTACTGGAGGCTGATTGGTTTCTATTGCAGAGCTGCACCAGATTTTGAACTCTCCAGTTTTAGTAAATGAACCTAATAGTGTATTTTTAGTGGTTGGTTACTATACTGTATTTTCATTATATGCCAGATATATAATGTTGGTTGAACTCAAGTCAACAGATGACTTTTTTCCAACTTGACCGTGTAACAACTGTATGTATTTTCACAGTTCCTGTTAATACCTAGTATTTTGTATATACCGCACTAATATGGCAGAGACAGAAATATTCTGGCAGTTAAAATTTCTGCATATACATAATTTAACTTTCCTTGCTAGGAATTAAACTTTAAACTACCGGTACATTTTAAACAATTGGAATATTAAAAGGAAACCCACACAAATGTACATAAAAAAAACATTCTATTGACTCAGCCACCAAAGACATTATTTCCCCATGTATGTGATTAGTGATCAGATCTAAACCAGGTAAAAAAAACTCAACCTGGTGAATTAGGAACTTCTACTAATGTGAGCTATGTAATGTGTCTTATAGACATAACGATATGATCTCTCAAATTAAAACAACTGTGTGACACAAAAAAAAGGAATGATTCATTTTATTAATTTCCACCAGATTTTGCATTAGAACCCATATTTTCTGTTTTAATGAAGGAGAACACTTATTGATCCATCTTCCCAATAGCACAATATATAGTGCAATATATTTCTGAAAGATAGACTTCTTTTATCAAACTGATCGTTATGTCTAAGAATCCTGCAATGCTGCTAATTATTAACTGTTTATAAGTAGAGATTTCCCCAGCTTCTCATTTTAGAAATTGATTGTCGTTTTCCAATATAGAGAGATGTAAACAGCTTTATGTGAATAACCTTATCAATGACTAGGAATGCTTCAAAAACCTTGTCCACTGAAGTGGGTTTATCCTTATAAGTAATTAAGCCATCTCCATGGAAACAGATCTAGGAATACAGGACCATTCTGACCCCAATGTATATCCAGAAGCTTCATCTGAAATGGAGTAGAGGTGTTTCCTAGCATACTGGTATACATTCTCAAAATGTTCCTGGCAGAGAAACCCAAATCACCATGCTCGAGCAGTTCTTCTACTCAGGATGTCCCTTACCAAGTTTCCACTTTAGGGACTGCAGTGACTGGCTTTTGTTGACTTCAGGTCAATGGGAATGCAAAACCTGCAAAAATAGTTTGAAGCAGGTCAGAAGGGGGTCCACTGTAGGTTAAATGAAATCTGAATGTTCTCAGATGCATCTCAAAATGATGTCAAATTTATGCCATCAGCCCATTTGAAATAGGCCCTGGCACAGGGTCCCTTGTTCACAGCATGTCCCTGTCTATAGTGATTGTAATGGCAAATTCCTCCAATTAATTAGCATTTTACTCTCAGGGTGCCCTATGTGCACAATTGTGCCTCTTGTGCCGAGCATTTTCCTAATAAGAAATCCCATTCCCATCAAGGTATCCCTATCAGAGTGTCTCAGGTGTTCAGGTTCTGCTTTGTCCCTGGCACTTGCTACTCAGTCTATGAAAAGGGATGTGATGTAGTAACCTTTAGGATGGACCAGGTCAATGTCAACTGAGAGAAAGGACTTGTAGCAACAGACTGAATTGATGTTAAATCAAGGGATAAAGAGTCTGTGCAGTGTCTGGACCTTGTAGAGATTGAAACAGGGGATACTACACTTGAAACCCTGCAATGAAAGGGTGGTTGAGGGTGTTGCGACCTGTGAAAACCGTGGAATAGAGGCCAATGGCGGAACTACCAGGTTTGCAAAGGTCACACTTGCAACTGGACCCTGGCAATCCACCACTAAGACAGCAGGAAGGGGGCCCGGTTTGGGACCGTAATGCGCAGTTCCCACTGCTGTTGACCCCAAAATCATGCAACGTGCTTGTGATTTCCTTGCGACTTGCTTGTGACTTTTTTGATTTAACATTGCAGTCTATGGCACTCAAATCTCTCCAAAGTCGCAGAAAAGTAGTGAAGGGACCATTTTTTGTCCCTGCGACTTGAGTCACATTGATTAAGACGACACCTATTGAAATTCATGTGTTTTGACTTGTCAATGTGTTGCAAGTTGCATGATAAGTCACAGCAGTGTGAACCAGGGCTAAGTGGTCCCTGAGACCAAAGGAAAAGGACCCAGGACCAATGGAAAGTGACCTAGTGGTCAGGGAAACTCACACCAAAGCCCTAAAGGTTCTAGTTATGCCTTTGATAGAGGTATTTTGATGCAGAGATGGAAGGGGTGCATTAGAGCATTCCGTGACAACAACAACAACAATAATGGTTAAAGCCATATGGATATGAAGAACTTGAAATCAGAAGACGGTGCTGGGCGATGTTGCCACAACAACCTATGTAGTGAGTGGATAGGCAGGGATAGATTAAAGGGAAACTTTTAGGTCCCTGCACCTCATACCCGACAGTAGCTTTTTAACTGTTAAGGTACTTGGACTACCAAGTCTTATCCTCCATTGGTTTGGCTCCACTTGCCAAGGTTCTTCAGGTTGTTGCCCCAAAAACCTATGAAGTGAGTGGATCTGACAAAAGGTAAGCACTTGTAGTCACAGAATGTGTGTCAACTGAAAGAAGAGACTTGTAGCCATCGGGACAGACGGAAGCCAGGGAACATATCAGTTAAGGGAAGACATTTGTGAAAATAGATTAAAGATGTGGTGCAGCAATTGATTTAGAAGTGGAGAGGTGGAACCGGTCCCCAGCTCATTTCCTACTCATCATTTTCAAGTAAATATTTGGCCACTTATGGGGATTTTTAAAATGGTTGTAAATCCTGAAGGTTTTTTACCTTCATGTATTCTATCCACGTGCAGCTCCCCCCCTCCACCCCCTTATACTTACCTGAGTGTGCAATCCAGAGGTGTGCACAAGAGCAGCAGCTCTCCCAGGTCTCTCCCTCCTCATTGGCTGAGACACTGCAGCGGGAGGCATTGGCTACCGCTGCTGATAATCACAGCCAGTGAGGAGGGAGCGGGGCCAAGCTGAGCTGCACTCTGTGCCTCTTTTGGACACAAAAAGCGTGGCTCAGGAGCCCCCAGAGCAAGCAGCTTGCTTTAGGGGCACTCAGCAAGGGGGAGGAGCCAGGAACGCCAAAATGGGACCCACGAAGAGGAGGATCGGGGCTGCTCTGTGCAAAACCATTACACAGAGCAGGTAAAAATTACATGATTGTTATTTTTTCTTTTTAAAAAAGCCAAACCTTTAGTATCACTTTAAGCTAAATGAGTTTATCTCAATAGCCCATAAAGCTGGCCAACACCAGTAGAATTTAGTTAGAAAATTATTGTTTTTGGAAAGTTAGTTCAATTTTCTAGTGGTTTTCTGAACAGTAATTTTCAATGGTACCGACAAAAACAATAAAAGGACTGGATGGAAAACTTATTTCACAGAGAAGGATTTTTTTATTTTTTTTCATGAAACTCCATTCATTCCTAAATCGATTATTAAAGTCTTAATAACCCCAGGACCCTGCATTCACTATATCTGGCTTCCCACGGTACACAGAACATGGAAATGCAATAGTTTTAGCAAATATAAACTGCTAAATACCTTTTCTCATCAGCAGTATATTGCAGTCTAGTGAATTCCATCAGTGTCTGGTTAAAGCTTGTAGGAGGTGTTTTCATAATGCACTGGCTGTCCTAGCATGATGCAGTACCCCTGACCCTCTGTCTGGACTGTACTGATTGGCCCTGTGCTGATCACATGCACCCTCCCAAGAAAAAAAAACTCTCTTGCAATACACACCAAACTGAGCTTTCTGCAGCCTGACTTCAGTAACTGTCTTATATGGACATATGTTGGGGACAAGAAGGGGAGGATCTGTACATACAGGATCAAACAGCGGTTTTACACAATGCACAGGATTACCCCCTTTAGGTTCCACAGTGAGTATAACAAGCACACTTTACTGCATATACAGACTGATTTTATTGTTGTATGTTTAGTAACACTTTAAAATCAAGTGAAATTTTTAGGTACTTTTGAATAACATTCGTCAAGTATACTTATGAGACTGATAAACATTCACATGAAAGTCTACAAATGCATGACCAGATTAAGCAAAGATTGCTTATATCATTCTCTGATACACCTCTAGAAGAAGCCAACACAAACCTGTATTTAAAGTAAAATAATCAAATAAGGAACATCAAAGAGAAAAATTTGACTTTAAAATCAAAAATGACATTCAGATTGATGTTACACCAATAGCTGAAAACATATATCTACTGAACCAGTCCTAGAGATTTCCTGCATCCTGAGCTTGAGTCACATTGGGTATGATATCACAAACATCACAGATCTTATAGATTATTCCATAAAATGTATTCTGTAGACTCAAAATAAAGAACAAAAAAAAGATAACGGTGAAGAAAGTCTCTTTCGGCTGAAAATAGTGGATAAAAGAACCATATTGCAGCCTTGTTAATTATGCAGAGAAAGGTTTTGTAGATCCTGCCATTTCATTTTAAACTATTTATGTAACCAACGAGAATCGATTGAGCCAGGCTACGAGGAACACTTTAGAGTCCATTTCTGCATTATTCCCCCCGTACGCGCTGTAAATGAGAATGCGCACAGCGCCCCGGTGCAGGGAGACATCTGCTGAAGAGTCATGTGAAATTAAGGAGAGAATGAAATGTGTGATCTTATTTAATCACACCTGGTGCTTCAATCTTTCAACAACAGTGCCCTGCTACACGGTGTCGAATTGGATTTAAAGGGAAAAAAATAAGGATGAAAAATGAGTTAACTCCTCCAGCGCTAGGCTTGTGGGCACACAGGATTCTGATATCACACGGCATTACCGTTAAACGAAACATCCAGGTTCCGGTTGATGAAATTTGACACCGAATGCGTTTGTTGTCCACCGCAATCCATCAGGATCAAAGGTCTTGGATGTGTTTGCTCCATTTGCAACCCACATACACTAATGTGATGGTTTTATCAGATGTGGTTGATGCTTGAATGGAGGGAAGCCAACAATGTTGTTCACTGAAGTGACGAACACTATATTACCAAAAGTTGCCGTTCCACGCACATGAACTTTAATGGCATCCCAGTTTTATGCCCCGTGTACACGATCGGACTTTCCGACAACAAAACCATGGATTTTTGTTCGAAGGATGTTGGCTCCAACTTGTCTTGCATACACACGGTCACACAAATGTTGGCCAACAATGTTGTTCACTGAAGTGACGAACACTATATTACCAAAAGTTGCTGTTCCACGCACATAAACTTTAATGGCATCCCAGTTTTATGCCCCGTGTACACGATCGGAATTTCCGACAACAAAACCATGGATTTTTGTTCGAAGGATGTTGGCTCCAACTTGTCTTGCATACACATGGTCACACAAATGTTGGCCAACAATGTTGTTCACTGAAGTGATGAACACTACATTACCAAAAGTTGCCGTTCCACGCACATGAACTTTAATGGCATCCCAGTTTTATGCCCCGTGTACACGATCGGACTTTCCGACAACAAAACCATGGATTTTTGTTCGAAGGATGTTGGCTCCAACTTGTCTTGCATACACACGGTCACACAAATGTTGGCCAACAATGTTGTTCACTGAAGTGACGAACACTATATTACCAAAAGTTGCTGTTCCACGCACATAAACTTTAATGGCATCCCAGTTTTATGCCCCGTACACACGATCGGACTTTCCGACAACAAAACCATGGATTTTTGGTTGAAGGATGTTGGCTCCAACTTGTCTTGCATACACATGGTCACACAAATGTTGGCCAACAATGTTGTTCACTGAAGTGATGAACACTATATTACCAAAAGTTGCCGTACCACGCACATGAACTTTAATGGCATCCCAGTTTTATGCCCCATACACACGATCGGACTTTCCGACAACAAAACCATGGATTTTTGTTCAAAGGATGTTGGCCCCAACTTGTCTTGCATACACACAGTCACACAAATGTTGGCCAACAATTATGAACGTGGGAACGCGGTGACGTACAAAACATACGACGAGCCGAGAAAAAGGAAGTTCAATAGCCAGCGAGGCTCCTTCTGTTTGATTCCAAGCATGCGTGAACTTTTATGCGTCGGACTTGTGTACACACGATCGGAAATTCCGACCAAACAAAGTTTTGTTGGTGGAAAATTTGAGAACCTGCTAGCCAACATGTGTTGGCGGAAAGTCCAACAACAAATATTCGATGGAGTATACATACGGTCGGACTTTCAGCCAACAAGCTCACATTCAACATTTGTTGTCGGAAAATCCGATCGTGTGAACGGGGCATTAGTCCGTAGAGTTCAATATTGAGTTGGCCCACCCTTTGCAGCTATAACAGCTTCAACTGTTCTGGGAAGGCTGTCCACAAGGTTTAGGAGTGTGTCTATGGAAATATTTGACCATTCTTCTAGAAGTGCATTTGTGAGGTCAGGCACTGATGTTGGACGAGAAGGCCTGGCTCGTAGTCTCTGCTCTAATTTATTCCAAAAGTTTTCTGTTGGGTTGAGGCTTTGTCCCTTAATTCCAGTGAAGGTGTTAGCATGCCAAGACATTTTGGCCAATTTCATGCTCCCAACTTTGTGGAAACTGTTTATGGATGGCTCCTTCCTATATCAACATGACTGCGCACCAGTGCACAAAGCAAGGTCCATAAAGACATGGCTGAGCGAGTTTGGGGTGGAGGAACTTGAATGGCCTGCAGAGTCCTGACCTCAACCTGATAGAATACCTTTGATGAATTACAGCTTGTAACCAGTGACTCTGTTCCAGACACCCCAAGGAGAAGGAGGAATCTTTGCTTCAGACTCCAGAGTAATGAGAGTCCTTTGGCCACCTTCCTTGTCATATTCCCACTCAAATAAACAGCCCTACCCCTTTTCAGGACCCCCAGGACTTTCTTTGGAAGCTAGCTGCTGTCATAACAACAATATTCCTCTTCAAAGTATGGGTGTTCCGTAAGTGGTTAAAGCTTCAAAAAAAGCATCAAAAACATGTGTAAGCGCTTTCACGTGTGTTTTATTAATCAACGCAAGTGTAAGCAAGCACTTACAGAGATATTGTAGGCTTCTCCATGGATTGTTAAGAACGCTGTAACAAATTCTGTGAATACTGTGTTTTTTTTTCTATTACCACATAATTATTCCCAGTGTTAAAGGGGTTGTAAACCTCAGACAAAGCATATCCCTCTATAGTGTGTACTTGTCTCAATTAAGAGCCCTAAGTGTAATTTCTGTCCAATGTCCCATTCCTCTGCTATCAGCATGAATCACTGACAAGTTTTACTGACACCAAGAGAAAAAAGGTAACAAGGGAGGGACCTCCAGCAGATTGACAGCCTCAGCTCTGTTGCTGTCTGATGTGTGGAGAGGGGGTGTCCCTTCCTTCCAATCATCTCTCAGACCTCTCCTCACTGAGCTCTACAAAGTGTAACTTCAGCTCTCCGCCCACTTCTTTTCTGAATTCTCAGACAAGCTTTAAAGTGGTTGTAAAGAATGAAGATTAAAAAACATTCTTTGTGCGGCTCCCCCCACAGTACAAACAAATGGCCATTGCCACATCTATAACTGGCCTTTGCAGCAAGAGGCACATGGAAGGGTGACGCATGTCAAAGAAAATCAAAGAAAATTCCCAGCTCAACTTACTAATCAGTCTGCAACCAACTGAATTATTCTGTCTTAACAGTATGTGTTTAAAACAGGGGTTTCGTTTGCACACATTTGGAAATACATGCATAAGCTGCAGAGCCACTTCACAGCACCCCAATATTATTTGTAATCCTAACTCTAAATTTGAAGAGCCTCCATAGTAGAAGCACATGCATTATAATAGATAGGTAGAGAACAGGTGAGCCTGGAGGGAGCTCATCCCTACTTAAAGGCACAGGGGAGCACTGGACATCAATTTTGGATTTAGCCCTTCCATGTGCTCCTGGCTGCAAAGGCCAGTTATAGGTGGGGGCAGTGGCCATTTGTTTGTATTGTTGGAATACTGGTGAGGGGATGCACTGGACCCCTTTGCTGCCATTGTGATATATGCAATGTGCGCAAGAGCCTCAGCTGTCCCAGGGCTCCCTCTCCTCATTGTCAGAGACAGCAGTGAGAGCCATTGGCTTCCACTGCTGTCAATCACAGCCAGTGAGTCAATAAGAAGAGAACAGGGAGCAGGACCGAGCCATGGCTCTATGTGATTCTTTTGGATGCATAGAGCTGGGCTCCAGAGAAAGCATGTACCAGTGCCCCTATAGCAATTGGCTTGCTATTGGGGGCACTGGTCAAGGAGGAGGAGCCAGAAGCGCCGGTTGGGGGGGGGGGACTGAGAAGATGAGGATTGGGGCTGTTCTGTGCAAAACCACTGCATAGAGCAGGTAAGTATAACATGTTTGTTTTTGTTCATTTTAAAAGCCAAAATTTCAAAGCACTTTGGATGGGTGTAGAGATGAGAAAACTAAAGATAAACAGGTACAACTTATGTAGTAGGATTTGTATCATCTCTGTGTTTTACCTGAGACCAGCCACTTCACTGGGTATATGTAAGGGTTTACAACCACTTTAAGAAACACTGCACCCCATACATGCATCTCTTGTTGCAAATCTTTTAGAGCTGGACATTGCTGGGGATGCCAGTAGTTTGTCCCTAAAGCTCTGTCCAGACATGGGAATGGAAGAAGTAAATTATAGAAACAAAAGGTTGATGAGAATTCTGGGAAATTCCATCTACATCAACTAAATGCTCCTGGCAATTTGAAATAATAATAATTGGCTGTAGAAGCCTAACAAACAAACACACACACACACACACACACACACAATATATATATATATATATATATATATATATATATATATATATATATATATATATATATATAGTGGTAGTATGTTACCCCCACCAGCGGAAGGATGCAGGGTTCTCAACCAGGCAGGTTGAGGGCTTGTTTGTTTGAGAGGAAACTGGCTTTTCAGTTTCCTCATTGTTTTCAAAAATCCAGTTTGGGACCTGGAGCCCGGAGATTTCATAGTGTTATGGGTGGGACGGAATCTCAAAATCCTGGGACGGGTTTTGGGAACAGCCAGAAGTCTGGCTGGTTGATTGCACAGGTGGGCTTATAACAGAGCCAAGACCAGGGTTCTGGGTTCCACCCTCCCGAGGAGTCCAGGCAAGCAAGGGAGAAGCATGCATGGTATAGCCAGAGGGCCCAAAGCTGTGGGCTGAGCAGCAAAGAAGATAAAAAAGAGGTACAGTAGTTGTACGCCATCTCCGTTATAGGGATAAGAGGGCTGAAGTGTAAAGCGTGAACGGCAGTACTTCTGAAGAGAGCCCTGAAGAGAGCCAGGTGGCTTGGTATGTTTTGTTTTATTATTACGCTGTTGCGGTGGAAAGCTGAAACCCCTGTGTGGGAAACCCTCCTGTTATTGGACTTGTTTTTTTGTTTTACTTTTAATAAAAGTGGGCCAACAAGCCCTTAAATGGCATAACTGGCATGGACTCTGCTCACTAGTGTGCTCTACACAGAGGCTAAATAACCCCCAAATATCACTATATATATATATATATATATATATATATATATATATAAAATATTACCAAAAGTATTGGGACGCCTGCCTTTACACGCACATGAACATAATTGGCATCCCAGTCTTAATCCGTAGCGTTTAATATTAAGTTGCCAGGATAAGAAAATTAAGGAGCGCTTCTGGATAGTGACATCTGGCCAGAGAAGGTGTCCCCAAACAGGGCAAGTGTGAATCTGATCAATGGGCTTCTAATCAGAACACTGATGCCGCGTACACACAGGACTTTTTGACAGCAAAGGTCCGCCGGAACGAGTCCGTCGGACAATTCGATCTTGTGTGGGCCCCATCGGACCTTTGCTTGCCAAAAATCCAGCGGACATTAGAAATAGAACATGTTTAAATTTTTCCACCCGAACTCAGCCGGACCGAGAAATCCGTTCAGGTGTATGCTAGTCCGATGGACAAAAACCGACGCTAGAGCGGCTATTGGCTACTGGCTACTTCCTTATTCTAGTCCGGTCGTACGTCATCACGTTCGAATCCATTGGACTTTGGTGTGCTTGTGTGTGGCCAAGTCCGTTCATTCGCGAAGTCCGTCAGAACTCCACCGAAAATTTGTCAGAAAGACCGTCGGACCTAGTCCCTCAAGGTCCGGTCGTGTGTGTACGCGGCATGAGGCAGCACTTCAAGAGGGAAGCAATGACTGTGAAGAAACAAAATTAAAAAAAGGGCTCCTCTAAGTGCAGAACACCAAGACTTTATTAGCAAAAGGATTAAAAAAACTTACTAGAAGGTTGTGGTAAAAAGGCTCATCATATGTAAAAGAGTTCAGCAATGGTGGTAGTCCTGGAATGGTCAGGTGCGCAGCACGGTGTTGTGTATCCCAGCCATCCAGCAGAGGGAAGCCGTGTGAAAGGAGACCAGTGAGGGAGCTGCCATGCTGTTGTGAACAAGCATAGAACACCGGACTCGTGAATGATGTCACCGGAAGTGCGCCCAGAACCAGCATTACCGGCATTAAGAAGGAGCCTATCAGCTTCTCTGAAACGCATCCCAACATTTAGATGTCACTTCCAAGACCATGCGTTCTACGCTAGTTCTGGGCACACGAATCTGTGTGCCCAGAACCAGCTGCTCCCAGCTTTATGGGAACAGTTTGGGGATATCTATATCATATATATATATATATATATATATATATATATATATATCTCTCATATAAACATTTTTATTATTAAAACTGTTCTGTGGGTCAATTACATTTTTAATTAAATTAAACAATTAGATTACAGACAATTCTTACCTGCTTCTATTCTGTACATAGAGACTGGACAGCCTGCTTATCAAAAAAAAACTTCTAGCTTAAAAACTGCCAGAAAAAACAGTGACCCATTTACCTGAACAGGAAATCACATTACTAGAAGTGTTTTGTACACTGTTTGTAGCCATCACTGGAATGTTTACAAGGAATCAGCACTGAACTATTCCAGCGGCTCAGAAAACTCGTAGTTGACTGCAGAGTGAAAAGGAGAGGAAATCATTTTTTGGGGGTTTTCAATTTTTTTTTCACGTATTGAGAAAATGAGGTTTTCCTTTAAATGTAATTCGGAGAGTAACATCAGCCTTATCTCCAGCTGACCTGCCTTTTCTTATCGATTGCAGAAGAAGGTTTTGGCACACCTGGATGTATGGCAGTTCAGTAAATGAAGATTGCACTGACTACGCAAGACAAAAACAAGAGCAATTACACCGAACAAGCCGTGCGTATGTCAGTGTGGGCAGACCTAACATGTAGTGGGTTAACGCATCAGAAAGGGATATTTGCAGCAGTAGTGGGCACGTTGCCGAGGAAGTAACTCCATTGATATGTACAAAGTGGTGTAATTACACAAGTGACCCGAGTCTGTACTTCCATCCATTGCACTAATAGCAAAGCTCTCATAACTCATAACAATACATCATAAGACATCATGTCGCAATGACAAATGATGCAAGTCACACACCGTATAATGCTGAACTGTTTGTGTGAGGACACCTCATAATGTATGGGACCGTGTATTAAAGTCAAAGTATTTCTGTGTCTCCAATGGGCTATGCCCATTGAATAAATAAATATGACTTTCCCTTTCCATTACATAAAGTCCCTAGGCTTTTAATGCTATTATGGGATAATCAAATGCTCCAGAAGGCCTCGTTGAATGCTGGAGGATTTTCCCCCTTCCTGGAATTCAACATAAAAACATGATGGATGATACGGAGTCAGATCCATCAACAGATAAGTACTAGGTCCTGGTCACATATATTGCACAGATTTTAGTTTACAGGGTTCGTATTATATGCAAGACATGCGTTGGGAAGTATGAGTTGGCCATGTCTCGATTGGTCTAGGTCTTGGTGCTTTTGCGAAAAACAACGGAGTACTGTCCGTGATATGTTTTTTATTTGCACTAACATTCTGATTTTTAGGACAAGTTTTCAGGGTGTAGTCCCTTCTTTAAGGTCCACGCAGTTGGACCTTGAAAAAGGAGAGTACACCCCAAAAAGGTTGTCCTTAAAATTCGAATGTTAGTGCAAATAAAAAAGATATCATGGACAGTTGTACCTCCCCTGTACATTGTAAAGCTCTGCATAAACTGTTGGCACTATATAAATCGTGTATTATAATAATAATAATAATAATAATAATAATAATAAAAGTAGTACTCAACAGATTTTCTTGCAAGCGCAATAATATGGTTACAATCACCGCAAGCATGATGGTGCTTTTACCCAAATTATGTTGAGGTTCTTCACACCCAAATAGCAGTTTATTTAAAATAGAACAAAAGGTATTATTTCTTCCATTTTGGATTGAGCAAGAGAGGGTTATAACCCTTGTATGGTTTTCGTTTTGGTATCTGTGTACAACTGGGACATTGTCCTTTCCCATAGCCTAATTTGGAAGTGAGGAATTCCCTGATTGTCACCAGGGTCACCAGAAATGGTGTTCCCATTGGAAGATATCCCCTCTATTACTGTTCTGGGGACAACCCAAAATTTGTGATTTTCTATCACTTTCACTTGATAATGGAACATAGGACAATTAGAGAGGGTGAATCCCCCAGGATCACAGACACCAGTACGAACATGACAGGTGTTCTAACCCCTCTCCACTCTATCCAAAACCAAAAAAAAAAAAAGGTTTGCCCATAATTTTACTTTGAGGGTCCATCCTTGTGCTGTGTTTTACATGGTAATGTGTGTTGCATGAGGGCAGCCCATTAACTTTTAAGTGGTTCTAAAGTCTAACTTTTTTTCCATCTTTCCTAATTAAATCTTAAAGGAGAAGTACAGCTAAAGAAGCTTGTTTGCAAGTACTTTTTCCTGTGGATCACAGCCGTGCAGTTCCTTCTGCGCTCCTGTGAAACGTTTTCAGCAGAGAGCGGGCTGAAGCATCACAGAGCCGGTCCAGGTTTAAGCAAGATCGCAACAATGAAGTCAGGATCCACCCAAATGCACGTGCAAGCCGCTGAGAGCCTGAGCTGGCCGCTCCCGTCCAGAGTTTAGCATTCCAATGGACACGGGGGGCAGAGCAGACAGCCGGTGACTGACAGTCTGCTCACAGAGCTGTGAGAACTGAGTGTTTGGCGGTGTTCGATCGGTTGGTTCTCAGTGTTAGAGCTGCCTGGGGACAGATGCTGCATCCACCTAGGTAAGTATGAATCTTAAAAAACAAACAAAAAACAAACAACTCTTTTAAAATGTATGTACAGTATCTCACAAAAGTGAGTACACCCCTCACATTTTTGTAAATATTTTATTATAACTTTTCATGTGACAACACTGAAGAAATGACACTTTGCTACAATGTAAAGTGCTGAGTGTACAGCTTGTATAACAGTGTAAATTTGCTGTCCCCTCAAAATAACTCAACACACAGCCATTAATGTCTAAACCGCTGGCAACAAGTGAGTACACCCCTAAGTGAAAATGTCCAAATTGGGCCTAAAGTGTCAATATTTTGTGTGGCCCCCTTATTTTCCAGCACTGCCTCAACCCTCTTTGGCATGCAGTTCACCAGAGCTTCACAGGTTGCCACTGGAGTCCTCTTCCACTCCTCCATGACAACATCACGGAGCTGGTGGATGTTAGAGACCTTGCACTCCTCCAACTTCCATTTGAGGATGCCCCACAGATGCTTAAAAGGGTTTAGGTCTGGAGACATGCTTGGCCAGTTCATCACCTTTACCCTCAGCTTTTTTAGCAAGGCAGTGGTGATCTTGGAGGTGTGTTTGGGGGTCATAATCACGTTGGAATACTGCCTTGTGGCCCAGTCTCTGAAGGGAGGGGATCGTGCTCTGCTTCAGTATGTCGCAGTACATGTTGGCATTCATGGTTCCAGCAATGAACTGTAGCTCTCCAGTGCCAGCAGCACTCATGCAGCCGCAGACTATGACAATCCCATCACCATGCTTGACTGTAGGCAAGACACACTTGTCTTTGTACTCCTCACCTGGTTGATGCCACACACACGCTTGACACCATCTGAACCAAATACATTTATCTTGGTCTCTTCAGACCACAGGACATGGTTTCAGTAATCCGCGTCCTTAATCTGCTTGTCTTCAGCAAACTGTTTGTGGGCTTTCTTGTGCATCATCTTTAGAAGAGGCTTCCTTCTGGGACGACAGCCATGCAAACCAATTTGATGCATTGTGCGGCGTATGGTCTGAGCACTGACAGGCTGACCCCCCCCCCCCAACCTCTTTAACCTCTGCAGCAATGCTGGCAGCACTCATATGTCTATTTCCCAAGGACAACCTCTGGATATGACGCTGAGCACGTGCACTCAACTTCTTTGGTTGACCATGGCAAGGCCTGTTCTGTGTGGAACCTGTCCTGGTAAAGTGCTGTATGGTCTTGGCCACCGTGCTGCAGCTCAGTTTCAGGGTCTTGGCAATCTTCTTATAGCCTAGGCCATCTTTACGTAGAGCAAAAATTCTTTTTTTCAGATCCTCAGAGAGTTCTTTGCCATGATGTGTCATGTTGACGTTCTAGTGACCAGTAGAGTGAGAGCGATAACACCAAATTTTTATTTTTCCATAAAGAATTTCTTTTATTAAAGATAATGGCAAACATAACAGAAATAATAAAAGAGAGTAATATAATATACAAGCAGATAGTACACTCATTACAATAAGACATATGGTAAATCATCGTAAATCTTACTAAGAACTGAGTGTCTACATGCTTTTCACGAATCTGAGCTTGGCCCCATATGTGTGCCAATGACCTATAAACAGAAAACCTTTATTACTCAAGATAAGGTTGCTAATTTATGGTTTAGTAAGTGTGGCCTGCTAGAGAAACTCACCCCCCTCATCTGTCCATTCAATATTCAGAGGGATGCCAACCGCAGGCCCAACCAACATTTGGCCCCGCAATCCACACCCCTCCCTTGCTTAGGGCCCTACGTGGGGGGGGGGGGGAAGAGCTCGGTGGGGAAAATTGGGAAAGGGGGAACTGGAAAGGGGGAGAAGGCACAATCAGGAACGTTTGGGGAAGGGTTGGGGTCACCGGCCACCACCCTCCCCTTCTACCTTGAACTGATCTCCTGTAGCTTTGTCAATGACATTTCTGTACGCTATTAGTAAATAAGGTAAGCTATAGTGTCATCATTTACCCCCTGTTATGGGCCAGCAAATTCTGGAACTCTTGAGATTTACGGAATTTATGCCAATTTTCACAGATTGCCGTGTAGTTAGCGATCTTGTCCAGAGAGGAGAATATCAGCTCCTCTATCCCTGAGATGTGGTCAATGCGCGAAGTCCATTCTGTCAAGGTTGGGGTCGTCGTGGACCTCCAGTGCACTGGCAGGCAAAGCCTGGCTGCATTTATCATATGCATTGCAATTGATTTGAAATACTTCTTCTTGGCTATTTTTGAATGGTGAAGGAGATATTGTGCTGGTGTAAATTCTAATGGGAGCGAAGAGACTGAAGACGTTACTTCATTAACTTTTTGCCAGTATGGTTGGATCTGAGGACAGCTCCACCAGAGTGTGTAGAAAAGTGCCTTGCTCTTGGCCACATCTCCAACATCGGTCAGAAACTGAGGGTATGAATTTGTGAAGTACCTCTGGCGTTTTGTACCACCTTGTGATAACACCAAATTTAACACACCTGCTCCCCATTCACACCCAAGACCTTGTAACACTAATGAGTCACATGACACCGAGGAGGGAAAATGGCTAATTGGGCCCAATTTGGACATTTTTACTTAGGTGTGTACTCACTTTTGTTGCCAGCAGTTTAGAAATGAATGGCTGTGTTGAGTTATTTTGAGGGGGCAACACATTTACACTGTTATACAAGCTGTTCCCCCTCTACTTTACATTGTAGCAAAGTGTCATTTCTTCAGTGTTGTCACATGAAAAGATATAATAAAATATTTACAAAAATGTCAGGGTTGTACTCGCTTTTGTGAGATACTGTAAATTCTGACAATAAACTTTGATCTGCTCCCTTTTGGTTTGTTAAGTATACAATTAAAAGTTACATAGTAGGTAAGGTCGAAAGGGAACGGCATCACCATTCCGCCTAATATCCAAAGCCCATGAAGGGATAGGTGGGGGAGCCTTTTTAAAGACAATGGGGGGTTATTTACTAAAGAAAAATCCACTTTGCACTGCAAGTGCACTTGGAAGTGCAGTCGCTGTAGATCTGAGGGGGACATGCAAGGAAAATAAAAAACAGCATTTTAGCTTGCACATGATTGGATGATAAAATCAGCAGAGCTTCCACTCATTTCAGATCTACCCCTAAGATTGAGAGCGACTGCACTTCAAAGTGCAATTGCAGTGCAAAGTGGATTTACCTCTCGTAAATAACCCCCCATCACTGTATGCCTGTAACCGTACATCCATGTTATTGCACTTTTACAGGGATGCATGAGCATGGGTGCTCTTTACAGACTGTTCGTTCAGAAGTAACCCTGTAGCACTGATGAGGTACAAAGTGTGGCAATCATGGTGACCAATCATAATTACATTTTTGACTACCAAAAAAAAAACTTGGTAGGTTGCCAAGGGCTACTATCACCCGTTCTTAAGACTTCTCGACTAAACAAGTCACCAAACCCTCCAATAAAACTCCGAAGTGATGAAAACATCCCAGAAATGTGACCGTGACACATCTCCCGCGATTTACGTATAAAACAGCAAATGCAATTATTTTCCTTTCGCTCTGAATAAGAAAATATTAAAGCGGGACGATGACAAGACGCCTGTCAGCCATCCCACACGGCCGTGAAGAATAACCAGTGGCACAGACAACACGCTTTTCATCTTGCTTTGATTGTGCCTTCTTTTTCATATTTTCATATACTGGTTTTTCCTACCCCAGTGAAAAAACAAAATCAGCATGGCCAGCATTTTCCACATTCATTTTTAATTGGCTGAGAGATTTCACAAGCGCGTGGCTCAGGGGAAAAAATTCTATGCACGCTTTATTGCCTTTTTCTTTTTTTTGTCTCTCCATGCTTTTATTAGTTTTTTTTTTTTTTTTAAACAAAAGCACACAAGAATAAATTATTCTTTTACGCCATATAAAAATAAAAATAGACCTAATCATGATTTTATTAAATGTGAAATATAATCAGATTGTACCTGCATTATTGGGGTTATTACATATTCCTTGACAGTTCAGTTGAGAAAAGTACTTTTGATAATATAAAAAAAAATTGAAGATTTTCCTCAGAATTAAAGTGTATGTAAATCCTAAAAACTCGTTCTCACTGGGAAGAAGAAAACACTGCTTTTACGGGAATTTTGCGGGGGTTTTTTTTCAGTCTGTAAATGCACGTATATGTTAGCCTATTTATAGGAATTTTAGAAGAGGAGAGTTTACAGGCTGAAAAAAATAATAAACATCACCAGCGCATTCAGGAGCGGAGCGTTTGGGCAGAAAAACACGTGAGCGTGCATTAACACTAGACACGTTTAAGTACGTTCACACGTTAATGTAATCTAATGCTGGAATAAATTAATATTCTGCCCAATAAAATACATTATGCCCAAAATGCATTAATACGTGCAAAATGCAGCTTTTACCGTGTTTTTAAGCGGCTTTACTCCTGTTAGGATTACCCTTAGAAAACACGCGCGGGCACGCGGAAAACATGCAAACTCCAGGCAGTTAGTGCCATTGTCTTTACTGGACTTTTATAAGTTTTATCTTCCCAAAGAAAAATCTCTCATTCTTCACAATCACACTTTATTCATGTCATCAGTTTTCGGCAACATCTATATTTGTGAGCAACTATTTTAAAGGATAAAGCACAAGAAGGGCAAAAAATAGAACCAAAATATCTGACGAGCACCTTGAGAATTCATTGAGAATTGCTACTCCATCCATCCAACCAGATATTGATTGGTTTGTTTTATAAAAATATCACACTAGTTTTATGTTGCCCCCTTTTACTTTTATAATGAAAACTATTACAAAAATGAAGTTTTATTACTCAGATAGGTTCATTATCTATACCAGTGATTGCTGACTTGTGATCTGCCCATTTTTTTCTTCTCATCAGCTATCCTTATTGTTAGTGTATTTTATGTATGGCCCAAGACAATTCCTCTTCCAATGTGGCCCAGGATGATCAAAAGTTTGGGCACCCCTGCAGTACAAATGAGTGAGTGTTGTCACTGTAGGAATACATTGTTTGTGTATTTTGTGCAACAACTATATTAGCCAGTAGATGGCAGCATTTATAAGTTTGTACCTGCTCTATGGTAAACTCTATAGCAGTGATATGCAATTAGCGGACCGCCAGCTGTTGCAAAACTACAAGTCCCGTCATGCTCTGCCTCTGAGTGTCATGTTTGTGGCTGTCAGAGTCTTGCTATGCCTCATGGGACTTGTGGTTCTGCAACAACTGGAGGTCCGCTAATTGCATATCCCTGCTCTATAGGGTTGAGTTACTAAAAAAGGAGAGTGCAAAATCTGGTGCAGCTGTACATTGTAGCCAATCAGCCTCTAAACTGAGCTTGTTCAATTAAGCTTTGACAATGAAACCTGGAAGCTGATTGGTTTCTATCCACTTCTGGACTGCCGCACGTTGATATACGTCCTAACTTCAAAGAGGAATATCGTTGTTATGGCAGCAGCTAGCTGCCATAACGCCGGTATTCTCTTCTTCGGCTGGCGGTCCGGTTACAGATAATAGTGGTCTCTGCGGCAGATTCGCCAAGAGATTACTTTTATCGGTGGCGGGAGAGGGGCACCCCCCTCCGGCCATGCTCCGGTGCCCTCCACTGCTTACCGGAGCCGTTGGCAGTGGCAGAGGCGACCAGGTCCTTTTCCTTGCTGGGTATGTAGAAGAGTGAGGGGAAGATGGCCCCCATCCATCTCCATACCATTGCAGGGCAGAAGCGACATCAAAACATCACTTCCGCCCATAGCTCTTGAAGGGGCTTTTTTTTTTTTTAAATGACAACATTTTTTTATTGCATTTTAGCGTAAATAAGAGATCTGAGGTCTTTTTGACCCCAGTTCTCATATTTAAAGAGGGATTCCGCCCCAAAAAAAATATTAAAAGCCAGCAGCTATAAATACTACAGCTGCTGACTTTTAATAAATGGACACTCACCTGTCCCGGGATCCAGCGATGCCGGCAGCCGAGGCCGATCGACCGCTCGGGCCTCGGCTGCTGCCGCCACCATTCGAGGTGAGGGAATCAGGAAGTAAAGCGAATCGGCTTCACTTCCCGGTTCCCTACTGCGCATGCGCGAGCTGCGCCGTGCAATAGGAAATCTCCGCGCTGTCACTGGGACCCGTGTGTGTCCCAGCAGACAGCGCGGCAGGGCAGGAAATGGCGTAGACTCCCGTGGGAGTCTATGCCCGGAAGTGGGTGAAAATACCTGTCTTTGACAGGTATCTCCACCCCCTCCCCCCTGAAAGGTGTCAATTGTGACACCGGAGGGGGGGGGGGGGTTCCGATCAGCGGAGGTTCCACTTTAGGGTGGAATCCCGCTTTAAGAGGTCCTGTCATGCTTTTTTTCTATTATAAGGGATGTTTACATTCCTTGTAATAGGAATATAAGTGACACATTTTTTTTTAAAAGAACAGTGTAAAAATAAAAGGTAAAATAAGTAGGAAAAAAAAACATTTCTAAATGTGCCCCGTCCCACCGAGCTCGCGACTGCATATGTGAGTAGCGCCCACATGTGAAAACGATTGTTTAAACCACACATGTGAGGTATTGCCGTGATCGGTAGAGTGAGAGCAATAATGCTAGCACTGAACCTCCTCTGTAACTCAAAACATGCAACCTGTAAAAAATGTTAAACATTGCCTATGGATATTTTTAAGGGTAGAAGTTTGTCACCATTCCACGAGCGGGCGCAATTTTTAAGTGTGACATGTTGGGTATCAATTTACTCGGCATAACATTATCTTTCACAATACAAAAACAGATGGGCTAACTTTACTGTCGTCTTATTTTTTAATAAAAAAAAGTGTATTTTTTCCAAAAAAAGTGTGCTCGTAAGACCGCTGCGCAAATACAGTGTGACAGAAAGTATTGCAAAGACCGCCATTTTATTCTCTAGGGTGTTAGAAAAAAATTATAATTTTTGGGGGTTCTAAGTAATTTTCGAGCAAAAAAACCTGGTTTACCTTGTAAACAACAAATCTCAAAAAGAGGTTCGGTCCTTAAGTGGCTATACAATGCTGCAGCAGATTTTGCACTTTTCAGTTTTAGTAAATAACCCCCTAGGTCTTTTCTCTGTAATATAAAAGTTTCCTGTTTGCAGTTAAGCAGCAAAGCCCATGTGGATTGTACACTGTCTGTTCTGTAGAACTACAAAGAACTTCTAAAAGTCCCCCCCAGAACAGGAAGCGTGTTATGGGCAGGATAACCAGATATAAACAAAAGAAAAAAAGCTTAAAAATAAAGACTAATGCAGCCACCACATCTTAGGAATAGTAAGGTACAAAATATGACATTTTTGTTCATGGGTTTAGATACCCTTTAGACCCCTTTCACACCAGGGCATTTTGCGGGCGCTATAGCGTTAGAAATAGCGCCTGCAACCCGCCCTAAAGAAGCTGCACCATTGTATGTAGTGTGAAAGCCCAAGGGCTTTCACACTACAGTGGTGCGCGGGCAGGACGTCAGAAAAAAGTCCTGCCAGCAGCTTCTTTGGTGCGGTGAAGTTTACCGCTCCTCCACCGCTGCTCCCCATTGAAATCAATGGGCAGCGCTGTAATACCGCTGGCAAAACGCCGCTGTTGCAGCGTATTGCCAGCGGTTTTAACCCTTTCACGGGAGCTAGCGGGGGTAAAAGTGCCCCGCTAGTGCCCGAAATGCGCCGCAAATCCGGCGCTAAAACGCCGCTACAAATAGCAGCATTTTACCGCCGATGCAATGGGCGGTGTGGTGTGAAAGGGGTCTTAAAAGATGAATTACAATAAAAAAGTAAAGGATAATAATAAGGATATCAAGTATATTAGCTGTGAGCGGTTAGAGAGCATTTTTTTTTATTTTTTTTTATTCAGAATACAACATCCTTATCGAGGCTCTTCTTCTAATATACTGAAATAATGTCACCCGAATCCCAGACAGAAATATTAAAAGACAAGAAAAGTATAAGGTCACTTTAAACCCAGACGCTAACAGCTGAAACTTTTATATGACATCTGTAGAGTAATGACGGCCAAGATTGGATTGTAAAGTTTGCTCTGTAATTTTACAGTTTCGTTTTTTTTTATATCTCATAATATGTCAAGATAGAGAAGATAATATATATATATATATATATATATATAAAACTAGTTCAAGCAAAGTGGAGGCGAGAACCATGGCAACCAATCAGACTGCAGCTATCACTTTTTTTTTATTTATTTTTTTATTAAAAAGTGAGAGTGAACCTGTAAGCCATTTTAAACGTTAAACTTTTTTACTGCAGCTGCCACACCTACATTGAACTGCAATTCAGAATGAATGACACCACAGGGCACCAATAGCCATAACACATTACCACAAAGCAACAATGTCACACTCCATCCTAAAAGTTGGACATCCTACATAAGCAACCTGCTCCCAACCAGGCTACCGATGAGACTTTTCCTTGATATCACCCTGGTAAAAATACCATTAATATTTTACCCAAAATGCAGTCCATATACATTGTTTTCCATTTCAAGCCCTATCAATGAAGGGGGTGTTTTGGACCCCCAAAATGTGTCGGTTTTCACTAAACAAAAATAAATAAATAAATTTATATTTTTAGATCCTCAGAGAGTTCTTTGCCATGAGGTGCCAAGTTGAACTTCCAGTGACCAGTATGAGAGAGTGAGAGCGATAACACCAAATTTAACACACCTGCTCCCCATTCACACCTGAGACCTTGTAACACTAATGAGTCACATGACACCGGGGAGGGAAAATGGCTAATTGGGCCCAATTTTGACATTTTTACTTAGGGGTGTGTTCACTTTTGTTGCCAGCAGGTTAAGACATAAATGGCTGTGTGCTAAGTTATTTTGAGGGGACAGCAAACAAACAAAACAAAAAAAAGTGTGTGCGTGTGTATATATATACATATATATATATATATATATATATATATATATATATATATATAGTTATGACCCTGGTCGTACGTCCAGCACCGAAGTATCATATGGTGACCTGGCGAGTTCCATAAGTGCAGTTCAACCCGGAATTCAGGTGGAAACAGTCGATTTTACGTCACTTGATTTTTATTCACTGTTTGTCACGGAAGATCTCTATAGATCTATTGTGGACCAAAGCAATTTGTATGCTGGTCAGTTCATCGCCTCTAATCCTCAGTTGACCTTTGCCAAAGATTGTAAACCGGTTTCCGAATTTAAGACCTTCCCAGGTCTATCCCTCCTCATCGGCATAACTAAAAAGAGTGAGTTGCGGTCATATTGGTCCACTGACCCAATTCACCATATGCCGTGTTCTCTGCATCCATGACCAGGACTAGATACGAGCAGATCTTGCGGTTAATGCATTTTAATGACAATGAACTCCATCGTCCTCGGGGTGACCCTGAATACAATTGGCTCCATAACATTTGGCCCCTTGTAAACTACTTCAACCAACAGTTTGCAGCCTTGTTTACTCCCGATCAAGTTGTCTGGCTGCTTGTCTTTCAAACAGTATCTTCCCAGCAAGCGTGCCAGATATGGGGTCAAGATGTATAAGCTCTGTGACAGGGCAACAGACTATACATATAGTTTTATGGTTTACAAGGGAAAAGATAGTCATGTGGAGCCTGAGAACTGCCCAGACTACATAAGGCGCGCTGGTAAGTTTGTTTGGGACTTGGTGTCACCCTTATTTGGAAAGGGGTACTACTTGTACGTGGAAAATTATTACAAGAGCATGCCACTTTTTAGTCACTTAATGTAAGGCCAGATGCTGGTACAAAAAAGTGTCTGTATACCTATTCCAATTGGCTCTGTTGAACGCTTATGTGCTATACAAAATGTCAGAACGAACTGGATCCTTCCTTAAATTCCAGGAAAAGATTATCACAGCCCTTCTGTTTCCAGATGGTGCTGTGGCCCAACTTCCCAATCCAAATACAGTGAGGCGGCTGCATGAGAGGCATTTTCCGTATGTCCTCCCTGGTACCCCTACCCAACGATCACCCCAAAGAAGATGTCGTGTCTGTAGCAAGTGCGAATATAGGCGTGACACCTGCTATTATTGTCCCTCCTGTCCTGGCCAACCTGTTCTTTGCATCAGTGAATGTTTTGAACGCTACCACACACTAGTGGAGTATTAGCGTAGGGCGCAGCGTGGCACAGTTTAGGGTACACTTTCACAGGGTCTCCAAAGAAAAAGTAAAAAAATAGTTTTATTGTTCTCCTCTCTTTATTCTCTCTCTATTGTTCTCTATTGTTCTGCTCTTTTTTACTGTATTTTATGCTTAACTGCAACTATGTTTTATCATGTTTGCCTTTCAGGTATGTAATTCTTTTATACTTTACTGTTTACTGTGTTTTATTGTTAACCATCATTTTCTTTTACGCCATTCAGCTGCAGCACTGGTTTATTTAACTTGACAGCAACAGTGTTTGCTCTCACAATATGTAAATCAGCGACTCCAGCAATGTAGGAAGTGATTTCACCACCACATTTAAAAAACAAGAGCATATATGTCGAAGCATGGGGGCAGAGGTGGAGGGACGATTTGCCCCTAACATTAGGGATGGATTGCCCCATACTTCAGCCTATATTCTTTACTCTTTTTTTGGCACAGATTTTTGTTGTTTTATGGAGTTAATGTTTTATTGTTACCATTGTTTGCTTTTCAGGTGCGCCATTCAGCTGCAGCACTGATTTTTTTTATCTTAACAGCAACAGCGTTTGCGCTCATGATACGTAAAAAAAAGATGGGCATGTATGCCCATCACTAGAAGTGGATGGATGCAGGGCGGTATTCTAATGGTGGGCATACCCACCGATCAATTTCTTTTTTTCGTTCACCCCACAGGCTGCATGGAAAAAAAAGAACATTACTGTGATGGATATGCAGTAATGTTTGTCTGTCTACCTACCTCTCCATGTGTTAAGTTTAAGAGGCCAGCCACTCTCACCTGGCTGCTTAAGTAATCTCTCCTGAAAGCATGGCTCCACCTGTGGGAGAAGAGTGATCCTGGTTTTCAGCCTGTCCGACTTCTTGAAGCTCTTTTGAAACATCTTCGAGGAGCCAGCTCAGGTTTATTCAGCAGCCAGTGCCCTTTTTACGTCTTCGCCAAAAATCTTCTTCAGTGGGACAATATGCTCTAAGTTTTGCATCCTCTCAGCTGAGTTGAGCTGGAACAATGAGGCCCTGGTTGCAACCTTTTTACATGGCCTCTCTGTCCAAGTAAAAAACTAATTAGCGGGAAGAGCCATCCCCGCCGGTCTGGACGATGTAATTTCCTTGTGTAACCAGATCAACATTTATTTTCAGGAGTGAAAAAAAAGACACCAGCATTCCCTGGGTACTAGCCAGTCTGAGCCCCCCTCACTTTGTCCCGTGGAGCATCTTCTGCCTGCTGGGGAACCTATGCAGCTGGGCTGGACCAGACTAACCCCTGAAGAATTTGATAGGCGCAGAACTCTGGGCTTGTGTCTCTATTGTAGGGAGAAGGGTCGGAACTGCTCGGGTTAAATATATCTGGAAGGTGGAATCCAGATTTGACCCAGAAACATCACCTTCTCATTTTCTTCTTCCGGCGTTCCTTCATGTATGCGCTTCTCCTCAATCGATCTTTGCATATCTGGATCCCGGGGCTGCTGGTAATTTTATGGATTGGAGAACTGCTTCTTCCATGAAGCTTACCCTTTCGCCCCTTACTATGCCACTGGTAGTCTTGGCAATTGATGGCACTGTTCTCCCAGGGGGCCCTATCCACTTCCAGACTCTACATATTAATATGTCGGTAGGGATAAACCACCAGGAGTGGATATCCTTCCACATTCTACACAAGGCCTCTACCCCCATTGTATTGGGCTTTCCTTGGCTACAGCTCTAGAATCTAGAGAGAGGTTTCATCTGGAAATCCTCATCGCCTGCAGGCGCAGGGTTCTTTTTGTTGCCAAAAAGGATGGTACCTTGAGACCCTGCATCGACTATCGAGTTTTAAAACATGGTGACTATCAAAAATGTACCAGTTTGTTGTCATCTATCTGGATGACATTGTCATCTTTTCGGAAAATCTGCTTGTCCACTTGTCCATACTGTACTTCTGCGCCTTAGAGAGAATAATCTGTATGCCAAGCTGGACAAATGTTCCTTTGAATGTTCTGAGGTCCTGTTTCTGGGATGCTTTGTCTCAAGTTTGGGTCTTCATATAGATCCTGGAAAGGTCTTGGCCATTACCAACTGCCCTCTTCCTGCTAGCCTCAAGCCCACACGGTGTTTTCTTGGGTTCACAAATTATTATAGGCAGTTCATAAGGAATTATTCTTCCATTGCTGCGCCTATTATCGCTTTAACCAAGAAGGGTGTGAATGCCAAGGACTGGCCTCCTGAAGCTGTCTCTGCATGTCACAACCTGAAACAGACCTTTGTTTCTGGACCTCTCTTGAGGAGACCTAATTTTGGTGACCCATTTTTTATTGAAGTGGACGCTTCTTCAATGGGGGTGGAAGCTGTGATTCTTCAATCCTTTGAGAAGAGATGTCAACCATGTGCGTTCTTCTCCAAAAAAAAAAAATCTCAGGCACAGAGAATTGCTATCGGTGATCAGGAAGTTCTCGCAATTAAATTAACGTTAGAGGAGTGGCGTCATCTCTTGGAGAGTTCCCCTCACTCCATAATGATTTTTACTGTTTACAAGAATTTACAGTACCTACAGAATGCTAAACATCTGAATCCCAGACAGGCCAGGTGGAGTCTTTTCTTTTCCCATTTTAATTTTACGATTACGTACAAACCTGGTCCCTGCAATGGTCGGGCTGATTTACTCTCTAGGTCATTTTACACTTTGGACGAGTAGTCCACCCCTGAACCTGAGCCGATCGTTCCGACCTCATGCATTGTTGCCCATTCTACCACCCTGGAGTCAAAAATTCCTCCTTGCAAGACCTTCGTCCCCACAAAGCTAAGAGCTAAGATCTTTCATTGGGACATGATTCCAAGGTGGCAGGCTATTTCTGGGGTCCTCCGATACTTCCTGCTCATCAGTTCATTAATCTCTGCTCAGATGTCAAAGACTATGTTAAGGCTTGTCATGTCTGTGCTCAGTCTAAATCCTCCACACAAGCCCCTGCTGGTCTTCTCATGCCTTTGCCCAATTCTAAGGAGTTCTGTCTCACATTGCAATGCATTTTATTACCAATCTCCCACTGTCAGAGAATAATATGGTAATTTGGTTGGTAATCGATCGGTTCTCCAAGATGGCTCATTTTGTTCCTCTTCCTGGTCTTCCGTCTGCTCCTGCCTTGGTTCCCATTTTTGTTTGAGAAATTTTCCGCCTCCATGGGGTTCCTTCTCATATTGCTTCCGACAGGGGAGTTCAAGTTATGTCTCGTTTTTGGAGAGCCTTTTGCAAATCCCTCAATATTGTCTTGGATTTTTCCTCTTCTTACCACCCTCAATCCAATGGACAGACAGAGGGTTAATCAGAAGTTAGAGGTCTTTCTTCGTACCTTTGTCTCTTCTCATCATGATGATTGGTCCTCTCTACTCCCGTTGGCAGAATTCTCTCATAACAATCATGTAAATACCAGTTTGGAGAAGACACCCCTTTTCACAATTTATAGAAAATACCCTCAACTCCCTCTTCCCATGACCTGTTTCAAATATATTTGGGGTGATGTTCATGATTCTCTCTGGGCATCTGCTGACAAATTCAAAGGCTTTGCCGACCACCGCTGGCGTAAACCGCCTTCTCTACAGCCAGGGGACAAAGTCTGGCTCTCTACCAGGAACATCAAGCTCCGTGTTCCTTCTCTGAAGTTTGCCCCAAGATTCATTGGTCTGTACACTATAAACTGAATCTGGTTTGTTTCAAACTCCAGATTCCTAAAAGCCTCAAAATCTCGAACTCTTTCCATGTAGCCCTCCAGAAGCCTTTAGTCCGCAAAAAGTTCTCTCATCCTCTGCCTATTGAGGCCCTGGTCTCTGAGGATAATCAGGCGTAGTCAAATTCTGGATTCCCGGCTCTGTAGAGGCATTCTTCAGTACCTCGCGCATTGGAAAGGGTTTGGTCCTGAGAAGAGGTCTTGGATCATTGCATCTAAGGTCTTTGCACCTTGTCTGTTAAGAAGGTTTCATCTGAAGTTTCCCTCTAAGCCTGGGCCCAGGCAGGGGAGGAGGAGACCTCGTAAGAGGGAGTACTGTCGTGGATATGCAGTAATGTTTGTACTGCCCTGCCATTATAGCCCCTCAAGAAATGATATAGGCAGTCATAAACTAAAAGATGCGTAAATTCCAGAAAACGTACCCAAGTTTGTAGACGCTATAACTTTTGCGCAAACCAATAAATATACGCTTATTGAATCTTTTTTACCTGAGACATGTGGCTGAATGCATTTTGCCTCATGTATGACTAAAATTTAGTTTATTGTATTTTTTTTTTTCTAACAAAAAGTAGAAAACCTCATTCTTTTTCCAAATTTTCAAAATTTTCGGTCTTATTTAATTTATATTGCAAAAAATAAAAACTGCAGAGGTGATAAAATACCACCAAAAGAAAGCTCTATTTGTGGGGAAAAATAGTGCAAATTTCATTTTGGTACTGCATTGCATGACCGTGCAATTACCAGTTAAACCAGCGCAGTGCCAAATTGTAAAAAGTGCTCTGGTCAGGAAGGGGGTAAAACCTTCCGGGGCTGAAGTGGTTAATCCTTATGCTGCTGGCATTAGTAAATAGATAGGAAGGTACAGTATATTATATTTACTTGTTTTAAACTTTTTTTTTTTTTATTTCTTTAGTTGCTCCCTGTTTTCTGGCCTAGGCCAGGGGTCTCCAAACTTTCTAAACAAAGGGCCAGTTTATTGTCCTTCAGACATTAGGAGGGCCGGACTGTGGTCCCCCGAGAGGAGCAAATGCTCAGCGTTGGTGGGAGTAAACCATGCTTCTGACTTTGTGCCCAGTGGGATTAAAAAAGAAAAGACATAGCACATCTGGTCAGTAGGAGAGGAAATAGTGCCCTGTCACTGGTTTTGGAGGAATAGTGTTCCATCATTGGTGTCTTTGGGAAGCATAGTTCTCCATTGGTGGTGTCATTGGAAGGGATAGTTCCCTATTGTTGGTGTCATTGGGAGGGATAGTGCCTCATTGCTGGCATCAGCGGGAGAAATAGTGCCCCATTGCTGTTATCAGTGAGAGGGATAGTGCCCCATTGCTGTCATCAGTGGGGGAATAGTGCCCCATTGCTGGCATCAGTGGGGGGTATCGTGCCCCATTGCTGCTATCAGTGAGAGGAGTGGTGCCCCGAGGGCCGGATAAAGGCAAGCAAAAGACCGCATTTGGCTCACAGGCTGCAGTTTGGAGGACACTGGTATAGGCCAAAATGATGTCATACACCCCAGGAGTCATCATGGGATTTTTTTTTCTTCCTCTGGAGGAGTATAGGAGGGGCTTTCTCAGCTAAGCACAGCCTCCTGCCTGAGCTAAGGAAGTACCTGCTACATGAATCATCTGCCCTTACTCAAGAAGGCCTTGGCTAGAAATGTTTTTCAAGGTGATTTCTCCACAGAATAAAGCATAGAGACATGGATGGATGGGTGAGTTTCCTTTAAATATTGAAAATTAATTATATGGCATGTTCAGGTTGTGGTGCCCAGATACAGGTACAGTAAATTCCGATTTTAATCGGTGATAGAGTCTCTTTAAAAAAGCCAGAACAAAGATAACAACCCAACCAAATTATTTTCTTGATACAGTATGTCAGCTGGAGGGGGCATGCTGTTACTTGTAGTTACTTTGCAGCTGGATTCCTTGTATTGCACCTGCTTGCTCCAAACCTATAAAATAGAATGTAAATCGGACTAAAATTCTTTAAAAAATGTCCTCTGGAGCTCAAACATCGAAGCCCTTTTTTTCTCTGAGCTATTAATGGAGATTTCTTTTTTCAGAACACTTAATATTCCCTCTACCTTTTGAGCTGTGGAATTTTCAACTAGTTAAGAGACTTTTTTCTTTTTTCCAAAGTCAGCAATTTGTTCTAAGAGTAGAAGGATATTTTCTTAAATCGCACAAGAGCTCCCTTTAATATCCTGCTTCAGTATGAGGAGGACTAAGAAGAACTTTTGAAATTCAATAACATTAAAAAAAAAAAGTACAAAAAGTCTTGAAGTTGCCTTGGACTTATTAATATTATATTATCAATATAATGAGAATTAAAGCTAAATTCCAGGTATGGAAATCTTTCTATAGTTACATGTAGCTTGGACCACTGTAAGTATTCATGTGCTTTACGTGTGAGATCCCTGTGGAAGCTGGAAATCAATGGACACCATTACGATAGTGATCTCCACTAGCTTCTGGATCACTAGAATGGGTGCCATTCAGGGAACCCTTTGCATTTTCTCAATGAATGCAAAGTGTTCTCTGATCCAATGAAGTGGAAAAGTGGAGAAGTGACATAACAATCTCCACCTTGTCCAATCAGAAAACACTTTGCATTCATTGAGAAATGTGAAAAGTTCTCTGCATGGTGCCCAAGGCAAGCAATCATCCTGCTGTGTTCACAATGATGCAGAGCAGCTGCTTGGCTCAGGACAGTTAGCAGTGATTACACATACAAACGTACCAAGCTGGACCAAAGTGAACATTGCCATACCACTTGCTTGCTGGCCACTTTCACCCCTTTCCTGTCCAGGCCAATTTTCAGATTTCAGCACTGCAATTGCACGGCCATGCAACACTGTATCCAAATTACATTTTTATAAAAAATTTTTTAACAGATAGCGTTTTCTTTTGGTGGTATTTAATCACCACTGGGTTTTTTTTTGTATTTTTTGATAAACAGATGAAAAAAGACTGAAAATTTTGAAAAAAAAAGGTTTTCTTAGTTTCTATTATAACATTTTCTAAATAAGTTATTCTCCTTCACTGATGTGCGCTGATAGGCAGTACTGATTGGGCAATGATTGGCTACCCTGATAGGCACTGAGGCAGCACTGATGAGGCAGAACTTATGGGCATTGATGAGGCTGCACCAATATATGGCATTGATGGGCACGGAGGCGGCACTGATGAGGCAACATTGATGGGTATTGTTAAGGAGGCACTGATGAGGCTGCACCGCTATGTGGCACTGATAAGCACTGATAGGTGGCACTGATAGGCATTACTGATGGGCCCTGACAGGCATCACTGATGGGCACTGATTGGCAGCACTGATGGGCACTGATTGTCAGCACTGATGGGCAATGTTGGGTCTGCACTGATCATCAGGACACTCATCAGTGCCCTGATTAGCAGTGTGGATGCCCCTTGTGTGGATTTGCTGGTTATCGGACTTCCTCTCCTGACACGTTTTCAGTGTGAGGAGAGGACTGCCAAATACCAGCGAATCCTGCTTACATTGTGATCACCTGTGATTGGACACAGCTGGTCATATGGTAAAGAGCCGCTGTGATTGGCTCTTTACCCCGATCTGTGGTCAGCTGTGTCCGAAGGACGCGGCGATCACAGATCTGTACAGAAGCGCACCACAGGGGGCTGCGCTGGAAGCATGATCACAGGAGGGCATCCATAGACGCCCTCTCGGCAATGTGATGGCTACAGCATGGGCAGAGTGGTAATAAACTCAAAACTAAACATGTATTATATTACATAGTTATACCTGCAAAAGAGGCCAGCCCAAAGTGATTTAGCAGGCCTTTATTTTTCTGGCTAAAGTTACACTTTAAGCTGAACTCCAGGCAAATATGAAATTAAGAAGTTCTGTATTTAATAGTACAATATTAATTTACCTTTTTAAATGCAAGCAGTGTAAATACCTGAATTTGACTTTGTATCAGCCTCTTGGAATCCCTGTACAGCAGAGCTCAGAGTGGCAGAGAGAGAAACAGCAAAAGGAACCAGTTTTTCTGCATGTCCATGTACTAACAACACACTACCTGATAGGAGGAAAGAGCAGAGTGAAAGACAGGTGAGCTCATCACTGTGCTGCTTCTCTATTCACTGTCCAGTCAAAGGCTGTGTCCATGACAGCCTGGGCTCAAAGAATTTGGCCTGAATGATGCTGGCTGTCATTTAAAATAAAACCCTGAGGACATCTAGTGGTGGGAAAGAAGTACAGCTCAGAATTAAATGTTTCGACATAAGCTGTTGTTTTTTTCTATTTTTTATTTTAGCTTCTAATGGGCAATTACTTTTTTATTTATTTATATTTTCGGCTGGAGTTCTAACCTAAGCACACTAAGTAGGTAGCATTACTACTTAGGTTATGAGGTTAGGCAATTTTTTCAATTTTCCTTCTCCACTAATAGGATTACCATGGGACCGGGCATTGCAAAATAAAATGTATGCTTGTTAAGGCAAGCTGCTGAATTATTGAAAAATAAATGATCAAAAACGTCCAGGTTAATATTATAAATAAAATCCTGTCCCAAACCCATAATGAAAACTTCCTGGGCGCAATCATTCAAAACAGACTGTTATTTCATTTTAAGGCAAAAAGGTCACAATTACAGTTATTTCTCATAGCAGCATCTTCTAATGGGAGCTCGGATGTAGGTTGGAGTTTGGTGTTATTGTCTATTTCCATTCCGTTCCAGGCGGTGGGAGGCAGAGGTTAATAATATCAGCTGCTAAGTCTTCGCCTCTAGCTATTTCTTGTGAAAATATATAACAGAAATAAATGGAACAGTCAGACGGCTCTTAACGACTGATTTACATTTTCCTGTTCAATCCGTGTTCAGGAAGTTATGGTTTAAATAATGTGATTCTGCCCGTGTCCTAAATTGGGCTCTTCAGATCAGACATCCAATCAGATAAGACCCCAAAATCTGTGCCACTTAGCAGCAGCGATGCCACATTGCAAATGTTTTAACTTTTTTTTTTCGGCAGTAACAATACCACCATACAGACCATTAAGAATTGCCCAGACTTATTGTTAATTTTCGCAAAAGTTATGTGTTAGAGTCATTACTATAGGGTATGAAAGCCAATCAGAACATTCAGTTTAAATCAGCTTACAAAATGACAGTAAGTCCACAACCACCCCTTACACAACGTATCCACACAATATGTGTGGCCACACACTGGACAATAGCTTTACACTGGAAGAAAACCGCAGTCTCGTTTCCACAAATCTTGACAAGTCGAAGAAATTAGACCTGTAGAAAACATTTATCATTCAATTAATAACACTAAGAAACTTTGATAAAAAATGGGATCCATGGTTATTTCATCTTTATTTTATTATTTTTCTTCTTTTATTTTTTCTTAAATTTTACATCTATTTTTCTTTCGTACAATACATTTTTGTAATTCCATTTATTATTCACTTTTTGTTTTGTTAAAACATGCAATTACCAAAGAATGTTCTAAATCAACATCAAACTATGATATAACATACATGAAGACTTTAATGTATGTTTCATATGTAACCTGTTTATGAAGGTTATTCCTTTCTAAACTTTTATATATACTTGTATTTCATATGTCATTTAATGCATTCATGTGATTCATGTGCAATGACAATACCTCTTTAATAAAAAGTTTGTAATAAAAAAAATGACAGTAAGTCAAGAAATTAGGGAACTGGATGTCTCTGTGATGCAAAAATATAACCTCAGGATGTCACACGTGAATGATGAAATGCGTAGGTAAGGATTTCTGGTTACGCCACCCCTGCAACTTTGCAACACACGCTTTTTCATACCTTGGCAGTTACGGCTACTAATCAATTTGGCTAATCAATCAGTTATTGTCCTGATTGATTGTAAGTGTAAAACTTCTTACTATGTGAGGTTGAATAAACATTTAACACTATGAGAGGCGTTTCCTTCTCTTTTTGAAGGTCCTGCCACAAGTACTTGGAGAATTTAAAGGGATATTGGAGTTTTATTAAAATCCGTTGAATATCCAAGGTATGGTGTATTTGGCATACAAGAGCCTGTTCAGATCAAGTGCATGGTGCATCCAGCTTATACATGCGCACTTGACTTTCTTGTTCCACCAACACTATAGTCTGGTAAGTGCGGTATTTGTTTAACAGTACGGTGGAGTGGATCATGCATAATGTAATCAAGGGCACTTGTGATTTGGAAATCTAAGCACAAAAGAACTATTACGTGGACTCATTAGCTTAGTGTTTTATTTGACACTAATTGCATATTTATTATTGGGATACACATTACATGCGCTGTCTTATTATTACGATACTTTTCAGTAATGATAATCTGCCAGAGACTCTAACCCTTCCTTATTTTACTCAAAAGGCTTTATGTTACAGTCTCTTTCTCAACTGGAGAGATTTCCATAATTTCCTTTCCAGAAAGGATTAGGGCAGTCTTCCAAATAGCATAAAATAGATACCCATAAAATGCCCCAGTCTGTTATCCTAGCTGACTTGCCACAGTGTTTGCAGGTGCTGATCGGGTTGAATATTAGCTCATCAAACACACTGAGAACTAGAAAAATGGCACCCATCTGCACACTGCCTTGGCATATAGCGACCTCCTCTTAAAAATCCTCTTTAAAATTGCTTCAGCTGGGTTTTCGTACTATGGGAGAACCCTCTCTATGTTTTGCCCAGTAGCATGTTGAAGGGGGCTCTCCCATGGGTAGGAGATCAAGCTGGAGCCATTTTTTTTACTAAGAAGAGCTCACTATATGCTGAGGCAGTGTGTAGACGGGCAACATATTTTTGTAATCTCCCAAATGGGCAAGAAGTAAAAACCTTTCAGAGGATCTAACCGTTCCATGTTCTGTCCAACACTGTAAAAACTCGGCTGGCGTTGGGATTTATATGTAGCCATCAATGTGCAGGTAGGTTGGAATCACTGTAGAGCAGCCAGGATCAACCAGAGTTCCTTCAGAAGTTATCAGGGGTTCCTTAAGCTTTGGCTGATAGACCTCCCAACCGATGGTGCCTGAGTTCCAGGGCCAATGCCAAATACTAGGTCCACCGGCATGGCACCAATGATTTCTATAAGGGTGGCATTCTGACCACCACTGTCAGGAAGTAATGCTTGCCACTGGCCACCAATTTAAGGGTCGTGCTTTCCACCCACTGACTCCCAATGAATGTATTTTTAACAGGTGTTCTCTGAGACCTGCAATTTTGTTTCAAGGTTTCCTTTGGAGTAAAAAAGGTTGAGAAAGGCTTCTGTAGAGTGATGCATAAAAACAGAGAAGAGTCTCCCCCTATGGCAGTGATGGTGGATATTGGCACCCCAGATGTTTGAAACTACACTTCCCAAGGAAAGCGTGGATGCGCTCTTACGCACGTGCATTGGCGCATCTGCGATCTGCCTAGTTCTTTATGCACACGTGCGTGTGTGTGAGTGCGCCCAGAGTGCAATGGTAGTTCTCCTACAGCTTCACTGCCAACTCAGACGGTGCAGGGATCTAAGGATTTGAAAGCCTTGGTCTTCTGCCGAGACAACTCAGAGTAATTCTGATTGATCGTGTGCTGGCTTCCTAAGGAGAGAAGGGGAAGAATACCAACTTTCAAATCCCCATTGGCAGTGGAAACTAATGACACATGGAGGTAAGTGCAGTGGGGAACAGAGGGTGGGGAAGGCGTATGGTGCTAATTCACCTTTTCATTTTTTATAAAAAAGGCGAACTTACACTTTAAGGCAGAAGAGACTCTGCTTTGTTCAAACTTCTCTTCCTTTTCACATGCAGGAGCGAAGAAAACCTTGGAAGAGGGGCTCAGTTATAATGAGGATACAGCAAGATGCACTCCATTCTGCAAAACAGTGGCAGACATATTAAATGCATCCTTCTGGCAGCCACACACTCATAGAACTACAAATTATTACAAGGCATGTCTGAGCTTATTGAAGTTAAACTATTGAAAAGATCAGCAGAGATTTGAAGAACAAAAGTCTGCAAAAGGCTTCAGAGATAGCTTGTAACGCACCTAGTCAATAATTTAATCTTCCTGTCAACAAGTAAATTGCTAAATGTTTGTTTGCACAAAGAAAAAAAGATAGAAATGTTTGTCAAAACTCATTTGGCGTCCGTTAGAAGAAAATGAAAACTTATCATTCTAAAGAATTGGATTTACTTACGTTACTCAACTACGAGTGATGATGCCAATAAACTGGCCAGCCGAAAGTGGTGCGCACTCCAATACAGAATGAAAGGCACAGCACAATTACCACCTAATTTGTTACAGTAAAAATAGATATGATTTAAAAAATTCATTCTAGTAATAAAAGTATAGCAATTACATGAAAATATAGAAACAATGAAATGTATATCAAAATGTCCTTAAAGTGGTTGTACACTCTGTTCAACCACTTTCACCTACTGGTAAGCCTATACAGTGCCTTGCGAAAGTATTCGGCCCCCTTGCACTTTTCAACCTTTTGCCACATTTCAGGCTTCAAACATAAAGATATAACATTTAAATTTTTTGTGAAGAATCACCAACAAGTGGGACACAATTGTGAAGTGGAACGAAATCTATTGGATATTTTAAACTTTTTTAGCAAATAAAAAACTGAAAAGTGGTGCGTGCAAAATTATTCGGCCCCTTTACTTTCAGTGCAGCAAACTCACTCCAGAAGTTCAGCGAGGATCTCTGAATGATCCAATGTTGTCCTAAATGACTGATGGTGATAAAAAGAATCCACCTGTGTGTATTCAAGTCTCTGTATAAATGCACCTGCTCTGTGATAGTCTCAGGGTTCTGTTGAAAGCGTAGAGAGCATCATGAAGACCAAGGAACACACCAGGCAGGTCCGTAATACTGTTGTGGAGAAGTTTAAAGCCGGATTTGGATACAAAAAGATTTCCCAAGCTTTAAACATCCCAAGGAGCACTGTGCAAGCGATCATTTTTAAATGGAAGGAGTATCAGACCACTGCAAATCTACCAAGACCTGGCCGTCCCTCTAAACTTTCAGCTCAGACAAGGAGAAGACTGATCAGAGATGCAGCCAAGAGGCCCATGATCACTCTGGATGAACTGCAGAGAACTACAGCTGAGGTGGGAGAGTCTGTCCATAGGACAACAATCAGTCATACACTGCACAAATCTGGCCTTTATGGAAGAGTGGCAAGAAGAAAGCCATTTCTCAAAGATATCCATAAAAAGTCTCATCTAAAGTTTGCCACAAGCCACCTGGGAGACACACCAAACATGTGGAAGAAGGTGCTCTGGTCAGATGAAACCAAAATCGAACTTTTTGCCCACAATGCAAAACTATATGTTTGGCATAAAAGCAACACAGCTCACCACCCTCAACACACCATCCCCACTGTCAAACATGGTGGTGGCAGCATCATGGTTAGGGAAGATGGTTAAAATTGAGGGGAAGATGGATGCAGCCAAATACAGGACCATTCTGGATGAAAACCTGTTGGAGTCTGCAAAAGACCTGAAACTGGGACGGAGATTTATCTTCCAACAAGACAATGATCCCAAACATACAGCAAAATCTACAAAGGAATGGTTCACAAATAAACGTATCCAGGTGTTAGAATGGCCAAGTCAAAGTCCAGACCTGAATCCAATCGAGAATCTGTGGAAAGAGCTGAAAACTGCTGTTCACAAACGCTCTCCATCCAACCTCACTGAGCTCGAGCTGTTTTGCAAGGAAGAATGGGCAAGAATTTCAGTCTCTCGATGTGCAAAACTGATAGAGACATACCCCAAGCGACTTGCAGCTGTAATCGCAGCAAAAGGTGGCTCTACAAAGTATTAACGCAAGGGGGCCGAATAATTTTGCACGCCCCACTTTTCATTTTTTTATTAGTTAAAAAAGTTTCAAAAATCCAATAGATTTCGTTCCACTTCACAATTGTGTCCCACTTGTTGGTGATTCTTCACAAAAATTTAAAATTTTATATCTTTATGTTTGAAGCCTGAAATGTGGCAAAAGGTTGAAAAGTTCAAGGGGGCCGAATACTTTCGCAAGGCCCTGTATTAAGGCTTACCTGTAAGTGCTGAAAATATCTCCTAAACCTACACGGTTTAGGAGATATTTACAATTACCCATATGATGAATTCTTCTGCGCATGCGCCTATTTATTCGGTGCATGCGCACTTTAGAAACGGCACGCTGCCGTTTCTAGCTGGGGTCATGTCACAGAGCCGGAGTTTGTGGCCCCGGAAGGAAGAGGGCCGAAGATGGATGCTTCCAGCCAGAGGGGACATTGTGGGCTTCGGTTTCAGGTATGTGACACATAATGGGCTACTATGCAATGCATAGTAGCCCATTATGCTTTACCTTTGCAGGGAAACAAAGAGGAAGTAAAATCCATCAGGGTTTACTTCCTCTTTAACCACCTCAATACAGTGCAGTTACACCCCCTTCCTGACCAGACCAATTTTCAGCTTTCAGCGCTCCCACAGTTTAAATGACAATTACTCAGTCATGCAACACTGTACCCATATGAAACTTGCGTCCTTTTTTCCACACAAATAGAGCTTTCTTTTAGTGGTATTTAATCACTATTGAGTTTTTTATTTTTTGTGCTATAAATAAAATAAAATGTAAATTTTGTGAAAAAAATGCCTTTTTCTTTGTTTTTGTCATAAATTTTTGCTAATTAGTAATTTTTCTTCATACATTTTGGCCAAAATTTATACTGCTACATATCTTTGGTAAAAATAACCCACATTAGTATATATTATTTGGTCTTTGTGAAAGTTATAGAGTCTACAAACTATGGTGCCAATCGCTGAAAATTTATCACATCTGATCAGGCCTTCAGTACCTCATTTCTTTAGACACTAACAAGTCAGGAAAGTACAAATACCCCCCAAATGACCCCTTTTTACAAAGTAGACATTCCAAGGTATTAAGTAAGTAGCATGATGAGTTTTTTTAATTTGTAATTTTTTCCCACAATTCTTTGCAAAATGTAGATTTTTTTAAATATTATTATTTTATTTTACAAAATTGTCATATTATCAGGTTATTTCTCACACACAACATATGCATACAACAAATTAAACCCCAAAATACATTCTGCTACTCTTTCCGAGTACAGCGATACCACATGTGTGAGACTTTTACACAGCCTGGCCACATACAGAGCACCAACATTGATGTAGTACCTTCAGACGTTCTACGAGCAAAAATGACGCATCTCATTTCTCAACCACCTATTACACTTTTGAAGGCCCTGGAGTACCAGGACAATGGAATTTCCCATAAAATGACCCCATTTTGGAAAGCAAACACCCCAACGTATAATCTGTGAGGCATAATGAGTCTTTTGAACGGTTCATTTTTTTCCAGAAGTTTTTGGAATATGTGGAAAAAAATTAAAACGCATTTTTTTTTACACAAAATTGTCAATTTATGAGATATTTCTAACACATAGCATGTATATAGCAAAAATTACAACCCACAACACATTCTGCTACTCCTCCCGAGTATGGCGATACCACATGTGTAGGACTTTTACACAGCCTGGCCACATAAAGAGGCCGAACATTGAAGTAGTACGTTCAGGCGTTCTAGGAGCATAAATAACACATCTCCTTTCATTCCTACCCATCACACTTTTGAAGGTCCTGGACCACCAGGACAGTGAAATTACCCACAAAATGACCCCATTTTGGAAAGCAAACATCCCAACGTATATTCTATGAGACATGGGCTGCAAATAGGTACTCGGGTACTCTGATGGGCTGGAGATAGGTACTCGGGTACTCTGATGGCCTGGTGACAGGTACTCGGGTACTCTGATGGCCTGGTGACAGGTACTCGGGTACTCTGATGGCCTGGTGACAGGTACTCGGGGTACTCTGATGGCCTGGTGACAGGTACTCGGGGTACTCTGATGGCCTGGTGACAGGTACTCGGGGTACTCTGATGGTCTGGTGACAGGTACTCGGGTACTCTGATGGCCTGGTGACAGGTACTCGGGTACTCTGATGGCCTGGTGACAGGTACTCGGGGTACTCTGATGGCCTGGTGACAGGTACTCGGGGTACTCTGATGGCCTGGTGACAGGTACTCGGGGTACTCTGATGGCCTGGTGACAGGTACTCGGGGTACTCTGATGGCCTGGTGACAGGTACTCGGGTACTCTGATGGCCTGGTGACAGGTACTCGGGTACTCTGATGGCCTGGTGACAGGTACTCTGTTGGCTTGGTGACTGGTATTTGGGTACTCTGAAGGGCAGTGACAGGTACTCATATGGACTGTGACAGGTACTTGGGTACTGAGATGAACTGTGACAGGTACTCAGATGAACTGTGACAGGTACTCGGGTACTCAGATGAACTGTGACAGGTACTCGGGTACTCAGATGAACTGTGACAGGTACCCGGGTACTCAGATGAACTGTGACAGGTACTCGGGTACTCAGATGAACTGTGACAGGTACTCGGGTACTCAGATGAACTGTGACAGGTACTCGGGTACTGAGATGAACTGTGACAGGTACTCGGGTACTCTGATGGGCTGTGACAGCTACTCGGGTACTTTGATGGGCTGTGACAGGTACTCGGGTACTATGATGGGCTGTGACAGGTACTCGGGTACTATGATGGGCTGTGACAGGTACTCGGCTACACTGTTGAACCGTGACAGATACTTGGGTACCATGATGGACTGTGACAGGTACTCGGGTACCCTGATGGACTGTGACAGGTACTCGGGTACCATGATGGACTGTGACAGGTACTCGGGTACCATGATGGACTGTGACAGGTACTCGGGTACTCTGATGGACTGTGACAGGTACTCGGGTACTCTGATGGACCGTGACAGGTACTCAGGTACCCTGATGTGCCGTGACAGGTACTCGAGTACCCCGATGGACTGTGACAGGTACTCAGGTACCCTGATGTGCCGTGACAGGTACTCGGGTACTCTGATGGGCCGTGACAGGTACTCGGGTACTCTGATGTGCTGTGACAGGTACATCGGGTACTCTGATGGGCTGGGACAGGTACTCGGGTACTCTGATGGGCTGGGACAGGTACTCGGGTACTCTTATGGGCTGGGACAGGTACTCGGGTACTCTGATGGGCTGTGACAGGTACTCAAATACTCTGATGGACTGTGACAGGTACTCTGATGGACTGTGATTGACAGGTACTATGAGGGGTGGTGACAGGTCCTCTTTATTGGGGGGGGCAATCAGTGTGATTGGTGTACACTAGGCAGTAACGAGATGTTACCGCAATCTCCTCCTCACACACGATCGGTGTGTGAGGAGGAGAACAACCCGGTAACATCACGTTACCGCGGTTTGTTTACATTTTAGTGATCGGCTGTGATCCCGTGGGTAAACAGCTGGCCAATGGCTGTTTACCAGCGTCGGTGACGAGCAGTGTTCCCGGGGAACACGCCGCCACCGAAGTGCACGTGCAGCGCGATCGCGCGCATGTGCCGTGCACAGCCGGGTGTGACCATGTGTGATCGGCCGTGACTTCATCACGTGGTAAACAGCCATAACCAATGGCTGTTCACCCCGTTCGGTGGCGAGCGGTGTCTCCATGACACGCCGCCACCGAAGAAACAGGGATGCGCGCGCAAGATCACGCGCATTCCCTGTTTAAACGGGAGGCCGTCATATGACGGCCTCCCGCCACAATAGGTGCGCCGCCTGGCCGTCATTTGACGGTCGGCGGTCAGCATCTAGTTAATAATAAAAGTAAAAAGAACAAACGTAATCAAAAAGCCAAAGTTCAGTAATGGGAATGGATAGTCAGCCAAGCCAGAAGTCAGCGATCAATTTAGTGGAACAGCAAGCAGGATCTGGAGCCAGAAAGGATGCCAGCAAATCCAGTCTTTAAACAGGAATGCAGGAGATAGTTTCTTGTGATGTGACCAAGGCGAAGGCAGAGCTCCTCTGGACTGGATGGCTTATGTAGGCAGGACTCAAGAGCAGGATATCATCAACAGCTGAGTAACTGTGGAGAGAGATGGGAGCTGGCACTTAGCCGACAGCTGAGTGGCCAGCTCAGAGAAGGAAGGGCTGAGCCCAGCCCTGACACTGGCTTACCCAGGATGACTTCTCGAGACACGTGGAACGGCAATATCCAATCGCACAGCTGGAAACCATAGTGGAACTATGTTCCTCTTGACTTGCTATCCCCCTGCAATGCCACTGCGGTTGAGCGCCACCTACACTGGAGAAAGTAGACTGCACCTGCCTACAACCCAGGTTAATAGGTAAGAGGGTATTAAAAAAACCCAGGGAGGGAGTAAATTTCCTCTTTAACCGCTCAATATTTACGCTAAACTTTTTGAATATAAGTTCACTTTAAGCGTTATTTTTATGTCTAGATTTAAAAAGAGCCACATAGCTCATCATTACCTCGCTATACGTAGCTGGCCTACCTGTTTATCCAGGCACTCTTATGAGACTTTTATCTCCTCAGAAAAACAAAACCAACAAACAGAGAAAATGAGCAACAACATTTTGTTTGCATCTCCACAACTTATGAAATAAGCTGGTACAGATCCAGCCGTATGCGCAGCCTTCCTCAGTCGTCTCGGGAAAAGTCGCAGCTGCAGAACATAAGCTTCACCTATTGTCGTTTATCTTCCCTTCCATTTAGAAAATTTGCCGAAACCCAGGCAAGGAAATAGGTAGAGAGATTTGCGCGATGTACCTGCAAGACGAGGCCCACTGAGGAACCCGCACCAGCCGTAATCCATTTTATATTACACTCTACAAAATATCCCAGCTATTCTGAGTCATATTCTCCATAATGCGATTACCAAACACGCTTCTTATTGAGGTGAAGCATGAAGCTATCATTTCTGTTTAGAATATGTAGTCGTTTCCTTTCTGTATTTTATGGTAAATTGAATTGTGGATAATCCACTGAAGACAGACTTTAGTTTGTTTACTGTTTTCCACTCGGCGTCGTTTGAACTCAGCGGGGGTCATCTGCATACAACAAGCTGGCAGTGCTGAAGGGGCACTAAATAATGGCATTTAATGCATGCCATCCCAAATTTGTTTATGACCAAAAAGACAGCCTGCCAGCAATTACAAAAAAGAAAAAGTCCTTGATGTGTAAGTTACCTTAGATTTATATCTCTTGTTTAGTTTAAATATGCGTAAACCAAACTGCTAAACTCAGATATAAGCTTTAATATGTTTACGTCATTTCAAAAGTCAAGCTCTTCAATTGAGAGTAAATAGCAGATGGGCCAACCGGAGAGGTGAGTGTATTACCCGGGGCTTTTTTCAGGTGACAAACTGGCACCACTGCCAATAAACAAAACAACACTGCTGGGACTATTTTTGATTTGGTCAATTCTAGGGAGTAGGCAGGTGGGTGTCGATACTCTCTCTGTAGTTCCTGCCCGGTGGCTCCAGCAGCCTTGAGACAATTCCCAGCAGAGTGATCTACAGCTGCCCTTCACTTATCCTTGTAGTGATATAGGAATGAAGCCGCCTCACTTTTAAAGGCTGTGAAGCAACAACTGTGAGGGACAGAAACAGAGAGCCGAGCTTTGGTGCTGCTACCAACTCCTGGTGTCTTGACTCCTCTCCTAGCTAACCATGAGTGCACTATTTATTGGTTATTTTAATTGACATATTATTTGCCACCCAGCCTCTACCCCCAGTTGAATGAAAGACCACCATGTCTGTAAGGAGGAGGGAATATGGATCTATTGTTGCTGCTGGGTGGTTCTTATTTTGCTGCAGAAGGAAGCTATTGTTGCTGCTAGGAAATCTATAGTTTCTGGAGGAAGCTACTGTTGCTGCTGGAGGAAGCTACTGTTGCTGTTGGAGGAAGCTATTGTTGCTGCTGGAGGTTCATCGTTGCTGTTGGAAGAAGCTATTGTTGCTGCTGGAGGATCTATGGTTGAGTGCACTGTTTTGTGTTTATTTTAATTTACATATTATTTTCTACCCACAGCTGAATGAGAGCCCACCAAGATTGTTTATACTGCATAGAGAATAAAAATCTATTACTAAAGTTGGGGGTTCTATCGTTGCTGCTGGGGAAAGCTATTGTTGCTCCTGGAGTTAGCTGCTGCTGGAGGAAGCTATTGTTGCTCCTGGAGGTAGCTATTGTTGCTGCTGGAGGAAGCTATCGTTGCTGCTGGAGGTAGCTACTGCTGCTGCTGGAGGAAGCTATTGTTGCTGCTGGAGGCAGCTACTGCTGCTGCTGGAGGAAGCTATTGTTGCTGCTGGAGGAAGCTATCGTTGCTGCTGGAGGTAGCTACTGCTGCTGCTGGAGGAAGCTATTGTTGCTGCTGGAGGTAGCTACTGCTGCTGCTGGAGGAAGCTATTGTTGCTGCTGGAGGAAGCTATTGTTGCTCCTGGAGGTAGCTATTGTTGCTGCTGGAGGAAGCTATTGTTGCTCCTGGAGGTAGCTATTGTTGCTGCTGGAGAAAGCTATTGTTGCTCCTGGAGGTAGCTATTGTTGCTTCTAGAAGTAGCTACTGCTGCTGCTGGAGGAAGCTATCGTTGCTGCTGGAGGTAGCTATTGTTGCTCCTGGAGGAAGCTATTGTTTCTGCTGGAGCAAGCTATTGTTGCTCCTGGAGGTAGCTATTGTTGCTGCTGGAGGAAGCTATTGTTGCTGCTGGAGGTAGCTATTGTTGCTCCTGGAGGAAGCTATTGTTGCTGCTGGAGGTAGCTACTGCTGCTGCTGGAGGAAGCTATTGTTGCTGCTGGAGGAAGCTATTGTTGCTCCTGGAGGTAGCTATTGTTGCTGCTGGAGGAAGCTATTGTTGCTCCTGGAGGTAGCTATTGTTGCTGCTGGAGGAAGCTATTGTTGCTCCTGGAGGTAGCTATTGTTGCTGCTGGAGAAAGCTATTGTTGCTCCTGGAGGTAGCTATTGTTGCTGCTGGAGAAAGCTATTGTTGCTCCTGGAGGTAGCTATTGTTGCTTCTAGAAGTAGCTACTGCTGCTGCTGGAGGAAGCTATCGTTGCTGCTGGAGGTAGCTATTGTTGCTCCTGGAGGAAGCTATTGTTTCTGCTGGAGCAAGCTATTGTTGCTCCTGGAGGTAGCTATTGTTGCTGCTGGAGGAAGCTATTGTTGCTGCTGGAGGAAGCTATTGTTGCTGCTGGAGGTAGCTATTGTTGCTGCTGGAGGTAGCTATTGTTGCTCCTGGAGGTAGCTATTGTTGCTGCTGGAGGTAGCTATTGTTGCTCCTGGAGGTAGCTATTGTTGCTGCTGGAGAAAGCTATTGTTGCTCCTGGAGGTAGCTATTGTTGCTGCTGGAGAAAGCTATTGTTGCTCCTGGAGGTAGCTATTGTTGCTTCTAGAAGTAGCTACTGCTGCTGCTGGAGGAAGCTATCGTTGCTGCTGGAGGTAGCTATTGTTGCTCCTGGAGGAAGCTATTGTTTCTGCTGGAGCAAGCTATTGTTGCTCCTGGAGGTAGCTATTGTTGCTGCTGGAGGAAGCTATTGTTGCTGCTGGAGGAAGCTATTGTTGCTGCTGGAGGTAGCTATTGTTGCTGCTGGAGGTAGCTATTGTTGCTCCTGGAGGTAGCTATTGTTGCTGCTGGAGGAAGCTATTGTTGCTCCTGGAGGTAGCTACTGCTGCTGCTGGAGGAAGCTATTGTTGCTCCTGGAGGTAGCTACTGCTGCTGCTGGAGGAAGCTATTGTTGCTCCTGGAGGTAGCTACTGCTGCTGCTGGAGGAAGCTATTGTTGCTGCTGCTGAATTTATTGTTGCTGCTAGAGAATCTACTGTCCCTGCTTGGAAAGCTATTGTTGCTGGAGGAATCTATTGTTGCTGCTGGAGGGAGCTTTTGTTGACGCTAGAGGAAACTATTGTTGTTTCCAAGTAATCTATTGTTGCTGCTAGAGGAAGCTATTGTTGCTGCTGGAGAATCTATTGTTGCTGCTGGGGAATTTTTGTGTAGGGGGAATTCTATTGGTGCTGGGGACACTGGGTGTTATTGTTGTTCCTGCTGCTGCAATCACATGTTTTAAGGGCTCATGCATACCTCCCAACATTTTGAGATGGGGATGAGCGACACCTACCAAGAAATGTATGTAAGCATAGGACACACCCCCTGCCACACCCCCTTAAAGGAGAATTAACCCAAAAAAGGTTTAATTAAAGCTTTTTTTTTTACCACTACTATTCCTTTATATTGGCTTTTAAAATGTACAATGCAGCAATTTAGAAATTGGATGAAAGGTTTAGCGATGGGAAACACTTTTTTAAAGTAAAAAAGTGCATTTTATATGCAACTATATGGATCAGACAAAATGAGGGACAAATGAGGAAGAAAGAGGAACAGAGGGACATTGCTCCAAATCAGGAACAGTCCCTCGAAATCAGGGACAGTTGGGAGCTATGCTCATGCACACAGGTGTTTAGAGCTGTATGGTGTAAAAAAGGGGCGTTTTTCTGTGCCCGCATGCTCCAGGTCTTGCGTACAGCCAGCTGCCAGCAGCCTGTAGAAGTAAATGGCAAGTAGAAATACACAGCAGCTATACATATACAGTGCCTTGCGAAAATATTCGCCCCCCTTGAACTTTTCAACCTTTTGCCACATTTCAGGCTTCAAACATAAAGATATAAAAATTTTATTTTTTGTGAAGAATCACAAACAAGTGGGACACAATTGTGAAGTGGAACGAAATCTATTGGATTTTTGAAACTTTTTTAACTAATAAAAAAATGAAAAGTGGGGCGTGCAAAATTATTCGGCCCCCTTGCGTTAATACTTTGTAGAGCCACCTTTTGCTGCGATTACAGCTGCAAGTCGCTTGGGGATGTCTCTATCAGTTTTGCACATCGAGAGACTGAAATTCTTGCCCATTCTTCCTTGCAAAACAGCTCGAGCTCAGTGAGGTTGGATGGAGAGTGTTTGTGAACAGCAGTTTTCAGCTCTTTCCACAGATTCTCGATTGGATTCAGGTCTGGACTTTGACTTGGCCATTCTAACACCTGGATACGTTTATTTGTGAACCATTCCTTTGTAGATTTTGCTGTATGTTTGGGATCATTGTCTTGTTGGAAGATAAATCTCCGTCCCAGTTTCAGGTCTTTTGCAGACTCCAACAGGTTTTCATCCAGAATGGTCCTGTATTTGGCTGCATCCATCTTCCCCTCAATTTTAACCATCTTCCCTGTCCCTGCTGAAGAAAAGCAGGCCCAAACCATGATGCTGCCACCACCACCATGTTTGACAGTGGGGATGGTGTGTTGAGGGTGATGAGCTGTGTTGCTTTTACGCCAAACATATCGTTTTGCATTGTGGGCAAAAAGTTTGATTTTGGTTTCATCTGACCAGAGCACCTTCTTCCACATGTTTGGTGTGTCTCCCAGGTGGCTTGTGGCAAACTTTAGACAAGACTTTTTATGGATATCTTGGAGAAATGGCTTTCTTCTTGCCACTCTTCCATAAAGGCCAGATTTGTGCAGTGTACGACTGATTGTTGTCCTATGGACAGACTCTCCCACCTCAGCTGTAGTCTCTGCAGTTCCTCCAGAGTGATCATGGGCCTCTTGGCTGCATCTCTGATCAGTCTTCTCCTTGTCTGAGCTAAAAGTTTAGAGGGACGGCCAGGTCTTGGTAGATTTCCAGTGGTCTGATACTCCTTCCATTTCAAAATGATCGCTTGCACAGTGCTCCTTGGGATGTTTAAAGCTTGGGAAATCTTTTTGTATCCAAATCCGGCTTTAAACTTCTCCACAACAGTATTACGGACTTGCCTGGTGTGTTCCTTGGTCTTCATGATGCTCTCTGCGCTTTCAACAGAACCCTGAGACTATCACAGAGCAGGTGCATTTATACAGAGACTTGATTACACACAGGTGGATTCGGATTCTATTTATCACCATCAGTCATTTAGGACAACATTGGATCATTCAGAGATCCTCGCTGAACTTCTGGAGTGAGTTTGCTGCACTGAAAGTAAAGGGGCCGAATAATTTTGCACACACACCACTTTTCAGTTTTTTATTTGCTAAAAAAGTTGAAAATATCCAATAGATTTCGTTCCATTTCACAATTGTGTCCCACTTGTTGGTGATTCTTCACAAAAAATAAAAATTTTATATCTTTATGTTTGAAGCCTGAAATGTGGCAAAAGGTTGAAAAGTTCAAGGGGGCCGAATACTTTCGCAAGGCACTGTACTGTATACTGACAAAAACCCCAGCAGTACTTGCATTCATCGATGTAAGCGCACATATCCCCTGAACACAGTTTGTGTTTGGGGCAATTTAAATGAATGAAAGTGATTGCAAGGGTAATTTTTTTTTCTTTTACATAACAAACATATCATAATTACCTCCACTGTGCAGCTCGTTTTGCACAGAGTGGCCCCGAACCTGCTCTTCTGGGGTTCCCCCGGGCGGCTCTCGTGGCTCCTCCCCACATCTGATAACCCCTTCGGAGAAGCGCTTCCCGAAGGGGGTTATCTTGCGGGCGCGCTCCAGAGACCAGCATTTGCGTCTATAGACACAGAATGCAGCCCATAGGATGCATTAAGGTGAAAAAACACGTACCTTTACAACCCCTTTAACCACCTCGCGCCCGCCCTATAGCCGAATGACGGCCGTAGAGCAGGCGCGTTCGTCCGGGTGGTCGTCCCTGGACAGCCTGATGTTTACTTCCGCAATGCGCGTCATCGGTGCCATGTATTAGTGCCACGTATTAGTGCCATCTGTCATCAGTGCCACGTATTAGTGCCACGTGTCTTCAGTGCCATGTATAAGTGCCACGTGTCATCAGTGCCACGTATAAGTGCCACATATTAGTGCCATCTGTCATCAGTGCCACATATTAGTGCCATCTGTCATCAGTGCCACCTGTCATCAGTGCCACGTATAAGTGTCATCATTGCCACGTATCAGTGCCATCTGTCATCAGTGTCACGTGTCATTGTCCTGGTGCTTCAAAAGTGTAATAAATAGTCAACAAGTTAGATGTGTAATTTATGTTCCTAGAACACATGATGGCGCTACCTGCATGTTGGGCCTCTCTATGTGGCCAGGCTGTGAAAAAGTCCCACACATATGGTATTGTAATACTCAGGAGGAGTAGCAGAATTTTTTGGGGGGTGTCATTTGTGGTATACACATGCCACATGAGAGAAATAACCTATTACAATGACAATTTTGTGGAGAAAAAAAAAATGAAAAATCTTAATTTTGCAAAGAATTGTGGGAAAAAAATGACAACATCAAAAAGCTCACTATGCCTCTTACTAAATACCTTGGAATGTCTACTTTCCAAAAAGGGGTAATTTGGGGGGTATTTGTACTTTCCTGACTTGTTCGGGTCACAAGAAGCGAGATAGTCCACCAGTACATCAGATGTGATCAATTGTGTGCGATTCGCACCACACCTTGTAGACTCTCTAACTTTCACAAAGACCAAATAATATCCACTAATTTGGGTTATTTTTACCAAAGATATGTAGCAGTATAAATTGTGGCCAAAATTTATGAAGAAAAATTTATAATTTGCATAATTCTGTCACAGAAACAAAGAAATATGCATTTTTTTTCAAAATTTTCGGTCTTTTTTCATTTATAGCGCAAAAAATAAAAACCCCAGAGGTGATCAAATACCACCAAAAGAAAGCTCTATTTGTGGGAAAAAAAGGACACAAAATTCATTTGGGTACAGTGTTGCATGACTGAGTAATTGTCATTCAAAGTGTAAGAGCACCGAAAGCTGAAAATTGGTCTGGGCAGAATGGTGTTTAAGTGCCCAGTAAGCAAGTGGTTAAAGCAGGAGTTCCACTTTTTCTTTTTTTTTTTTTAAGTCAGCAGCTACAAATACTGCAGCTGCTGACTTTTAAAATATGGACACTTACCTGTCCGGCTTGCCTGCGATGTCAGCACCTGAAGCCAATCTGTCGCGCGGCTCTCAGGTGCTGCCGCCACCATCTTCGCTATGGGAATCCCTATGCGAGTCGCGCTGCGTAATATGGACAGTCCCTGCTGTCTCTGGGACCCATGTGTTTCCCAGCAGACAATGGGGGGGGGGGGGCAGGAAGTGGCATAAATACCCGCAGATTCTGCAGCTATCTATGCCTGAAAGGTGCCCAATTGTGGCACCGGAGGGGGGGGGGGATTACGAAGAGCGGAAGTTCCACTTTAGGGTGGAGCTCCGCTTTAAGAATTGGTAAGCTGCAATATATTAATTTCAGTTTTTTTGGGTTTAATACAGCTTTATCAGCCATTGCACAGAACCCTGGACATTGACACAAGTCAATATAACAGGTACAGGTGTTCCAACAGAAGAATGTTATTCCTAAATATATTTTCCATTCATCCTCCAGACTGTCGGGTTTTAATTTGCATAGCTTCTTATTTGTAGAACCAAATATTGAGTCACTGCTTTGTGGAGAGTAATAATGGAAAATGATTCTTTGGTTCCAAGGACTAGAGATGTATAGGGCTGCATTATAACAAAGGAGCAGTTTGCAAAGCTCAGCTTGCAGAAATATGTAAAAACGGGCCGGTTGCCTGGATTCTGGGTCCGCATTCTTCAGCTTTTGTCAATCATCATTTTGCTTTATATAATTAGGATCAACAAAGCCATATGGAGGGATCCTGCATAATGCATTAAGCTGGACTCCATGAATGATCTTTATTATATACTTACATTGGTTCAGCTTGCAGCTTTATATGTAGATTTTCATTTAAAATGTTCAATTTGAGAACATTCGTTCTATTTTCTAATCGTTAGTGGGGTCAAATTGATGTTCGATTTCAACCAAAGTTGAATTTGTGTTCAAAAAGCTACTAGTGTATTACCAGTTCTACCTGAGGGGGTGCTAGCTGAGGGAAGCTGACAATCACTGTTGTAGTCAGTGCTATTATTGTGATAGTGGTGATCTTTTGGGTCAGGTTGAAAAAAGACACAAGTCCATCCAGTCCAACCATAAAAAAATAAACAAAAATAAAAAAAATCATACAATCCCATATAAACAATCCTATACCCACAGATGATCCAGAGGAAGGTGAAAAAAAAAGCATGATCCAATTTGCTACAGCAGGGGAAAAAAATTCCTTCCCGATCCCGGAGAGGCAATCGGATTTTCCCCGGATCAACTTTACCTATAAATGTTAGTACCCAGTTATATTATGTATGTAGTGGCCATAACCCTTTTGCGTTGCGGCCTTAACTTTTTGGGCTTACCGGTTACCTACGCTTGGCTTGTTCTTCCACGTCTAGGGGTTCCCAGGGTTGATACCCAACAACTTTGGACGCTGACACCAATAAAGTCCTTTTGAAAGGTTTTATTTTGTAGGGGTAACATCCAACAATACAGTCTCGTATCTGAACAGAGGGCAAGGGTGAAGAAACTCAGGCACCTTGAACTGCAGACATAACAAAGTCTCTAGTACCACCCAGAGAGGAGCCACTCGCAGCTGGGCACTTCAAGGCTGAACAAATCTCTAGCCAGAGATTATGGCAGTCAGCACTTTGATCCAGAACTTGTAAATTCTCTGACCTTGAACAAGTTGTAACTGAAAGCGAACAGGAACCTTTTTCCTCAGTACCTGAAACATTCTCTGTCTCCTTGAGAGTACTGGAAAAAGTGTGGATTCGTCAATGTCCTTCCCAACTCAGTAACCAGGCACTTCTCAGGATGCCAGCTTGTTGGTCCTCCTCCGAAGAGTCCTCCCCCGGTCACTTTCACGAGCTGTGGTGCCTCTCCAAGCCGAGAGCACACCCGGATGCCTTGAATCCTCCCTCAGTTACTGCGCCTCGGACCAGCCGATTCCGGGACTCGGGAACAGATGGATCCCTACCCCAGACCAGGCGGGTCTATTGGGGCTAACCAACAGAAGCATGTTGCGGAACATCGAACACTCCGTGACCGGGATCCCTTGCGGGGCTACCCCAGTCAGAAATCAGGAACAGACCGCTAGGGCCTCACGAACGAACCACCCGTAACATGTGACTTCAGCATCTTAAGTACTCCTCCCCAGACTCCTCAGCGGGGCCCGGCACACCCACTGATTGGCTCCGAGGAAGCTGATACTCAAAACGTCCAACCAGGCCTGGTTCGCGCCTGTCATGTGCACCTCCCTGTACACAGGCCAGCCAAACTGATGTCAAAGTTAACCTACATACAGTAATTAACCCTCAGTACCCATTACCGTTCCGAGGCAAAAACTAAATTTACAAATGAATGACACTTTGTCCAAAATGTCATCCGCTACATGTACATTTAGGAAAGAATCCAGGACTTTCTTAAAGTAATATACTGAGCTTACCAGAATCACCTCTGCAGGGAGTCTATTCCTTTTTTTACAGCTCTTACTGTGAAGAAACCTTTCCGTATTTGGAGATGAAATCTCTTTTCCTCTAGATGTTAAGAGTCCCCCCTTGTCCTCAGTGATGACCATGTCCTTCTGCAATATAGCCACACATAAACAGCAGTAGAAGATGCTACTGCTGGAAACTGCAGGAAGGATGCACTGTTAGGTTAGGTTCACATATATGCGAATTTGATGCTTTTTTAATCACATCCAATTCGCATAACATGTGAATGTGACCAGCTTTCAATGGAGCCAGTTCACACATGTCCAGAGGGGGCACGGTGCGATTTTGAAAAGGGTCCTGTGCTTTTTTGGGACCGATTCAGGTGCGTATTCAGGCTAAAAATTTGTACCTGAATTGCACTTGAACTTGTGAACAGAAACGCACCAGACTGCATATGTGAACCCAGCCTTATAGAGTAAGGTACCTGTGGCTGCTCTGAAAAAGTCAAAGGCCTAAACTGCTCAGAGACAGAATGGAGGAGATTTAGGCTAGGTTCACACATCTCCGGTGCAAATCCCCCCCCCCCCCCCCCCCCCGTGTGCTTTTATTGTGAATTTCCTAAGCAGCTGTTTAGCGGTTCAGCTGCGATTTTAGATGTGGTTCAAATGCGAGTATTTGAAGTCGGTGGCTGCCGGCGTCTTTAACATTTGCTGGTTCTTAAGGATCAGACCAGGAAGCCAACCACCATGTCCTTAGCAATGGATGACTCATCAGCTGTCAGCGGGGCTGTCAGGAGGCGACGTCACTGACCCAGGATGGATTTGAGGGGGAACCCCACTCTGTTTATTCTTTGACATTTTGGCATGGGGTTCCCATTAAAATCCATAACCCCAAAAGAGCCTGGTATGGATTGGTGGGGCCATTTTTTTTGGATCAAATTTGTGTTTAAAACTGGTCTGATTTGGGATTCAGATGTGTTCCCATAGAAGGTGTTGGGCCTGGAATTCACAACTGAACCACACCAAAGTACTCAGGACTCTTTTTAAAGAGGAAGTAAACTCTCCCACTCTGATGCTTCTTTCATTTAGTCCATTATAATAAGTAATTATCAAACTATAGCCACTGTAATCCAGCCCAAATCGCATATTACTTACTGTTTAAAGAAACTTTAAAAACCTTGTTTCCAGGGGTAAGGCAGCGCCATCTTAAGTATTGTTTTCTGAGTCCACGGTGGAGTGTATTTCCGCCCTTACATTGAGCACTTCCTGTACTGTTAACCAAGCCTCCTTCTCAATCCAGTGTTTCTATATCAACCCTGCTTCCCTGTTCATAGCTGCCTTGTTTTATTTCATAGTATTTACTTTTCATTTTACTTTTCCCCCATTGAGTCATTGCAACTTAAAGTGGTTGTAAACCATTTACAACCACTTTATACTACAGGCAAGCCTATAATAAGGCCTACCTGTAGCTACACTGGATATCTCCTAAACCTGCACGTCATCGGCACATGCGCACTTAAGCCATTGCTTCAGTTGTGCTGTGCCGTTACCGGCGGCTCCCGAGCGCACGTGCGGGAGTGACATCATTGCGGCTCTGGCACTGTGATTGGCCGGAGCCGCGATGATGTCACTCCCACAAGCGCGCTCGGAAGCCGCCGGTAACGGCACAGCACAACTGAAGCAATGGCTTAAGTGCGCATGTGCCGATGACGTGCAGGTTTAGGAGATATCCAGTGTAGCTACAGGTAAGCCTTATACCCGGAAGTAACCCCCCGGAGAGATGCCGGCCACCGGAGAGGTGAATGAGGATCGCTGCAGGGACTTCGATCTCAGGTAAGTAATTCATAATGAGCTAATATGCTATGCATACTAGCTCATTATGCTTTTGTCTTGCAGGGTTTTTTTTTTGTTAAAGGGTTTACAACCACTTTAAGAAAAAGACTAGGACTGCTCTTACATGGTCAAAGATCTGATTGCCTTCTTCTAAATAGTCAACATGTACCAAGAAGTCAAAGAAAGACAAACAGAAGGTACAATAAACTGGAGTTGCATCCTGCTAGCTGTATAGGCCAGATTTGCTGCCACAATTTTTGGTTGCCCTGTATGCTTAACCCTTTCTCCCAAACTTTATTCAGCAATAAAATTACAAAAAAAGTTTAAAGCCTTTGGCACCCAACGTATTCACTCCACCACACACCAAGGATTCTTCCCTGAGAGTGGATGCCCCCAGAAGAGTAAGTACTGCTAGCCTGCTATACCACTTTTGAGGTCATTCCATACCACTCTCGGGAAAGTTGTGCTACACATAAACAGTAAATGTTCTCACACAAGAATTACACAGTTTTCAGCCAGGATTTACACATTTCCACCCAAGGATGTTGAGCTGGCAGGGTGCTGACAGGGCCACCCAGTAAGCCAATTTCCGCCAGTTCATCAGGAGCTGGCAGAAATTGGAAGAGTGTATGGGCAGCTTAAGTCACACATTTTTTAAATATTTGTGGAGTGTTAATTGTACTCAGTAGAACTAGATCATTGTATGTTCCTCTGTCTTGTCTTTAAGAGTAGAAGTGAGGTTTTCATAGACATGATGTCATTCGCCCTGGTAAAGCACCGGATTAAAGTGAGAGGATTAGCTTGTTTCCAGTTCCTGGGGATACATTCCCTGGTGGCATTCAATAAGTGAATGAAAATCAATTTCCTGTACTTTTCCTGGCAATGTGTCAACTTCAGAAGAATTTCTGCGGGAGTTCATGGCTAAAGAGTAGTCAGTGATCTCAATGTGGATTTTTCTAAAGTTGGCCATAGACTATTAGAATTTTTAAGTTTTTTGTAGTTTTTCTAATTGTAAGTGGGGTCAAATTGGCATTCACTGTCAACTGCAGTGAACATTTGAAGAAGAAGGAGGGAAAATTATTCTTGAATGACTTTCTAAAAGTGAATGTGGTTTTAACCCCTTCAGATGCGGATCTGCTTTGCTGGGAGGCAGCCAATAGACGTCCTCCCCTTTGCACGCTCGCCACACCCCTGAAGGGCGCCCGTGGCACGTGCTGTGATCACCTGAGTCAATGAGACACAGATCGGAGTAAGGGGTCGATCCTGGCCCCTTACCACGTGATCAGCTGTCAGCCAAAGACAGCTGATCACGTGATGTAAACTGAAGATTGGTAATCTTTTTTTTTCTTCTCACGCTGACGATGTAAGAATAATAAAAAGCCGATCACTAGCTTCTGTTGAAGGGACATCAGTCCCAAAGAGGAAGAGGCGAATCCACCTCATGTGTCCTGCCAGTGCCAGAAATCAGTGCCCACCAGCACATAAGTGCCAGAAATCAGTGCCACCTATCAATGCCCACGAGTGCCAGCTATCAATGCCCACCAGTGGTGCCAATCAGTGCCTCATCAGAGCCACCTAGCAGTGCTGCCTATCAGTGTCACCTACCAGTGCCGATCAGTGCCTATCACTGCCACCAATCAGTGCCCATCACTGCCACCCATCAGTGCCCATCAGTGTCAGCTAACAGTGCCACCTATTAGTGCCCTTCAGTGCCACCTATCAATGTCCTTCAGTGCGCCCATCAGTGCCACCCATCAGTGCCCACCAATGCCACCTATCAGTCCCAACCAATGCCACCTCATCAGTGCCCACCAGTACCGCCTATTAGTGCCCATCAGTGCTGCCTTATCAGTGTCGCCTTATCAATGCCCATCAATGCAGCCTATCAGTGCCCATCAGTGTAGCCTCATCAGCACACATCAATGAAGGAGAAAAATTACCTGTTTGCAAAATTTATTAACTAAATATAAAACGGTTTTGTATTTTGTTTTAAAAAATTTCGGTCTTTTTTAAAAAAATGTTAACAAAAAATTAAAAACCCAGAGGCGATCAAATACCACCAAAAGAAATCTCTATTTGTGGGAAAAAAATGCAAAAAATTTAATTTGGGTACAGTGTTGTATGACTGCGCAATTGTCATTCAAAGAGTGACAGCGCTAAAAGCTGATAATTGGTCTGGGCAGGAGGGGGGTTTAGGTGCCCAGTAAGCAAATGGTTAATATAAGAAAGTAGATTCATTCAAAATCCAAGCAATTTTGAACTAACTGGTCAAGTCATCGAATGTACTTTTTTTGTACGTGCATTCATTTGACAATCTACTAGTTTATGGCCATCTTAAATTCTGGCTGAACTCTCTTCAGGACCCATGTAAAGCCTATTGCACCCTTAAAAAAATCCATTCAAAAGTGGCCATAAAAGTAGAAAGTTGTTTACCTTAAAGTGATTGTAAAGTCTCTTTTTTAAAATAACAAACATGTTACACTTACCTCCTCTATGCAGTGGTTTTACAGAGAGCAGCCCCGATCCTCCTCTTCTTGGGTCCCTTGCCCCTCCCTCCTGGGAGCTTGGTATGGGGGCACCCGAGAGGAATCACAGCTTCCTTGTGTCCATTCAGACATGGAGCCGTGATCCGCCCCGCCCCCTTTCTCTCCAGATTGGCTGACTGACTTTGACTGACAGCAGCAGGAGCCAATGGTGCCACATTGCTGTCTCAGCCAATGAGGAGGGGAGTCCCGGACAGCTGAGACAAGGCTGCAACATTGCGGGATCTAGATTGGCTCAGGTAAGTATTAGGGGGGCTGAGGGGGGCTGCTGCACACAGGAGGCTTTTTATCTTAATGCAAAAAATGCATTAAGATAAAAAAAAACTTCTGCCTTTACAACCACTTTAATGAATACTCTGTATTTAGAGTGGTTGTAAATCCTTACACAGTGAAGTGACTGGCCTCAGGTGATACACAGAGATGACACAAATCCTCCTACATAAGTTGTACCTGTTCAACTGCAGTGTTCTGAATTTATAAAGCTTGTCTGAGCTGTCAGAAAAAAGGGGGCAGAGAGCTAAAGTTACACTCTTCAGAGCTCAGTAAGGAGAGGTCTGAGAGCTGATTGGAGGGAAGGGACACCCCCCATTCACACAGCACACAGGAACAGAGCTGAGGCTCTCAATCAGCTGAAGGTCCCTCCCCGTCACCTTTTTTCTCTTGGTGTCAGGGAAACTTGTCAGAAGCAGAGGAAGGAAGCAGCAGACACAAATTATATGTAGTGCTCTTAGTACACACTACAGAGAGATGTGGTTTGTTCATATTTCAATCACTTTAACCACTTCCCGACCGGCGCACGCCGATGTATGTCGGCAGAATGGCATAGGCAGGCATTGCGAGTGAGCCATCAGGCGGGACCCCGTGAGTCCGGTCGCAGGTCCCGCGGACTCGATCGCCGCGGGCATACCTGCGATCGTCTCACGGGGCGGCTGAACGAGGAGATGCCATTGTAAACATAATTTCCCCGTTCTGCCTAGCAACAAGTGACGCTGATCTCTGCTCCATGTGATTGGAGCAGAGATCGGTGTTCACTAAAACAAAGCCCAGCCCCCCACAGTTAGTAACACGCCCCTAGGAACACTTAACCCCTACACTGCCACCCACTGGTTAACCCCTTCACTGCCAGTGTCATTTACACAGGAATCACTGCATTTGTATAGCAGTGATTGCTGTATAAATGACAATGGTCCCAAAAATGTGTCAAAAATGTCCGATGTGTCCACCATAATGTCGCAGTCACAATAAAAATCGCTGATCGCCGCCATTACTAGTAAAAAAATAATAATAATAAAAATGCCATAAAACTATCCCCTATTTTGTAAACGCTATAACTTTTGCACAAACCAATCAATAAATGCTTATTGGGATTTTTTTTACCAAAAATATGTAGAAGAATACGTATCGGCCTAAACTAAGGGAAAACAATGTTTTTTTACATATTTTTGGGGGGTATTTATTATAACAAAAAGTAAAAAATCATGTGTTATTTTTCAAAATTGTTGCTCTATTTTTGTTTATAGCGCAAAAAAAAAAAGCGCAGGGGTGATCAAATACCACCAAAAGAAAGCTTCATTTGTGGGAAAAAGAAGATGTCAATTTTGTTTGGGAGCCACGTCGCACGACCGCGCAATTATCAGTTAAAGCAACGCAGTGCCGAATTGAAAAACGTGGTCTGGTCTTAAGCCAGCAAAATGGTCCGGTCTGAAAGTGGTTAAGGTAAAAAAAAAAAAAGCCTTCTCTGATATGGATTCCCCTCAGTCCCCTTAAATGCTTATCTGAGCCCGCTCTCCATGCAGCACTATGCCTGAGAGCAGCGTCTCTCTCTCTCTCTATCTTCATTGGCCATGGAGGCATCTGCGGGAGCCATTGTCTCCTGCTGCTGTCAATCATAGCCTGCAAGAAGGGAGCAGGGGTGGGGCTGAGCTTCTCTGTGTTCATCAATGGACATAGAAAGCGCTGCCTAGAATCAGGCCTGCATGAGCGCCCTCATAGAAATCAGCCTGCTTTGGAGGCACTCGGCAGGGGAAGGGTGCCAGGAGTGCTAAAGGTAGACCCCAGAAGAGGAGGATCGGGGCTGCTCTGTGCAAAACCATTTCTCAGAGCCGGTAAGTATAATTTTTTTTTAATTTATTTAACATTCACATTTAATTCAATCCAATCTTGCTAATTAGAGAATGTATCTCACACAGAGTGGTGCTGTGGATACATAGAGGTATTAATTCATTTAACAATTTATTTAATTCAATCTTGTCTTCCTCATTTTACCAAAATAGCTTTGGAGATTTAAAAAAAAAAAATTTGGTTCATCCCTAATGCTGACATATAACCTATTGATTCATGTTTGTGAATTGCTTCAAGTTTGACTCTTAACCCCTTCATGACTGACGACACCCAAATATGCGGCCCTACTGCACAGGGCTTTTTTCTGTGGGGCCTCATATTTGTGTACCTCCCTTTGTGCTTGGAGTGGTGCACTCCCCGCACAGAGACTGAGGTCTTACCATGAGCCCCGGGCCCCGTACTAATGATCGTGAAATTCCGGGTCATCTGATTAGCCTCTGATTGGCTATCACAGTGATCAGTCGCTGTGAAGCCCACCCCCGTTTTCTGTGAATGAAGGAGACAGATACATTGTATCTCTCTCTGTCCTTGCTCAGAAAAAAAGTTTGTGTAAAAAGAAAATTATAAATGAAATAACAATAATAATAAAAAAATTTAAATATACAAAAAAAAAAAATACCTAGATCAATGTTTGGTGTCAGGGTTAGTGTTTGTGTTAAGTTAATAGTGTGATATGTGGAGAGATTGAGAGAACTCGAGTTAGATTAGGCAGGTTAGTTAGTGGCGTGCAGGCAGTTTAGTATGTATATATATATATATATATATATATATATATATATACCGTATATATATATATATATATATATATATATACATACACAGTGCAGGCAGTGTAGTGTAGTAGTATATATACACACAGTTATGCTCATAAATTTACATACCCTGGCAGAATTTATGATTTCTTGCACATTTTTCAGAGAATATGGATGTTTAGTGTTTGCCTGAAGGCATTTTTTATCAATCAACTGTGTTTACTCTTTTAAAATCATAATCACAACAGAAACTATTCAAACGACTCTGATCAAAAGTTTACATACCCCAGTTCTTAATACCGTGTATTGTCCCCTTTAACATCAATGACAGCTTGAAGTCTTTTGTGGCATTTGTGGATGAGGCTCTTTAACTTCTCAGATGGTAAAGCTGCCCATTCCTCTTGGCAAAAAGCCTCCAGTCCCAGTAAATTCTTGGGCTGTGTTGCATGAACTGCACATTGAGATCTCCCCAGAGTGGCTCAATGATATTGAGGTCAGGAGACTGAGATGGCCACTCCAGAACCTTCACTTAATTCTGCTGTAGCCAATGACAGATCAACTTAGCCTTGTGTTTTGGATCATGTCCACGTACATCCCATGCGCAGCTTCCTGGCTGATTATTATTATTCTTATACAGGATTTATATAGCGCCAACAGTTTACGCAGCGCTTTACAATACAAAAGGGAGACAATACAGTTATAATACAATAAAATACAAGAGGATTAAGAGGGCCCCTCAGAAGAGCTTACAATCTAATAGGGTGGGGCAGGTGGTACAAAGGGTTGTAATTGTGGGGAATGAGCTGATGGAAGTGGTATAAGATTAGTTATAGACGTTATAGGCTTTGCTGAAGAGATGAGTTTTCATTGATCGCCTGAAGGTAGCAAGAGTAGGTGTTAGCGGGACAGGTGTAGGTAGCAAGTTCCAGAGGATGGGAGAGGCTCTGGAGAAATCCTGGAGATGAGCATGAGAGGAGGAGATGAGAGAGCTTCAGAGTAGGAGGTTCTTGAGAAGAGTGGAGAGGACGATTTGGGTGATATTTGGAAACAAGATTGGTGATGTAGCTCGAGGCAGAGTTGTGAATGGCTTTGTATGTTGTGGTTAGTATTTTGAATTTAATTCGCTGGGTGATTGGGATCCAGTGTAGGGATTGGAGGAGAGGGTTGGCAGACACTGAGTGGTTGGTAAGGTGGATAAGTCTGGCAGCATCATTCATGATAGACTGAAGAGGGGATAGCCTATGGAGAGGCAGGCCAATGAGAAGGGAGTTGCAATAGACAAGGCGAGAGATAACAAGGGAGTCGTCAACTTTTGACAACGATTGGATTTGAGGCTGAAATGACAAGTCAGAGTCTAGGATTACACTTAGTACCCTGGCGTGAGGGGAGGGCCTGATGGTTGCATTGTTGATTTTGATGGAAAAGTCATGGAGGGAGTCATGGAGGGGGGCAGGGGAGAATATTAATAGCTCTTTTTTCGAGAGATTTAGTTAAAGAAGTGGTGTGACATCCATGCTGATATATCAGTTAGTAAGTTAGTAATGCGAGAGGAGACTGAAGGAGTCAGGGGAGGAGTAGATAGATTTGAGTGTCATCGGCGTACAAGTGGTAATGGAAGCCGTGGGCGGTTATCAAGTGACGAAGAGAGGAGGTGTAGATAGAGAAGAGAAGGGGTCCTAGAACAGAGCCTTGGGGGACCCCCACAGAAAGGGGCAATGGAGAGGAGGAGACAGAGTTGTAGGTGACACTGAAGGATCGCGGTGATAGATAGGCAGAGAACCAGGATAGAGCAGAATCTCGGAGGCCAAGGGAATGTAGTTTATTAAGAAGGAGTGGGTGGTCAACAGTATCAAATGCTGCAGAGAGGTCAAGTAGTAGGAGTATGGAGTACTGGCTGTTAGTTTTAGCAGTTAGTAAATCGTTAGTGAGTTTTAGTAAGGCAGTTTTAGCGGAGTGCCACGAGCGAAAGCCAGACTGTAAGGGGTCAAGAATGTTATTTTCACTAGGGTAGGAGCTAAGACGATTGTAGACTAAGCATTCTAGAAGTTTAGAGGTGAATGGGAGCAATGAGATGGATCTTAAGTTGTTCAGGTTGGTGGGGTCCAGTGAGGGCTTTTTAAGTATGGGAGTGATCTGCGTATGTTTTAAAGGGACGGAAAAGGGTTGATGAATGCAAATGCCAGTAATTTTTGATAACATGCTGCATTCATCTTGCCACACATTTTGACCACATTTCCTGTGCCTTTGTAGCTCACCTCCCAAAAACATCAGTGATCCATCTCCGTGTTTCACAGTAGGAATGGTGTACTTTTCATCATAGTCCTTGTTGACTCCTTTCCAAATGTAGTGTTTATGGTTGTGTCCAAAAAGCTAAATGTTGGTCTCATCACTCTAAATGACTTTGTGCCAGAAGGTTTGAGGCTTGTCTCTGTGATGTTTGGTGTATTGTAAGAGGGATACTTTGTGGCATTTACATAGTAATGGCTTTCTTCTGGCGACTATGCAGCTGATCTTTCTTCAAGTGCCTCCTTATTGTGCATCTTGAAACAGCCACACCACATGTTTTCAGAGAGTCCTGTATTTCACCTGAAGTTATTTGTGGGTTTTTCTTTGCATCCCGAACTATTTTCCTAGCAGTTGTGGCTGAAATATTAGTTGGTCTACTTGACCATGGTTTGGTTCCAACAGAACCCCTCATTTTACACTTCTTGATTAGAGTCTAAACACTGCTGATTGGCATTATAAATTCATTGGATATCTTTTCATATCCCTTTCCTGTTTTATACAGTTGAACTACCTTTTCCCACAGATCCTTTGACAATTCTTGTGCTTTCCCCATGACTCAGAATCCAGAAACGTCATAGCAGCACTGGATGAAAGATGCAAAGGTCTGTCAGGAGTCCAGAAACTCACTGACCTTTTATACACACATACTAATTACAAGCAAACAGATCACAGGGGAGGATGGTTATCTTTAATAGCCATTCAAACCCCTTTGTGTCAACTTGTGTGCATGTTATAAGGCCAAAATATCCATGTAAACTTTGGCCCTTTGGGTCTGGTACAGATTTTAAGGGGAACTCCACGGCAAAATAAAAAAATAAAAAAACACTGTGGGGTCTGCCCCAAAATCCATACCAGACCTGGCAAGCCAGGAAAGGGGGGGGGGGACAAGCGAGCACCCCCCTCCTGAACCATACAAGGCCGCTTGCCCTCAACATGGGGAGGATGCTGTGGAGGGTGCTTTGGGGTCAAGAGCCTCTTCACGACAACCCTGGCCATTGGTTGTTGAGGTCTGCAGGTGGGGGGCTTATCGGAATCTGGAAGCCCCGTTTAACATGTTGATGGGGACAAGAGCGTCTTCCCGAAAACCTTGGCCATTGCCTGTCGGGGTCTGTGTGTAGAGGGCTTATCGGAATCTGGCTCCCAGATCCCAACCCCCCATGTGAATGGGTATCAGGTACATTGTACCCCTACCCATTTACCCAAAAAAGTGTCAAAAAGTAAAAACCACAAGCGACAGCTTTTGACAATTCCTTTATTAAAAAAAAAAAGTGTCTCACGATGTCCATCCATCTTCAATCATGCCTTTCAACAGACCTGAAAAATAGAAAAAAAAACACTCTTCCTCGATGGGAGGCCTCCCGGCGACTACTGTCTCTTGGCTGTGACAGCTGTTATATAGGCAAGGGTGGGGGCACCCGGTGATGTAACCACGTGACACTGCCCATTCTGACGTCATGTAATGTCGTGTGACATCAGAGGGGGTGGGGTCATCCGATTATGTCAGCGGGTGGTCCCGCCTTTGCCTGTTAAAATTACATTTTCTCCTTTAGAAATGTCATTTTGCTGCGGCACTGTTCTGAACATCACACAGATGCACCACTCTACAGGAAGACTAAGGGCCCCCCCCCCCCGCACGATATTTAAAGGAATACTTCATTTTTATTGTTTCACGTTAAGCATTATTAACCACTTCAATACCGGGTACTTAAACACCTTCCTGCCCAGACCAATTTTGAGCTTTCAGCGTTGTCGCACTTTGAATGACAATTGCGCGGTCATGCTACACTGTACCCAAATTACATTTTTATCATTTTTTTCCCACATAGAGCTTTCTTTTGGTGGTATTTGATCACCTCTACGGTTTTTATTTTTTGCGCTATAAATAAAAAAATACCAAAAATTTTGAAAAAAAATATGTTTTTTTTTGTTTCAGTTTCAAAACTTTGTAAATAAGTACGTTTTCTCCTTCACTGATGGGCACTGATGGGGCTAAACTGATGGGCACTGATAAGGCGGCACTGATGGGCACCAATGATGTGGCACCAATGAAGTAGCACTGATGAGGTGGCATTGATGGACACTGATATGTGGCACTGATGGGCACTGATAGGCGGCACTGATGGGTGGCACTGATGGGCGACACGGATGGGCACTGATAGGTGGCACAAATTGGCACTGATAGCTGGCACGGATTGGCACGGATGGGCGGCACAGATGGGCATGGATGGGCGGCACAGATGGGCATGGAAAGGCGGCACAGATGGGCATGGGTGGGCACTGATAGGTGACACGGATGGGCACTGATAGGCGGCACAGGTGGGCACTGACAGAGGCGAGTGAGGAAAAGCCGATCACCAGCTCTTCCTATTTACACTGTGATCAGCCGTGATTGGACACGGCTGATCACGTGTTAAAGAGTCTCAGTCGGAGACTCTTTACCGAGATCGTAGTCGCGGGGGGTCAGACTGACACCCCGCATCAACGATCGCCGCGATGCAGCGCAGCGGCTCATAATCCTGATCACGTCATATGACGTCCGATCAGGATTATACAACCACTTTGCCACCGTCAATTGCCTATAGGACGGGCGGCAAGTGGTTAAAATCATTGCTTCTGAAAATACTGTAGTTTTAAAAACTTTTTTTGCATTGCTGCATTTCCCCTAAGGCAGTACCGGGGGCCCATACACTTTTTATTGCAATAACTTGCACAGGGCTGGTGCAAGGATTTTTGGCACCCTAGGCGAAACCTCATTTTGCCGCCCCCCATTGGCCCCGCCCCTGACTCCACCCCCAGAATACCGCTTCACCAGCGCTCAACAATTCCGCCTCACCAGTGCCCATAAATTACAGACTTGGGGGGACATTTGGCAGATCAGTCAACATAATAGATATATATACACTCACATTTTAAAATTAAATGTCATGGTCATCACATTCACATAATGTTATTCTCATTAAGGCCCCTTTCACACTGGGGCGGTGCGGGCGTCGGCGGCAAAGCGCTGCTATTATTAGCAGCGATTTACTGTAGTTTTAGCGGCGGTCTGCGTTTAACGGCTGAAAAAGGGTTAAAACCGCCCGCAAAGCGCCGCTGCAGCGGCGCTTTGCCGGCGGTATAGCCGTGCTCCCCCATTGATTTCAATAGGTAGGAGCGGTTTCACCGCTCCAAATATGCGGCTAGCAGGACTTTTTTCACCGTCCTGCTAGCGCACCGCTCCAGTGTGAAAACCCTCCGGCTTTCACACTGGAGTGAAAGGGGCCGGTTTTTTCAGGCACTATACAGGCGCTATTTTTAGCGCTGTAGCACCTGAAAACCGCCCCAGTGTGAAAGGGGCCTAATAGAGAGAAAGCAACAGTTTTTTGCTTACCTCATGGTCACACCAGTAACCTGTTGTTGGCACCAACTGTATTTGCCAGCCTGTGTACCTGCCTTGTGTGGAGTGGTGCCTCTTCTCTTCCTGTTCCAGCTAGCCCAGGCTGCGCGCACCTGACCGCAAGCTCAGAGAGCGGCCTTCAAGCGCCACGCCGACGTCGCCCTGCTGTATCCCATGATGATGCATGCTGCATCCATCCTCCATCCATCCTCCATTCCAGAAGAGCGTGGGGGCGGGGCCAGGGGTGCTGTGCTATCAAATGACACGTGTTATCATGTCACAGAGGACTGAGGGGGAGGGGGGGAACGGCTGCTTCTGCTGTGCCTGTGTTATCATCATGAGTAATGTCACAGACCGTCGGACTGACAGAGAATGGAGGGGGGGGGGGCGGCTGCTGTGCCTGTGTGTTATCATCATGACGACTCCCCCCCTCCCCTCCCCTCTCTGCTCTCTGTCAGTCCGATGATCTGTGACATACTCATGATAACACACAGGCACAGCAGCCGTCCGACCCCCCCCCCCCCCCACCCACCCCCCCTCCCCTCCCCTCTCTGTCAGTCCGATGATCTGTGACATACTCATGATAACACACAGGCACAGCAGCCGTCCGCCCCCCCCCTCCCCTCTCTGTCAGTCCGATGATCTGTGACATACTCATGATAACACACAGGCACAGCAGCCGTCCGCCCCCCCCCCTCCCCTCTCTGTCAGTCCGATGATCTGTGACATACTCATGATAACACACAGGCACAGCAGTCGTCCGCCCCCCCCCCCCCACCCCCCCCCCCTCCCCTCTCTGTCAGTCCGATGGTCTGTGATATACTTATGATTCATCAGCTGCTGCGTGTCATCATCATCATCATGGCTAATGTGACATAGTCACAGACAGACTGACAGAGAGCGAATCGGAGGAGGGGGGGCGGATCGGAGGAGGAGGGGCGGATCGGCGAGGTGATACTATAACAGAAGAGAAGATTACTGGAAAGCCAGAGCGGAGCAGGGCGGGGCGGGAGGGCGGATGGCGCTGTTGCTTAACATGGCACTGGCACAGTAGTAGTTGCAGCAAGGACAGTGCAGCCAGCCAGGAATAAAATAACCAGCGGCCGGGCGCCCTAGGCGGCAGTGCGCCCCAGGCGGTTGCCTAGTCCGCCTAGTGGTAGCGCCGGCCCTGAACTTGCATATAAACCTTTAAAATTAGCACTTTAGATTTTTCATGTTCATGTCCCATAGACTTTAATAGGGTTTGCATGTTCGCTCAAATTTTTTGCCTGTTCCCATGTTCTGGTGCCAAGTGAACTGGGAGTGTTAGCCCATCCCTACTCTGGAGCCATTTACCATAGAACCCACCCTAACTTGGGGGGGGGGGGGCATGTACCTAACTAGGCACTCTAGGACTGGTCTAATTTAAAACTATGTTCCAATAAAAGATGTACATATCACAGTTAAATACCCCAGGGGCTCAGCCTACCTGTTGAATAAAAGAGCCCACACTTTCATGCATGTACCTGCCAGGTCCTCTTGTTCTTCTGAATGTCTCTGTATCTGAGCTTATGAAAAAATAGGCTATTGTGTTCCATGATTTCACCACCACTTTCTTGCTCAACTCATTGCCTCCTCCTGCATTCATGCAGGGTTAGCAGTGCACAGGGTTAATGCACAAGACCCTGAAGGCTTCCCAGATGCACTGTTGGGACATGCTGGCTGCAAAAGATTATATACAATTCAGAATAAGCTAAACTAACTTTGTAACTTCATAATGCAATCAGACCCTAGGATGAGACAGCTTGGAACAGGAAGAAAGGACATGAAGACCCTGGCTGGACTTTACTGAGCCTTCAGTTATAATGTTCTAATAACAGCTGCACAGAGCAATGGCTGACTGTTGTGTGACCCTGTAGGATAGCTGGAACAGAAGAATAAAAAGCACATCTGTTCTGCTTCAACAGTTCACCTCTCTGCTGACGCTTGTAGTCCATTGAAAGAAATCAGCCAGGGGAAGCATCAAATGCAGTACTCTGAAAAATAGAACATGTCCTATCTGAACGGCAGCTCTTGAAGTGGCTCTGTACAATTTACAGTATATCGTTTTGCTTTAAAATGAGTCAGAGCATACATCGTCAGCACACCAAGGCTCTTCAAGAAAAAAAATTCAAACATTTATTATAGTGATCACACCACAGCGGTAAAAGCAGAACCCCTTCGTCAGGCATGGGGTATCAAATGCCGGATAAATGGGTCCTATGTGGTTCCAAAACGTTGCACTTATTTTGAAGATCCATGGTGTGCTGGCAATATATACTATATGCTCTGACTTGTGTTGACATTGGTTTCCACCTGATAGGTATACAGCACCCATTTGCTTCAGGCCATTTCCAGGAATGTGGGTGTAGGCAGGTGCAGTCTGCTGTCTCCACAGCAGGTGGTGCTCAACCGTAGCACCAATGCAGGGGGAGAGGAAGGCATGAGTAACAGAGTTACCCTAAGGCTTTCTAAGTCACTTGGACAGTGATCTAAATGGATGCTTGTTGCCCATGTGACTCTGGTGGCCATTTTAGGTGTGGCAGAGTCTATTTAAGGCCCTGGCTCCTGGGTTTTGGCACATTTATACAAGAGGGTAGAAAAGGTAAAGGTACCCCATCTGTTAGGGGCAGTACTAGCGATAGGGGAAAGTTCCTGACCAGGAGGGACAGCGTAGGGTCACAATTATCTGGATACCTTCCTGATCGGGCATGAGACAGCTAGGCCGTATTCAGTCCCCTCTCAACAGACGCTGTCGGTTCTGTTGGAACCTGCTTCTTTATGTTATTGGAAACTGTGAGTGTGCCTGGCTGGGTGGCTGTCCCACCAGGTTTGTTGTGAACTGTTGCTGAATTACATCAATATAAGTTTTATACTGCACCCGCCTGTGTGGATTATTGCTGCCGCAAGCCCTGTAGAGCAATTCATTTGCATAACTCTCCACACCTCCAGGCTGGTGTCCTCAATCTATGCATAGGTGGCTAACCTCACTTTCCCCTCAGGCCAAAACCCGGCAAACCTCCAGAGGACGCTGGATTCACCTCAAATCTGACAAAGACTCACCCTTACTCATAGAAAAGTGCCACCTATCTTCACAACCATGTTGAATTGAACACTTGCACACCATTCTAGAATCGGCCATGTGATTAAAAAGGTGCTGCAATGACTGCCAACTGACCACATTGTACAACATGGATGCAATATTAAAGTGCTAAGCTCATTATTCTTGTATGAATGAATAACCTTCCATACATTATAAATAATCTATGAAAGGAGGAGGTGGACCTTTCATTAATCTGCCCTTCTTTCATGCATAGATGCTTTTACATTCATGGAAGCTTTAATAAAGTTTCCATGAATAAAAGAGGAAGGCAGAGAGGATGAGCATAGACGGCACTCTTGACAAGTACATATAACAAGATTACAGCCGCCGGGGTAGAAGGGGATCCGAATTTAGAGGATTTCAACTAAAACCGCAGCCATCAGCACAAGGGACATTTCACATTGATTGTAAGTACTGCTCATTATGCTGTTTTTTTTTCCCTTTAATTTTTGACTAAACTTTGGCTTTAAGGGGATAGTGTGGAACAGCTCTGAACTCAGAGAAGTTAATATCACAGTTAAAGTACCTGGAATCAAAGGGCTCTCCTAGCACACATAATTTGTTCAATTAGAAAGGTATCTGCAAAAAAAAAAAAAAAAATCTATTTTCATGTTTTTTGCCACGATGATGTGATGGCTTGGTAGGGACGCTGAGCTGCAAGCTGAGGTGGTCCCATGGTTATTAAATTGATTTCACTGAGTGGAAAACAAAAAAAAGAAAGGTATCTGCAGGCAGCCTATGGGTCCTACAGCTGTATTTGTTTGTGATCTTTATGGCATGACGAGTGCACTTTAAAGAAGAATTCCTGGTATGGATATTTTACATTGGCACAGAACAAGAAGCTAATGGAGATCACTGAGGGAGTAGTGTCTACCCTGTGATTTCCAGGTTCTATAGCAGTGGTCTCCAAACTGTGGCCCTTTGCTTTCCTTTTATTGACCCTTGAGGCATTATTCCTGCCACTCACACCAACAATGGGACACTTTTCCTTCCACTGACACCAACAATGAGGCACTATTCCATCCATTGACACCAGCAATGGGGGGGGGGAGAAATTCCTTCTACTGACAACAAAAATGGGGCACTATTCCTCCCAATAACACCAACTATTTATCACCCTAATGCCGAAGAGTGGGCATTGTTTACTCCCACTCCCACATTGTTTACTCCCACTGGCCCCAAACTTTCTAAAGAAAGGGCCAGTTTACTGAAGGACAGCAAACTGGTCCTTTCTTTAGAAAGTTTGAAGCTTCCTGTTCTAGAGGGTTCACACAGGTAGGGTTTATGCATAATTATATTGGTCCAACCTGGAACATTTTTAAATATCTATATCTGGAATTCTTCGTTAAAATTGTTCTAATAGTAAAAGTTTTTTTTATACCTTAATGAATTCTCTGCATTACAGTAAAAAACCTTCTGTGATCAGTTGCCCCCCCCCCCCCCCTAACTACTTACCTGATCCAGATATCGATCCAGCACTGTGCCCAAAAGCAGTAATGCTGCTTTCTCTCTCCTCACTGGACATGGAGGCAGCCATTGGCTCCTGCTGCTATCAATCAAATCATGTGTGGAGGGTGCTGGGGGCGGGGCTGAACCACATTGTGTATGTCGATGGGCACACAAAGCCTGGCTCAGAAATTAGCCTGTATGACTTGCTTTGGGGGCAATCAGAAGGGAGTAGGAGCCAGAAGTGCCGACAGGGGACCCCAGGAAAGGAGGCCTGGGGCTGCTCTGTGCAAAACCATTGCACAGAGTAAGTAAGTATACCATGTTTCTTATTTTTATTAAATGAACCTTTAGTATCACTTTAAGAGTGTCTAGCACCGGTAGAGCAAGCGAATAAACAGAGGACTCTGACTTCATGGCTTTTTATTTCATTCCTGAAATGGAAGACATGATGTACGGGTCCCACTTTTTCCTCACCTGATATTGCTGCATTGTTCCGTACATAATATTATAGTTTAATTTGCAATTCCTGAAACATTTGAACAATGTAGAACATTCAAATCCCACCTAATAGACTAATCTGTAACCACTCTTTTCTCGGCAAAGTAATTTTGCCTTTGCCCGAACTTGCAGTCAGCATTTAACAATAATTATAGATGGTAGCGAGCTGGAGCCAGACAGTTCCTATTCACAGAACAACACTTTTCATGAAAATGGTTTCGTACAAACACGGAAAATCAGGCTGCCTCCATAGAACCAATCTATATCTATTGTAAGCCCACATTTATTTACATAGAAAACAATTGCTAACTGCTAATAAACAAATCTGCAACCGACAGCTAAAAAAAAGAGAATATTGCTTTCTCAGCAAAACTAACTTTCTATGTCCATTGACAGGTGCATTCCTTCCATGCAAGTTGATTTAGGTGAACTTCCTCAGGGACAGGGTTAGATATGTTTTCTCCCTTGCTCTGTAGCCCTTAAAGAGACCCTGCTGCAACACCGTTTATTTAAACAAAAACCCTCCCACAAAGTTATATGACATATACTATATTGTCAAGTATTGGGATGCCTGCCTTTACATGCATATGAGGTAGCATCCCAGTCTTAGTCTGTAGTATTCAATATTGAGTTGGTCCACCCTTTGCAGCTATAACAGCTTCAACTCTTCTGGGAAGGCTGTCCACAAGGTTTAGGAGTGTGTCTATGGGAATGTTTGACCATTCTTCCAGAAGCGCATTTGTGAGGTCAGGCACTGATAATGGACGAGAAGGCCTGGCTCGCAGTCTCCGCTCTAATTTATCTCAAAGGTGTATCATCGGGTTGGGGTTAGGACCAGTCAAGTTCCTCCACCTCAAACTCGCGCATCCATGTCTTCATGGACCTTGCTTTGTGCACTGATACGCAGTCATGTTGGAACAGGAAGGGGCCATCCTCAAACTGTTCCAACAAAGCTGGGAGCATGAAATTGTCTAAAATGTCTTGATATGCTGATGTCTTAAGAGTTCCCTTCAATGGAACTAAGGGTTCAAGCCCAACCCCTGAAAAACAACACCACACCATAATCCCCCCTCCACCAAATGATTTGGATTAGTGCACAAAGCAGGACCCTTTAGACTGCCTCAAAGATCTCCAAGCTAAAGAGCTCCAACTGCTTAGCTGGCAGAAGAGTCAGGACCAAAGGCTGCTCCTAAGTCTTGCTGACCCTAAGCCCTTGCCTGTTTTACTTGTTTTCAAAAGAAGGACCACACTTGGGCCCATTTCCTTAGAGTGCACTCTAAGCTGGTGTAGTTCAGTATATATGTTACTTTGTTCCTAAGGTTCATTCAGCTCATTTATTGCCATTTTGCTTATTAATCCAAGTTAAAGCTAATAATGGTTTATTCCTTACTTGAGTATAGTTTTCATTCTGTATAGCTGCTTGTGTTTTAATTTACTTGAGTGAACCTATGTTATCCCAGACTGTATTTCATTTAAGTGATTTCAATACATCAACTATATTAGTGTGTGTGCATTCAATATAGTAACCTAGAGCCAGGTGTGGAGTATTTTTACAACTGTGTATGTACCCAGGGTTGCAGAAGTTTCTCAATTTAAACAGATGTTCCAGAGGGGCAAAATTACAGAGAACCCAAAATTACTAAGCAGCTCCTTGGGGGGTGGCGCTACAGGGAGAATGGCTGCAGCTGCTAGAACATGTTACATGTTCCACCTTAAATACGGGTGGAACAGATAACATGTTCCAAAAGGTGAACATATCTTTTCATTTCTTATATTTGGAGTTTATGAAGAAAGTGACCCTACAGATACCACTGCAGTCTTAACTTCTTGCCGACCATGTAACACATTTAGAAAAAGTGGGCTTTGACACCCAGCCACCGCTCATATTTGTCCACTGCGGCCTGAGAATGTGTGCTGAGAGAATGCTCACTGGATGCTCCCAGGACATTGGCTAATATGTCACCAACAGTTCTCAGTCAAGGTTTCTGTTTGGGAGACATCCAGGTGAGCTTCTGATCATGAGGGGCGATCACAGCAATCACATAATATGGAAGCTTCACTGCATCTTGGACATTAAAGACTACTTAAAAGGACAATGGAGGTGGCATTAAGGGTTAAGAAAGCTCTGCAGTGCATTGCACTGGTTCAGTTTTAGCCCTCGCCACCATAACTTTGTTCATTAAAACTACGGATGTACATTATACTGTTACAGGAAGTCTGCAGACAGCTTTATCAGCCATGAAATTTAAACTTAGGAAAGGAGATGTGATGTACTGGACTAGGATCCTTTGTCCATTAGTCAGGGAGCATTGGTTGGGCTTCATAACCAAACATCAGCAGCTCTACCACAAAGTGGGGCCCCCAAAAACTGGCAATGGCCTCCGCTGAGAAATCTATTTTCCCTAGGTAATTAAAACTGCCATAAATGTCAAGGATGACAGTAGAGCTCTCAAGTACAATAGGAGCAAGGGAAAACGTATAAGAAGACGACAGGCCTGCCTGATCTGTCTACCAAATATACCAGAGGAGCTAAGGTGTGTTGAAAGTGAACTTATTCTTCAAAATAATTATAAAACAGTTTTTCCCCAGAGGAGTAAAGACAATGATTCATCCCGCCATGACATGTAGGAAGGCTATAGGGATTCGAGAACACGTTCCATTTAAATAACGACAGAGAGCTCACATACAGAATATCTTGAAGGACAATTCCATAATGGTTTTTCCCATTTAATTAAAATGACAAAACATCAAATGCAATCATTCTGTGGATAGTGAAGTTACAAGCACGATTCTCTTTTGTCGTCCCTGTATAGGAAGCAGCATCTTGTTACACATCGCTGCCAAGCTATTATTGTTTGCACATTTTTTCATATTGTTTTTCTCCCAAGATGGGATGAGATGTTTGTTTTTCGATGAATTTATGCAAAAGTGACAGATGCAGTCATGTATTCTTGCCAAAACAGCTTGGCTGTAAAACTTTTGTGAGAGTGTATATGCAGAGCACCGGCGGACTGAAAAACGTATTGATCTGAAACGCTGGAAATCTCGGCATTGTACTGACCTTGCAAGAGATGAGCCAGAACAGACGAGGAGAACCAAAAGGAAAATAAAGATAATTGTGCTGTTTTGGTAAAGCTCATTGGAACAAGCAAAACAAGAAAGAGATGTGTTCTAAATTATTCTATAAAAAACAATTTGGTTCTTTTTGGTTACAATATTTTTATATTTCAGTCAACCCACTTTGTGGAAGTTACACTCTTTCTATAGACTTTTTTTTCTGTAACAAATAGAAATCCAACCCTTGCAGTTTCCATCACTGGAGCCTAGAGACACACAAAGTTAGGTGCTACTAAATCAGGGGTCCCCAATCCCCAAGCTGAGGACTTGTGGCAGTCCATGCCCTATTTGAGGCTAGGCTACACAGGCCGCACTGAAGGAGCTGAGCGGCGGGCGAGCAGAGACCAGGCTTGGTTGCATCATTGCTGCATCATCAATGTTGGGTCTGCCTCCATGAGATTCTCAATCTCATAGGGGAGGAACCCTGGGTAATCAACTATGCATGTGCCAGTTTTCTACTGGCTTCTGACTTGTAATGCTGGATTCCTTGCTGAGGCCATAGCCCAGGGGAGAGGCTTCAAGAGGCTATACTTGTAGTAAGTTCTTTCACTGTACATAGAAGACCCTTTACAAATTGGCCTTACAAAGTGACAAGCTGCATCTGGTGGCTGCAGTGGCAGGCTACAGTGACAAGCTGCATCAGGTGGCAGGCCACAGTGGCAAGTGACACACTGCATCTGGTGACAGGCTACAGTGACAAGCTGCATCTGGTGGCAGGCCACAGTGGCAAGTGACACACTTCATCTGGTGACAGGCTACAGTGACAAGCTGCATCTGTTGGCAGGCTACAGTGGTGGCAGGCTGCATCTGGCGGCAAACTACAGGGACAAGCCACATCTGGTAGCTGCCCACAGTGGCAAGTGACAAACTGCATCTGGTTGCAGGCTACAGTAACAAGTGACACACTGCATTTGGTGGCAGGCTATGGTGGCAAATGACATGCTGCATCTGGTGGCAAGCTACAGTGGCAAAGGACAAGCTGCATCTGGTGGCAGGCTACAATGACAATTAACAAGCTTCATCTGATGGCAAGCACCATATTACTGCCCAACCAAGTTACTCTGCAATAAACTTTAAAAGGCAACCCCTAGATGATGTGTGATGCTGTTCTTTTTAAATGTTTATATATAGGATAATGTTGCTAGAACTCCCTGGTACCATAACCCATGTTTATTTAATTTCTAGATTGCTCTGGATCTCAAAGCTTGAGCAGCCACAACAAGAAATTTACTGGTTGCACTGTGGCCAACACCTTTGGCTTCCCTAATGGCTCTTGAAGAAGACCATCACACTTTGTTGCCAATAAGGAAGTGAAGGTAGAGGTAGCAGGAATTTGAAAGGAATACAAATATCAGAACAACTTTAGTCCATGTTTTCTTTTTGAGTAATTGTTTTTTTTTTTTGAGGAACAAGAGCAAGTATCTCCCTTTGCAGTATCAACCCATTGCTTGTTTAGTGGCCTTCCAGAGCCCACAGGTACTGATTTAAACAGTCAAATTCATGATCATGTTATAGCAGAGCTCTTTAGTGTAACTTAAGAGAGCATAAATTATTTAATAAAGCAGGATTAATCAGTGGTCTGCTCCTGAATTCTGCTGTTAAAATATGTATTTCATTTCACTGTAGTTATTCTAGTCATGCAATAATATCTTCTGGATACGCACAAGTTACGATTCAGCGTGAGAACTTTCCACAAAGGCTGAAATTAATCACGCAGACTTATTTTCTAAACAATGTTCCTTTCTGGAAAGTGGTGTGTGTTCCGAAGGAAGATTCAAAAAATAACAAAAGGAACTTTTGGCTGGAAGTAGATTACAGTTTAAAAAACTGCATAGAAACACAAAGTTCAGGAACAAAAATGGAAAATGGAAAGTTTTTTAACTGTGTCTGTTTCAAGAGAGACACACTGCATGAGCAGCTACTGCATAAAAGTACAAATGGGCAAGCAATATCCTTCACTGTCCCCTGAATGGTAACTGTGTATTACTTGTGCTGTCTTAGCACTATAAAGAAAGTAGAAAGGGTGTTTATCCATTTAATTATTTAAATGGAACCTGTACAGAAAAAAAGGAAGTATGTCACAGCATAGCAAGGTCCATTTGATGGCTTATATTGTCCACCACCAGGATCCGCTATCAGATTACTTTGAAATGCCACATTTTTCCAGGTATAGGAGTACGCATTTATATAATCATTTACCTCTCACATTGAGGTGCTTGGTACCCAAGTAGCCAATCACCTGGCCATGATCATCTTCCCCTCTGCTCCCAAACCATATTTTGCTTCATTCCTAACGGCGAACCAATGGGTACTACTTGTCCTTGGTCAGATCACACTCCTCTTCCGCTCAAGTTTGGTGAAAGCTCCTGCTATGCCTTCTTTCACAATCTTCTAAAGTTACAGATCTAATTGTCTCTCTTTGCCATGATGAGCTTCCAATCTACTTCCTCCATCATCCACTCCCACCCATTCGAGCTGTTATTCTGCCTCCACAATCCATTCTCCAGTGCTGCTTGCCTCTTCCTTTCACTTTCCCTTTCTTTCCCCAGTATCAGTTGTTATCTTGTCTCCCCTTACCCTTCCTCGGTTCAGAGTCAGCTGTTATTCTGCACCCTCTTTTTCCTTATATATCTCAGGATTAGCTGTTATTTTGCCTTCCCTTTCCCCAGCCCAGGATACGTTGTTATTTTACCACCTTGTTCCCTTATTTAGCCCAGGTTTAGCTGTTATTCTGCCTTCCCTTTCCCCAACCGAGGATCAGTTGTTATTGTGCCTCCTCTTTCCCTTCCTCAGAAACAGTTGTTATAATGTCTTCTCATTTATTTTTCCAGTCTGGGACCAGCTGTTATTATGCTAACCCTATCCCCTCTCTAAGATCAACTGTTATTCATCCTTCCCTTTCCCTTCCTAAGTCCAGGATCAACTGTCATTCTGCCTCCTTTTTCTATTCCCCATCCAGAATCAACTGTTATCCATTCTACCCCCATGGTACAAAATGTTTTTCTTCCCACAGTGATGTACGAGGTGTGTCTATTAAATAACGAGACTGATTACATAACTCACCTTTTTTATATGTATTACTAATCGAATGCTTGTCCCCTTCAATATATTCCCCATTTGCACTAATATATTACTGCAGTCTTGTTTTCCACTGGTTGAAGGCAAGGAGAAAATAAAGTTCTGTCAACTGTTTCCACAAATCCGCTGTTTTCTTCTTTACAGCATCCACTGACTCTAAACATGTCCCTTTAAGCACTGATTTAACTTTTGGGAATTCATTCTCACTTCCCTCATTGGATCTTTTGTGCCACTCAAACACTCAGACAGGCCATCATTCCCATAAGCTGTAGTAAGCATTTGAAAACATTCTGTTGGCATTTTGTGCAATTTTACAAAAAAATTCAAATTAACACATTGTTCAACTTTTAAACTTAGTTTTTTTGGCACACTACAGAAAACACAACCAAACTAAATGGCGACTCACAATCAACTGAATGTGATAGAGTGTTGCTGCTTGTCATGCAGGTTCAAACATATTCAAGGTCGCCACGCATGCAGTTATAGCCGGTTCTGATTGCTTTGTTTACTAGGTGGGATCACAGTCTCGTTATTTAATAGACACACCTCATATGATTAACTCTCTCTCTACCTCCTATAACCCCCAGCTTACACAGTCTTCTCCCATTATCATGCCCCGATAAAATATTGACTTAATGAGAAGTAATGCATATCTAAGTGTATGAATTGCTCACAGGCCAAAGGCCATTAAGCCTAAAAAACAGTTTATGAATGGCAAAGATTAGCCTTGTCTACAAAGGCGTGTGGTGCAAATGTACTTTTGGGGAGTTGGGTGATTGGAAACACTATGCGCAGGGAACAGAAAGAAACCCTTAGCCACACTGAGTTCTTGTGCCTCAATTATGTATAATACGACAAAAAAAATATATATATATAAAGCCTGCATGAAAAAAAAGGAAAATTTTCTAAGCAACATAATTCAAAAGAAAAACATTAGATAAATCTGTCAGGAAACAAGTTCCAGCCTGATGTAAAATGAAAAATATAATTTCTTTAAAGCTGAACAAAAATGTAATATACTTGAAGAAATACGAATAAAAGATTGTGTGACAAAGCAAGAGGAGGAAAAAAGGTTTTTGAGACGATCTGTTATGTCTGGAACAAAACGGTGACTTGGCAGGGGTTTTTTCGGTCATTTTTATCAATTGAACTGTGAAGTGACAGCCCAAAACATTATGAAGGAAAAATGTTTTTTCTTACTTGTAGCTTCCTTGTGCGTCAAGCACTGAATGAAGGTGACAAATTCAAAAATAAGTGAATTAATGGCTTTCACTGTGCCAAAACCACAGACTGATTGAAGCAGAAGTGGCAGATTCAATATAGGTGGAATCATTATTTCCTGTTAGTCACTTCTAGTATATACCTCGGTGCTGTCTTTTATATTAGCTTATCGACATACAAATATGTGTTACATTCTTCAATAGTCTATCCCAGGTCCCCAAGGAGATAGCAGAAGTGTTCGAACACACCAACCATCTACTGAAATAGAAATGTTACATATTTAAAAAGTTCAAAGTATTACAATTTTCCAAAGATGATAAAAATGAAAGAAGATGTAAAGCCACTCACTAAACACCTATAGTTTTTAACATGTCAATATCACTTCAAAATATTATTTTTAAACATTTTGAATTAAAAGTTTTTGCCATTAAGTTTTCTGTTATAGGTTGACGTTGTTTTTTCATTGTCTCCCAACTGAAGTCTTGCATCGTTACCCTTTTTTTAAACAAAAAATCTGGTTATATTTTCAAAGAAATAGTTTTCAAATTTTAAAAGTCAAACAGGCAGTAGACAAATAGCTGATACATAAATCACAGATAATAAAGGTAATTGTAATGCAATGGTTGAGTGTAGTTTGAAGACACAAGGCGCGGCGGCAAGGAAGAAAGCCGGGCTCCTCCGCTAGTAAAAGAGCTAGAAGAAGATAGCGGAGGAGTCCGGCGAGAAGACCCCCGAAGACGGAAGACCCCCGGAGCTGTGCAATAAACTATTTACCCTTGTGTGTTGTGTTTTTTTGTACTTTATTTTGCAGGTGAATGGGTAGGGGTACATTGTACCCCATAGTCATTCACATAGGGTGGGGGGCCGGTATCCGGGGGCCCCCTTATTAAAGGGGGCTCCCGGATTCCGATAAGCCCCCCGCCCGCAGACCCTGACAACCAACGGCCAGGGTTGTCGGGAAAAGGCCCTTGTCCTCATCAACATGGGGACAAGGTGCTTTGGGGTGGGGGGCCACGCGGCCCCCCCTTCCCCAAGGTGCCTCCATGTTGAGGGCACGCGGGCTCGCACGCCCCCCCTTTCCTGGCCCGCCGGGTAGCGTGCTTGGACAAGGTTCTGATGTGGACCTGGGGGGGACCCCACGCGTTTTTTTTCGGCGTTGGGGTTCCCCTTTAAGTCCATACCAGGTGGTGGGGCCAGCGACGCATCCTTCGCGGGCCCCGCCTACCGGGAGACGTGCTCAAAATGAGCTGACTTTTCTCCGGGCGGGAAAAGTCTGTTCATTTCAAAAGTACGGCCTGACATACGCACGGCCGGATTGTCCGCCGAAATGCAAGTCCGGCGGGAAGATTGGAGTGCAAAACTACTTTCTAAGTCCGCCGTACTTTCGGGTAAAAAAAGTCTGTCGGAGGCTTCACACGGGGGAAGTGTCCAGCGGACTTGAGTTTGCCGGACTTTTCCACCCGATTGTTTGATCGTGTGTACGCGGCATTTCAGTAAAATTCTTCTTTCTTTTCTAAGGTTAATGGCGAACTTTTATAAGGTTAGTTTGAGGTCATGTCCCTGTTCTTGATTTTGGTTTCATATTGAAAATACTGCCCTCTTGAACATTTTTCACCCCCTCATTGTATTTAAAGATAGTAGTCATGTCTCCCCTTTCCCTTCTTTCCTCCAGACCGTACAAATTAAGTTCCTGAAGTTGCTCTTGATATGTTTTTTTCCCCAGACCTTTAACCAATTTTGTTACCCATCTATGGACTCGTTCTATCTCATCAATATATTTTTGTAAGTGAGGTCCCCAGGACTGGGCACTAAATGAGGTCTCACTAAAGATCTATAGAGGAATCAGGACCTCCTTCTTCCTACTGGTGATCCCTCCAGTGATAACTAACAATCTATATAGAGTAATCGGAACCTTCTTCCTCTTGCTGGTGATCCTTCTAGTGATAACTAAAAATCTATATAGAGGAATTAGGACCTTCTTCTTCCTGCTGGTGATCCCTCTAGTGATAACTAAGAATATATATAGAAGAATCAGAACCTTTTTCCTCTTGCTGGGGATCCCACAAGTGATAACAAAAAATCAATATAGAGGAATCAGGACCCCCTTCATCCTGCTCCTTTGCTTCACCCACTGCCTGGTCAATTTTTTTATGCATCTTGGGTAGCACCATTTTTCAGGTGTTAAAGTATTTGGAAAGTACATCCCCTTTACCTCTTTTAAGCACATGTAATTTTTTCAAATGTGAGTAGATTTTTGACTTCTGATAGCACTTCCCCTATCATGGGAGCTCCAGCAGAGAATCATTTTCATACCATCATTCTGCCATCAATAATCTTGTTGCTACTAGTGTTGTTGATGGGTCTAGGCAGGATGAGTCAAAATTATCCCAGAATGTGGCTTTCAAAGAGAAATCTTTTTAGGCCTGAAATATATAAAGGACTACCTTTGAATATTTAAAAAAAAATAAAAAAATGCACGGTAATGCATGAACCACAATGCGCTACATTGCAAAGCCATTCATTTTGAATGTCATCCCAATGCACATCCTCAACCCAGCACAAAAAAAGTGTTTTAGTGCACCACAATGCACAGATGTAAACCCTCTATGTGCTGTGGTGTGCTGGCAAAAAAGGTTGTCATGCTTTGCCTTACCATAATGCACAACCAATAACACACTAAAACAATGCGACTCTGGCTTTACTATAGTCTATCCTTGATTTACCACCTAGTAAAACACTGACACAGAACAGGTATGCAAGTATTCAGGGTGGAAGTATTTTTTTCACCTGACTGCCAATCTGTTCTAAGTCTATGGGGGTGATACATTAAAGGCAAATATGTTGTTCACTTTGCAAGGGGTGTTGCCCCAGTGCTCAGTGAATGCAGTGACAATTTGCTTTGCAAAGAATACCCAATCACATATAAGGAAAGGAAAAAAAATTGCATTTTTGCTTACATATGATTAGATCATAAAAGTCAGCAGAGCCTTACCTCATTCACTTGTAAAGTGGATATCCTATTTGCCTTTAGTAAATCTACCCATAATTCCTAACATGTAAAAATACTAAAGTCCCTTGACAATTAGGGGCTGTTTTACTAAAACTTGAGAGTGAAAAATCTGATGCAGCTGTGTATAGACACCAATCAGCTGCCAGGTTTCTCTTTGTCAAAACTTAATTGAACAAGCTGAAGTTAGAAGCTGATTGGCTACCATGCACAGCCATGGGCGTCCGCAGGTAGGGGCAAGGGGGGTCAAGTGCCCCCCCCCCTGGAATCAGGGATCAGACCTTAAATTCAACACAGTTCCATCACTATCGGGGTGACACCATTGTGGTTCTGTCAAGCCCCCCTATCAGTGTAGTGTGACTGCGGGCTCTTTTCCCTGATCAGTCCAGCAGAGAACTCGGCGGCTATCAGGTTTCCCCCGGTCACCCCCCTTTCTCCTGTCAGGGAGAAGAGACGACGGCTCTCACCAGGTTCCCTGCCCAGCTTTCTGCCCGCTCTATTCCTTCCCTATTGGCTATAACTGAGGGCCAATCAAAGGAGACTAGGAGAGGAGAGCATCATAGGACTTGTAGTCCCAAGGATTGGTGGTCCAAGTTTCCACAGGGAGGAGGCTACAGCTCGATCAAGAGAGAGATTGAGAGACTGCAGCCTGGAAAAAAGCTGAGGGAGAGAGTGCTACAGGAAAAAGAACAAGGAGTGTGCTGGGCAGAAGCCAGAGAGAGCCATGCTGCCCAGCGCCACCAGAGAGAGAGCTACACTGCCCCACGCCACCAGAGAGAGCCATGCTGTCCAGCGCCACCAGAGAGAGCAACGCTGCCCAGCCCCACCAGAGAGAGAAAGACTGAGCCACTGCCAGGGTACAGACATACTACACTACTGACCAGAGTCGACCCTGGGGAAGCCAGAGTGAGCGATCGTCCAGCCGGAGGGATCACTGCTGTAGTTTCACTGGGTCTGGTAAGAGGGCCTGTTGGCCATTATCCATTACCTATCCTAGGGACTGTACTATGTCTGCAGTCTCTGACCATGATAATGTGATAATGACATTGTCGAAAAGGGGCTGCTCATGGGTGATCCTAAATTTATGCTCCCCCTAAAAAAAGTTCTGCGGACGCCCATATGTACAGCTGCACCAAAAATGTCGCACTCTCACATTTTAGTAAATCTAGCTATTCATTTAAAGTAAATGTTATAATAATATGTCAAAATGAAACCTTTGAGAGTTTCTCTTTAAAATGCAAACAAGCCACTGTGAAAGTGGAGGATTCTGGGTAATGGCATTTAACATAGCAGGCCGGTAAGTCAATGCTCCGCTGTCAATGTGTGCCATTGACTTAAAAGATTTCCATGTAAATAACATTCCTCTCAAATCTATTTTCCTTTCAGAGTGATTTATTTGTGTCTTGATGCATCAAAACCCAACACAGAATGATGAATGTGTGGCCTTTAATTCGCTATTTTCTAGGTATTATTATAGAAGCCATAAGAATCTGAGAACATTGATAATCTCTCAAATATACTGTAATCTCATCATTCTGTATAAGAAGAGAATTTTCCATCAGGTATACAAATGTAAATCTCATCCTAACAATATCAGAAGTTAAACCCCATAAGAACCATTATCAACCTGATTTACAAAAGGTTTGCTTGTTGTATTTCAGCCAGTATTTATATGCAAACATTTTTTACATTAAATCTGATTTACAGAAGTGTTCTCAATCTGGAGATGTCAGATGAAAGTTTTTTTTTATTTTTTGCCTGTAGCTTGGGCACACTGATGTTTGCGCTTAGATAACTATGCACACTGTGTGAAGATTTATGATTAAGTTTCTGGTAGTGGAACTCAAAAAAATAAAGATTTGCTAGGTCATAGGGGCCCTCTACAAATACAAATTGTGCCTAGGCAATGGTCTGAAAATACATTTGTCTGGAATTCCCCCTGAAAAAAAAATGGTGTACTTTCTAATATGTGGGTGTGCCTAGGGCAGTGATGGCGAACCTTGGCACCCCAGATGTTTTGGAACTACATTTCCCATGATGCTCATGCACACTGCAGTGTAGTGGAGCATCATGGGAAATGTAGTTCCAAAACATCTGGGGTGCCAAGGTTCGCCATCACTGGCCTAGGGACTTCTGTACCTACAGCCCCAAATCTGCAAGGTGAGATCGAAGGCACTGCTGCCTCTGACCGCTAGTCTCAGGAGATTTGTAGTAAGATTTGATGATGTCACTACTGTCATCACTGTCAGGTTCTCCTTGCTGGAGGACCTGGCATGAGGATGTGTTTCTACCAAGATGGTTGTCTCCACACACAGACACAGTGCAAGACCAGGCAAGTAAGTCAGTACTGGGGAATAATGAGCTGCAGGGATATATTGAAAATACTGGTGAATAGTCTTTTGTCCTCTGCCTGCCTTTTTGGGGAACAGCTTTCAGAGTTCAGGTGTGTAGGAGCAAATTGGAGAGTGCCCATATTCTCCTGCTGGAAGCAGATAACTCTTATCTGTTGGCAAGCGAGATGGGAGCCATTAGTGGATGTTTAAGAAGCTTGATCATTTGCAAGTTTTTTTGGTTTTTCAACATACTTACATGCCCAGTCAATCCAGTGAATCCAGTATTCTGTATGGATCTGCTGCTGCTTACCCAGACCTGTGCCAGCATCTTCTTCTCTCAGTACAAACAAATGGCTCCCCTGCCCTCTGCCTATCCATTATTATGCATGCGCTTCTACTATGGAGGCTCTCCAAAATTTATAGATTTAGGACTGCAGATAAAACTGGGGTGCCATGAAGTGGCTCTAGACTTACACATGTATTTGCGTGTAGAGTGTGCAAATTAAACCCCTGTTTTTAACGCAAACTGTTAGACAGGATCATTTGATTGGTTGCAGGCTGGCTGGTAAGTTGAGCTGGGAATTTTCTTTGGTTTTGTTTTACCATCTTCTTTACTGACGTCATTGGGAGCTGACTGTTTCTTATGGGTTCTTACAGCCAGCTCCCTGGTGACCTGCATGTACCCCATGTGTCATCAGGGGATGGGTACACGTACCATGAAGAGACAGCTGGCTCCCTGATAGAAGGTGCCCCTGTACAGTAGCTCAATGCCTTCTGGGATGTGTGATGTGAGTATTCCAAGAGCCTATGAACAAACATATAAGTAATTTCCACCTAGGTGAGAATCTAAGAAGTGCAGAAAGAGTCCCCCCCCAAAAAAAACATATTAAAAAACATCTGCTTGTGAGAGTGAAATAAGGAAATAAGGATGAGGAAGGTAAAGGTGAGGAATGCCAAAAACTCAGGTGGGCAGGAACAGAGTCTAGAATTATGGTAGAAAGACCTCACTATGGGAACATCCAAGACGTATTACAAAGAAGTAGACATGTGCATTCGTTTTCGTCCGAATGCATTTTTGGCCGAATTTCAAGTATTTTCGTTATCGTTTTGACAAACGACAACGAGTCCGAAAAACTAAAGATCCGACATAAATAAATGCTTTATATTCGTTTTCGTTTGGACACAGTTCGATACAGATAGGAGATTCGACGTGACTCTAAGGCCGCGTACACACGGGCGGACTGTTCGCCCAACCTTGTCCGCTGAACAGTGTTTGGGCGGACAGTCCGCTCGTGTGTGGGCTTTCAGCGGACAGTTTCAGCGGACAGTTGGACGGACAAAGTCTTTCGGAAATTCCGAAAAACTGTCCGCTGAAACTGTGTTTGAGCGAACAGTCCGCCCGTGTGTGGGCTTGTCCGCTGTACTTTCGTAATGAGCGGACTGTTCCCGCTCGGAAAGTCCGCCCATTTCGAGCGCGTGTACAGGTAGGCGGGGCCCGCGAAGGAGACGTCGCGGGCTCCGCCGCCTGGAATGGGCTTAAAGGGGAACCCCAACGCCGAAAAAAATTGGCGTGGGGGTTCCCCCCAAGTCCACACCAGACCCTTGTCCGAGCACGCTACCCGGCCGGCCAGGAAAGGGGGGCGAGCGAGCGCGCCCCCCCTCCTGAGCCGTACCAGGCCGCGTGCCCTCAACATGGGGGGTGCCTTGGGGAAGGGGGGGCCGCGCGGCCCCCCCCACCCCAAAGCACCTTGTCCCCATGTTGATGAGGACAAGGGCCTCTTCCCGACAACCCTGGCCGTTGGTTGTCGGGGTCTGCGGGCGGGGGGCTTATCGGAATCCGGGAGCCCCCTTTAAGAAGGGGGCCCCGGATACCGGCCTCCCACCCTATGTGAATGAGTATGGGGTACAATGTACCCCTACCCATTCACCTGTGAACTAAAGTACAATAAAAAACACAACACAGAGAAAAAATATTTTATTGCACAGCTCCGGGGGTCTTCGGGGGTCTTCTCGCCAGACTCCTCCGCTATGTGTGTGTAGCTCTTTTGCTAGCGGAGGAGTCCGGCTTTCTTCCTCCCCGCCGCCGGCCTCTTCTCCCGACTTCGGGGGTCTTGTCCCCCTCTTCGGTTCTTCTGCCGGGCCACCGCGCCTTCTTGTAGCTCTTTTACAGGCGGTGGCCCGGTCTTCTGTCGCCGCTGTCGTCGCCGCCGCCGCCGCCGCCTTCCGTTCTTGTTCTTCTTCTTGTTCTTCTTCTCCTGGAGATGTTGACTCGACGAGCTCTCCGGCCGGAATGCCAGAGCCGCGCTGTGCGGTCACTTATATAGTGACAATGGGGCGGTGTCACATGGTATATGTCACATGGGTTGGTCACATGGTGACCCCGCCCCCTTACGATGTCATAGTCCCCATGTGACATCAACCCATGTGACCAACCCATGTGACATATACCATGTGACACCGCCCCATTGTCACTATATAAGTGGCAGCGGAGCGTGTCCCTGGCATTCCGGCCGGAGAGCTCGTCGAGTCAACATCTCCAGGAGAAGAAGAACAAGAAGAACAAGAACGGAAGGCGGCGGCGGCGACGACAGCGGCGACAGAAGACCGGGCCACCGCCTGTAAAAGAGCTACAAGAAGGCGCGGTGGCCCGGCAGAAGAACCGAAGGCGGCGACAGAAGAACGGAAGACGGCGACAGAAGACCGGGCCACCGGACCAGGCGCGGTGGCCCGGCAGAAGAACCGAAGAGGGGGACAAGACCCCCGAAGTCGGGAGAAGAGGCCGGCGGCGGGGAGGAAGAAAGCCGGACTCCTCCGCTAGCAAAAGAGCTACACACACATAGCGGAGGAGTCCGGCGAGAAGACCCCCGAAGACCCCCGGAGCTGTGCAATAAAATATTTTTTCTCTGTGTTGTGTTTTTTATTGTACTTTAGTTCACAGGTGAATGGGTAGGGGTACATTGTACCCCATACTCATTCACATAGGGTGGGAGGCCGGTATCCGGGGCCCCCTTCTTAAAGGGGGCTCCCGGATTCCGATAAGCCCCCCGCCCGCAGACCCCGACAACCAACGGCCAGGGTTGTCGGGAAGAGGCCCTTGTCCTCATCAACATGGGGACAAGGTGCTTTGGGGTGGGGGGGCCGCGCGGCCCCCCCTTCCCCAAGGCACCCCCCATGTTGAGGGCACGCGGCCTGGTACGGCTCAGGAGGGGGGGCGCGCTCGCTCGCCCCCCTTTCCTGGCCGGCCGGGTAGCGTGCTCGGACAAGGGTCTGGTGTGGACTTGGGGGGAACCCCCACGCCGATTTTTTTCGGCGTTGGGGTTCCCCTTTAAGCCCATTCCAGGCGGCGGAGCCCGCGACGTCTCCTTCGCGGGCCCCGCCTACCTGTACACGCGCTCGAAATGGGCGGATTTGCCTCCGCCTTACGTGGGCGAGTCCGTTCATTTCAAAAGTTGAGCGAACTGTTTGCCCAACCTTGTTCGTCAAACAGTCCGCTCGTGTGTGGGCAAGTCCGCTCATGCAAATTTTGAGCGGACTGTTTGATGAAACTGTTTGCCGAACAAGGTTGGGCGAACAGTCCGCCCGTGTGTACGCGGCCTAACAATAACAATCTTTGTTTATTGAACTTGTATCATAACAGTCCATTCATTCACACAGAGGCAACACGACTTCCAGCAGGACTTCGGGAGGCAACTTGGACACGACTTGAGTGTGAATCACAGCGTGACTTACAACACGACTTTAATGTAAAAAAAAGACGGCATGGGTTCCCCTTCAAGAGCATACCAGGCCCTTCAGGTCTGGCATGGATTTAAAGGGGAACCCCGTGCCAAAACAAAAAAAAAATGGCCAAGAAGAAGTGGATTGGAGGAAGAAGAGGATCGGAGCAAGAAGAAGATGGAGGAAGAAACCGAACGATGAAGAAAAGAAGAAGGAAGAAGACCAGAAGAAAGAAGATGAAAGAAGACTTTAATAAAGGAATTGTCAAAGACTGTCTCCTGTCATTTTTAACACTTTGTCACTTTTTTGGTGAAATGGTAGGGGTACTTTTGTACCCCCTTAACATTTCACACGGGGGGGAGGCCGGGATCTGGGGGGCCCCTTGTTAAAGGGGGCTTCCAGATTCCGATAAGCCCCCCACCCGCAGACCCCCACAACCACCAGCCAGGGTTGTGGGGATGAGGCCCTTGTCCTCATCAACATGGGGACAAGGTGCTTTGAGGGGCTACCTCAAAGCACCCTCCCAATGTTGAGGGCATGTGGCCTGGTACGGTTCAGGAGGGGGGGCGCTCTCTCGCCCCCCCTCTTTCCCTGTGGCCTGCCAGGTTGCGTGCTCGGATAAGGGTCTGGTATGGATTTTGAGGGGGGCTCCCCCACACCATTTTTTTGGCGCGGGGTTCCCCTTAAAATCCATGCCAGACCTGAAGGGTCTGGTATGGGTTTGAAGGGGGACCACCACGCCATTTTTTTTTTGTTGGCACGGGGTTCCCCTTAATATCCATACCAGACCCGAAGGGACTAGTATGGAATTTTGGGGGACGCCCACGCATTTTTTTTTTTCTTAATTTTTTTTTTCCTAAAGCTAATGCTAACATGACCTGTGTGCAATGCAAATAGCCTTAAAAAAAAAACCCATAGAAGACGTACAACATTAGAATCCTACTATAGCTTGTAGTCGAAATATTCGACCGGGAATGTATGATTGCAGCGTCATAAGTGAGTTTCGCTGCTCCGTCGAATCTTCTTTAAACATTCCGACAGAAACCATAAGCCTTCAATGACAGATTCGACCGTAATTCATTTGGATTTCCGACTAATGCAATTTAAGGAAAAACAAAATAAATAAAAACGAATTGCGGGAGTAACTAAATAAATGTATTTTTCAGACGAAAACAGAATTCGGAAACGAAATATTTCAGTCTGCACATGTCTACAAAGAAGTGACCTGACTCAGCCCTCCAGGCTCCAACTATACCTAAAATATAACGTATAGGTTGACAGGCTAGTTTTTTAATAAAAAATAAAAATAAAATATGTAACAGGACTAAATAGTGTTCTTTATATGCTTGGAGGTCCATTTTTATTAGCAATTTAGTATGAGCTAATAACTATCTACCCAGTTAAAGGAAAGACTTTATAAGTAGACAGCATCTCATTTTTAGAAAAGATTTATTTTTCGTTCTCTTTAAAGTCAATATTTGATTAAACACAGACAACACAACAGAACTACTTCTGTAGGTGAAAAGTGAACGTATTTTAACAAGTTTGTTAAACATCTTAAAATGGAAGTAGTGTTTATAAGTGCTCTTTATCCACTCAACAAGCTTTTTATGAGATTACAAAGGTTTACGCTAAAAGAAGCTCTCCATAGAAGAGAGAAAACCACTAAGCATGACATCCCTAGATTATAAGAGCACATTTATAGCGGTTTGGAGAACATATCCACAAGCCCCTTCCATTGCGGATCTGAGGTTCTCCACTTGAAGCCTCTGGCAATCAGTTGTTTTATCAGGCAAATGTTCACTTTTCTTCAGTGAAACATAGCACATTCTCCGAAGCCTGCTCCGCTTTAAAAGATTACCGTAGCTGGACTGCACTTGTAAATTTTAAACCCTATTGGAAATCACGGTGTCGCTGAAGGTAAATAAATGTCAAGTAGATCTCTGAGCAGTAGGGAGATTTCATCAAATCTGAATTTGCAGCAAAGGGGTTTAGATGAAAAAAAAAAATAAGTATTATTTCTTCTTTATTTAGAGGGGAAGCATTTAGGGTAATTTATTAATTCATTTTTTATTTCTTTTTTTGTAGTCTATTGTATCCCATTTTTGTACTTGATCATTATTTGTCTACTGTCACTTATTCTGTGACACAGGCTGGAGGAGCATGACAGGCAAAAATCCACCCACACCATGTTATTGCCAAATGCAAACATATATTTGTATGAGAATTGAAAACAGTTTATTGATATTATTTATTTTTACTCTGTATTCCAAAGGATGTTCTTTTGTTTTTTGTATTGAACACGTGACCAGCAGCAGAAAACTAGAAGCTCCTCCTGCCTATGTTTCCCTGCAGACAGGCTAGGAAAGAGCTAGGTCATATGACAACTGTATATCGATTAGGAAAAAAAATACTTACTGTAGATGTTTTTTTTTTTTTTTTTTTATTAAAATAGTTACACTGCTATCATCCAAATACAGAAATAGAAGGGATAATGTAAATTAAACAGTGTGTGTTTAGTATCACTTTACAACTGTTTACTCCACATGAAGGACCATGAACTCCCAGTCCTTCCCTCAACTTCGCAGATGAGGCAGATGAGGCACACTTGAAAGCCTCAAAAGGAAGTACGACCAACGATGCCATACTCCTCCGGGACCTAATCATGTGCAGACTTCTCCAAGGGGATCAATATGAATAACCTCTCACTTTTTAGATACTGTGCATGTACTTGTTCTAATACTTGTTTCATTCCCCCATATTATTTAAATCCTGATAATTTACCTTACTTAGCGGTCTTCCTTAACATCATTAGTAATGGTAATTTCACTAGCTTCCTGTTGCTGACTTTAACCTCTCAACATTTCTGCTATTAGTGTTTTCCTGCCGACATCCTGTGGTTTCCAGTTGGGTGCACCAAGGTGCTAAAAAGGAGTACCACACAATTCTGTTCAAGCAATCTGGTGAAAACTAGGAGTTCCTTAGACTCTGCGCCTCAAATGAGCCTGTGTCATCTGCTGATATCTTATGATAGCTTACCTGTTGTCATTTTATTCCTTGACACCTGCTAATCAGATACCATATATTCTTTGCCCATAATTGGTCTTTCATCCAATAATGTTTTCTGTGATGTCCAAAAGGACTGGGTTTACCACCAGCAGCTCAACCAGAACTATTCTTGGCACAGCTCCTTCTCGCTATAAGCCCACGTACACACGGTCAGAGATTTTGCCAACCAAATCCGTCGGATTTTGCACGTCGGATTTAGTCCGACAGATTGTGTCCGAAACTGTTGCATACACACGGTCGGGCCAAGTTGGCGAAAAATCCGATCTTTCAGAACGTGATGACGTAATTTCGATGGGACTACATTCAGGCTAGTAGCCAATAGCTTTGATGTAGGAATTTGATCTGAGCATGCGTGGCACTTGGTCCGATGAAAATGCTCTACACATGATCGGATTAGGTTCGTCCGGCCCAGTTGGTCGGGAAATATTTCCAACATGTTGGAAAATTGGGTCGGACGGAGATTCGGACGGAATCAGTCCGATGCATACCACACACAGTCGGATTATCTGACGACATGGTCCGATAAGACTCATTCCGACAGATTCTCCGACCGTGTGTACAAGGGCTAAGACAGCCTGACCAACCCGTCACTTTTTTTTCCCATCATGCCATTATTCACATTGTGTTCCTAGAGATCAGGTCTTCTCAATATTCAGTCTGATTTCTAACCTGTATACTTAGTAGGAATCTGTACAGTGCACATTTAAATTTCCTGCTACAAGGGAATTTATTGGCTGCATGTGGGTGAGACTTAGACACCTTAGTGGGGGACACTAAGAACTACACATCCTAATTGCCTAGGTTCTAGGCAGGAGATTGCGGCCATGCAAAATCAGAATTAAAGCAGAACTTAGAAGCATGCCCCCCCAAACCTGTAAATTGGAGACTTAATGATTTACGTCTCTCCAATCCTATGGATGTTAAAGACCTCCCCGCTGAAACCACCGACTGTGGAAGGGAATTCCACATCCTTGCCGCTTGCAACCTTTCTTCATAACTAATATCCTCCAGTCTAGTTTATTAGCTTTGTTGTCCTTCTCTGTACTTGCTCCATTTATAGTACATCCTTCCTGAGAACTGGTGCCCAGAACTGAACAGCATGAGGTTGAGGCTGGACCAGAGTCTTGTAGAGTAGGAGAATTATCACTTTATCTCTTGAGTTAATCCCCTTTTTAATGCATGCCAATATTCTGTTTGCTTTGTTAGCAGCAGCAAATCCTGCGTAGAAGTTATTGCCCTGCTTAGATTAGTATCGTCTACAAATATACAGATTGAATTGTTTCTGGATCCTCCAGGTCGTTTATGAACAAATTAAATAGGATTTTGGTCCCAGCACAGAACCCTGGGGGAACTCACTTTCCACCGCTGACCATTAGGAGTACTCCCCATTTATCGCTACCCTCTGAACTCGCCCTTGGAGCCACTTTTCAATGCATGTACTCACCCTATGGTCCATGCCAACGAACCTAACAGTAAACGTTTATGAGGAACTGTGTCAAACTGTGTCAAATGCTTTTGCAAAATCCAGATACACCACGTCTGCAGGCCTTTCTTTATCTAGATGACAACTCACCTCCTCATAGAAGGTTATTAGATTTGGCAACAACGATTCTTCATGAATCCATGCTGATTACTGCTAATGATATTGTTTTCATTACTAAAATCTTGTATATAGTCCCTTATCATCCCCTCCAGAAGCTTGCATACTATTAATGTTAGGGTAACTGGTCTGTAATTCCCTGAGATGTATTTTGGCCCTTTTTAAAATATTGATGCTACATTGGCTTTTCTCCAATCAGCTGGAACGATTCCAGTTTGTAGACTGTCAGTAAAAATTAGGAATAATGATCTGGCAATTATTTGACTAAGGACCCTTGGGTGCAAGCCATCTGGTCCCCTTATTAATGTTAAGTTTTCCAAGTTTATCTCTAATTCTGTCCTCTGTTAGCCATGAGGGTGCTTCCTGTGATGTATCATGAGGATAAGCACTGCAGTTTTGGTTACTAAAGCCCCCTGATTCCCTTGTGAAGACTGAGGAGAAGAATAAATTCAATACCCTCACCATCTCCCCATCCTTTGTAACCAGATTTCCCTGCCCTATTTGGCGGCCATTCACCATCCGAGGGGCGGTCTGGCGGTACACCTACAGGTACTTATGTAATTAAGTAATCAGTGCCACCCATATATATACTTGGGCATATCAGGGGATTACCCATTTCCAGCAGCTTAGCAGGTGGATCACAGACATTCTCAGTGCTATACGGTAGGCATCTTTTTGGGACCTTGGTTATGCATTGCTTTTCTGGCTTTACTCTATAAGGCAGGGGTGTCCAAACTTTTTTCAAAGAGGGCCGGATTTGATGAAGTGAACATGCGCGAGGGCCGACCATTTTGCCTGACACTCTTTGAATAATTAAAATTCGGTCTAAGTGTGTTAGTTCGAGCTCTAATACACTACCCAACAAGAATTCTCTTGCCTTTGTGGCTGTGTGTGGGAAGAAATGAGCTTGGGCGTATTTGTACATACTGTATTAATTGGCGTATAACACACACCTTCACTTTAAGAGGGAAGTTTCAGGGAAAAAAAATGTTTAAATAAAGAACTGTGAAGCAAAATAATGGTCAGTGCCCACCAATGCAGCCTAATCAGTGCACATCTGCAGACCCACCTTTGCCAGGAACACACCCACCACAGCTAGGAATGCACTCACCATAGCCAAGAATGCCCCCACCATAGCCAGGAATGCCCCACCATAGCCAGGAATGCCCCACCATAGCCAGGAATGCCCCCACCATAGCCAGGAATGCCCCCACCATAGCCAGGAATGCCCCCCCCCCCCATAGCCAGGAATGCCCCCCCCATAGCAAGGAATGCCCCCACCATAGCAAGGAATGCCCCCACCATAGCAAGGAATGCCCCCACCATAGCCAGGAATGCCCCCACCATAGCCAGGAATGCCCCCACCATAGCCAGGAATTCCCCCACCATAGCCAGGGACGCAGCACCATTGCCAGGGACGCAGCACCATTGCCAGGGACGCAGCACCATTGCCAGGGACGCAGCATCATTGCCAGGGACGCAGCACCATTGCCTGTGATGCAGCACCATTGCCAGGAATGCCTCCCCAAATGCCTCACCATTGCCAGGAATGCCTCCCCAAATGCCTCACCATTGCCAGGAATGCAGCACCATTGCCAGGAATGCAGCACCATTGCCAGGAATGACTCACCATTGCCAGGAACGCAGCACCATTGCCAGGAACGCAGCACCATTGCCAGGGAAGCAGCACCATTGCCAGGGACGCAGCACCATTGCCTGGGACGCAGCACCATTGCCAGGAATGCCTCCCCAAATGCCTCACCATTGAAAGAATGCCTCCCCAAATGCCTCACCATTGCCAGGAATGCAGCACCATTGCCAGGAACGCAGCACCATTGCCAGGAACGCAGCACCATTGCCAGGGACGCAGCACCATTGCCAGGGACGCAGCACCATTGCCTGGGACGCAGCACCATTGCCTGGGACGCAGCACCATTGCCTGGGACGCAGCACCATTGCCAGGAATGCCTCCCCAAATGCCTCACCATTGCCAGGAATGCCTCCCCAAATGCCTCACCATTGCCAGGAATGCAGCACCATTGCCAGGAAAGACTCACCATTGCCAGGGACGCAGCACCATTGCCAGGGACGCAGCACCATTGCCAGGGACGCAGCACCATTGCCAGGGACGCAGCACCATTGTCAGGGACGCAGCACCATTGTCAGGGACGCAGCACCATTGCCTGGGACGCAGCACCATTGCCAGGAATGCCTCCCCAAATGCCTCACCATTGCCAGGAATGCAGCACCATTGCCAGGAATGCCTCCCCAAATGCCTCACCATTGCCAGGAATGCCTCCCCAAATGCCTCACCATTGCCAGGAATGCCTCCCCAAATGCCTCACCATTGCCAGGAATGCAGCACCATTGCCAGGAATGCAGCACCATTGCCAGGAATGACTCACCATTGCCAGGAATGACTCACCATTGCCAGGAACGCAGCACCATTGCCAGGAACGCAGCACCATTGCCAGGAACGCAGCACCATTGCCAGGAACACAGCACCATTGCCAGGAACACAGCACCATTGCCAGGAATGCACTGACGAGCGCCAAAGGAGAATCTCCTGTCTACACGGCGGCTTCTTTAATAGAAAGTCCCGCCTCCTTTGATGGACAGAACAGTCGTCCAATGGCAGTGCAGGAGAAGGACTTCCTATTACAGAGGCCGCCCGTAAACAGGAAATTCTCCTGTGTACGGCGCTCGGTCCTGTCCTCCCTGTACCTTCCGAAGCATATATATCTTTTGTGGCCCCGGCGCTGGGAGATCGTCGGGGGCCACAAAAGATATGTATGTCCAAATAACCAGGCGGGCCGTTCAAAACCGGGTCGCGGGCCGCGATTGGCCCGCGGGCCGGACTTTGGACATGCCTGCTATAAGGGGTGTATATTTCACAAATTTGTAATACTATTCCCTTATATTTATATATACACATATTCCTCTTTATAAATCTTTTTAAGCTAACTGAGACCGATCCCGGGCAAAGTCACGGTCTATAGTTTTGGCCTTTGGAGCAGTGCAAACCAATATAATATTTCCTTAAACTTTAGGTAATAACTTTTCTCATTTGGTTGTCGCATGCGCTCAATTTTCTCACTTTTATACCCTGCTTTGTCCTGCTTCACTGCGGCACTGTAGGCAATATCACATTCTTATCTTGTCTTATTTCTGTTTTCCTAAGAACATGATTCCATGTTCCCATCACTTTATCTACACTTTTTTAGTGATGCTTTTTCTTTCTTCCTAAACAAACTTGTTCTTATTTTCACTAATGGATTTGTGTGTGGCATTTGTGTTTGGTTTGTGCTTGATGTTTTTTTTTTTTTTTCTCTCTTCCTTCCCTCTCTGGTCACCTATGCATATTTTTGGTAATCTTCATTTTCTCACCTAATACTTGTCACTTCAGTCACTACTCCAACACTTCTCATTTTCATATCAAATGTGGATTTTTGGCATTCCTCTATATATAACTTCTGCCTGGCTATAGGATTGTGCACATATGGACACAACCCATGTGGGCATTAATCCAAGTATAGACGATTCTATGCATATGACGGGGAATAATGGTGCCCCTACATACGCTGGGGCCATATTATAATTTATGGCTTGTGGCACTTTATATATATTATACTAAATACAATTTTACTTTGGTTTCTTACCATAGGTAATATCCGCTCATACCCGCATCACTGGGTGGTTGTGCCCCCTCTCTTTCCATCTGGAAAGTGGGAGGGGCCTTACAAAGTGTGACCTCTCGTAAGCCATACTGTGGCTTTGGCCCGTTCCCACTTGTGACGGCCGTGGAGTAGTCTGGGACCCCGGTTGGGGAATCAGAAGGTTTTCTTTTTAAGCAAGAGGTGCTTCATGTGGGAATAACTCATTTTTCTTGGTTTTGGATACATCCTATGGGTAACTATATCAACTGTGTGTAGTTTACATGATTATGATATGTCAATAATGTGTACAATAAGTAATTGTTATACATTTTTCTAGCAGAAAGTCCCTCTGAAGAAGACCCCAGTGTGGGTTGAAACGCGTCAGTGCTGCAACTGGTTGACAAACTTGACATTCACTGTGTAATGTTGATATGTAACCACTGTTTAATAATATGTATGTGGCATTATTTATTTCCCACTGAAGCTCATGTTTTAAATATCATGTAAAGGGTTTTTGTATATATCAATAAACATAGATTTTCCATATACTGCCTATTTATCACAATTTTTTATTTTTTTCCCCTTCTTGGCTGCCTAAAAACCCCACTATAGGGGAGTTTTTTCCATTTTTGTAACCAGATTTCCTTCCTCGTTCTTTATGGGGCCAATATGGTCTGTCCTCCTTTTTTACTGTTTATATACTTAAAGAATTTCTTGAGATTTTTTTGCTCTCCTTCACTATGTGTCTTTTGTGTTCTATCTTAGTCTCTTAGTCGCCCTAATTGCACCCTTGCATTTCTTGTTGCCATATTTGTCAACAGTCTGAAAGCTGATGATGATCCCTCAGCCTTGTATTTTTTAAAGGGCCTTCTCCTTTGCGTTTATATGCATTTATACATTGGAGTTAAGCCATCCAGGACTTTTGTTCGCTCTTTTAAATGTATTTCCCAATGGGATGCACTGGCTCATGCCCTTATTTAATATACTCTTTAAGCAAACCCATCTCTCCTCCATGATCTTTGTTATTAAGATTCCATCCCAATTTATCTTCTGCTTATCTTCTAGCAAGGTTCGTAGTTTAGGGAAGTTGGCTCGTTTGAAATTCAGTGTATTTTTATTCCCCTTATTTTTCCTATTTGTGTGATTTATACTGAAGCTAATTGACCTGTGATTGCTGCTTCCTAAATTGCCCCTTATTTCCACATCCGTGATCAGGTCTGTACTGTTGGTAACCGGTAGGTATAGTAACGCTTTGTTGGTGCGTCTTCCATCTGACACATGAAATTGTCCTGCAAGACATTTAGAAACTGGCGAGCCTTAGACGAATGCGCGGTTCCTTCCGCCCAGTCTATATCTGGATAATTCAAATTCCCCATTATGATTACACTTCCCATCCTTGCTGTTAAACTGGTAGAGGGATTAGAACATCTTCATAAATGTAAACCTGATCATTCAACTCTCCAGAAACTAATTGAACAAAGAGAAAAACTGAAAGCTCTTCTTCATGAGGAGCATTAACGAGCCTTTTGGTTGGTAAATAGAGAGATATACGAGTAGGGAAACAAGCCAAGTAAATTCCTTGCATGTGCTCTTAAATCAAAAAAGTCAGCACTTTTTATTCCTAAGATTAAAACCAGATCAAATTCCATGGCATACACTTCAAGAGATATAGGCATAGTATTTAGGGACTTTTACCAGCATCTTTACAATGTCCAAATTGTAATGTACAATGTCCAATGTACAATGTCCAAAAAACAACAAGCCTGCCACTCAGAGGACACTAATAGAGGCCTTTCTTATCTAAATCTAATATGCCTAAACTACCACCTGAACCTCTCAGTGTATTGTAATTATGGTACCCATCTTGGAAGATGAAATTGGCACCACTATCAAAAATCTAGTACTTGGTAAGGCTCCTGGGCCAGATGGGTACACTGCTCAATATTATAACATTTTTCAAAATATATTAACCACTTCCAAATTATGCCAATTTAATATCTGAAGAAGGCTCCTTCACACCCAAAACTCTTCACGCATATATTGCGGTCACCCTAAATCGGGCAAAGACCCGACATGTTGCGAAGCTACAAACCTATTTTGCTATTGCATATGGATGCGAATAGATTACTTCACTGCTCCCACAATGGGTATCCCCAGAGCAGACAGGCTTCATCCCCGGTAGATAAACCAGAGATAACTCCCTTAGGACGTTAATGTTAATCATACATACATGACGGAGCTCCCTGCCCAACCTGTTACTCTCCTCCTGGGACCATCTTATAACGTTCAAAAATTTTAATAGCATTTTAAGGAGCAAAAAGAGATACAAAACAGACAAGCCAATGCACATGCCAGCAAAATCACATAATATCATACAATTAGCGCCACAATTAAGATGTCATAGAGGATCATAACTCCAAGAAGTCAGAGGTTTTTATGAGGTATATCTAAAACTAGCAAGAGAGATCCACTGGGCTGGTATGTTGGGCTGGTATGTTGAACAACATTGCCCCAAAGATGAAAAGAATAAATCAGCTCTGTAGACAGGAGAAGAGAGAAGCAAAGAAGTTGAGGCAAGAAAAAAAAAAGAAAAGGGGGGAGGAGGAGGAAAAAAAGCAGTATGAAAAAGCCATACAAAGACCTAGAACTGTCTGTGCGCTATGATGTAATCTATTCGACCAAGTACAGATGACAAGGGTATCTTAACATAACTTGCCCGGGGCTCCCAGTTTCTGTTTATCATTAATGATACTAGCCACTTTTTCATGCAACATTATCCAGGATATCTTATGCTTCGTGCGGCAGATAGATACAGAGGGAGATTTCCAAGCACCAGCAATGGTGATCTTAGCCGCCAGCAGCATAAACTAAACGTCTCGTGTGACGCAGCATATTGTCTGTCACATCATTCAGCAGGGCAATAGAGAGGAGTTGTGCTAGTCCAAAGTCTATTATTTTGCGTGTCATAAAAAAGACTTATTCCAATAACCCCTAATCCTGGGGCATGCCCACCATATATGGAGCATAGTACCTCATAGAGAACACCCTCTAAAGCAGTCTGCTGATAATGATGGGTACATCTTAGCTAGGAGAGTGGGAACCAGAAAACACCTTGTCAAAACATTAATGCTCACCTCTATTAAAGAGACATTTAATGTACCCTTATAAGCGACCTGAAGCCTGGAATATCAGGACTCAGGCTCCAAGGTCAGTGTCAAGGTCCCTCTCCCATGCCAACATGTATGGATGTTTCAGTGGTGAGGCCAGTAATCATGCATAAGCCATGGAAATGTCAACTCTGTTGCCCTGGTCTTTAGTACACCATTGTTCATAAAGTTTTAATGAGGGGGGGTCCGAGGGGGAATGTAGTTCCAACAGCAAATGTGTAATTTGGAGGAAAGTAAACTGTTCAGTATGGGGCATCTTTAAATTATTAATGCAATGTGTCAAGGTAAAGGGCCCCCTATGTGTATAGAAATGTCCTATATGGCCCCTGTCTGTCCACCATTTAAAGGCTCTGATCTCCATACCCGGAGGAAAAGCCTTGTTATGAAATAGATGATCTAAAGGGACATAGGCTGAAACCAATGCCAGGTTAGTGCATACCTGGTCCCATAACACAAAGGAATGAGAGAGGGTAGGCACCATAATAGGGGGTCTGGCCTTAGCGGGACGCCACAAAAGAAAATCAATAGTATAGGAGGGGATCGATTGTCATTCGATATTAACCCAGTCAGGACATTCCCATTGAGAATACACAAGGCACAATTACATAAGCTGCACCACCTTATATTATGACCAAAGATATGCCCAGCCCAGCCTGCCCTTGTTTTGTGGTGTATATAGAATGGTGTGGGACAGCCTATGACCCTTAGGGCCCCATATAAACTTGAGTATCCTGGATTGAAAGTGTGCTAAGTCAGTTTTATTAAGGGGGACAGGTAACAGAATAAATACAGAATTTTAGGCAACAAAGTCATTTTGACTGCCATCACTCTACCTAGCCATGAAATATCATGTACTGACCAACCCGAGAGGAGCTCATCCAGATGTAGATAGAAGGGGAGAAAGTTAGCTGCATATAGCGAGGCATAAGATGCAGTAAGTGAAATTTCCAAATAAGGCAAAGCCCTAACCTGCCAGTGAAACGAGAAATATTATCGCATTCGTAGTAGGAGCGGCTCAGGGAGATTGATATTAAGTGCCAGCGACTTTGTCTCGTTCACCTGAAGTCCTGATACCCTGCTAAAGTCCCATAATGTCTTCATCAAGTTAGGTAGTGAGGTGAGAAACAAAAGGATGCCATCTGTGCATAGCATGCACTTAGGTTCCCAAACCCCACAGGTAACCCCTTTAATATTAGGGTTATCTCTTATAGCTACTGTAGGTCCAACGATAGTGAAAGTCCCTCCTGAAGGGCGCTCCCGGCCCAATCTGCCTGCATAAGGGAGATCAAATCAATAGCCCTCCGAATCTGGTCCGGTCCCTGCCTACCCGATATGAAGCCTATTTGATCTTTATGTATGTAATGAGGAATAAAAGATGATAAACGATTTGCAAGCACTTTGGTAAACAATTTGAGATCATTATCTATGAGGGATATAGGGAGTATCTCTTTGCGGTTTTGTCTCATGTAGGATTGGGCCCTCTGATGCTTGCTCAAGTGGCAGCTTTATATAATAGACCTACTGTTCAAATTAGAATCAATGGACTGCTTAGTGGACCATTTCGTTTACACAATAGTACACGTCAGGGTTTTTAGCTAATATCAGACAAAGCTCTAATATCCATGGCATCACTATAGTTCAAAAGGAATGTAAATAAGCCACTTATGCGGACAACATTCTTTTTTACATACAACAGTCAGAGATCTCCCTATCCAATCTAGTTTTTTCATTTTCTGAATATGGTTTAATTTGCAATTTTAAAATCCACCATATAAACTCAGAGATTCTTAATATTAGTGTACCCCAAACAGAGGCTCAATCATTGAAAACCTTGTTTCTGTATACATGACAACCTTCTTCACTAAAATATCTTGAAATTTCTTTAACTCCTGTTCTGCACAAATTATTTAAAGTTAAAGTGGACCTCCACCCTAAAGTGGAAGTTCCTCTCATCTGATCCCTCCCCTCCTCCGGTGCCACAATTGGCACCTTTCAGGGGGGAGGGGGGTGCAGATACCTGGATAATCCAGGTATCTGCACCCACTTCCGGGACAAGCTAGCCACAGCTGCCCCACCCCCCCCATTGTGTTCTGGGAAACACACAGTTCCCAGGACTAAGCGGCGACCAGTGGAGATGCGCAGCGCGACTCGCGCATGCGCAGTAGGGAATCGGGCAGTGGAGCCGCAATGCTTCACTTCCCGATTCCCTGACAGAGGATGGTGGCAGGGGGGCAGCGGAGAGACGATTGATCGCTCGTCATCTGCCGCCGACATCGCTGGACCCTGGGACAGGTAAGTGTCAATTTATTAAAAGTCAGCAGCTGCAATATTTGTAGCTGCTGGCTTTTAATATTTTTTTTAAAGGTGCAGCTCATCTTTAAATATATGCCCCTATTCAATACAATAAAACGTGATCTGAGTCATTGGAATTCACTCGCTCATACTTGGTTGGGGAGAGTAAATGTTGTAAAAATGAATGTACTCCCTAGGTTGCTGTTTATGTTTCAAATGATCCCCTTTGGTGTACCACCTGGCTACCTTTCTCTTATTCAATCCATTGTTGGCAAATATATTTGTAAGCACTCTAAACCCCTCGGTCCAGGTCAATTTTATGTAGAACTAAGAAACAGGGTGGTCTTGTCCTCCTGGACTTTAAGCGCTATTATCACACAGTAGTTTTAAACAGAATTGCTCATTGGTCTTTCCATCGTTCCAGCAAAATATGAATTCAGATGGAACAAGATTTTTCAGGCTCTTTGTACTCACTGCCTTGGATCCCAAAAAAGTTTAGAGATTTAGCTCCCTTTTCATCATCCCTTACCCACTCATCCCTTAATATATGGGACTCTGTTATGCGGAAATTTCATAGAGATTTCAACTCACCAATGCTACCTATCCTAGGTCACTCACACTTCCCTCCGGGTTGGATGGATAAAGGCCTTTTAACATGGGATAATACCCCACACCTACTTCTCCATCATATAATCCACCAAGAGAAAATCAAACCACTATGTCAACTGAAGACAACCTCAATGATCACAGAGATGGACAAATGGCGGTACCTACAACTGTCTCAATGTATTTGATCACTGCCAAAACCAAAATTCAGATCACTCAAAGATCTCACACCTATTGAACACATCTTTGCAGTGGACAAAGTCCCTGGTAAAGGCATATCGCAATTTTACACAGGCCTGCATTCTTTAGAACATGCTGATTATCCTGGCTGACAATATGGGAAGGCGACTTACAGTGTCCACTTTCGAATGTCCGAGACAAAATCCTTCAGTTAGCCCATATATCTTCCCTATCTTCTAAAGCTACAGAGATGAATTTCAAAATGCTAGCAAGGTGTCCTGAATATTGTTCTACATGCTGGCGAGGGTCTGATTTTGAAACGACCCACACTCACATCTGGTGGACATGCCCACTTTTGTGACAATTTTGGTGTCACATTAGATAATTTATTAGTTGGAGTTTTACTCCCTGATGACCCTAGTCAGTCTAGTCACCTTAGTCCCTAATTGCTAAGTTATTCCCCATCTGTTGACTGCTAAGGCCTTAATTCCTGTTCTCTGGAGAAAGCCACAAATTCCATCTATTAAATCTTAATATTAAATATTAATACAGTTGATCAAATTTACACTATGAAGGATCTTACCTCTACATTCCGCAACATCCAATCTTCTTTCACTAAAACATAGGCAGGTTGGTCAGCATTCCCACCCCAGATTACATGAACATTATGACATCCAAATAGAAATCGCCTGGACTACAAGATTGTATTGATGTCCTGGCTATTACTAGCTTTGATCCCTGATGTAACCATTGGATAGGACTTTTGGATATGAACAGAGGAAAATTAAGCTTATTTGTGCATAAGGTTATTTATCTATTACCCCCCCCGGCACCTCCTAACCCCTCCACCCCCCCCCCCCCCAATAAAATTGTATTTTCTTTTTTTTCTCTTCCCCTTCTTCCCTTTTATAATTTCTTTCTTTTCTGAGTATATGTCATCTCCATAAAAGATTTTAAAAAAGCACTTTAGCACTAGGCACTCCAGACACTACTAGAGTTAGAGAACACCCACTCCCAGGTGTGCAGCATTGAGGAACTGATTGAGGTAATCATACCTGACTTAGAAGCAAGTTCATAAGCAGTCCATTAAGGCAAGAGTCCATAAAAGAAAATACTCCACAAAAGTAGTAAGTGTCCTTACAGTCCATGATTGGCAATGATCTTTAAAAGGTAGTATGCCTATAGCTGGTAACTGAAAGTCCATCAAAGTCCTCGGGTTCCCAGTCCCTCAGGGAACTCCTACTGCCCCTCCCCCACTGGGGCACAGTCCAGCATCATAACAGCCTTTATTTTAGCAGTATTTCCCAGGCAGAGCCCCCAAGGAATTTAAGTGAGCCCTTTCTATGTGGATCTGTAGAATTTTCAGGAAAATCTAGCCAATCAATTCCTTTAATCCACCATACATCTACATTATAATAATTTGCACCTAGGTGGCTCAGTTAACTCAAGTACATGAACAGACAGGAGGAACAGAAACAGGAACACAAAAAGAAAAACACATTAACCTCTTTGTAGGCTCCTGCCAACATGCAACTCAACTGACGCTCAATATGGCACCTCCACGGATAGACAATAAATGGTACAACTAGCTAGAAAATATTTTTTGTGGCAACAAAGTAACAAGCCCTCGTTATTATCCATCTGGGATATATCTACATAGCCCAATGGTCACCTGATTATTGCATTGTGGAAATCTCTTGTAATGTTTAGGAATTGAAGGGCTCCCGGAAAGTCCGCAGATAGCAACATTCGATTTTCTGGGTACATACTATTCCAGAAAACACATAAGCAAAATAGAGCCTTCATAAGTGAAGATGCAGAATTTACAGTACAACATACAGTTACATGAATGAAGTGTTTTATAACACTTCATCCAGGTTGATAGGAAAATGAATGATAATGTGCTTATCAGCAGCAGCCTGTTGTCTTCCTCCTTCACTCATTCTGTAGCTGTGATGAACTGTAACTGTCTGCATTTTTAAATAATTTCCCATTTCCATGGACACTGTTGTTGAAGCATGGTATCTGCACTAGTCCTGATGCCTTTTGCTGAGGAAACTCCTAATTGAATGATGTGTTTGTGCTTGTTACAATTTAAAGTAGATGGAAACCTAATGGCATTTAGTCTGCTAAACACATGATGTGCATCATACAGTAAATAACTGCCATTTTTTTATACTTAATAATCATTTATACTAAATGAAATACTGTTTTTACCTTCTGTGTTGCTTATTATCACTGCTGATCTCCTGCAGCTTCCTTGCAACCATGTCCTATCTTTATGCACAACGGTTTGTACGCCATTTCTCAGGGTGATCACAGCAATGGTTCATATGTGTTAACACATTTGCTTGTGGCCTCCATTGAAAATCCACGGTGGGATGGTGTCATCTTATAACACACAGTGTCTGAACAAGATGGCAGGATTACTAGGTAGTATTTGAATGAAAGCTGAAGATTTAAAACTACTAGAAATTGCTTTTTTAAATTATATTAACAATGGGTTTGCATTTAACTTTGATTTTCAAAATATTAAAAAGATAAATTAATTTTTAGCACATTGAACGGGACACCCGGGATGAGTCCTGGGTGAGAGGTATGTGTCTCCTTTGTTGGGGCTGTGGTCTCTTTAAGGAGGATGACAAGAAGAAGGGTGGAGGGTTCTGAAGGGATCCAGTAAAGGAGTAAAACTGATTTGCAGTTTTCCGCAGGATTAGTCCTCATATGAAACCTGGAGTTCAGCGGCTTGGAAAGATTTTGGGTGGGAAAAAGCCTCCAACCCTGACTGTGGGTACTTTGGTCCTCCAACCCTGACTGTGGGTACTTTGGTCCTCCAACCCTGACTGTACTTTGGTCCTGAAAAGGTTAACCCACCTGCAAGAGAAGGCTGAAAGGGCAGGAAGCAGCCAAGAGGTATCCATGGGTTGTGGTGTGGAACATGACACAGTTGTGAGAGGGCTGTAGGCTGTTTATCCGCTGACATGCTGCTGGGTTCCTGTGACCTATTTCTGGACCCCTAAAGCAGCCAGGAACTTTACTCCATGTTACGGGACAGGTTTATGCTGGCGATGAGCTGAATCTTTGTGTTGTATCAGAAGTTTATGGACAGTTTGTAATTGATTAATGCAAAGGAAAGCTATTTTTGTTTGCCTGTTTTGATTAATATAAAACAGTTTGCTTTTACATAGACGACAGACTAGTGAAATATCACAACAGTTATCATTTAACTGAAGCCCATCATGGAACACCCCAAAGTATTATACCCATCTGTCCTTGTTCCTGCCAGAAACCTCCCTGTGTGGTCTACTAGGGGCTGCACAACCTCCTCTCTAGGAGGAGTAATTTCTGAGCATGCAAAAAAGCATTTATTCCTATCCATCCACTATTGAAAAGCAAAATATATGGCCTCTCTATAGTAATATTCATTTTTAATATTCAATTCATTTTTTTCTGCCAGTGCAAGACCTTGAAGCTATAGCTCTGCAATGGATGAACCCCCCTGTTGAGGGGCTTATGTGGCAGCTGTCAGGCTACCTGAAGAGTCATTATGTAAATGGTAGCTAATGTGGTACCAACATCCCTGAATTATATGTATAAAGAAAAACTCTCAAAATGGGACTTTAAGGGTACTGGGTCATTATAGTGTGAAGTGAATGAACAGTATGTCTAGGTAGTATAAAAAGTTGACAAATCTTTATTAATACACAGTGACTCAGCTGTTGATGATATCCTGCTCGTCAGGCCTGCCTACTCAAGCCATCCAGCCCAGATGCTCTCTGCCTTCGCCATGGTCAACATCACAGAGACTATCTCCTCTGTTCCTGTTAAAGACTTGCTTGGCTGACATTCCTTCTGGCTCCAGATCCTGCTTGCTGTTCCACAACGCTGATCTCTGGCTCCCCGAGTTTCTGGCTTGTCTGGCTATACGTTCCGGTTACCGAACTTTGGCTATGTTTTGACTACGTTTGTTCTATTTACTTTTATTATTAAACAAGTGTGATTTAACTATACTTGTGTCTCGGCCTGATTCATGGTTTCTGACAGTATGAACATTGAGCGGTCATACAAAACTGTACCCAAATTATTATTTTTTATCATTTTCTTCACACAAATAGTGCTTTCTTTTGGTGGTATTTCATTATTGCTGGGTTTTTTATTTAAAAAAAAGAAAAAAAGACCAAAACATTTTGAAAAAAAAAAAAGTTTTTCTTAGCTTCTGTAAGTAAATTTTGTAAATAAGTAATTTTTCTCCTTCACTGATGGGCACTGATGAGGCTACACTGATGAGCACTGATGAGGCTGCTTTTTTGGGCACTGATGAGGAGGCACTAATATGCTGTAATGAAGGGAACTGATAGGTCACACTGATATGTGGTACTGATGAGAACTGATAGGCAGCACTGGAGGGCACTGATAGTCGGTACTGGTGGGCATTGATAGGTGGCACAGATAGGTGGCACTGATGCGCATGGATAGGTGAAACTGATGGGCATTGATGGATGGCACTGATGGCCACTACTGATGGGCGGCACTGGTGGGAAGCACTGATGGACACTGAAAGGCAGCAGTGACTGCCATCACTAATGGGCACTGATTGATGGCACTGGGGGGCTTTTCTATAATCAGGGCACCGATGATCAGTTTCCTGATTACAAGTCCAACTGTTCCCTGCAAGGAGATGCCGCTGATCACCTCTCCTCGCCACATACTCTGTCAGTGTGAGGCGATGTGTTCACATGACACAGCCAATCACATGGTTAAAGAGCAGCGTGATCGGCTCTTTACAGAGATCAGGGTCATGCCGTGTCCTAGTAACATGGTGTGGCCACAATTGCCTGCTGTGCGCCCCCCGCAGACATGTGCGAGCAGCTGTTCTGGGGCGACGTCATATGGCGTCCACCCAGAACAAGAGCTGAACCATCCTTCCATCATTTGATGGTGAGCAGGTGGGAAAAAGTTAAAAATTATGAGAAAGAGGTTCTTGATACTGTATGTAAGATGGAATCAATATAGAGCAAGGGATGGGAATTGCTGAACACTCAACGCGTTTCAAATTTGATTTTCTTTTTCAGGGGCGCATACACATTATAGAAAGTAAATTACTTTCTTGATATGCTATGAGTACATCTTGAATGAAGAACCAAAATGTAAATATTAGTTACAATTGTCCTCCAGTGTAAACGGCGGGCATCTAGACAAGTGCCTGAACAGTGTGTCAAAAAGCTTTTTCCCCATCATCCCCCACAGACTAGTGGAGATATGTGCTGAAGCAAGGGAGCCCATGCATCACCAACAGCTCTTAAATGCATAGTCACCGGGGATCATGAAATTACATTTTTTGTGACATATATATAGTGTATTACCTCACCTGTATATCTTTATATGTGAATACCATTCATGACAATCCATTCATTATCAGTTTAGGTCAATATATAAGGATAGGAAGGTCACTAGAAAAGGGAAGGGAGTCTATCTCACAGACTGCATTAAGCTGTGGTGTTTGAATTAAGCTGTGTGGATGGTCATCAAGTCAGAGGACAAATGACAAGGCCACCGGAGGAGTGGCTGCATCTGATTGGATGCAGTCTCTTTTCAGCTGACAATTTTCCACTCAGCTTCTTTCATTTTTCAATCAAAGGATGTTGGGCAGGAGGGGTCAACCTGTAATGGTCATGCGTACTGGGATAATTAATATCTGTATGAGTAGCAGCCTTTTGTTCAGGCCACAAGTCTTCCATGCCATCTTGTCATTAGAAGACACACCTTCTCCGTACAATCCCCAACCTCTTCATGACAGACACCTCTTATCAATTTCCCAAGACCCATTTCAGGGCCCATAAAAGTGTCTGACTTAGCGCTTCTGTGACTAGAAAAGTTAACAGATTTTGGTCGTAAATAATGTAGCTGCAATCTATACAATACACATATCTGTCTCTCGGTAGAATCCATCATTCCAGTATATTCCATAACTCCTGACATAATAATAGCATAGCCATAATATAGGCATATTTACTTTCCTCAGATAATTTTTAACATTTCATGTCAAGACACCCCTATGACAGATCATATGGGGAACCACTGGCACCCCTTATTCCTCCTAGGTAAAACAGATATCGCAAACCTTAAACATTTATATTTGTTTTGAAGCAGATTTCAAGCTGGACCATAATATGGATGTTAGCAGTCTGTAAACAGTAGATATTCAGAGATATAAATTCTTATCACAAACTGCACCCGGGTCATTGTCTTGAATGTGGTGGCCTCCCAGAAACTACCCCTCAGATGCTTAATTGGTCAGAGGGCCTCTCTCAACACCCCTTTGATCCCAAATAAAAAAGGAATCAGGAACATTTGTCAAGTTTGAGAACCAATAATATCTGACTCATCGACTGAACCCTGACAACAGCCAGGACTCTGCAAGTATACTTCCTTCTCAACTCTGTTTTATTTCTCTGTTGCTGTATTATGTCTTTATTTCTTTGAAACACCTTTTTTTTCTGTAAATATTTTATTTGCACCAATTTCACCTTATTCATTATTAAAATATCATATTGAAACGTATTATGCTCCATAAACGCTGTCGGAAATTCAGACGGAAATAGTCTGATCGGATTATGTTGTCGGAAAATCCAATCGTGTGTGGGCTCTATCGGACTTTTTCTGTGGAATTACCGACGGAAAAAGTTTGAGAGCTGGATTTAAAATTTTCCGACAACAAAATCTGATTGGACTTTTTCCGATTGTGTGTAGAGAATTCTGACGCACAAAGTGGCAGGCATGTGCAGAAAAAAATTGGAGCTTTCGTCTATTGGCTACTGGCCTCTACGTAGTCCAGTCATCCGTTACGAACGTCACCTCGTTCCGAACGACCAGATTTTCCGTCAACTTTTTGTGACCGTGTGTATGCAAGACTAGTTTCGGGCAAAATCCGTCTGAAAAAATTGGATTTTGTGGTCGGAATGTCCGACCATGTGTATGGGGCTTTAGCCTAGTCCATAAGCTCTTAAAGCAAGCTACAGAAGAATCTGTCTCTTGAAGAGTGCTACTGTATAGGATAAATCCAATGAACATACCTGTCTGGGGTGACAGTATGTGTTACAGATGATTATTCTAAAATCACAATTGGCATTGCTAAAATTATGAGTTCCTCCTGCTCGGTCCAAGGGGATGGTGGTAGCTAAAGGGTTAATTGTTAATTAACGTAGCCCAGTGACAATCACTCTCAGGGTGCTGGCACCTAGACTGGTCCCACGAGCTGGAAAATCTTTGTGCAGGTTGAGAGAGTGGCATTGTTACGCAAGTGGCAGCACGATGTGAGATTGGCCAGTCCTTTGTCACGAGTTAGTGAGGAGGGCAGGGATCTGATACCCACGTTCGTCACACCACTCACTAATAACGTTTTGGGCGGTTCACCAGCAACCAGCCAAAATTTGAACAGTGTATGTCTACCTTAAGACTCAATAAAAGGCAACACAAGTTGTCTGCTTTTACCTTTACGCTGCTCTTGCACTGCCATTATTTGCCAATGGAATCTCTTAAGCAAGTTTTGATTTTCCAAAAATAAAAATTCACACAGGTCTAAGCAAACTCCACCACCCCAATGTAACAGTGCTCCAGCTTGGCATTTGGACACCAAGTAGTAAAATTGTGGGGCTCTTTTACCGGGTTCATTCATCTCTGGGCAAAGTTTGTGCTTTCTGCAGTTCCATCAGTTGCTCAGATTGCTTCAATTTTTTTGGTATTAAAATCTTTAAAGGTATCTTCCCGTAATGCACTGCCTGTGCAAGCCGTATATCTCTAAAGCGGAACAAGTTGGGAACTCTAATGCTAACAGACAAAGAACACAGTACATAGTGAGGCTGCAAACACAATGCAATAAAAAAAAAAAAGACAGCATGTGAAAAGCTTCATAAGGTCGATGCAATCCTCTTTACATTCTCTACACAATAGATGTCAATTAAAATAGATGTATTATTTATTCAAAGTTCTTATTGTCAATAGCTCTCCTCTTTAATGTGAACTGAATGTCGGTTTGCCTATTAAAAAGAAAAATCAGTAAAATGCTTAAAAACCATTCTAAACAGAACAATGTAAATGGCCCCGAAGTAGGGCTTCAAAATGGACCCATCCTGCAAGCCTAAAATAAACATCCAATTAATACAATTGGAGTAAAAGCTGACTTTGGAAGTCATGTACAGTATTGTCAGAAGTCTTTCATTGGAAATGTCAGCTGAAAAAAAAGAAAAGAATCTCCCTATATCTTCATACAGGCTGGGCACAAAGGATGTGGGTTGAAAGATGGTGGCCATCAGATTGAGGACATCTAGCAAGAGGGAAAAAAAAGTACAGCGGGGAAATCTCTAAATGAAAGTTGCAGCAAAATCTGGTTTTGTTATATTATATTTTAATGGGTTATTCATTTTGATCTTGTTATTTTTGGCTGGAGTTTTGCTTTAAGCAATCCCTGTGTGCCTGTACTTAGTCTCTAAACATTTCCGGCAGCAATCCCCTGTAGAAGGTTTACAATCTGATGTTTTTTTTTTCTATTGTTAAAGACACTGAATATCAAAGGCTGCAAATAAGGCCTCCTATATTGAATAAGTTGACCATTAATTCTCTAACTCTCTCTACAGCAGGCATGCCCAAAGTCCGGCCCGCGGGCCAGTTGCGGCCCGCGGTCCGGTTTTGAACGGCCCGCCTGCTCTTTCTCAATTTATTGTGCCATGGGAGCAGGGCTGTCAGATCAGCCGATCCCCGGCACTGTGAGAAGCTCCGTGAGCTTCAAAAGTGAAAGTAAAGTGCAGAGGATTGTGCTGTGCTCTCTGCTTCCCCCTACAGTGCAGTACCCGGCTGAATGAGGAAGCTGCAAAGGTACTGTACTACAAGCTAGATTCGTGTTAAAAAGGCCTTTATTCATGTGTGTGTATGTATGTATGTGTATGCATGTGTCTGTATTTGTGTGCATGTATGTATGTATGTGTGTGTGTGCACATGTGTCTGTATGTGTGTGTGCACATGTGTCTGTGTGTGTGCACGTGTCTGTATGTGTGTGTGTGTGTGCACATGTGTCTGTGTGTGTGCGCACATGTCTGTATGTGTGTGCGCACATGGGTCTGTATGTGTGTGTGTGCACATGTGTCTGTATGTGTGTGTGTGCACATGTGTCTGTATGTGTGCACGTCTGTGTGTGTGTGTGCACGTCTGTGTGTGTGTGTGTGCACATGTGTCTGTATGTGTGTGTGTGTGCACATGTGTCTGTATGTGTGTGTGTGTGCACATGTGTCTGTATGTGTGTGTGTGCACATGTGTCTGTGTGTGTGCACATGTGTATGTGTGTGCGCACATGTGTCTGTATGTGTGTGTGTGCACATGTGTCTGTATGTGTGTGTGTGCACATGTGTCTGTGTGTGTGCACATGTGTCTGTGTGTGTGTGTGCACATGTGTCTGTGTGTGTGTGTGTGTGTGCACATGTGTCTGTGTGTGTGTGTGCACATGTGTCTGTGTGCACATGTGTCTGTGTGTGTGTGTGTGTGTGCACATGTGTCTGTGTGTGTGTGCACATGTGTCTGTGTGTGTGTGCGCACATGTGTCTGTATGTGTGTGTGTGCGCACATGTGTCTGTATGTGTGTGTGTGCGCACATGTGTCTGTATGTGTGTGTGTGCACATGTGTGTGTGTGTGTGTGTGCACATGTGTCTGTATGTGTGTGTGCGTGTGTGCGCACATGTGTCTGTGTGTGTGTGTTTTTTTTTTTTTTATTGCACTGCACCAAAAGCACCCTACATTTTCCAATGTGTGGGGTACCATTAAGAATTAACGGTGCCCCCTAAAGTGCAGAGCATTCGTCTGTGTGTTGGGAACGAGTGCGACAAAGGCAAGAGAATTCTTGTTGGGCCGTGTATTAGTGCTCGGATGGACACACTTAGACCGAATTTTCAATGGTTCAAAGAATGGCAGGCAAAATTGTCGGCCCTCAGGCATGTTCACTTCATCAAATCCGGCCCACTTTGAAAAAAGTTTGGACACCCCTGCTCTACAGGGTCCTGCTTTACCCAACACCATTGCATGTAAAGTACCGCTACCAAAAACTGAAGGTACAATTTTTTTCAGTGATCTCTTCTCTTCTTTTTCCCGCAGTCACTCTCTTTATCAGATTTCAGCTGGTGTGTAAGGAATGATGGGACTTTAATATAAAGAAGGCATGCAGATATTTCCTTGTAGCCCCATTTAGAAATACTTGTATCTTCATCGTCTTTACTTACAGCTTTTGCTAGAAAAATAACTGGTGATCCTGCAATAAAAATCTTTGTTCAGGCACTGCCTTTTATAGGGTGACAACTGTCTTCCAAATGCCCTCTAGCATTTTCATCCTGTCAAAAGCACCCCTGCCAGGAACTACAAGCAGCCATGCTGACGAGCATTACACAGGCATGGTCGACTGCTGTCACCATTAGGAAGCTGGACCAGAGGAATGATGAGTAACTGACACTGGAACGAGTGCATGCACAAAAGGAGGTGGTTGAAAGAGGCTAGAGAATATCAGTAGCATTGAGATTTAACAGTGGGAAAGAAGAGAAATCAAGTATTTTATTTTAAAAAATGCAACTCTTTATGATACATTGCTTTAGTAATTTAGTTGAGCTTTATATCTACTTAGGCCCCTTTCACACCGAGGCGGTTTTCAGACGCTACAGCGCTAAAAATAGCGCCTGAAAAAACTGGCCCCTTTCACTCCAGTGTGAAAGCTGGAGGGCTTTCACACTCGATTGGTGCACTAGCAGGACGGTGAAAAAAGTCCTGCTAGCCGCATCTTTGGAGCGGTGAAGGAGCGGAGTATTCACCGTTCCTACCCATTGAAATCAATGGGGCAGCACGGCTATGCTGCTGGCAAAGAGCTGTTTTAACCCTTTTTCGGGCGCTAGCGGCCACATACCCCACATACCCCGCTAGAGGCCACATACCGTCGCTAATATGACGGTAAAGCGGCACTTTACCGTCGACGCCCGCACCGCCCCAGTGTGAAACTGGCCTAAAAGCGGAACTAAACCCTCCTATTCTTCTCAGCCAAGGAAGCTGCCATCTTAGCCTCTGATCTTCAACTGTCATGATGTTGCAAATGTGATCAGTTATGGCACAGCCATTAGATGGCTGGGCAGTTTGGTTGAGAGCACAAGCCAATGTGACAGTTATATTCCCAGCACATGCTGTTTTTTGAAACTGTTAAATTGATGGGATTAGTTCTGCTCCATATTGTGACAGTGTGAGGCACTGCCACTATGGAAATTGACTTAGGAATGACACAAGGTTTGCGCTAATGCAGAGTGTGGGGCTCTGTGTTTGTTATGAGTGGAGGAAACTTTGTATAGCTTTCCCCAGGTTTTGTAATCCTGGATCGGGGCTTGCTGGTTGAAGGTTTCAAAGTGTCTGAGGTGGCACAAAGCCTTCAATTCTGTGCCAGGGTCTTTCTGGGGACCCACAGGCCATGTAAGGGCACAAGTGTGCAGATTAGCTATAAGCCAAGCCTGTACATAGCTCACGGGTCCCATTTGTAGACAAAGAACTGCCAGGAGAGAGCTGTGTGCTCCAGTCAGGAGGAACATGTGTTCTTGCCTGAGACAGTATTCCATTTTGGAGAGATTCCTTACCAGCAGAATTGGGAGAGCTTAGCAGGTCTGCAGGACTAAGAGAGCTGAGGCAACTAGTAAGTCTATGGGACTGGAAAGAGTCTAAGTCTTGTGAGAATGAGAGAGCCCAGGGAATCAGGAAAAGCCCTATACAGAGGCCAGGAGTGGGCTTGTGCAGCGAGGTGCTGCAGTTAAAGGCTAAGTGAGCCAGGAGAGCCAGAGAACTGGGAGCCAGGACTCTAAGCTGGGAAAGTCAGGTGGCTTGGTATCTTCTGTTATCTACTTTTGCTGGAGAAGAACCCCTGCATGGGAAACTGTGTATGTGGACCTTTCTTGGGGTTTGTTTAACCCTTGGCCCTAAAAAGTACACATATATGTGACCTCTCAGTGGGTGGGCCTTAACACCGAGCGGCAACATACATGTGGCCCTCTGTGAACAACTTACCAGTCTGAGAGCATGCTCCCTGCACGCTCCCAACACGGTAGTCGATGGGGATCGGTAAGCTTCCAATGCATACTTGCGATCGGAAAGCATTCCTATCATGTGACCGCTGTGACAGCCAATGGTCACATGATCAGTGGGAAGGAGTTAATAAAAGTTGGCAAGCACAGTTCAGATTGGCAAGAACTTCACTAAAACGCATCTACCATTGAGCTGAGCAACCCCCACATGACAATACTGTACATATAGACTACATTGAGAGTTGTACTTGCCACTGCTGTTGTTTCCTAATATAATTCCCTAAAGATCGTGAAGGCATCAGATGTGGAACTCACAAACTTCCTGGAGCACAAATATAAAGATAGCAGTCTTCTTATCCATCTAGAAGTGCACATAAAGATGGAACTGCACAGATTTACAGTGCAATCTGCTCCTTCCATCCTGAGTACAGTTCACAACTGCACTGGAAGCCATCCAGCAAGCTGCCACGTCTCATCTAACACCAACACCTTCATCTGCCAACATCTGTTCTTCGCATTGTATTGTTACAAAGACTATTCACAAGACGCTGCTGAGCAAATGAATATTCAGCCTCCTATGCATTATCTCAGCTCTTTATCTGACAATCACACGTATACATCCTCACCAAACTGTGAATCTGCCATCACATTATGGGGAAAAAAAATAGCATGCCATTGTTCAGCTGGGTGTAAAATAAAAGACTTCAATAATTTTATAGAGTCTCATTGTTTGCATAGGCATACAGCATAAAGGGGCAGATGGAAGAACTTTTTGACCTGCAGGAGCTAAGAATGATCATTCTCATAATTGCCCCTCGTGTATATCATGGTGGGGCTGTAAGATCTGACATTTTCATACATCCACCAAAAAGTGATCGCCTTGCTGAAAATCAGGAACCCATCAACAACTAATATTGTGATATTCAGTGAACAATATTCATCATCGCTGTATGGTATTCCCTGAAATTTCATTCAAACAATTTCAAGCTAAGTCTCCTGAGAATGTCTTTTATACCCCTTACACGAAAGAGTCAAAACGGGCCTCATTGCACAGATAGCAAAAGTTAATGACATTCAACTGAACTTGTTCTGTAATGTTAACCCCTATGTGCCGTGGCAGCACCAACCAGCCCTTTAAGAGGTTTCAGATGCCAGGAGGCAGGGCAGGGTTTATGATCATGGGACCACCATGATTGGCTGTCACTGTGGTCACTTGATTAGAAAGCTCCCGTTCGCGATCATGAGTTTTCCATTAGCCACCGGTAACTGTGCTGGGAGCGCACGTTCTTCGTACAGCTGAATTAACGCCAATTCACACAAATAGGCAGTTGCTCTGCACCAAGGCTCACCTGCCGAGAGGCCGCAGCATATTTGCCTGCGGCCGGTGCCAAGGGGTTAAAGATGTTTCAACACGTATCTAAATAACTTCCTCATCAGCTCTAATGAAGAAGCTATTAAGCCTCAGTTCACACTATGAACTGCGTGTGAATTGCACATGAACCACCCTGCATTCCTGTTCAATTCAAATGCAATCCGTGCGGTGAGGTTTGAGCCCATTCATTTTTAATGTGCATCTCACCAAAGTCACACATGCACCAATTTTGGCACCCCACGGCAGCTGGATCACATGGAAATTTTGTACCATGCGATCTGGTGTGTGCATTTTCTTGTACTGTATTAGTGTGAGTACACGCACATGAACTTTAATGGCATCCCAGTCTTAGTCCGTAAGGTTCTTCCAAAAGCGTATTTGTGAGGTCAGGCACTGATGTTGGACGAGATGGCCTGGCTCGCAGTCTCTGCTCTAATTCCTCCCAAAGGTGTTCTGTCAGATTGAGGTCAGGACTCTGTGCCGGCCAGTCAAGGTCCTCCACCCCAAACTCACTCATCCACACTATATTGCCAAAAGTATTGAGCTACCCCTCCAAATCATTTGGTGGAGGGGGGATTATGGAGTGGGGTTGTTTTTCAGGGGTTGGGCTTGGCCAGTTAGTTCCAGGTTCCAGTGAAGTGAACTCTTAAGGCAGGGGTGCCCAACCTTTTGAGGAGCGAGGGCCACTTTAGCGACTTGGTAAGCTGTCATGGGCCACAATGAGCATAAAGGGCGGATGGCAGGTCTGTGTCCACTCTGCATATGTAGGGCAGACACGAACACAGCCTGCTCTACTCTAAGGGCCCTCCAATCCACCTAGACAGCAGGGGACAGATCCCCTTTTGTTTTTTTAAGCAGATTGGATTGCAGATAGGCGGGTGTAAATGGACACGAGTCCATTTATACCTGCCGCATATAGAGAGTCCACCTGAAGAACAGAAAGGTGGACTCGATCAGACCAATTGTGTGAAAGGGGCCTAAGGCTGCTTTTGGTGGCATTTGATGTTACTCTTGGAAAATACAATAAAACATTTAAACCCCAAAATAAAATATTTTGTCCTACTCCTCTCCTGTTTAAAGCTGAACACTGAAAATGTTGAGAAGAGGCTATTTGCTATCCTCTTCCTCTACTTCTGATCTGGTACTTTATTGGCTATTTGCTATCCTCTTCCTCTACTTCTGATCTGGTACTTTATTGGCTATTTGCTATCCTCTTCCTCTACTTCTGATCTTGTGCTTTATTGGCTATTTGCTATCCTCTTCCTCTACTTCTGATCTGGTACTTTACTGTGAAAAAATGTTCTTCAACAGTCCCTTTCCTTACCTTAACTCATGGTCACATGACCTTCAGCATTCCTCTTTTACTAACGCTAGACCGCGAGATGGTGCTACCAACAGTGCCAACGTCAAATACTGGTACTACAAGTGCCAGCCCCTACTCCACACTTTCCATAATGCCTCCTTACAAATGCTCCTTTCTGTGGACAGCTTAATGAGTGTGATAATGGGCAATGTTTTGGCCAGGCTAAAAATCCTCTTGTTGGAGAGGGCATGAAGTGGGTGGACACTGAACACTGTGGCGAATGTGTCATAACATCACATAATTGTACAGAGGGTCAGAGAGTTGACCAATCACTTGCACAAAGGAGAACAGCTCCTGGACTGGTCATCATCCCAAGAACCACAGGTCCACTTGAAGCTCCAAGAGGTAAAACAAATGTTACAGATGTAATTTTTACTCTACGGAGGATGAATCATTCCTAAAGTTTAGTAAATGTGATGAAATTTCATTTCGCAATGAATACCCAAAAATGTGCAAAGAAAAAAAACAACAAAAAAAAAAAACAAATATATATATATATATATATATATATATATATTTCTTTTTTTTTTTTTATTATTATTACAGTTTTTTATATTGTTTATCTAAATTATTTTAAATTGGAGGTAAACATTCAGCAGAGCTTCAAAGAAAAAAAAAAAAAAGAATCGAACCATGTATGGGCAGGATGAATGTACCAAGTTGATCGATCGATCAACTTGGGTACAACCAGCCTGCCAGGTTTTACAAGCGATTATCTCTAGCAGCTGGTATAGCTTCTAGAAATAATCACTATGTTCTCCCGGCGGGAATGGCGCCAGGAGAATACAGTGGATCATCGGGACGGATTCCTATGTCAACACTGTGTTGATGGGGGAATCAAGCCTGTGGTTGCAGGAAAGACATTTGCTTCATCTATGGCTGGCCTAACTATTTAATTATGTAACAATCTCATTCAGTAAGGTGATAATTCCTTTGCAAAGTGTATTTGCCTTTGGTAAATCAACCTCAATGTTTGCCTAAAAATAAAAATGCCATTCTGATAAAAAGTGCAGGAAGGTGATAGCACATAACATTTTCTTCCCCTGTCTGGAATTCAAATTTAAACTTGTATTATTTGTTCCAAAGCTAAAGGTGGACTCTAAACAAAATATCTGAATGCAACACAGTCATTACACTTTCAAAAAAAACATTTTTTTATTAAAGTTTTACAATAAAAGGTCACAGTGAAATATGCAGTCCTGTCCTCGTTCCAAATCGAAACAGCACATGGTACAAAAATGGTCACAGAAACAAAGCATAAATACAACCAATGACATACATACATAAAATGACAATGCCAAAGATGGTGGAATTGCATAGAAACTGCTAATGCTTGAGGAACGACAGAGCTAAGATAAGGATAAAAACAGATTCAAAGAAAAAGGACAAAAAGGTGTGAGTTCTAGAAGTCTAGCGTTCTTAGAAACTGTTTAAATAAATAAAATAGAACTAAAGGCAAAACTTTGAGTTTTAAGTTTGGGTACAGAGTGTCCCATTGGGGATATTTCCATTCACTTCCTGTCCCGGAGCCAAAACAGGGAATCAGAGGAAATCCTTCCAAAGTGAGAACTGATTTTCACCAGAAAAAGTGTTCCTATTTTAAGATTTTCCCTCTATTACTGTTCTGGTAACAACCCAAAATTTGGGATCTTCTTCCACTTTTTGTGATAATGGTAAACAGAACAGATAGAGAGGGCAAATTGCCCTAATGGGGGTACAGATAGTAATAAAAACCTGACAGGTGTTCTAACCACTCCCCACTCTATCCAAAACTTCAAAAAGTTTGCCTTTAGTTATACTTTAACCACTTGCCGACGACTGGTCGTCATATGACATCCTGGGCTTTGTGCAGGGATATCTGTATGATGGGATCAGCTACAGTCATCATTCAGATATCGGCTTTTTCAGCCGGCGATTCCCTACACAAATGATGGAGAACCTTGGCACCCCAGATGTATTGGAACTACATTTCCCATTAAGGTCAACTACACTGCTGAGTGCATGAACATCATGGTAAATGTAGTTCCAAAACATCTGGAGTGCCAAGGTTCGCCATCACTGCCTTCACCATAAGAATGATCATAGCGGCCAGGCCAGCAGCTTGATAGTTCTTATGGTCGGCGAGAGGGGACGTCTCCCCACCCCCGCAGCCCTCCGGTGCTTCTACCGACACACCGATGTGATCGGTGAGTCAGAGAACGGATCCGCCGGCCCCCGGATGTTTACCATATGGTCCTCCAGAGTCTCTATGATTGTCAGAGGCCAGGCACGATGTTATGACATCACGCCCGGCCTCTGCATTCAAACAAACGGAGCTGCCTTGGCTGGGAAGCGGAGATCTATTTTTGTTTTTGTTTTTCCCTTCAGGCTTCCCAGCCCTAGAGGTGAGATGTGGGGTCTTATTGACCCCATATCTTACTGTAAAGAGGACCATCATGTCATATTGCTACTACAAGGGATGCTTACATTCCTGGCCGCGCACGCAGAAGCAAACACATATGCAAGTCCTGCCCACATATGAAAACGTTGTTCAAACAACACATGTGAAGTGTCTCCACGAATGTCAGAGCGAGAGCAGTAATTCTAGCCCTGGACCTTCTCTGTAACTCAAAATATGTAATAAGTAAAAAATGTTAAAGCGCTGCATATGGGGATTGGTGCCGTATCACGGGCGTGTGCAATTTTGAAGCGTGACATATATCTATTTACTCGACATAACTTCATCTTTCACATTATGCAAAAAAATTGGGCTAACTTTACTGTGTTTTTTTTTAAAAGCACAAAACAGTTTTTTGCCCAAAAAAAATGCGTTTGAAAAATTGATGAACAAATACCGTGCGAGATTACATTTTAAAAAGATTTGCAATGACCACCATTGTATTCTCTAGGGTCTCTGCCAAAAAAAAAAAACATATATGTTTGGTAGTTCTATGTAATTTTCTAGCAAAATAAATGATGATATTTACATGTAGGAGAGAAATGTCAGAATTGGCCTGGTTGGTAAGTGGTTAAACCCAAAAGAAGTAGAATAGAAAGCAGTGTGTGAAAAGCCGTAAAAGTAGCTGCCATTTTTTTGTTAGGCTGTATACTGTGTCCTGTAGAATAAAGTAAAATGAAATCTAGCCAGCTTTACCACGACTGACTTAACTACTCCACAGCAGCTTGGAAAGGTAGAAAACTTCAGCTTCCATCTGAGGCTCTTCACACAGATATTTTGCCTTATGACAAATTGCCTTTATTACATTTCCTTTTTTTTTTCTTTTAGAGGTAGGTTTTAATCTCTCTGTGTCCAGGAAGATCCTATTAAAGAGAAATCTCATTACCTGGCTATCTTGTTTTATCTTTTGTTGTGTTTTTTTTTTCTGAACATTATTCTGAACCTTGTTTACGACCAGGTACAACACAGGAAAAAAAAAAAAGAGAGAACAGAAGTACAAATGACTACATTTACGGCTCTCGGATATGGTCTTTAAAGCTATTTTCATCGTAGGAGCTTGACATTTAAACATTGAGAACACCGATATTTTGTGGATTAAGACGACATTCACCCTGCCAAGTGGTCAATTCCACAGCCCCATTCCTGTATTGTTCTTTAGAGCTACTGTCGCTTTCTTTAAACTACCTCCAGAGACCTTTAGAAAGTAATTCATACCATGAAAGGGCAAGTTTGTTCCGATATTAATATGTCAGGAGCATTACAGGCCTGGAACTGACTTTGCCTACCTTGTGTCAGCAGCTGGAGGTTCCGGACTTCCTCCCGTACTTTGAGTTGGAGGACCTGCTGTAGGACATATTGCCGTTGGCTCTCTGGACTGATCCCCATCCGTTCCAGCTTCTTGTCCGTGAGTCGCAGCAAAGCACGACCTACAAGGGCAATATGGAAACAATTTATTGCGGAATGATTTAATAAACAATGCTAAGTGCAATGTCAACGTACAAACAAGAGAAAACTAAGCTGTTACAACAGATTGCCCTTCAGTTCACAGGTTTTTGATAAAGGTTACCAAACTTTTCTCATTGGCCTTTGACTTGAGTTGGCCATGTTACAGTCTGATAGTACAAGGTATGTACAATCTCAATTAACTTTACCAAAAACGACACTATATTACCAAAAGTATTGGGATGCCTGCCTTTAAACCATGGGTGCTCAACCTGTGGCCCTCCAGCTGTTGCGAAACTACTATTCCAATCATGAAATAAGAGTATCCCCGCGCTATCATATATAAAATCTAACTACAAATTAAGAGTGGGTTGCAGCAAAACACCGACAGAGGTATAGACCCTACCACTGAAAAGCATAAAAAAAAAATCAAATAAATGGTGCTGCGCTCCCTTTAAAAAAATTAATTTAGTAAATAAATTCATCTAAAGTGTCTAGTGCTAACAATTAATTATACATATAGCAACCAGTGAATTCTAACCCAGCTAATGTGACCAATCGTGATCAGTGATTAAAGTGTCGTGTGCTAAAATACAGTAAACATATAATATATGTGCAATATTAAAATATCTAGTAATACATAAATTCAAAATCGCATGAACCAGTGGAGGTATATAATACAGGCAAACCAGTACCTCACAAAATGTAGTTGGTATAGCAAACTATATTAGCATGTATGTGAATCACGCAGTGCAATTCAAACACAATAAAAAAGTCTCTTAAAATGCAACATAAAGTGACATGTGATCCGTAAAGTGCTTCTCCAAATAACAGGTGCCAGCAAAAACACACAGTGTGTACACGCTCTTGTGTCTCTTCAGTATACCACACACATCGAATAAGGTGGCCCCTTACCTTACTGCTGTAAGGAAAACAGCACACAGAGGACAAGATCTCAAGCAATCCGAACGGTGTACCCCTAATTCCAAATTAAGGGTCTTGTCCCCACATCAGTATGTTATAATGGCAGGATCTCACAAAAAAGGAAAGGGAAGGCTCCAATAGTGAAGTACATATATACTCTTTAATTATTAAAATCAGCAAAGTGGAGAGGTACTGCGAATTATTGACTTACTGTTTGTGAGTACCTCTCCACTTTGCTGATTTTAATATTGCACATATATTATATGTTTACTGTATTTTGGCACAAGACACTTTAATCACTGATCACGATTGGTCACATTAGCTGGGTTAGAATTCACTGGTTACTATTCCTATCATGCCTCTGCCTTTGGGAGTCAAGCTTGTAATTGTCAGGGGCTTGCAATGCCTCATGGGACTTGTAGTTCTGCAACAGCTGGAGGGCCACAGGTTGAGCACCCATGCTTTACACGCACACGAACTTTAATGGCATCCCAGCCTTAGTCTGTAGGGTTCAATTGAGTTGGCCTACCCTTTGCAGCTTCAAATATTCTGGGAAGGCTGTCCACAAGGTTTAAGAGGGTGTCTATGGGAATGTTTCACCATTCTTCCAGAAGCGCATTTGTGAGGTCAGGAACCGATGTGGATGAGATGGCCTGGCCCGCAGTCTCCACTCTAATTCATCCCAAAGGTGTTCTATAAGGTTGAAGTCAGGACTCTGTGCAGGCCATTCAAGTTCCTCCAGCCCAAATGGGTTCATTCATGACTTTATGAACCTTGCTTTGTGCACTGGTGTGCAGTCAAGTTGGAACAAGTAGGGGCCATCCCCAAACTGAAATTGCCCAAAATGTCTTGGTATGCTGACGGCTTAAAATTTCCCTTCACTGGAACTAAGGGGCCAAGCCCAGCCCCTAAAAAACAACCTCACACAATAATCCCCCCTCCACCAAATGATTTATACCAGTGCACAAAGCAAGGTCCATAAAGACATGGATGAGCGAGTTTGGGGTGGTGGAACTTAACTAGCCTGAACAGGGTCCTAACCTCAACCCATTCCATTCAATTTATAGCCAATCTTGTAAACTTTCACGCTGTTGGTAAATCCAAAGGAGATTGTACAACAAACTGTGCTGCCAACCTTAGGTCTAAGCAACTCATAGTTACATAGTTTATAAGGTTGAAAAAAGTCACAGGTCCATCCAGTTCAGCCTTAGTATTTGTGATTTGTAATCTCTAACAATTTCTATAGCCCAGTATATTCTGCTTCCTGAGGTTTGGCCCGAGTTCACTGCCCACAGGGAAAGAGAACTTACATGGAAACTGGTTGATGTAGCAAAGTATATTACTGTAGTAATGTTGAGAGAAAACAGTAACTCTGCAGAGTCACACCTGGATCAAAACACTTACAATGAACCAGACAAGGAGTAGCCGTGCACACTGTAGACAACAGACAGCATCCATTAATGGAGACAGTTGGAAGGCAGACTGGCAACCGGACCCTTTAACAGGAAGGCTACTGTTCAATACACAGCAACAGTTCCTGTCCCTCCTCCACAGGGTTCTGACCCTATGCTAATCCGACTGTCCCTAGCCAGCGGGAGATCTGGCACTGTCCTACCCAAACCAAAGGGGACAATGCTTTTTACAAACACTGCTCACATTAAAATAGGACAGATGGGTCAATCAGGGCAGCAGCATCCAATGGGACAGCTGCTTTCCTGATGAGACCTACAGAAGCCTCAGAGAAACCTGGTTCCCATTTGTCCATCGGCCTTCCTGCACGGCAGCTGCCAGACAGCGCCGCCCTTACAGGGAGGCTAAACTACATGTGCCTACGGACATCTAATAGTTTGTTTGCATTTTCAACACTCTCAGACATTACTGCTAACTGGAGGTTCTACATTTTAACTGCTCCAACAGTAAAGAACCCTTTCTGCAATCTGAGATTAAACCGTTTTCCTGTTAACCTCAAATGAGTCAGTAAGGTGTCTTAAAAAAAAATTAGGAATAAAGGCTTGGCCAGTAAAAGCAGGTTCCTCAGATTGGGGCTTTAAACGGACCACAAACGGTATTTATATAAGAATATACAAATGTATTGGACATAAATTCCAATCAGCAACATCAGAGTGGAAATAAAAACAAACACATATGTTGGGACCAGAAATGGAAACAACTGAAAATACCAAAACTGTCAGACAGACAGAGCGCCCAACGCGTTTCAAAAAAGAAATGCAGACCTTCTTCAGGGACAGTGGGCTTCCAAGTTCCAAATCTTTAGCTTAAGGCTGGGTTCACACTGGAGCGATGCGGGAACGCCGCAAATCCACAGCGTTTTCCCGCATCGCATGCCTCCCGGCGGCAGTTCACACTGCCCTATGCGGACTGCTGGGAGTGTCAGTGAAATGTTAATGACACCCCCAGATCAGTTCGCATATCGCAGTGCGATCTGCAAACTCGGACAGGAATCGGATCGCATGGTGTGAACACCCATGCGATCCGATTCTGCTGCGGACCAAAAAAAGGGTCCCGTGCGAGTTTGCGGCGGGTGCGATGCGAATTCAGCCATACTATCTGTATGGCTAAACTCGCATCGCACAGAGATCGGATGTGATTTGCACTGCAGTGCGGTGCGAATCACATCCGGGTCTCCCAGCCGCAGCGGTATGAACCCAGCCTAAATCCCAAATGGAGAGAGATCATAACTCAATGATTGAAAGAGAAATTTGTCCGTCAAAGCCACACACAGGCATCAGACCAGGAAGTTGGCGACAACCAGTGATCCACATAGGACAATATAGTCCCACTGAGGAAAGGTCAGTAGCTTAGGTATTTTACTGCGATATATATTCACAGAAACTGTAGAGGAGATATACTGTACAGTATTTATCCCACAAAAAGCAGGTCAGGTCGGTATACAATGGAATCTGTGTCTTGGATACAACCATCCAAACCAGACTATGAACTGGTGCAGGGATCTACCAAACGGCTGGAGAAGCCATACTGATCTTGTATCTAAGATGGAACAGCGTGGCTGTTTGCATCTGCCAGGTGGAACAGAGGCTTGGCCATAACTGAGTTAAGTTCCCCAAGGACTTGCCTGTGTAAACATGAGATTGAAGCTGCTTGCAATTAATTATAAAAAAACGATGGCCAACAAATGTTGATGCAACAGGCTTCTTATTTTGAAAGCTACACATTACAGGTTAGCTTGTACCATAGGGAGACCATTAGTCACTTAAAAGTTGATCAGAGGTATTTTGTCATGTATTCATTTTCCCTAGAGCTTAGTCAATGTGGTGAAGCTCCACAATGTAAATGGCACCAAATCAGGTGCAAGGAAAAAGTCTTGCAGATGATTGGATGATGGAAATCAGCAGAGCTTCACCACATTCAGCAAAGCTTCACCACTGGAGAAAATGAGTGCAACTGCACTTGCAAAGTGCACAGTCTATTTGCCTTTAGTAAATTAACCCTTTTTCCTCACCCACTTGTCTGCTAAGTTCATACTGTATGGAGCTTTAAAGCAGTTGTATACCCTGCTTTGTGACTTTTACCTACAGGTAAGCCTATAATAAGGCTTATCTGTAGGTACAATCAATATCTCCTAAACATAAACCATTTAGGAGATATTCACCCTGCATGCAGCCACTGACGTTTGCAGCGCATGCGCTCTGAAGGTCTGGCGTATCCTGCCAGAACTTCAGAGCTCCTTGCTGGAACCAAAGGACCACTCAGTGTCAGAGCCCGCAAACCTAGAAGAAACACCAGGGGAACATGTCAGCCCACTCAGCGGTGACCAGGCGCCTCTGCGGGGGCTTTGTTTTGAGGTATTTCATAATGTGCTAGTATGCAATGCATACTAGCACATTATACCATTGTCTTATAGTTTGTTTGTTTTTTTTTCCAGCGGTTTACTACCTCTTTAATTAGTCAGAAATAATCTAAAAACAGGTTTTGCAGTTCCTATCATTACAATATATATACTGTTCTGTGACACCAGCGGTATTACCGTAAATGTCACAATGTGTAATAAATGTTTGATTGTAAAATAAAGATGGTATGCAATTAGTTTAAAACGTATATTTTTCAGATCTCTGTGTGACTTTCGATTAGACGGTAAATCGACTTTTATAAATCCAAAGTATGGCCGACTTTAGTTTATGATACAAAAATGAAGGTCTGTTCACTTTGGCTACCCAATCACGTGCAAATAAAAAAAAAAAAAAGGATCTTTGCACACGATTGGACAATTGAAGTGAAGAGAACTTCACTAATTCACTAAGTGAACATTTGCTTTACAAAGTGGACACTTTAAAAGGTGAACGTTAACTTTTCGTAATGAACAGTCTTTTCTGTTAGTAAATGAACCACACAGTCCCAAATGAAGAAGCTATATTACTCCGCAAAACCAAAGTCATTGGCACTCTTGTGTTAAATGTTTATTTGTATTTGTTTATTTGTAAATTGTATATGTGTTTAAATTTAAAAAACAAATTCAAAATGCTAGCCATAACATACAAGGCCATTCACAACATTGCCCCCATCTACACCACCAACCTCATCTGCAGATATCGCCCAAATCGTCCCCTCCGCTCCTCCCAGGACCTCCTGCTCTCTAGCTCCCTTGTTACCTCCTCCCATGCTCGCCTTCAAGACTTCTCCAGAGCCTCTCCCATCCTCTGGAACTCCCTGCCCCAGTATATCCAATGAACCCCTACCCTGTCCACCTTTAGAAGATCCCTGAAAATGAATTTATTCAGTGAAGTTTATACCACACCCACCTAACTGTCCCCGAGACACCCCCATCAAATCATTCTCTACAGCTATTACCTTTTGTACCACCACCCCCTCCCTTTAGAATGTAAGCTCTATGAGCAGGGCCCTCCTGTACCTTTTGTATTGTACTGTAATTGTGTTGTCCCCCCTATACATTGTAAAGCGCTACATAAACTGTTATGTCGCGTACACACAATCTGAATTTCCGGCCAGAAAAAGACTGATGAGAGCTTTTCATCGGAAAATGCCACCGTGTGTATGCTCCATCGGAATTTAGCTGTCCGAATTCCCGCCAGCCAAACATTTATAGCATGCTCTCAATTTTCCAGACGGAAAAACTTTCTATCGGTAATTCCGATCATGTGTATGCAATTCCGACAGGCCAAAAATCATGCATGCTCAGATTCAACTACGAGACAGAAGCTGTTGGCTACTGGCTATTGAACTTCCTTTTTCTAGTCGCATCGTACATGTTGTATGTCACCGCGTTCTAACCGATTGGAATTTGGTGTGACCGTGTGTAGGCAAAACAGCTTGAGCCGAATTCCGTCGGAAAAACCATCAGAGCTTTTTCCGACGAGAATTCCGATCGTGTGTATGCAGCCTTAGCGGTATATAAATCGTGTATTATAATAATAACAAAAATACATTTAATTTAAATTTGTGCAGAGCAAAGCATAAATGTGACTAAAGTGTATGTCCTTTTTGTGGGTCTCCTTAATATATATATATATATATATATATATATATATATATATATATATTTATATTTATTTGTTGTGTTCTATGATACCATAGAATTTAGATTTATTTTTTTTACTTTAGTACTGTCACAAGCTGACAGATGATGAAAGGTTCTCTTTATGGAGTTTACAGGCCACTGGTGTTCCTGTGTGTGATGCTGATAAAGATCAGGTACAACTCAGTGAGTGAGCCATAATATTTCTGGAAACAAATAACAAATCTCCTTTAGAGGACTGTGACCTTCAAATGTTGGGGCTGGATTCCTTGGCCTGTGGGAAATCACCCGTGGTACACTGGGCTCCCTATCTGTAAGCTACACAGTGGTGTGTAGCCATGATGAAACTTATCTAGCATGAAAACTCTTGGCTAGGCACTTCTGCTCAGCAGTCTCCATAAGGAAACCTTGAATTTAACACCTTGCCATTGTTTCGAGGATCTTTTTAAAAATAATTCAGTGAATTTTATACTGGGGGTTGTTGTGGCACTGCATCTTGCGCCGCTACGGGACGCCCATCACAACACACCTCATCTCCTCTATTCATAAAAGGCTGAAAGCAGTCTAGTGCAACTGTAACCTGTAACTATACAAGGAAAGGCAGCTTTTGCTTTCGGGGGTAGGGGGGAGGCAGAAGAAGGCTCAAGTGAGAGATAAGGATATTGGACATAGTCCTAGGAAAGGAGAAGAATAGGTTTCATGTGGTGTCACAAGGTGAAGAAAAATATCAGATGGTGTCACAGGGGTGAGGAGAGATATCAGATGGTGTTATGGGGATAAGGCGTGATACCAGATGGCTTGAGGAGAAGGGGTATCAGATGGTGACACAGGGTAAGGTGGAGTATCTGATGCGTCATTAGGGTGAGCAGATGTATCAGATGGTGTCACAGGGGGAAGAAGGAGTATAAGATGTGTTACAGGTGTGAGGAGGGGTACCCATAGTGTCCCACAAGTTACAAGGGGAACCCGCTGGTGCCCTGGGGTTATAAGGGTTACCAGATGATGTCACAGGGCTGAAGAGGGGTTCCAGGTGGTGTTCCAGGTGTTAGAAGTGGTACCAGATTGTGTCATAGGGGTGAGGAGACTTTCCAGATGGTGCCATAGGGTCCTAGGGATTAGAAGGGGAATCAGACGGTGTCAAAATGGGCAAGGAGGGTAGTTCCATAAGCGTAAAGAGCATTACGAGATGGTGTCACAGAGGTGGTATCTTAAGAATAGAGTCATTTCAATAAAACAAACTTTTGGAGATTCTGTTTCTACAATCGTGAGGATGAGGATTTAGAGAGGATTTAGAGAAGATCTCTAAAGAAGAGTGGACCAAAATCCCTCCTGAGATGTGTGCAAATATGGCAACCAAGTACAAGATATGTCTTACCTCTGTGCTTGCCAACATGGGTTTCTCCACCAAGTACTAAGTCATGTTTTGCATGGGGATCAAGTATATTTTTACTCATTGAACTGCAACTTAATTTATAGCATTTGTTTTATGTGTTTGTTTGCTTTTTTTCTGGATTTTTGGTTAATATTCCATCTCTATCATTTAAAATACACCTATGATAAAAATTATACAATCTTCATTTCTTTGTATGTGGGCAAACTTAGAAAATCTGCCGGGGATCAAATAATTATTTCCCCCACTGTACATACATATATATATATATATATATATATATATATATATATATATATATTGGATATAAATCAATGATTAAAAAAAAAAAAATCTGATTGTTTTGATTTAAATCGGTTTTGTTTTTATCAAATTTATTTTAATAAAATGCTTTTGGAGTAAAAATCTATCTAAATATAGTTTTCTATTTAAGATACATTAATAATTTTGTTTACTCAGCATGAAATGGAGCTTAATTATGTAGCACGAGGCTGTATATTCTGCAATATGTAAATTTTTAGTAAACTCATTCAATGAACACAAGCTCTGCAAGCTGAGATAACATGCACTGCATTGATGCATTCACACAATTTCACAGTAACCATGAGATAAACCACAGTTCAGGAATATTCCTTTATCCCATTATTTTGCAAATCTATGTACACTACAAATTGTATGGTTGAATCACTTCTGATATTGCTGTTTTACTAACATGACAGCTTATTATTCTAAATAGGAAACCTTCATTTTGTTTGCAAAGATTAAAGATTCCAACTACCAGCAAGAATAAGTCCTTACATTTAAAGAGCACCTGTCATTTCAGATCCATCCAGTTAGCAGGCATCCACTCACCTGCTACCGCCACGTCCCTCATCTTGTTGCGTCACTGCCGCATCACCAGCCGCCCCTTTAGGCTGGGTTCACACTATTGCGATGCGGGAACGCCGCGAATCCGCGGCGTTTTCCCGCATCGCTCACCTCCCGCCGGCAGTTCACACTGCCCTATGCGGACGGCTGGGAGTGTCAATGATATGTTAATGACACCCCCAGATCCGTCGGCATATCGCAGTGCGATCTGCCGACTCGCACAGGAATCGGATCGCATGGTGTGAACCCCCATGCGATCCGATTCCGTTGCGGACCCAAAAAAGGGTCCTGTGCGAGTTTGCTGCGGGACAGCTGCGAGTTCAGCCATACTATCTGTATGGCTGAACTCGCAGTGCTACGGAGATCGGATGTGATTTGCTGTGCGAATCACATCCGGATCTCCCCCCGCAGCAGTGTGAACCCAGCCTTAAAGTGAATGGAACTCTCGGTGAGTCACCAGCAGGTTAGAGGAGGAGTGGCTGCGGGACAGAGATGACAGCTGCTCTTTAAAAATTATGATTTAAATCAAGCCTTTTTATTAGTGATTTAAATCATGATTTAAATCGTGATCTAAACTGACTTGATTTAAATCAAATCCACCCTGTATATATATATAACTATATATATATATATATATATATATATATATATATATATATATATATATATATATATATATATATATATATATATATATATATATATATATAACTATATATATATATATATATATATATATATATATAAAACTATATATATATATATATTTAAAAAATGTGTACAGGTGGGGGTTAATAAAAGTTCACAGACAATATGTCTCCGTCGTGAGTCCACGTGACTAAGAAAGGTCCTGATTTTCTTCCACATGTGCCAAAAGGTTTGTTGTATTTTTATTAAACTGCATAGAGATTATGTTTTGTGAACAATTTAGGTTTAAAAAGTGATTGACAGTTTTATAACCTGGCATCCTATGATAAGCAACAGGAAAAGAGAAGGAACATCAGGTTTCATGAATTCTGACAGGGCTGGATGTCTTTTGCAGCTGGAGATCTGTTGCAATTTCCAGTAATCCAAGGGTATAAATATGTAGAGAATAAATAATGAATACATTAGAAAGCCTCCCAGTACATTGAGCTGTTTCTGTTACAGCACAGACATTATTATCAGATGCAGGGCAAACAACATTTTGGGTCCTATTCCACTAGATAACAGATTTTGCTTCCTGAACACTTTTTTGGCGTATTTTATTGATTTTTGGTTGCTAATAACGCAGTTAAGCTGTAAATTCACCCTTCTTGTACCATTTTACAGAAATCTTCTGTTCTTGCAATTTTTCTCGGCTATGCAGCACATGTGAAAGTAGCATATGGAAACATGAAACTGTTGCTGAAGCACAGCCGGTACACCAAGTACAACTGGAATATATGAGATCTGTTACATACAGTGCCTTGAAAAAGTATTTCATACCACTTGAAACGTTCTACTTTTTGTCATCTTACAACCAAATACGTAAATATATTTTGTTGGGATTTTATGTAATAGACCAGGGATATGCAATTAGCAGACCTCCAGCTGTTGCAGAACTACAAGTCCCATGAGGCATAGCAAGACTCTGACAGCCACAAGCATGACACCCAGAGGCAGAGGCATGATGGGACTTGTAGTTTTGTAACAGCTGGGGGTCCACTAATTGCATATCCCTGTAATAGACCAACACAAAGTGGCACATAATTGTGAAGTGGAAAGAAAATGATAATTGCTTTTCCAAATTTTTTACAAATAAATATCTGAAAAGTGTGGTGTGCATTTGTATTCAGCCCCCTTTACTCTGATACCCCTAACTAAAATATAGTGGAACCAATTGCCTTCAGAAGTTACCCAATTAGTAAATAGAGTCCACCTGTGTTTACTATAATCTCAAGATAAATACATTTGTTCTGTGAAGCCCTCAGAGGTTTGTTAGATAACCTTAGTGAACAAGGATCATAAAGGTCATGGAACATATAAGACAGGTCAGGGATAAAGTTGTGGAGAAGTTTAAAGCAGGGTTAGGTTATAAAAAAATTATCCAAAGCTTTGAAAATCTCACAGAGCACTTTTCAATTTCTCATCTGCAAATGCAAACCTACCAAGAAATGGCCGTCCACCTAAACGGACTGGCCAGGCAAGGAGAGCATTAATCAGAGAAGCAGCCAAGAGGCCCATGGTAACTCTGAAGGAGCTGCAGAGATCCACAGCTCAGGTGGGAGAATCTGTGCACAGGACAACTGAGTTGTGCACTCCACAAATCTGGCCTTTATGGAAGAGTGACAAGAAGAAAGCCATTGTTGAAATAAAGCCATAAGAAGTCCCTTTTGCAGTTTGCGAGAAGCTATGTGGGGGACACAGCAAACATGTGGAAGATGGTGCTCTGGTCAGATGAGACAAAAATTGAACTTTTTGACCTAAAAGCAAAATGCTATGTGTGGCAGGAAAACAAACACTGCACATCATCCTGAACACCCTATCCCCACCGTGAAACATGGTGATGGCAGCATCATGTTGTGGGGATGCTTTTCTTCAGCAGGGACAGTGAAGCTGGTCAGAGTTGATGGGAAGATGAACACAGGACACAGGACACGTGGTCGGATTTTCCAACGGAAAATGTGCGATCTGATCATGTTGTCGAAAAATCTGATCGTGTGTGGGCTCCATCGGACTTTTTCCATTGGATTTTCCGATGCACAAAGTTTGAGGGCAAGATCTAAAATTTTCCGAAAACAAAATCCGATAGCATAAATTCCGTTCATGTGTAGACAATTCCGACGGACAAAATGCCACGCATGCTCAGAATAAACAAAGAGATGGAAGCTATTTGCTACTGGCCCGTTTATAGTCCCAACGTACATGTTTAACGTCACCTCGTTCAGAATGATCAGATTTTCCGACAATTTCTACGATCGTGTGTATGCAACACACGTTTCGGAAAAAATCTGACGGATTTTGTGGTCGGAATGTCTGACCGTGTGCAGGGCATTAGAAGAAATCTTAGAAGAAAACCTGTTGAAGTCTGCCAAAGACTTGAGACTGGGGCAGAGGTTCACCTCCCAGCAGGGCAATGAGCCAGAGCTACAATGGAATGGTTTAGATCAAAGCATACTCATGTTGTTAGAATGGTCCAGTCTAAGTCCAGACCTAAATCCAACTGATAATCTGTGGCAAGACTTGAAAATTGCTGTTCACAGTCGCTCTCCATCCAATCTGGAAAAACTTGAGCTTTTATACAAAGAAGAATGGGCAAAAATTTCTAGATGTGCAAAGTTTGTAGAGACATCCCCAAAAAGACTTGCAGCTGTAATTGCAGCGAAAGATGATTCTACAAAGTATTGAATCAGGGGGGCTTAATACAAATGTACCCCACACTTTTCACATATTTATTTGTAAAAACTTTTGAAAACCATTTATCGTTTTCCTCCACTTCACGATTATGTGCCACTTTGTGTTGGTCTATCACATAAAATCCCAATTAAATGCATTTAAGAGGTATGCATACTTTTCACGGCACTATATGTGAATGGGACAGCCATCCAAGAGAATCACATTACTTGAAAAGGAAATTAATGGCCAATACACATTTGGTTCCAGAACAGAAACATGTGGCACATTCACCATTTGCTGACCTGACAAAGATATTCTTTCGTCCACTTTAGATGAAAGTCAAAGTGATAAAAATTTGCAAAGAACAAGGAAAGTTAAGGTTTTCCTTATTTGAGACAGATGTTTCTAAATTGACAAATTTCATCGATTGAATTCACTTTTTTAGAACCAACATGAACGGTATCCTTAGTATATAGTGGCCTTCACAGTATCCATTGCACCACTGAAAAAATTGCACACTTGTTTCCTGGATAAAAGTGAAGAAGTAGAAGTGAATTGAATCTATACAACCTGTCGGGAATCAGCATAATTTAAATATAATGTGGCCCTTTAAATAATATATATGTTGTTGGTTACTCTCAATTATTTTTAGCTTGTATGAGGAACTTTTGCATGTATAATTTATCTAATGTAATCAATAAATAGGCTTTATTTTTTTATTTTTTGTGAGACTTATTCTCGAGTGCCATATTCAAAGCACTTCGCCCTTTGAGAAGACTTTCCGGCTATTTTGGGATGATAGTGCTACAAGAATTTGTGATTATGTTTTCTATACTGAAATAACCAGCTCAAACTAATGCAGGACAAATGGAAATAGAACAACTGGAGAATATCCTTAATTTGTGAAGGTGTGAACTCCAAACTTTACGTTCCATACATTCTTCTGCAGAACTTAGCTAGTTAGTGTGCCGTCATCACATACCACAGTGGGGGGTTTAGCTAATCCATGGTGAATGCTGTTTCTATTTGGCTAGTAAATGAGAATCGTTATATCTTACACTGTTTCCTACTTTTAACTGTATTAAAGCTGTGACCAAATGGAAGCCACAAATAGCCCATCACTGCTGGTCGTCGCTAGCATGGAAGAATATCATCTTTCATCCCAATAGTACATTCAAAACAAACTTCACAGATATCCTCTAGCATCGCCATGTTGAAAAGCACTGCGTGCAGCAATTGTCTGTGGTGTCATCCATGAATTGCAGTATTTAATGACATCTAGAACAGTGTGTTTGGCAGGAAGACCATTTTGAGTCTTTTATTTTCATAAGATCTTCATGCAGTTAAAGTGAAGCTGTGCTTTGTCCATGCGTGGCAAACCAACAGTTCTCCTTAAAGTGGAAGTAAACCCACATATCGTTTTCAGTCAAGGAAGCTGCCATCTTGGCCTCTAATGATTCTTCAACTGCCATAATGCTGCGCATGTGATCAGTTATGAAACCAGACATTGGATGGTTTGAAAGTTTGGTTGAGAGCACAACCAATGTGATAGTTAGCATTTCCGGCATGCCGGGAATGTAAGTGTTTTTTGAAACTGGGTTTACTCTCGCTTTAAGCCTCGTACACACGATCGGATTGTTGGCCAAAGGGCGTTGGCCCAAATTTGTCTTGCATACACACAATTGTTGGCCAACAATTACGAATGTAGTGACGTATTACGTTTTTTTTTCAGCTCTTTAGCGCCACTCTTTGGGCACTAAGTAGAAGTTTGGTGAGTGTTCATTCACACTTTTCATTTTGTGCTTTTCAGTTTGTTTCTGAATGGCCGTTCATTAACCAGCCATGTTACGGAATCAGAGGAGATAACATGATATTAATTATTGGCCTTGGAGTTATTGCTTTGTTATTTTTTTTGGTTGAATAATAATGATTTGATTTTATATATTTTCTATATTTTTGGATGCATAGAATGCACTTTTTGGCTAAGTTCCATTGGCAGATAGCATGTCTAATTTTATTTGTTTTCTTTTTTTAATGCACAGTAAAAAAATTGTGGAGAATAATACTTGGCTATGTGTTTTACTTCAAATGTCAGTTTGGGAGAAGGCAGTTACATTTTAAAAGATACAATGTAAAATTAACAAGGGACACCAACATAGTTTTATCTTTGATCTTAAAAACTTTGGGGTAACGGGCGGCACAGTGGTGTAATGGTCAGCACTCTCACCTAGCAGTAAAAAGGGTTGCTGGTTCGTATCCCAGCCACGACACTACCTGCCTGGAGTTTGCATGTTCTCCCTGTGCCTGCATGGGCTTCCTCCGGGCACATATGCCGCAGTCCCCTGTAGTCAGGCGCATCCATCTTCTCAGTGGGTCTCGCCACTCCGCCGCTGTAATTCGGCGAAGCCGCGATGAGGTCACTCCTGCGCATGCACACGGGAGCCGCCGCGAGCGGCATATCGCCGTTGACAGCGGCACGCTCAGCATGCGCCGTAGACAGCGGTGCCTGTCTTTCGGTAAATATCTCCTAAACCGTGTAGGTTTAGGAGATATTTCTTGGACCTACAGGTAAGCCTTAATCTAGGCTTACCTGTAGGTCAAAGTGTGTTGTAAGGGTTTACAACCTCTTAAAATGTAATGTTAAAAATCACTATATCATAACCAATGAAAAGAAAAATGACGATATCATGTTGAAGCTTATAGTAGGTTTACCTAATTGGGTAGACATAACTTTAACTAAGAATTCTTGATCATCATGATCAGACATAAAAAAAAGGTCTATTGCAGCTTCAAAAATAGAGTCAAAACATTTCAAGATTAAATCCAGAAACCTAAACAGCTCTTCGGGTTTGAAAACACTGAAATGTTTTTCAGAGCCGAGTTCTTTAAAGCAATGGCGTCCGATAAAACAATGCTTATCTGAAACTCCAAGCGATCCGAAGCCTTTTGAATACCTTTCAATGTGAATAGAATGTCAAGTTGTTCGTGAGATCTTCTCCTAACAGCGTAAAATAAAAGCAGATGAGAGATAGGTTATTTAAACAATGGATGATGTATATAAATAATTCAAACACCTTTGGCAAACATCTAGTGAAGACGGCAATGTAACCTGCAGCATTATGAAATGTGACATTGTCGTCCGTGTATTGTCATTCCTGTCTGACTCTTCGTCTGGGAATTGAACACGCCATCCTTTACAGCGTTTATTGGTTTTCTCTGATATGCAATATCGTGTTTCATTGCTGTTCCATTTATGCAGAGAACACCCATCCCACATACATGTTCTCCTTTATAAACTGGAGGGCTGCTTGTTCCATTTTATACACAGTTGCCTGTTTGCTTCAAACAGATTATTTGTTCATTTTATGGGGAAATATCGGTTTTAAAATTATTTTTTTATCTCCCCTTTGCAGCTTATTGTGCTATTAGTCTGAGACTTTTCACCTTATTTTGACAAAAATCCAGAAAAACCTTCATTGAAGAAAAATGTCATCAGTTTTTGCAGGATAGCTGTACTTTAAAGTGACACTAAATTCTAGTTTAAAAAAAGTAAATTCTGTTCAAGAATACACTATATTACCAAAAGTATTGGGACACCTGCCTTTACACCCACATGAACTTTAATGGCATCCAAGTCTTCGTCCGTAGGGTTCAATATGGAGTTGGCCCACCCTTTGCAGCTATAATGCCCTGTACACACGACCTGTTTTTCCGTCAGAATAAACTTGGACGGTATTTCCGACGGAGTTCCGCTGAAACGGACTTGCCTACACACGATCACGCCAAAGTCCATTTGTTTAGAACGCGGTGATGCACAACATGTACGATGGGACTAGAAAAAGGAAGTTCAATAGCCAGTAGCCAATAGCTGCCCTTGCATCGTTTTTGGTCCATTGGAATAGCATACAGACGAACGGTTTTCCCGACAGAAATTGATTCCGTCTTGTTCTATTTCTATGTCCGTCAGAATTTTGGAAAAAAAAAACGTCTGATGAAGCCCACAAACGATCAAAATATCCGATTAAATGATTCCGTCTGACCTTTTCTGCCGGAAAGTCCAGTTGTGTGTACGCGCCATAACAGCTTCAACTCTTCTGGGAAGGCTGTCCACAAGATTTAGGAGTGTGCGTCTATGGGAATATTTGACCATTCTTCCAGAAAAATATTTGTGAGGTCAGGCACTGATGTTGGTCAAGAAGGCCTGGCTCGCAGTCTCCGCTCTAATTCATCCCAAAGATGTTCTATAGGGTTGAGGTATGGATTCTGTGTAGGCCAATCAAGTTTCTCCACCCAAAACTCACTCATTCATGTCTTTAAGGACCTTGCTTTGTGTACTGGTCCAATTAATTTGGAGGGGGGGGATTATGGTGTGGGGTTGTTTTTCAGGGGTGGAGCTTGGCCCCTTAGTTCTAGTGAAGGGAACTCTTAAGGCGTCAGCATACCAAGACATTTTGGACAATTTCATGTTCCCAACTTTGTGGGAACAGTTAGGGGATGGCCCCTTCCTGTTCCAACATGACTGCACACCAGTGCACAAACAAGGTCCATAAAGACATGGATGTGCGAGTTTGGGGAGGAGGGACTTGACTGTCCTGATCTCGACCTGATAGAACACCTTTCGGATGAATTTGAGCGGAGACTGTGAGCCAGGCCTTCTTGTCCACATCAGTGCCTGACCTCACAAATGCGCTTCCCGGAAGGATGGTCAAACATTCCCATAGACACACTCTTAAACCTTGTGGACAGCCTTCCCAAAAGCTGTTGAAGCTGCAAAGGGTGGACCAACTCAATAGTGAACCCTACAGACTTAAGCCTCGTACACATGATCCGATTGTTGGCCAACAGAGCGTCAGACTTTTGTCTGAAGGGCGTGTGCCAGGAACTTGTTTTGCATAATAATGGCACACAATTGTCGGCCAACAAACACGAACGTAGTGACGTACTACGGGGAATTTCAGTTCTTGAGCGCAACCCTCTGGGCACCTTCTCTTAATGTTGTGTTTGGTGAGCATTGATCCCGAGCATGTGTGTTTGTACTTTGGACTTTTGTGTGACGAACTTGTGTACACATGAAAATTTACTAGCCTGCCATCCAACATTTGTTGGTGGAAAGTTGGACAACAATTGTCTGAAGGAGCGTACTAACAGTCATATATTAGGCAAACAGTCTGTCATCACACAATTCCCTGCCAAAAATCCGATCGTGTGTATGAAGCTTTAGACTGGGATGCCATTAAAGTTCATGTAAAGGCAGGCATCCCAATACTTTTGGTAATATAGTGTATATTCCTAACACAAAAAAGTCCCTTTTACTGCTCTCAGCCTCCTCCAAATCTCCAATTTCCTTTTTTTTGTGCTGCTGTGATCTGATTTCCTGTATGTAGGAACATAGCCACGCTCTCTTACTATGACCCTTTTCACATAAGTTGTCTATATCGGGCCTGCCTGTCCGTTTTTCGGGTGGACCCGTCAGACCTTCTATTCTCTTCTATGGAGCAACAGATGTAAACAGACCTGTGTCCCTTTACACCCGCCTACCTTCAATCCGATCTGGATACATTCCCCTCTGTCTGGCCAGATCGGAGGGCACTCAGGTGGAAATGGATAGACATTCTGCTTACATCTGACTGCCCATAGATCAGAGCGAACTGTGTCTGTGTCCACTCTGCATAAGTGGAGCGCACATGGACCTGCCATCTGTCCACTCAGCTCAGGTGATCACCGAATATATGACCTCCTGAGAAAAATGGATCCGGCCCATGTGAAAGGAACCTATGGACTGTGGGATTTGTAGTGTACCTAAAGCAGTGCACAGGTGCAGGATCTAAGCACTAACCAGACCTCCTGATAGTGGAAATATGTTTTGCTGTATGTTAGTACCAGGTTGCACTCTTCAGGACCACCCCACCAGGAGGTAAACCACCCGTGGTCGAGTAGCAGATATAGTGGGTTAAAGGTCGGTAACAAGTGCTTGCAGGTTGGTATCAAGCAAAAAAGTGTAGTTGAGGAACAAGCCAAAGTTTGGTAACGAGTAGTAGTGGAGATAAGGACAGGTAGGCAAAGGAGCAAGATATCAGCTGGAGAGAGCACAATAATCTGGCAAACAGGAAGTGCAGAGACATGGTTTAACCACTTTGTATCCTGCGTATTGCCAAATGACGTCCGCAGATGGGATCTCCCATCCAGGGTGGGCATCATATGACGTCCTCCGCTTCCTGCCTGAATAGGGGGTACGCACGCGCACCCACAGCATCAACTGAGGAGCCAATGCACGTGCCCGGCGACCGAAATGTCCACCGGGCACCCATGATCGCTCCTGACAGAGCAGGAACATTGACGTTCTGTCAGGGGAGAGGAGACAGATTGTGTGTTCCTAGAATATAGGAACACCGATCAGTCTCCTCCCCCAGTCAGTCCCATCACCCCATAGTTAGAACACACAGTGAGGGAACACATTTAACCCCTTGATCGCCCCCTAGTGTTAACCCCTTCCCTGCCAGTGACATTTATACAGTAATCAGTGGCTATTTAAAGCTCTGATCGCTGTATAAATGTCAATGGTTTCAAAAAGTGTCAAAAGTGTCTGATCTGTCCACTGCAATGTTGCAGTCCTGATAAAAACCACAGATCACCGCCATTACTAGTAAAAAAATAATAATCATAAAAATTCTATAAAAAAAATTACTTATTTTGTAGGCGCTATAACCTTTACGCAAAACCAATCAATATATGCTTATTGTGATTTTTTTTAACCAAAAATATGAAGAATACATATCGGCCTAAACTGAGGAAAAGAATTGGTTGAAAAAAAAGGGATATTTATTAGAGCAAAAAGTAAAAAATATTGTATTTTTTTTTTCAAAATTGTCGCTCGTTTATTGTTTATAGCGCAAAAAATAAAAACCGCATAGGTGATCAAATACCACCAAAAGAAAGCTCAATTGGTAGAAAAAAAGAGGACGCCAATTTTATTCGGGTACAATGTCGCACAACTGCAACAGGGGGAAAGGGGGTACATTCTTCCGGGGCTGAAGTGGTTAAATAAAAAGTTCATTGGAGCAGCAAAGAGTTCAAGGTTCACCAGAGACATGAGACAAGACAGGATTGACCAAGGGTTCAAACAGGCTGCTGTCCAGCATCTCAGGTGGCTCAGCAAGGAGAGCTACTGCTGGACACAGCAGAGATCATGGGTTCAGATCCCAGATCCTGACAATGAGGCTAGTAGAAATCAATATTATTACTAGTCAATGTTTGCACTACATGCCCCTGTTGAAGTCCATGTAGACGAAACGCGTTGGTTATTAACGCTTGTTTAAACTCTACCTACTGCACATTTTTTATATGCTCACGTGATCACCTTTTTAGAGTACCCATCTGTCCCGATACTGTACTTTTTAATTAAATAAACCTCATCATGTTTTATCTATGCCATGTGGAGGCTCTTTTCTCTTTCTCATCCTAAACAACTGATGTTCGCATTATTGCTTGGAAAGTGTGGCTGGTGACTGCTGGCATTCCTGATCTTCACATCTGATCACCATCAGAGAAGGAGCCAGAGTGAATCCTCATTGAAGTCTGACACCTGCAATCCCTGCTTGTATCCACGGTTGTACAATTCACCGCCGCTGGCATTTGGATCCACTGCTCAGGGTAAGAGGACCGAATCCCCTTTATCCCTAGACAGTGGAGGCACAATCCCTGGTGTTGCTGAATTGCTTAAACGTTCCGATTACCATACATCTAAATGAAGCATTGTCATTTTGTTTGAGATCGCATTGAGATTTCACCTTGGTGCTGCATTTACATGAACTTATCACTTAAAGGGGTTGTAAAGGTTCATGTTTTTCCACCTTAATGCATTGCATTAGGTGTAAAAACACCTGTCCGTGACTGGCCCCCCAGCCCCCCGTTTTACTTACCTGAACCCTCAAACTTGTCCCACAGGGACGTGCTATCTCTCTGCAGGGGGTTCTCAGCTCTTGATTGGATAGATTGATAGCAGCACAGCCATTGGCTCCCGCTGCTGTCAATCAAATCCAACAACGCAGGCGCTGGGGGGGCATTCGGCCCCTATGGCCCCCGAATGCTGTACTCAGTATCCCGTCCACAGGGTAACCCCCCAGCAAAGCGATTCTCCTAGGGGGTTATCTGATGTGGGGAGGAGTCGTGAGAGCCACCGAGGGACCCCAGAAGACGAGGTTGGGGGCCACTCTGTGCAAAACGAGCTGCACAGTGGAGGTAAGTATTACATGTTTGTTATTTAAAAAAAGAAACTCGAACCTTTAGTGTCACTTTAATTGCTTTCATTTGGTGGTTTTTCATCCTGTGAACTGATCACTCTTTTCAGAATGTATTTACTTAAAAACATTTTGTTTTATTGGGGTATAACATTATTGTTTTATGTTTTTGCATATGATATTTTTATGTGGACTACTTAAAAAATGTTTGTGTTCTTTTAATACTTAAATGTTTTTTCTTGCACGTACTTACATGTATTTGGCACTAGCCACACGTCACTGTGTTATTTACATTGCCTATTTTTCACTTACACACAGATTTGCATTTCTGTTTATTCATTTATGGTTTTTGATTGTATAATCACCTGCTTGGTATCATCCTCAGGTTTTCATGATAATACTTTTAGCGCTACACATTTATCTACATACAATGTTTCCACTACAGACTAATAAGGTCCACACATCACATACCAAAGGGCTACATGCAGCTTGGGCTGTATGGTGTTAGGTCCATCTTTTCATTTTTTGGGGATTTACCGTATTTATCGGCATATAACACTCATTTTTCCCCCTTAAAATAGGGGGGACATCGTGTGTGCGTGTTATATGCCGATATAGGCTGCCACCGAGGGGACGAGCGCTGCCGAAATAGAGCAGGATCTCCTGTGTACTCGGCTCGTAGTCACGCTCAGTCCCTCCCCCTGGACATCTCCTAGCATTGATGTCCCGGCATTGGACTGGCGTTATGTCCATCATAGGATCCATGCCAAGGGGCAGGACTGGGCGTGACGCTGAGCTGAGTACACAGGAGATCCAGCTCTATTTTGACAGCGCTCTTCCCCTCCTTTCCCTCGGTGGCAGACTATATTTTGGCAAGGCTGCAGATGGACACTGAGCAATGCTGCAGGTGGGCACTGATTAGGCTGTAGATGGGCACTGATTAAACTGCTGATGGGCACTGATTAAAATGCAGATGGACACTGATTAAAATGCAGATGGACAATGATTAAAATGCAGATGGACAATGATTAAAATGCAGATGGGCACTGATTAGGCTGCAGATGGGCACTGAATAAACTGCAGATGTGCACAGATTAGAATGCAGATGGGCACTGATTAGAATGCAGATGGGCACAGATTAAACTGCAGATGGGCACTGATTAGAATGCAGATGGACACAGATTGAACTGCAGATGGGCACTGATTAGGCTGCAGATGGGCACTGATTAGACTGCACTGAAGCTGCAGATGGGCACTAATCAGGCTGCATTGATGCTCACTGACCATTATTTTGCTTCAAAGTGGTTTATTTAAAAAAAAAAGTTTTTCTTCCTGAAACTTCTCTCTTAAATTGGGGTGTGCGTGTTATACCCCGGTGCATGTTATATGCCGTTAAATACGGTAATTCTAATTTACCATTTTGTGCAAGTGTGTCTGCAAATTACAATTAAAACAAAACAAAAAAATCTTACCAACTATGGCATCTTTACTGGCCAATTTTTATCCCAATTCTCCTTTAAACCTCCAAACAATAGAACCATAATAAGAAAAATATTAGCCTTTATCCCTGAGCAATATTCAAGATATGGTGGCCAGAAGCTTGTAATTAACGTTTTCTCAAGAACATTAAACACTTAAGTGAGCAATAACACCGACTAAGATTAGAATGGAACCTGTGCGTTTTTAGTCATTGTTTAAATTATTTAAGGCTCCCTCATGTAATTTGACATCGTTAACAAGGGTATCACAAATTACATCACATGCAAAGCAATTGTGGCACCGGGGGAACCGAGCGGAATGTTTCACACCAGACAGCTGTGAGGAAGGTGAGCCGCCTTAAAAATGTCAACTTTTAATTAGATGTAACAATTAAAGCAGCCGCAGCAGTGTCATGCCATTAAATTACGGGGAGCGGGGAGCTAAAAGAAAACGGCTTTGGTGGAATTAAACGCAAAATAAGCATTTTGCCTGCCTATTATGCTGTAAAAGAAGGAGAGAGATATATTTTATAAGTCGCCGGGTAAAAAGGTAAAAGGATCATTCTTGTTTAGTGCCACATTGTAACATTACTGTCAAGGCGAATGATGGAGACTTCCATTTACACCCTGGGCTTTCATTACGGAGGGAACAAAAGTTTCCTGATAGCAGATAGATTATGAGTTTCTTTTCAATAACTGTCACTGCATGAAGGGGGAACTAAAGAAATGTTACCTTTTTTTTTTCAAATAATTAAGTAAAGTTGATCAGCTTAACCACTTCAGCTCCGGAAGGTTCATCCCCCTTTATGACCAGGCTATTTTTTGTAATCCGGCGCTGCGTTGCTTTAACTGACAATTGCGCAGTTCTGCACCTCTGTACCCAAATATAAAATTTTTAATTTTTTCCCACAAACAGAGCTTTTTTTTGGTGGTATTTGATCACCTCTGTGGTTTTTATTTTTTGCGCTATAAACAAAAGAAAATCGCAATTTTGAAAAAAAAAATATATATATATATATATATATATATATATATATATATATATATATATATATATATATATATATATTACTTTCTGCTATAAAACATATCCAATAATAAAAAAAAAAAAAAAAAAATATAATTTCTTTATCGATTTAGGTCAATATGTATTCTGCTACATGTTTTTGGTAAAAAAAAATCCCAATAAGCGTGCATTGATTGGTTTGCGCAAAAGTTATAGCGTATAAAAACTAAGGGAGATTTTTATTTATTTGTTTATGTTTACTTGTAATGGTGGCAATCAGCGACTTATAGTGGGACTGCGATATTGCGGTGGACAAACCGGACACCTAACTGACACTTTTGCCATATTGGGGACCAGTGACACTAATACAGTGATCAGTGCTAAAAATATGCACTGTTAGGCCGCGTACACACGGGCGGACTGTTCGCCCAACTTTGTTCGTCAAACAATCCGACAAACAGTCCGCTCAAAATTTGCATGAACGGACTTGACCACACACGATGAACGAACAGTCCGCTGAAAGCGTGCGCAATGACGTGAACGGCACGTACGACGGGACTAGAAAAACGACGTCCTATACACTGCAATGCAACCTTCGGCCGTGTAAACCCTTTCTGAGTATGTGCGATACTTAGTCCGTCCAACTTGCCTACACACGAGCGGACTGTCCGCTGAAACCAAGTTTGGACGGACAAAACCAAGTTTCAGCGGACTGTCTTACGGAAATTCCGAAAAACTTTGTTCGTCAGACTGTCCGCTGAAACTGTCCGCTGAAGCCCACACACGAGCGGACTGTCCGCTGAAACACTGTTCACCGGACAAAGTTGGGCGAACAGTCCGCCCGTGTGTACGCGGCCTTAAAGTACTAATGACACAGGCTGGGAAGGGGTTAAACATCAGGGGCGATCAAAGGGTTAACTATATGCTAAGTTGTGCTTACTATCTGTGGGGGAAGTGCTTTGACCGGGGGTAGGCAAATATCCGTGTTCCTGCTTAGCAGAAACACAGGATCAGTATCTTCCCTTCTGAAAGAATTATGGTCTGCCTTGTTCACATAGGCAGACTGCTGTTCTGCCTGTGTCCCAAACGATAAGCAGGTCCCGGCGGACATCGAGTCCGCCAGACCCGCTGTTTGGCTCCCGCTGTGTCCAATCACAGCGTGAGCGGGTCACCAGTGGCATGCCCCCAAGACCCGGAAGTGTCAGATCACGTACCAGTACATGATGTGGCACTCAGCAGTTGCCCTGCCGCAGTAAATGGACGTGGGGCGGTCCGCAAGAAGTTTAAGTGGTATTAAACCCAAAACCAAAAATGCAATATATTGCAGCTTACTAATCATTAGATGTGGTGGCTGCATTCGTTTTCTTTTTTAGGCATTTCCCCCTCTGTATTCGACTGGTGACCTGGCCAAGAAAAAGCTAAAAGAAAATGCCAACCAGCAGCTGCAGAGGGAGAGGAGCTTGTGGGGTCAAGATGGCCTCCTGGCTTCTGGAGCTACAGTGGAATGCACATGTGCTGTGTGGAATGCACGTACCAGAAGTGACATCCGGCTGGGGTGGTAACGTGTTTCGGGGCATGGGCTCCTTCATCAGACCTATGGTTCCGGAAGCTAGGCGGCCATCTTGCGCCCATGCTCTCCCCTTACACTGCAGCTGCTGGTCAGCTTAGCCTTGTGGAGGTTGCAATAAGGGCCAGGAACACCATAACGATGTGCCCGTTATTATACTGGATCTTGTAATTGTTTTTGACCATACATGCATTAAACCTTTGGAAATACTGCACTAAGAAGCGTCTTCTTTTTTGTTCTTTATGTCTTGTACCAAAGTTCCAATTACAAATGTAAAATCAGTTAGTGCAAAATAATGACTTATTTAAAAAAATATATAACACAGCTGCTGAACACTAAGGCTCGGTTCACACAGGGGGCGACACGAGGCGACACGACTTGCCGCGCTGCCACCTGCCGCAACCTCAGCGGCGACTTGCAAATGACTTCTGTATAGAAGTCAATGCAAGTCGCCCGAGGTCGCCCAAAAGTAGTACAGGAACCTTTTTTCTAAGTCGGAGCGACTCGAGTCGCTCCTCTTAGAACGGTTCCGTAGTACAGAACGGGGGCGACTTGTCAGGTCGCGGCACGGCAAGTCGTGTCGCCCCCTGTGTGAACCGAGCCTTAAGGCAAATATAACAAAAAACCTCAGATAGACATAGTAAACATGGTAGTGCAGCACTAAAATAACCTCCATTGATTAAAAAGTCTCTCAGAAGTAAGAAACATAGCAAAATTTTTAAGGAAACTTTGATAGCAGTAGATGCATTCCTCTGTGATGATAGAGATACATGCAGATATCCTTATGGTGTCAACAGACTCCGTGATTCCACCACCAGACAGCCAAACTGCTCACCTTAAAATATAGACCCCTGACTGAACAGATAGGTCAAATAAATATTTGCCACCACGAGTGGTCGTACACCAAGGTCCAGGTAGGCCAGATAGATGAAATTACTGAACTTTGACAATGTTTTGACTACGTTTGTTCTTTTTACTTTTATTTTTAAACAAGTGTGATTTAACTGTACTTCTGTCTCAGCTTGATTTCATGGTTTCTGACAATGACAAACCCCTGATACAGCTCTACTGTACTAACATATTTAGATACACTAACAAATTAAGTCAAACTTCAGCTCACACTTTATAAACATACGAGTATAGAAAACATATTTTTTTTCCTTTTGGGATAAAGGTTTTAGATAAATAAATAAAAAATTATTATTGTAAGCACCCCTGCTAGTGTTAAATGGTTTGCCTCATCTCTATAACTGATACATTCTGCTAGAGAGCTTGTTCTTTTGAAAAACAACAGATTTACTGGCTGGATTACTAAATGAAAATAGAAGAAACAGAAAAAAGAAGCCTAAAAAAAAATGAATGCAGCCATCACATCTAAGAATTGGTAAATTGCAATTTAATAAATGTTTGCTTTTGGATTACCATTTAATTTAAAGCTCAAGTCTGAGTAGATATACAGTGGTGTGAAAAAGTGCTTGCCCCCTTCCTCATTTCCTGTTCCTTTGCATGTTTGTCACACTTAAGTGTTTCGGAACATCAAACCAATTTAAACAATAGTCAAGGACAACACAAGTAAACACAAAATGCAATTTGTAAATGAAGGTGTTTATTATTAAAGGTGAAAAAAAATCCAAACCATCATGGCCCTGTGTGAAAAAGTGATTGCCCCCCTTGTTAAAACATACTATAACTGTGGTTGTCCACACCTGAGTTCAATTTCTATAGCCACACCCAGGCCTGATTATTGCCACACCTGTTCACAATCAAGGCATCACTTAAATAGGAGCTGCTTGACACAGTAAGGTCCACCAGAAGATCCTTAAAAGCTACACATCATGCCGAGACCCAAAGAAATTCAGTAACAATTGAGAAAGGAAGTAATTGAGATCTATCAGTCTGGAAAGGGTTATAAAGCCATTTCCAAAGCTTTGGGAATCCAGCGAACCACAGTGAGAGCCATTATCCACAAATGGCGAAGACATGGAACAGTGGTGAACCTTCCCAGGAGTGGCCAGCCGCCCAAAATTACCCCAAGAGCGCAGCGACGACTCATCCAAGAGGTCACAAAAGACCCCACAACAACGTCCAAGGAACTGCAGGCCTCACTTGCCTCAGTTAAGGTCAGCGTTCATGCCTCCACCATCAGGAAAAGACTGGGCAAAAATGGCCTGCATGGCAGAGTTCCAAGGAGAAAACCACTGCTGAGCAAAAAGAACATCAAAGCTCGTCTCAATTTCTCCACAACATATCTTGATGATCCCCAAGACTTTTGGGACAACATTCTGTGGACCGATGAGACAAAAGTGGAACTCTTTGGAAGGTGTGTGTCCAAGTATATCTGGCGTAGAAGGAACACTGCATTTCATAAAAAGAACATTATACCAACAGTAAAATATGGTGGTGGTAGTGTGATGGTCTGGGGCTGTTTTGCTGCTTCAGGACCTGGAAGACTTGCCGTGATAAAAGGAACTATGAATTCTGCTGTCTACCAAGAGATCCTGAAGGAGAATGTCCGACCATCTGTTCGTGTACTCAAGCTGAAACGAACTTGGGTTCTGCAGCAGGACAATGATCCTAAACACACCAGCAAGTCCACCACCGAATGGCTGAAGAAAAACAAAATGAAGACTTTGGAGTGGCCTAGCCAAAGTCCTGACCTGAATCCTATTGAGATGTTGTGGTATGACCTTAAAAAGGCCGTTCATGCTCGAAAACCCTCTAATGTAACTGAATTAGGACAATTCTGCAAAGATGAGTGGGCCAAAATTCCTCCAGGACGCTGTAAAAGCCTCATTGCACGTTATCGCAAACGCTTGGTTGCACTTGTTGCTGCTAAGGGTGGCCCAACCAGTTATTAGGTTTAGGGGGCAATCACTTTTTCACACAGGGCCATGATGGTTTGGATTTTTTTTCACCTTTAATAATAAACACCTTCATTTACAAATTGCATTTTGTGTTTACTTGTGTTGTCCTTGACTATTGTTTAAATTGGTTTGATGTTCCGAAACACTTAAGTGTGACAAACATGCAAAGGAACAGGAAATGAGGAAGGGGGCAAACACTTTTTCACACCACTGTAAAAGGTACAAATTAAAGTGGTTGTAAACCCTTACAGACCAGTTTTCCCCACAGGTAAGGCTATAATAAGGCTTACCTATTAAGTACTGGAAATATCTTCTAAACCTGTATGGCCGTCGGTTCCTGCGCGCATGCGTGGGAGTGACGTCCATGGCCCCAGAAAGAAGAAGGGTAAAGATGGATGCTTCCTGCAGCAGGGACAGCACGGGCTTCCTTTGCAGGTAAGTGCCACATAATGGGATACTAGCCCATTATGCTTTTAGCTTGCAGGTTTTGCAGTAAACGAAAGAGGAAGTAAAACTCATCAGGGTTTACGTCCTCTTTAATGCAGCTCTGTAATGAATACTACATTGTGTAGTGTTTTTTCTTTAAGCAAGCAGTGTAAGTATTTTCATTTCACTATAAGGCAGCTTCTTAGTATTTCCAGTACAGCAGAGCCCAGAAAGGTGGGAGAGATAAGCAGCACAAGGAGCCAATCAGTGGTGATGCAGTGTCCATGTGCTAACAAGGGACATAGATAGGAGAGAGCAGAGAGATGAGCTCATCAGTCTGCTGCTCCAAATTTTACTGTCCAGTTACAGGAGGTAGATTAAAGCCAAACTCCAGGAAAATTAGAAATGTTACCTTGCGTTGGGGCTGTGCCTGCACTGCAAGGTTTATTGGCTTGTGTCCAGGGGAGAGGAGAAATTGTTTTATTCACCTGATCCTCTGCTCTCTTAGCAGGTTCCGCTCTCATGGAAGAGGACTATCCTTTGGTATCTTCACATCCAGAACAGGGCTATGGATCCTGCTCTGGTCTTGATGATGTCAAGACTCTAGCCAAGTAGGGGGCAGGGGTGCAGATGCTGTGGGACAGATCTACATCCATGGCCAAAAGTTTTGAGAAAGACACAAATAGACATTTTCACTAAGTCTGCTGCTTCAGTGTTTTTAGATCTTTTTGGCAGATGTTACTATGGTATACTGAAGTATAATTACAAGCATTTCATAAGTGTTCAAGGTTTTTATTGATAATTACATACATGTTATTTATATATTTCAAAGAGTCAGTATTTGCAGTGTTGACCCTTCTTTTTCAAGACCTCTGCAATTCGCCCCGGCATGCTATCAATCAACTTCTGGGCCACATCCTGACTGATGGCAGCCCATTCTTTCATAATCAATGCTTGGAGTTTGTCAGAATTCCTGTTTTGTTTTTTTGCTCACCCTCCTCTTGAGGATTGACCACACATTCTCAATGGGATTAAGGTCTGGGGAGTTTCCTGGCCATGGACCCAAAATTTCCAAGTTTTGTTCTGCTCTTAGTTATCACTTTGGCCTTATGTTCTTGGATGGTTGGGAGAAGTTGCTCTTGGATTTTTTTTGTACCATTCTTTATTCATGGCTATGTTCTTAGGCAAAATTGTGAGTGAGCCCACTTCCTTGGCTGAGAAACAACCCCACACATGAATGTTCTCAGGATGCTTTACTGTTGGCATGATACAGGACCGATGGTAGCGCTCACATTTCTTCTCCGAGGTTCCGAAGGTTTTTTCCAAATGCCCCAAACAATTGTAAAGGAGATTCATCAGAGAAAACGACTTTACCCCCAGTCCTCAGCAGTCCAATCCCTGTACCTTTTGCAGAATATCAGTCTGTCCCTGATGTTTTTCCTGGAGAGAAGTGGCTTCTTTGCTGCCTTTCTTGACACCAAGCCATCCTTCAAAAGTCTTCTTCTCGCTGTGCATGCAGATGCACTCACACCTGCCTGCTGCCATTCCTGAGCAAGCTCTACACTGGTGGTGCCCCGATCCTGCAGCTGAATCAATTGTAATGCCGCGTACACACGATCGGACTTTCTGGCAGACTTGGTCCGGCGGACAATTCGATCGTGTGTGGGCTCCAGCAGACTTTTTTTTCCCCAAAAGTCTGAAGGACCTAGAAATAAAACATGTTTCAAATCTATCCAACGGACTCAAGTCTGACAGACTAAAAATCTGGAAAACTGTTCGTCTGTGTGCTGGTCTGACGGACCAAATACAACGCAAGGGCAGCTATTGGCTACTGGCTATTAAACTTCCTTGTTTAGTCCCGTTTACGTCATCACGTTCAAAACAAACGGACTTTCGAATGGACTTAGTCCGGTCGTGTGTGGCCAAGTCCGTTTCATTCAGAAAGTCCGTCGGACCCCCGCCGAAAGTCCGTCGGGAAGACCGCCGGACCTAGTCCGTCGAAAAGTCCGGTCGTGTGTACGCGGCATAAGAGACAGTCCTGACACTTTCTGGACTTTCTTCACAAATGCAGTAGAAATGTTTCTTTTTATGGGATTAAGTTCATTTTCATGGCAAAGAGGGACTATGCAATAATTGCAAGTCATCTGATCACTCTTCATTACACTATGGAATATATGCAAATTTACATCATAAAAACTGAGGCAGCAGACTTTGTGAAATTAATATTTGTCATTCTCAAAACTTTTGGCCATAGCTGTAGCTGCAGGGAGGAGCGGAGGATCAGATAAGTAAATCTTTTTATTTTTTTCCGCTAGACAAAAACAAGCAATTAACCCTTGCAGTGGGGGCACAGTCCCATTGCAAGGGATCATTTTTTCTATTAGCCCGGAGTTAGCTTTAAGTGTAACAACTGCAGCAGAGAAAACACGGCATTCATCTAGTCATGGCTATTAATGTAATGAAGCCTGTGATGACACGGGAACTGGGCGCCTTGCAAATGGTCAAGCGTGCCTATAATCTTTCTCATCAGCCTTTTATTGCATTTCCTTTTAGTAAATCGGTCGATGGGTTGGATTAAATTGCTTGAAGGCTACAGATTCTCTCCAGTGTTAAATGAGTTTAGCTTAACCCCTTCCTGGTTGCTCACTGCGGCCCTTTAACTGGATTTTATGGCATGGGATTGGACAAACTTCAGGATCACATGATCGTGAGCCCATCCCACTGCCTTTTGGTCATAATTAGAGACCAGAAACTGTATGTGACAGCTTTGTCATGCTCTCAACAAAGAAACCTCATCTGCAATGGATGTTTTATGCGATTGGCAAGGAAAGCTATAAGGGCTCTTTCTCACGGTCGGATGCTACCAGTGGATTTCGCCTGCTCAGCGGGGGATCTGACCGCTGATCCCCGCTGAGCAAGGCAGATGACAGTTCCGTATCCACTCTACTTATGCAAACTTTCCTCTAAGGGCCGTCAGATGTAAACAGACCACCTGCCTGCTTACAACCGACCCAGGGGCGGATTGACCCATTGGGCACTCGGGGGCTGCCCGAGGGCCCGGGGCCATTGGGGGGCCCCATGAGAGGCTCTGCAACATAGGCAGTCAAGAACAGGAATCAGCTGTAGAAAATACCTCTCACGGCACACTGATCCCCACCGGCTCCTCCTCAATCTTCGCTTGTACATGACATTACCTGGGATGGACGAGGAGTAGGGGCCGGTGGGGAGCTTATTATTATAGGCATCGGGTGAGGGAGAGGAGGCAGGCAGCCAGTGCAGATGTAGGGGGCCCGGCTCCCACACTCAGCAATCGCCCCTGTATGGCAGCCGTCACCTCCATTCCTCACACCACACTGAGCTACTGAGGATCCCCCCTCTCCTCTTTGGCTCCGGTTTTCTCATAGACGGGAGGGGGCATATTGTACTGCTAGAGCCAGCTGATGCCTGTCACTGGGTGGGTTTATTGAGGGATACAGAAGAGGGGGACAGGTAACGGGTGCACAGCACACAGGGAGGAGTGATGGGGGGGGGACAGGATTTGTACTGGGGGGTGGGGGTCGGGACAAATCCTCTTACCCCCCAAATCAAAGAGCTGTCACAGAGGACCTGTGTCCTCCCTCCCGTTCCAGGCTTTCCCCTGTGTCCTCTCCCCACCCCCCCACGGCGTCCCCTTGTGTCCTCTCTCCTCCCCACAGCGTCCCTCTGTCCCTGGCATCCCTCTGTGTCATTGGCGTCCCTTTCTGTCCTGGCCGCACTCCGTCCTTCTCTGTCCTTGTCACACTGCGTCCCTTTTCTCTGGCATCCCTCTCTGTCCTCATTGCACTATGTCCCTCCTTGTCCCTGCTGTCCCTCTCTGTCCTCCTCCCACAGCATTCCCTAAAAGGCAACTATGATAGGGGGCTCAGGACAGTAAGGACTTGTTTACATTTGCAGTTTGGGGGTGGTAAAATCCCCATAGATGAGCCCTGTTTTTTATAACCCCCAAACCACACCCACCCACTACAGTGGTCAGGGGTGTACACATGTTGCAACAGGAATTATACACCGTGTCGTACTTAACAGGTATATCGCCTGCCAAACATGACTTATTCAAGAGAATGGGGCTGCTCTGCAAGCACCCTGCAACCTTATGCAGCACAGCAACCAAGGGGCTAAAGCAGGCAGAGAGGTGGTATCTTATCGCCTTTTCAGCACCTGCTTTAACCCCTTGGAACCCACACTAGCATGCTGCAACTGCAGGCATCGCACAGAACACAGTTGTAGGGTGTTTGTAGATTGTCTCCATTCACTTGAATGGGTCATGCTTGGTAGGCTACACCTGGTAAGTGTGACAGGGTGTATACTTCCTGCTGCATCTGCAACATGTGTACACTCGTGACCAGTGGGTAAATTTGGTGGGATGGCCAGTGGGCAGGCCCTGGGGAATGTTGGTGGTGAGACCGGGGGGGGGGGGGGTTTGGGATTGCCAGAACTTATTGAAGTTCTACTTTAAAATGTTAACACACGATGGTCTCTTCTGCAACAAAAATCCTTCCAGTTGGGACCTTTATATTGTATGTAAACTTCCACTTTAGGTTTGCTTTACCTGTAGCGTCTTCTGAAAGTTCTCAACAATAAAGTTTAAAAAGCGTAAAAAGGTGGAGTTTTCCACCTTTAACTTTCTTTCTGCCCACCCACTGTAAAATGATGACGGGGAGGTGCAGCTCTCGTTCTGGGACACCGTCATATGACAGCGGCCCAGAACGGGCGCTCTCGCGTGCCCACGAGGGTGCGCAGCGTGGCGATCGCGGCCACGGCATACGGCTAGGACACGGCACGACCCTGATCTGTGTGCGTCTGCAGCTCTTTAACCATGTGATCGGCTGTGTCCAATCACAGCCGGTCACATGTAAACATGGAGATGCCGGTAATCGGCTCTTCTTGCCTCACACTGACAGAGTGTGAGGAGTGGAGAGCCGATCAGTGGCATCTCCTCACAGGGAAGACATCTAGGGATGTAATCAGGGCACTGATCATCAGTGCCCTGATTACAATAAAGAAATAAAGTGTAACAAGACAGTGCCCACCAATGCCAGCATACAGTGCCCACCAGTGGCAGCAATCAGTACCCACAAATCAGTGCCTATTAGCCACGGCAGTCAGTGCTGGCAATCAGTGCCGCCTATCAGTGCTGCCCATCAATGCCCATCACTGCTGTCCATCAATGCCCATCAGTGTTGCCCATCAGTGCCACCCATCAATGCCCATATGTACCGCCTATCCATGCCACCTATCCGTGCCCACCAGTGCCGCCTATCAGTGCCCGCCACTGATGCCTATCAGTGCCCACCAGTGCCAACTATTAGTGCCCATCAGTGCCACCTAACAGTTGCCATCAGTGCTCATCAGTGCCACATATCAGTGCTTATAAGTGTGGCATATTAGTGCCACCTCATCAGTGCCCATAAGTGCCACCTCATCAATGCCCATCAGTTCAGCCTATCAGTGTCCATCGGTGCTGCCTCATCAGCGCACATCAGTGAAGGCGAAAAATTAAAAATGAGTTACAAAATTTACTGACAGAAAAAAGTAAAAAACCTTTTTTTTGCCAAACTTTTTGGCCTTTTTTTTGTAAAAAATAAAAAACCCAGCAGCGATTAAATACCACCAAAAGAAAGCTCTATTTGTGTGCAGAAAATGATACAAAATGTATTTGGGTACAGTGTAGCACGACCACGCAATTGTCATTCAAACTACGACAGTGCTGAAAGCTGAAAAATGGCCTGGGCAGGAAAGGGGTATTAGTGCCCGGTAGGCAAGTGGTTAAACGTGAATTGTTTTGTTATGTGCTGGTGATGATAACACCATTCAGAACAGCGAGGATCAGATTACAATAACTGTGTATATCCGACCCTTCCAAATGTTGCTCCACACCTGCTAAAATTAATGAGGAGAAAAGTATAATGGCCACCCTTGCCAAATGCTATCTATGTAACACGATCATCAGCTCTTTGCTGATCAGGGTATGCACGCCCGGGTCTTAAAAAATAAGACGTCCTCTTAGCTTAATGAACGGTTATTTACAGCTGAACAGATTTGTTCAATTATTACGAGGCATGCTGTGCGGACCTTGAAGAGCATACTGGCTGGACAGCTGGGTCCTACGCCTGCCATCTATGGCCACGGGTTCATTTTCTTGCCGCCCACTGATATAGCTGGTCAGAGTTGTTGGAGACATATGTCGTTTCATGAGTACGATCCCCTTATCATGTTAGAAAATAACCACCCTTGATGAGAAGGAAAAATAGTGGCAATTCAGAATAAATAAACTCTCAGTGGCAGTTCACACATCTATCGTGTAGAAGGGTGGAGGAAACAAGAGATGCTGCCATTAAGAATTAAGTCTTAAAAAGATCTTTTTACCAGACCATTAATTTCCACTATTTTTCTATAAGATTACATCTGCATTTTATGTACTTTATGTATGTTATTTACCTGTAAAACCTCCCAAAAACACGGAAACTGCTGCTAAGTGATACCATATTCAATGTGATGTCACTGGCCATCATTGGATTCACAACTGGCACTCTAAAGTGGCCCTTCTTAGCCTTTTAACCCCAAAGGAACGATTAAAATAATTTTTAGGTCCCGATGAACCCCTGCTATGACTAATTCATTTGGGGTCAGTTGGAAAATACCCCTTCCATTGGTGGTCAGTGGGAAGAATGCCCCCCTTACAGTGGTGGTCAAAATATCATTGGTTTCATGCCGTTGACTCTGCCACATGGAGTTGCACCAGAACAATGCAGGCATCATAAAATGGAAAGGGCAATCAGCCATAGCTCAAGGAACATTTAGCAACCCTTAAGAAACTCTAAGGCCGCGTACACACGCGGGGACTGTTCGCCCAACTTTGTCCGTCAAACAGTTTCGGCAAACAGTCTGCTCAAAATTAGCATGGACGGACATGGCCACACACGACGGACGAACAGTTTGCTGAAACCGTGCGCGATGACGTGAACGGCACGTACGACGGGACGAAAAATACGACGTCCTATACACTGCATTATAACTTTTGGCGTGAAAATCCTTTCTGAGCATGCGCGCAACTTTGTTTGACGAACAAGCCTACACACGAGCGGACTGTTCGCTGAAACAAGGTTTCAGCGGACAGTTTTTCGGAAATTCCGAAAAACCTTGTTCGTCAAACTGTCCGCTGAAACTGTCCGCTGAAAGCCCACACACGAGCGGACTGTCCGCCCAAACACTGTTCAGCGGACAAAGTTGGGCGAACAGTCCGCCCGTGTGTACGCGGCCTTAGCCCACGTACACACGGTCGGAGATTTTGGCAACCAAATCCGTCGGATTTTGTCCGTCGGATTTAGTCCAACAGATTGTGTCCGAAACTGTTGCATACACACTGTCGGACTAAGTTGTCGAAAAGTCCGATCTTTAAGAACATGATGACGTAATTTCGTTACGATGGGACTACATTCTGGCTAGTAGCCAATAGCTTTGATGTAGGAATTTGATCTGAGCATGCGTGGCACTTGGTCCGATCAAAATTCTCTACACATGATCGGAGTATGTCCGATCAAACCAGTTGGTCGGGAAATATTTCCAACATGTTGGAAAATTGGGTCCGACGGAGATTCGGACGGAATCAGTCCGATGCATACCACACACAGTCGGATTATCTGACGACACGGTCCGATAAGACACATTCCGACAGATTCTCCGACCGTGTGTACAAGGCTTAAGATTGCATGGAACCCTACTTGAGAATTGCTGATCTATAGTCTTCTCCTTCCCTCCCCCCCCCCCCCCCCCCCGGCTGCTGCATAAAAAGCTATGAAGGAAGTTAACCTCCGACCTAGGTACACATCTTCCAGGTCCTCCAGGCAGATAGCCTCACTCCAGGAAATACTTGGCCTGGTCTAAAAGGCCTTTTGCAACCTGCTCTAGCCTCCTCCACCATAAGAGTCAGCATGTGTACAGCTGGCGCTTCTGGGAGCGAATCTCTCCCTGGCCCCAGCCCTGTCCAGGGCCACCACCAATTGATTGCACCTGCCTGATACCGGGATCTCTGGCTCCCATGCCCCACCTGCACTAAGGCTTCTTTCAACCTAGCTTGTATATGGGCACTGACTGTTATATGGGCACTGACTATTCTCTGTTACCAGCACTATTCTGGGACACAGCCACATAGTGGCAGACTAACTAACTGCACCTGCTAACACATGTATGGCCAGCTTAAGGGTACACATAAGTTCCATATATCCCTACATTTGAGACAGCACACAACACATCTGGTTTTGGTTTTCATAGTTTCTCAACCAATTATTCTCAAATTATATAGGCTTTACTATATCATTTTCTTACTTATTCATGCGGGCAGTAGGGATGAGATGTTCTTATGGTCCACGTGCAGAGCCCCATGAGCTGTGCTAATCATAGGCACTGCACATGGACCATGCGAACACACCTGAGCTCATCCTTAGCGGGCAGTCTGTGATTAGGTCTTTCATTTTATTTATCTTTGGCAACTTAATAACTTGCCAATTGTCTATGTGATACATTCCTTCTGTGTATGCGTTATCACAGAGTCCTTGTCTTATCTATTTATTTTACTAAATATGTACAATATACAGTAGATGCAAGTCTTTGTCAACATTGATGGCATTTATACCTATTTCAATACTAATAAAAACTCTTATGAATTAAAAAATAAAAACACAGGCTTCAACCTCAGCATACAGAAAGAATTCTTCACAGTAAGAGCTGTAAAAATGTGAAAAGTCCTTCACAGGAGCTAGTTATGACCAACTCTGTAGCCTGCTTCAAATAAGACTGGATGTGTTTCTAAATGCACAAAATATACCTACAGTGCCATGTAAAAGTATTCACCCCCTAGACTTTTTACCTATTTTGTTACATTACAGCCTTTAGTTCAATGTTTTTTTTTTTTATCTGAATTATATGTGATGGATCAGAACACAATAGTCTAAGTTGGTGAAGTACAATTAGAAACATATATACATAAAACTATTTTTCAGAAATAAAAAACTGATAATTGGCATGTGCGTATGTATTCACCCCCTTTGTTATGAAGCCCATAAAAAGCTCTGATGCAACCAATTACCGTATTTAATTGGCGTATATTACACACTTTTTTCCCCTTAAAAGCAGGGGAAAATTGTGGGTGCGTATTATATGCCGATCCCCTGTCGTTTCTAAGCTTCTCTGCCATTCTCGGCAGCTTTTGGCTATTTAGTGCAGCCGAAAATAGCTGAGAATGGCCGAATGTGGCCGAAAATAGCCAAAAGCCACCGAGAATGGCCGAGAGCTACGGAGCGCCGCCGAAATACACGGGACATCTGCTCTGTATCTCGTCTGCGCCATTTTTAAACTGCAAAGACACTGACAAGGCTGCAAATGACTGAAAAGGCCGCAATGCGAGGCTGCAAATGACACTGACAAGGCTGCATTAATGGGCATTTAAATGTACGTTTTTTTCCTTAAACTTCCCCCCGAAAAGTTTTTTTTCTTTTAAATTCCCTCCTAAATTTGGGGTGCGTGTTATATGCCGATAAATACGGTACCTTCAGAAGTCACATAATTAGTGAAATGATGTCCACCTGTGTGCAATCTAAGTGTCATATAATCTGACATATATACACACCTTTTTGAAAGGCCCCAGAGGCTGCAACACCTTAGCAAGAGGCACCACTAACCAAACACTGCCATGAAGACCAAGGAACTCTCCAAACAAGTAAGGGACAATTAGGTTATAAAAAAAATTATCCAAATTGTTGATGATCCCTAGGAGCACCATCAAATCTATCATAACCAAATGGAAAGAACATGGCACAACAGCAAACCTGCCAAGAGACGCCCGCACACCAAAACTCATGGACCCGGTAAGGAGGGCATTAATCAGAGAGGCAGCACAGAGACCTAAGGTAACCCTGGAGGAGCTGCAGAGTTGTCCAGCAGACACTGGAGTATCTGTACATAGGACAACAATAAGCCGTACGCTCCATAGAGTTGGGCTTTATGGCAGAGTGCCAAGGAAAAAAAACATTACTTTAAGCAAAAAACAAAATGGCACATTTGGAGTTTGCGAAAAGGCATGTGGGAGACTCACAAAATGTATGGAGGAAGGTGCTCTGGTCTGATGAGACTAAAATTTTACTTTTTAGCCATCAAAGAAAACACTATGTCTGGCACAAACCCAACACATCACCCAAAGAACACCATCCCCACAATGAAACATGGTGGTGGCAGTATCATGCTGTGGGGATGTTTTTCAGCAGTCGGGACTGGGAAACTGATCAGAATTAAGGGGAAAGATGGATGGTGCTAAATACAGGGATATTCTTGAGCAAAACCTGCACCACTCTGTGTGTGATTTGAGGCTAGGATGGAGGTTCACCTTCCAGCAGGACAATGACCCCAAACACACTGCTAAAGCAACACTTGAGTGGTTTAAGGGGACACATGTAAATGTGTTGGAATAGCCCTAGTCAAAGCCCAGACCTCAATCCAATAGAAAATCTGTGGTCAGACTTAGGTTGCTGTTCACAAGGTTGAAGGAGCTGGAGCAGTTTTGCAAGGGCTAATGGGCACAAATCCCAGTGGTAAGATGTGGCAAGCTTATAGAGACTTATCCAAAGTGACTTGGAGCTGTGATAGCCACAAAATGTGTCTCTACAAAGTATTGACTTTAGGGGGTGAATAGTTATGCACATTGACTTTTTCTGTTATTTTGTCCTATTTGTTGTTTGCTTCACAATAAAAAAAAAACAAAAAAAAAACTTTCTTCAAAGTTGTGGGCATGTTCTGTAAATTAAATGATGCAAATCCTCAAACAATCCCTGTTAATTCCAGGTTGCGAAGCAACAAAACACGAAAAATGCCAAGGGGGGTGAATACTTTTGCAAGGTACTGTAGCTGTTAATATTTATAATGAATAACACTGTATAGTATTGAATCAAGGAATATATGGTGGCCTTATGCCGCGTACACACGACCAGACTTTTCAACATCAAAAGTATGACGGAATGATTCCGGCAGACTATTCGATCGTGTGTGGGCTGCAGCGGACTTTTGATTTGCAAAAGTCTGACAGACTTTAGAAATGGAACATGTTTCAAATTTTTCCACCAGAACTCCGCCGGACCCAGTTCCTACCGAGAAATCCGCTCGTGTGTGTGCTAGTCCGACGGACAAAAACCGATGCAAGGGCAGCTATTGGCTACTGGCTATGAACTTCCTTATTCTAGTCTGGTCGTACGTCATCACATTCGAATCCGTCGGACTTTGGTGTGATTGTGTGTGGCCAAGTCCATTCATTCGGAAAGTCCGTCAGAACTCTGTCAGAACTCCATCAGGACTCCGTCGAAAGTCTGTCGGACTAAAGTCTGGTCCTGTGTACGCGGCATTAGAGGATCAGGATATAGTTTATTCCCTGGTAGAGTAATTAGGGCTGAGCTTTATAAGAGTTGTTTGCCTTCTCATAGTTCAGCTGCAGGTTATGGTTTCTGAATAAATTCTTTTTAATAAATTATTTATTTAAAAAAAGGAAAGTGCATAACCCTTCATTCATTTATAAAAGCATCACAGATAAATAAGGACAAGCAATTGTCAATTACCAGTGTATCAGGGCATAACATTCTAGGTACATGTTATAATTATGTTTGATATACTGATTAATATGTGATATAATATTGCCGGAGGTGTTTTAATAATAATAATAATGTCCTCCTGTGGGTTTTTTTTTGTGTCTGGATGAATACATTTAAAGAGGAAGTAAACCCTGATGGTTTTACTTCCTCTTTGTCACCCTGCAAAGGTAAAGCATAATGGACTACTATGCATCGCATAGTAGCCCATTATGTGTCACTTATCGGACACAGGAGCCAGCGCTGTCACCGCTGTCCCCTGTAGTCCAGAGCGTCCATATTCTTCCGGGTATCGCTGCTCCGGCCACTCACAGCACTGGAGCAGCGATGACGTCACTCCCACGCATGCGCACGGGAGCCACCACTAACGGCACATCGCCGTTAGCAGCGGCATGCTGCTAATGGCGACAGTGCGCCAGCAGTGACTGTCTTTTAGTAAATATCTCCTAAACCGTGTAGGTTTAGGAGATATTTCTTGGACCTACAGGTAAACCTTAATCTAGGCTTACCTGTAGGTCAAAGTGGTTTGTAAGGGTTTACAACCACTTTAAAACCATTTTAATCAGTTTGGATTATTGGAAAAACATTTTAATAAGCATCCAAAAATGTATAATCATTTGTAAATCTAGTGAGCAGCTGACAATGAATGCAAATTTTTATGTGTTTGCCACTCTGTTTTTAGCTACTCTGCGGAAAAAAAGCCCATTGCTCACAGACCTCAATAACTGAAGCAGAAATGTACATATAGTATGAACGAGTCAGAGCGGTGACTCCTCTCTCCCCCTTAAAGTGGTGTTGCCACCAAAAAAGAAAAGTGTTTAAAAAAAAATAAAAAAAAATAATTGGAAAATTTTTTTTTTTTTTACTCACCTCTAAATACCTGTTGCTAGGGGGTCCCTCGTAGTCTGCCTTCTTCATTGCCCGGGCTGGTGACATCACTTTCCCTCGCGCCGCACAGTCGTCTGGGACCTGTCACGTGTCCCAGATGACTGTGTGGTGTATCATGGCGCCGCGCGCGCATGCGCAGTGGGTGCCCAGCTGTGAAGCCACAGCCGGGTGCCCACAGTACGAATGACGGTTCCGCGAGCGGAGCGGGGAACGAGGGGGGGGCTTCGTTCCCCCGCATCGCTGGACCCTGGGACAGGTAAGTGTCCGATTATTAAAAGTCAGCAGCTGCAGTATTTGTAGCTGCTGACTTTAAATTTTTTTTTAGGGGGCACCCCACTTTAATATCTGCTCTGTTCAGAGGGGTCCATGTGAATTCAATAAGAAAGAAAAGAGTGCCTGTGCTGTGCTCTCCTTGATGTCTATGTCGTATCAGCTTGTTTCCTGTTTCCTATCGTTGTCTCTATCGATGAACCATGCTATCCTGGCACCCCAACCTGCCTGAATACATCAAATTTCAGAGTCACCACCACCTTTGTATCAGCCCTTGTACCACTCTTTTATTCCTATGCTTCCCGTTCTCCAAGCCAGGTACTGTATGTATGGACTGGAGCAGTAAGGCATGGGTGGCGGTGTCATCTAACCTTCTGAAAATCAATGAATGTCATGCCGCAACCATAGTGCCAAATGTCAAAGTCAACATGCGACCATTAAGCTAAAGCACCCCCTCCAGCTGCCATGTTAGACTGTGGGGGGCAGTGATTGGGCCAGAAAAAAATTACAGATACCAAGAGATTTCCAAGCTCAAACTTACTAACCAGCCAGTGACCAACCAAATTGACCCGTCTAACAATATGCAATATTCTCAAACTCTTCTCTGCTAAACAATTAGCACACAAAATACAAAAATGCAAAAATCCAAATTTGCTCATTTTGTGAGCACAGGGTTAATGAGCCTTGTGGGTCTGGCTTTTACTGGAAGTGGCTTGATGAGTTATTTACTGTACTGATGGGAACTCTATTGATTCCTTACAGGCTCTGGGCTTGAGACTTTCAGTACAGTTTTTTTATTTTTATTGTTGCTGTTACAGGAGGCGAAGATTTTAATAGGAGGAAACAGTAATAATAGACTCACCCATGTCGCATACTTTTAGACTTAAATCATATTAAAATGAATTTGCAAGCTGCATGAGGCCTACTAAATCGTTATTAGTCGACCCAGGAAGAACAAGACAAAATCAACGGAGCGCATTAATGTTATATTTAATGCCTGCGTCGGAAACCGCTATACCTCTGCTTTCTGCATATGTGGGCAGAGCTTACATTGATTGCTGCTTTTGTAAGAGAACAATAAACCTTCCACGCTAATGTATTAATTATGTATATTTTCTACATTTTGCTGAGAATATAATGCCAGTTATTAGATCTTTATTTATAAAGCGTCAACATTTTCTTTCCTTTCAATAGTACGGATGTTTATGGTGCTGCTCAGACCTTCAAATCTTGAATAGGGGCAGTTCTGGTGGAGAATGGTCAGTGCAGTTATAAAGATGGGAGATGGGATAAAAATTTCTTCTCTGCTTCATTTAAAGAATATGTAATCCAACATTTCATATTTAGTGGTGGCTGGTGCTCAAAATTTTTGTGGGGGCGCAAACAATCTGAAAAAAAAAAACCGCATCAATTGCCGCCACTGTGCCCATCAAACGCAGCCACTGTGCCATCAAATGCTGCTACTGTGCCATCAAACGCAGCCACTGTGCCATCAAACGCAGCCACTGTGCCATCAAACGCAGCCACTGTGCACATAAAACACAGCCACTGTGCACATAAAACACAGCCACTGTGCACATCAAACGCAGCTACTGTGCACATCAAACGCAGCCACTGTGCACATCAAACGCAGCTACTGTGCACATCAAACGCAGCCACTGTGCCATCAAACACAGCCACTGTGCCATCAAACGCAGCCACTGTGCCATCAAACGCAGCCACTGTGCCATCAAATGCAGCCACTGTGCAATCAAACGCAGCCACTGTGCACATCAAACGCAGCCACTGTGCCATCAAACACAGCCACTGTGCCCATTAAATGCTGCCATTGTGCCATCAAATGCAGCCACTGTGCCATCAAACGCAGCTACCGTACCCATCAATTGCTGCCAGTGTGCCCATCAATTGCCACTACTGTGCCCTATCAATTTCTGCCAATGTGCCCATCAATTGCCGCTACTGTGCTCCATCAAATGCTGGCAGGGTGCCCATCAATTGCCGCTACTGTGCCCCATGTCTCTCAGCAGGTCAGCTGCGGTGTCCCGCACACTCCTCAATGTCTTTTTCCGTCCTCTCTATCAGGCGTCCAATCACAGCGCCTGATGTTTCAGCCAATCAGGTGACAGGTAACAGATCTAAGCTGGGCTGGCTGAGAGGCAGTTCAGTGTTAGCAAAGTGAATTCCAGCATAGCGCCCGCTGTTCCCCTTTTTGGGCGCATGTTAGAGCTTACAGCTCTAATCAGGTGCTTTCAAAAACACCCCAGCCACTGTAATTGAGGGGCCCGGCACCCGAAAAGGGGCCGGACGCCTGAATAGGGGGTGTCAGCAATGCAATGCATGAATCTATCTAATTGAACTATGTAATTGTTCCCAGGCATAATATGCTTAACTGTTAAAACTTCCATCCTTTTGAGAGGTAATCCGATATGGATCACTGGTCAGAGGTGTTTCACAGGCAGTGAGGAGGCCTCCTCACCAGGTGAATTAACCCTCTAAATACCACTGTGACATGTATTAGAAAGCTTACAGCTCTGTTTGAAGCACCACTGTAAAATTCAGTGTCTCACACAGCTGATGGGTGCAGACATCCAAAGAGCTCCAGAGAAGATATACAGAAGCAACCAATGGGAAGACACCAGAAACACAGCCCAAACGCATGAAGATAAGATGTGGCTTCAGACTGGCTCCTCCCAGGCTAAGCCCCTCTGATGTGTTTCACCTTGCCGACAGGGCTTCATCATAAATATGACTAAGCTCTGTGGGCAAAACATGTCAGAGGGGTGTGGCTTGGGAGAAGCCACATATTACCCCCCTTCATTTGGGCTGTGTTTCCATTCTGCGCCTTCCCATTGGCTGCATCTGTAAACACCATGCCACAATCAAACACATTGCATGTGGTTGCAGTGGGGTTAGTTTACTTGAGCTAGAGAGGGCAAAACTAGTCACAATTCTGCATATAAACCAATCATCTTCTAACCTCAGCTTGTTCAATTAAGCTTTGGCAATAAAACCTGGAAGCCGATTGGTTTCTCTGCAGAATTGTGACTAGTTTTGCCCCCTCTAGCTTTAGTAAATACACCCCAGTGTGTCGTCCCCATAGACTTCGATTGTTGCATTTGGTGGAGGTAATGCCTGCCGAATACAACATGCAGTTTAATTTTCGCTGTGGGCGTGGTATATGTACAGACTTGAGCGCATGGGATTTACCAGCCACACACAAGAACAAGCCCTTATGTTGCGTACACATGATTGGAATTCTCGTTGGAAAAAGCTCTGATGGTTTTCCCGACAGAATTCCGATGGAATTTGGCTCAAGCTGTCTTGCCTACACACGGTCACATCAAATTCCGATCATTTATAATGCGGTGACGTACAGTACGTACGACGGGACTAGAAAAAGAAAGTTCAATAGCCAGTAGCCAATAGCTTCCATCTCGTAGTTGAATCTGAGCATGCGTGATTTTTGGCGTGTCGGAATTGCATACACACGATCGGAATTACCGATAGAAAGTTTTTCCATCTGGAAAATTAAGAACATGCTATCAATTTTTGGCTGGCGGAAATTCGGACAGCTAAATTCTGATGGAGCGTACACACGGTCGCATTTTCCGATGAAAAGCTCTCCTCTGTCTTTTTCTGGCCGGAATTCCGATCGTGTGTACGCAGCATTAGTTACCAGGGAAAAAAGTGCTATAGAAATATATATTCGGTAAGTTAAATGTTAATAGACAGGTGCATCTCTTCTCGCTGATCCGCTTACAGAGCATTGATTTACCATATGAATACAGATATCAGGTAATTACACTAGCTGAACTGAAAACCGATTTGATGACTTTTGAAGGAACAAAGAGGTGAGCTAAATGGTGTGTTTTATATATTCGCCCTGAGTTGTCCTTTGTGCTTTAAATACAATTTAAAAGTGTCCAAAAACTCCTGAAGAACGGTATCAGCGACCCAGGTGGCTCTTATATAAATAGACATAGCATAAAAGTGGAGAGAACGTTGTGTGTATTCTCAGGATGTCTTGGGACGCCGCTATCACAAAGGTCTTTGATTTGCTGCCCTTTAGCGTGGGAAGGCAGAGGGGATCAGAATGCACAATATCTGACTCTCTGTAATAGATAATGAAATGGAACACAGCAAATCACAGTGTGCCGTCCCTTTTGGAGAATATCTTTCATGGAATGTACACAAGACACGCTGAACATTTAGCACAACAATTAGCTGCCATGGGGCCTGTATTACATCAATGTACCATGTAAAGCTTTTTTCATGCCAATAAACTGAAAGCAAAAGACAAAGTAAAAGGCTGATTTGTGCATAATGATTACATCAGTCCTCCTATAACGGAAATCAAAGTAATGTAATGTATCTATCTAAAAGCTGGTCAACTCTTTAAAGTGACAGTTTTATTTTATTTAATACAGATACTTACAAGTGCCTTGAAAAAGTATTCATATCTCTCGAAATTTTGCACATTTTGCCATGTTACAACCAAAAAACGTCAATGTATTTTATTGGGATTTTAGGTTAAAGACCAACACAAAGTGAATAGAAAATGATAAATGGTTTTCAAAAGTTTTTACAAATAAATATGTGAAAAGTGTGGTGTGCATTTGTATCCCTCAATACTCTATAAAACCACCTTTCGCTGCAAATACAGCTGCAAGTCTTTTTTTGGGGATGTCTCTACCAGCTTTGCGCATCTAGAGAGTGTAGAGAAAAAATGCCAGATGCCCCGCTGGAAGTCCTTTTTGGACGAAACGCATAGGGCTCGGTTTCTCCGCTCCCCATGTTGCTTTTTCATCTTGTGAGCACTATTTTATTTTGTTTTGTATTTTTTGTTCTGTTGGTTTTTATGGAAATAAATAGCCACTTTGCGTTTTGACCAGCACCATTGGTAGCTTGTGTTCCTTTATGTTTTACATATAACCTGCTCCAAGAGCCTGTTGATTTTCTTTGGGTGATATACTATTTGCTGGCCATCTTTGCACTTCCTGGATTCCATCGTGTGAAGATTCGGTTTCCTGAGGACATCACAGATTGGTCCATATTGATGGAGGATCATTCGTGACCTGTTACATCGTTCCTGTATGGTCGTGGCTCTATCTCTGTATGCTCTTATGATCTGGTGTCGGTGACACGCAGGTCCATCGGCTTTGGTAAGAGTACCCATCTCTATTATATTACCAATGTCATTACCTTCAGATGTTCATTCAACTGATGGTTGCTCCCCTTTATGAACCGTTTTGTTTGTGGCGGATCCATCAAGTATCTGGATGGAAACATTTTGGACTTATTTTATTTTTATATTTATATTTAATCACTGATCAGTTTATTCAGGCTGATGGTTGTTTTCATAGTGTGTTATGAGCACATGTTAATTAGACACTAGCGCTACATTTTACTTCTCTCTCACATCTAGAGAGTGAAATGTTTGCCCATTTTTTCTTTACAAAATAGCTCAAGATCTGGCAGATTGGATGGAGAGCATCTGAACAGCAATTTTAATATCTTGCCACAGATTCTCAATTGGATTTAGGTCTGGACTTTGGCTCATGACTATGCTTTGAACGAAACCATTCCATTGTAGCTCTGGCTGTATGTTTATGGTCGTTGTCCTGTTGAAAGGTGAACTTCTGCCCCAGTCTCAAGTTTTTTTCCAAGATTGCCCTGTATTTGGCTCCATCCATTTTCCCATCAACTCTGACCAGCTTCCCTGCTGAAGAAAAGCATCCCCACAACATGATGCTGCCACCACCATGTCTCAGGGTGGGGGTGGTGTGGTCAGGGTGATGTGCATTATTAGTTTTCCCGCCACATATAGCTTTTGCTTTTAGGCCAAAAAGTTCAATTTTAGTCTCAACTGACCAGAGCACCTTCTTCTACATGTTTTCTGTGTCCCCCACATGGCTTCTTGCAAACTGCAAACGGGACTTCTTATGACTTCCTTTCAACAATGGCTTTCTTCTTGACACTCTTCCATAAAGACCAGATTTGTGGAGTGCATGATTAATAGTTGTTCTGTGGACAGATTCTCCCACCTGAACTGTGGATCTCTGCATCTCCTCCAGAGTTGCCAAGCGTCTCTTTATTTTTATTTTTTTAATCAAATATTTTTTTTTATTTTTATTAAACAATACATAAAAAACAAAAAACCTAATTTAAATCAGTATAGGAATAAATAATCCCCATAAAAAGAAAAGAAAAAAGGAAGAAAAAATACATTAAATTACATAAATGATATCAAATTAATCCATACAGTATCAAAAAAAAAAAAACACATACAACAAACAAACCTTGCACCTCTTGGACTAAAATAGCTTAGCGTATAGTAAGCAAAACATAATATTACATAGAGACATGGATACATTTTACATGTTGAGTTGTTCAGCCCTGATATCAGACATCAGATTTTAGCAACCTCCTCTATGCAACATAAAATTATCTCTCTTTTACATACTAATTTCTTCTCTTCTACCCCCCCAACTCTGCTCTTTACTTCCAACTATCTCCTCGGTTTTCACTCCTCTCCACTGAGTAGACCATCATATAGTTGACTACTAGGTTCTATCCAACATGACCATATCATTTCAAACCTTTGAGGTATACCTCTATGCTTGTATGTTAATTTTTCTCTTTTGAGTATATAGTTAAGTTTCTCACATCATGTCACACTTTTCAGATATTTATGTGTAAAAAAAATTGAAAACCAATTATCATTTTCCTTCCACTTCACAATTATGTGCCACTTTGTGTTGGTCTGTCACATAAAATCCGACTAAAATTCATTTAAGATTTTGGTTGTAACATGGCAAAATACGGAAAATGTCCAGGGGTATAAATACCTTTTCAAGGCACTGTATATAGTGCTGACAATTTATGCCAAGCTTATATATATATATATATATATATATATATATATATATATATATATATATATATATATATATATATATATATATATATATATATTATACATTCCCATCCATCAGTCCCTGTCCTCATGGAGCTTACAATCTAAGGTTCCTCACATTCATACATACATATACTGGGGCAGTGATGGCAAACCTCGGCACCCCAGATGTTTTGGAACTACATTTCCCATGATGCTCAACTACACTGCAGAGTGCCTGAGCATCATGGGAAATGTAGTTCCGAAACATCTGGAGTGCCAAGGTTCGCCATCGCTGTACTAGGGCCAGTTTAGAGAGCAACCCATTAACCTACCAGCATGTATTTGGAGTGTTGGAGGAAACCAGAGTATCCGAAGGAACCCCATGCAAGCACTGGGAGAACATGCAGGCAGGTAGTGCTGTGGTTGGATCTCAAACTGATGATCCTAGTGCTGCTAGACAGATTTATCGCTGTACAAATGGCCACTGCTCCACCTATAACTTGGCTTTGCAGCAAGGAGCACATGAAAGAGAAACGCATGTAAAACAAAACTAAAGAAAATACCCAGCTCAACTGACCAGCCAGCCTGCAACCAACTGAATTGTCCTGTCTAATAGTTTGCATTAAAAACAAAGGTTTTGTTTGCACACATGTGGCTCTTGGGGTCCCTACAAAGATAATTTGTGTTTTCCTATTGCCCCATTATAGAAATGATCTCTAGCAGTCATGTGTGTCTCCAGTCTGAGCGTCTCTTAAAGCATGGTCCCAGTCTCCAACAACTCCTATATCATGTCCAAAGTCTCTGACCATCTCTATTATCAAGTCTGCAATCTCTGACCATGTCTTTTATCATGTCGGCAGTCTCTGACCGTCTCTTTTATCATGTCCGCAGTCTCTAACCATCTCTTGTATCACTTCCACAGCCTCTGACTCTCTCTTGTATTATTCCATGGTCAACTGTAGTGTGTGGTGTGTCTGCTATCTCCGACACTGAATATTCACCTCATTTTATGTGGTGATGTTGGGGGGTACCCACTTAAAGCCCCTCTATATAAACAAAGTTGACCACCATCTTTCAGGAGGTCTGCATATATGGAGATGGAGGGTGGCTAAGTCCAGAGAAAGACGCAAAAGAGATAAGTGCACATTGTTTTTAAGTGCTTTATCCTTTAAATTTACCATGCACGTGATTGGGTATTCAAAGTGAACACAGCCTACCTGATTTGCCAGCCTTCTCTTTGCTAGGTGAACACCCTGCACTTTTAATCCTATAATAAATCAAGCCCAAATGAAAGCTCAGGAGGAGTTGTAATGGGGAGTGGTGAGGGGTGGGGGGTTGGGTCTCTGCTCTGACTTTTTCAGCTACATGACATATAAAGACACATGTAAATTTGGGGTTGAGCTATTGAGCTCTATAAAAAAGGTGGATCCTAAAGTTCCACCTGCTGCCTATATATGAGAATAAAAAAATGAAAATGCAATATTTCATATTTATTTAATGCTGACAAAAATATATCTTAAATATTTATTATGAGGGCTTACTATTATAAATAAAGAACCCCTGTGTCCTGTTCTAGATGCTGCAAGAAGTCAAAGTTTTGGTTGGCCACAGGCTCACATTGCAGAACCCTCTACTTTCAGGAGCCTTCAGATTCAGTTAACTCTAATGGTTTTTACGCTGTTAATAATCAGTGTTTAGACAGCTTCATTTTCGCTCATTGACATTCACTGTTTTTCAGTCTTTTCATTGACTTATTGCTGCAATAAATTCTAACGAGATCTAAGGGAAAAACACAAAGGCTTGATGTTTTAAAGAGCATTTGATTTTCCATTTCTTAATTTCCATAAATATGCTGATGTTTCATATTTATAAGGAAGGAAAAAAAAAAGCAGTAGGATGAGTTGGCGGTAAACACAGACTGTGCGCAATTTTTCTTCAGTATGATAATGGAGGAGCTGAAGGAGCAGTCAGCATTCAATGAATACACAAGCCTCACTAGCACTTAAAGAGGAATCTCATCCCTTTTTTTTTTCTTTTCCTATCCCCTCTTTTTTTTAATGCAGGGTTCTCATCAGACAACATACTCACCTGCCCAGGAAATCTAGTGCTACCTTGCTGTGATCGTCCACTACTGCAAGCCAGGTCTCGACCGCCATCTTCCCTTGCTATGTCAATGAGAGCTGGCTGTCTCTTTTCAGGTTCTTGCAGTTGGCTGATGTGCATATGATAGCACTGGACTCATAGAAATAAAAATTGGTTCTGATGCATTTACCGTAAGGTACGTTTTCCTTCAAAGAAGCAGATCTGTGATGAACATTTAGTGTTGGTGGACCGTCGTTCTGGTCGTAGGCTGCTGCCTCTGTGATAACAACCAAGGGAGCGCTCAATGGACGGTAAATTCTTGGGTGTGTACGGAAGAACTCCTGGCACAAAAGTTCATCTCACAAAACCACTTGCTGTCTGGGGCATTTTTTTTTCACACATGTTAAAATCAGCAGTTTCTGCTAGAAAATTACTTAGGACCTCCAAACATATATTTTCTGAATGCAGAGGCCCTGGAGAATAACATGATGGCAGCTGCAATTTTTTATGTCATGGAATATTTACGCTATGATCGCCACTAGCTTCCAGGTCCCATGCCAATCGGCTGCCCTGCTGCATTCTGAATATAGGAGGTTGGCTGCTGGGCCTGGACACTATTCAGAGAAGGCTTTGCATTTTCTCAATGAATGCAAAGTGTTCTTTGATTGGTCGAGATGGTGAGGCAATGATATCATGCTCTTCACCTTGAATGTGAGCATTTTCTGAATGGACCCATGCCAAGTAGCCAACCTCCTTTATTCAGAATGCAGCAGGACAACTACTTGGCACAGGACCCAGAAGCATGTGGAGATCACTGGTGTAGTGGTGTCTACTACAGCGATTTACAGCTTCTAGAGCAGGGGTCTCCAAACTTTCTAAAGAAAAGGCCAGCTTATGGTCCTTCAGACTTTAGGGGAGCTGGGCTATGCCCAGTGGGAGTAAACAATGTCCAATGTTTAGTATTAGGGGGAGAAATAGTTAGTGTCAGTGGGGGGAATAGTTACTCATTTTTGTTGTCAGTGGAGAGAATTTTGTCCCATTGTTGGAGTCCGTGGCAGATGATTTGCCCTATTGTTTGTGTCCATGGCAGGAATTATACTTCATTGTTGGTGTCAGTGGCAGGAATACTGCCTCAAGGGTCAGATAAAAGCAAGCAAAAGGCCACAGTTTGGAGACCATTGTTCTAGCGCAGAGATCTCCCAACTATGGCCCTCCAGCTTTTCCCATGAGCATTGTAAAACTCTGACATTCAAAGACATGACTAGGCATGATGGGAACTGTAGTTCCTGAATAACTGGAGGACCATAGTTTGGAGACCCCTGTTCTAGAGGGATCCCACAAGTATGGTATATGCATAGTTACATTGATCCAAACTGGATGGACCAGTGTCCTCTTATTCATGCTTACCAACTCTGAAATTGTGTATAAAATATCAATACCTGAATAATGGATAATCTACAAAGCAATAAAAGCATGGAAGATGGTTAATGCTCTTGATAAAAGAATACTACCAACCTGAAACAGCCATTGCTGTTTTTTCTTGTGTGAAAGCCCCAAGGGCTTTCACACTGGAGCAGTGCGCTGGCAGGACGGCAAAAAAAGTCCTGCTGGCAGCATCTTTGGAGCGGTGAAGGAGCAGTGTATACACCGCTCCTCCACCGCTCCTTCACATTGAAATCAATGGGGCAGCACGGCTATACCGCCAGCAAAGCACCTCTGCAGCAGTGCTTTGCTGTGTTTTTTAACCCTTTCTCGGCCGCTGGCGGGAGGGTAAATCTGCCCCCGCTAGCCGAATAGCGCCACAAATCAGACGGCAAATCGCTGCTAAAAATATCTGTGCCTTACTGCCGACGCACCTCCTGCCCCAGTGTGAAAGGGGCCTAACAGTTTAGAATTAAATTATACTGTATGCTTCATATCTGTTTAAATAAATAACTGTAACAACAAATGCTCTCATATACTTGTAACACTGGTATGCTCTACAGTTTTCTTGTTTTTGCTTGACTTTGTTACAGGCCAGTTGTTGTTCAGGGCCTCTTTGTACTGTAAAATACAAAAAATTCAACTCAATAAACTATCTGATGTAAAAAACAAAAAAAATATCTATACCTGGAATTAATCTTTACGTTTCTTACAGTGTGCTCTGGAAATCATTAGCAGTTCATTGATTGATTTAACTTACAGCCTGGACTTTTCTGTAGGCAAAATAATGGCCTCCCCTTGCCCCTAAATATTTCAGGAAATAGTATGCTATATGGTGCATCACCGACAACATATTCTGCAGTAGACACAGCTGTGCGACTCTATAACGTATGGATGGTGGGATTCTGAAATTGCATCTTGGAGTAAAAAAAAAAAAAACATATTTTATTACACTTCGCCGTCTCCTCAAGGTGAAAGCAACTATTGAAGTTTTAGACAGACATAAATCTCTGCACCCTGGGCGCCACAAGTTCAGGGATTACTGTCAAAACCAAAGTGACTATTTACAATGAACGTCGCGCTTATCAACATCTGCAAAAGAAATACTCGGGAATTTTTCTCTTTTTATGGGACTGTTTATGGCGGGTTAAAGCATTTACATGCCTAGAGAGGATTGAAGAAGAAGACGCTTTTTACTGTGAACTTATATAGAAAGATATTTATTTACGTCTGAACGTTGCAGGAATCCAGACAGGCAGATAAAGAGAATCCCTTTTTTTTTTTTTCGAATTGTATTTTCAATCTGTTCGCGGTCTCCTCTGTGGATTACAAATTGATGCTTAACCAATCTCTGACTGCCATTTTCATGCCTCTCTATGGCCAGAGCAGTGCTGGAAGATATGACAGTTAAAAAAAAAAAAATGCTGTTTAGTTTCAGTCTATTAAAACCCAAGAACAAAAAAATTTATATATTGCAGCTTACTGGTCGTTAAATGTGGTGGCTGCATTTGTTTTAGTTTTTTTCCTTTAGTTTCACCTAGTAATCCTGCCAGTGGTGACATACGTCCTGTCTTAGCCCTTGTACACACAGTCAGACATTCCGACGGAAAATGTCCGATTGGACCGTGATTGTTGGATAATCCGACCATGTGTGGGCTCCGTCGGACTGTTTGCGTCGGAATATCCGACCGACAAAGTTTTATAGCAGGCCTATAAAATTTTCCGACAACATGATCCGATCAGACTTTGTCCGATCGTTTGTAGAGAATTTCGATCGGACAAAGTGCCACGCATGCTCAGATCAAATTCCTAGACCAAAGCTATTGGCTACTAGCCTGAACATAGTCCCGTCGTAACGAAATAACGTCATCACGTTCTGAACGATCGGATTTTGCGACAACTTTGTCCGACCGTGTGTATGCAACACCAGTTTCGGACAAAATCCGACGGATTTGGTTGTTGGAATGTCCGACCGTGTCTACAAGGGATTAGGGTGACAACGTTCAATCACTGCACTGTATCTATGGAGAAGCAGCATTGACATCTTGGGACAGAACACCTCCTCTCCTCATTCCCAAAACATAGAAGAGATGTGTTTAAAAAAAAAAAGAAGATCTTAGGGGGATTCGGGGAGGGGGTGGGTGGTGGCTGAAGTTTCACTTTAATAAAAATCAGTGACCTTGCCTAATGAAAATCTGTCCTTTCACAAAAAAAACTGCTCAAAATGTATGCCGATACTGAGAAGAGGAGGTCTGCAGGGAACGCTCAAATGCCAAGGATTTCCTCATCGGCTGTGAGGACATCGGGGCTTCTGTAGGCTCTCACTTCAGCCACCTCGCATGGACCAATGTTTCTCGCAAGGAATGTGGTCTTGGACACATGAACATTCTTCTTATGTCTGATCTAAAACACTTAATTTCTCGGGACTATGGCATTCTGAAGGAGGAAGATAATGTTGTCTATAGAGGTTTATTCATAATTGACTGCAAAGAAATTCTCCACCAAATCACTATAAATGACTTGCCAGTGGGCCGCTCTGTAGATGAGGTTGTCCATCTGGTTCACTGACAAGCATGGAGAGGTTTGCCGTGCAAGATGGAGACCTGAAAGCAGCACCATCAATGTGAAGGACAGTAATGAATACTTCTCTGCAAATAACTGAGCCAACTCCACTCCATAAGAAGTGACTGCCCCCCGTGACAAAGGGACCTGATTTTGTTGTATTCATGCTGACACATCACCTCTCCATGTTCTGGAGGCAAAACACTTTGTTTTTCCATCTTAAATAAAATATTGTGACAAAAAAAATGCTGCAGGTAGTCCAGGCACCTCATACCCATAGCAGCCACCAAAATCCCATAGGTACAGCCAAACTCCAGGTCATTGCGACAGCAAAGCTTAGGCACTATCTTCTAGTGTTGAAGCTTGTCTGCCAATTTCTGCTTCTTGTAAATACATACTGGACAGGTAAGACCACCCATCGTGTTGATGAGTCAGTAGTGGAGTCTCGAGGTGTCTGCACTTTACAACTGTAACAGTTATTTAAATTTTTTAAGTAACAGAATTTCCTAAAAAAAAGAACACAAAAAAACAAAAAACTGTGTAAAAAGGCAATGCTACAATTTTTCTTTTTAAGGTAAAATTAATTCAAATGGACCTTCACCCCCAAAATCATCTTAGGTTCTTAGATTCTCACTGCAATGTGAATGTACACTTTTTATGGCCCCTAATTTTTTTTCTTTACAATTTAGACCTGGCCCGACGTACCCAATGCCATTGTCACCTTGGTGAGAATGAGGTGCCCTTTGCAGTCACAGACTCTTGAGGTTCCACCTCACTTATCCTAGGAGGGTGCAAGAGTAGGAAATAAAAGCATGATCATCATCGGAGGCTGGTTGCCTGAACCCAGAAGAGACAGACAATTTCTGAGGACCCAGGCACCTCCACCAAATCAATGGATCAAGTTTATCAATTCTTAGCCCTGCCTTATCCCCTTAACACAGTCCCCTAGCAGCCTTTTAAGTGGGCTTTAATGCCCAGAAGGTGGCACAACACTGTGACTGGCTCTCACAGAAGTCAAATGATTGGAAGCCCATCCCATGGGCTCCCTATTAGAAGCCTTGATTAAGGTTAAGTTTGCACATGTGCGGGTGCGGGATAGTGGAAAAAATCGTACCTGTTCCTGCACCTGCAGCCAAACTGCGCTGCTTATTTGCAGACACACAGGGCTGGCATTTATTCCTAATGGCACCCCCATGCATCTGAAATCGCAGCACCTTTTCGGATGTGGAAAATCACATGGTACAAAAGCATCATATGACTTTACAGCTGCACTTAAAAATGGTGGAACCTTTTACATGCATGAAAAGCAGGCACAACGGCCCATGCAAATGCGGATCGCAGAACGGCATAGATGTGAACCAAGCCTAATGCCCCGTACACATGATCAGAAATTCTGCCAGAAAAAGTCGGATGTGAGATTTTGGTCAGAAATTCCTACCGTGTGTACGCTCCATCTGACTTTTGCTGGCAGAATTCCAGCCAGCAAAATATCGAGAGCATGTTCTCTATTTTTCGGTCGGAAAAAGTTCTGATCGGAAATTCCGATTGCCTGTACCAATTCCGACGTTCAAAATTCCTACGCATGCTCAGAAACAATTTGGCGCATGCTCAGAAGCATTGAACTTTTCAGCTTGTCGTAGTGTTGTGCGTCAACGCGTTCTTGATGATCGAAAGTTCAGAAAACGTTTGTGTGACCGTGTGTATGCAAGGCAGGCTTGAGTGGAATTCCGTTGGAAAAACCATACAAGTTTTTTCTGATAGAATTTCTGATCGTGTGTATGGGGCATAAGAGCTGTTGGTGACAGCCCAGTCCGTGTGCTGGGAATGTGCGCTCAGCATTCGCAAACTTATGACTGTGGACGCACAAATGTGGCAGCTGGGCACTACAGCCCACTTTCTTTTGCCGCCACATTACTGTAATACGCAGTCAGCAAAAGAGAACCATTCACTGACAATTATTTGTATTAAGCTGAGTCTTCGCTCTTAAATTGAAAATAGATTTTCAGGTACTGGGCGCTGAAGGGAGAGGTTTTTGGGTTTACAGGGAATTATAGTGATGGGCCTAATTGGTGTGATGATTCTCTCTTATTATCTAATATACATAGGTATCTAAATCAGAAGGCTGCCTGAACAGACTTAACAGTAATTTCAAAATTACCTTTGAAAGGTAAAACATTTCACATGTATTTCTGGCTGGGGTCCCACTTGAAAGCTGAACTCTGAATAAATATAAAGGGCAAATTATTGCACCTTGATATTCAAGAATACGTCACTACATGCATTTTTTAGACAAGCAGTGTATGGGATAAGTCTCTTGCAGTCTCTGAATAACAGAGCTCAGAGTGGGAGAGGAAGAAGCAGCACAAGGAGCAAATCAGTTCATGTGCTGACAAACAGCACAAGGAAAAGTGAACCACAAGCTTGTCGCTATACTGCTTCCCCATCAATGTCCAGCCATAGGCTGGGGCTGGGTCCATAGTGGCTTGGATTCAGAGAAAGAGAATAATGCTGGCCGTCATTCAACCTGGAAGACAGGTGGGCATCTAGTGGTAGAGAAGACGTTCTGCAGGGGATAGCTTTGGATTAATAGGGAATACTGCAAGAGCTGCTTCATTTATTTTAATAGGCTATCAATCTATTTTATTTTATCTTTGGTTGGAGCTCAGCTTTAGATCCCTTATTTTTATTGAGTTTCTGTGTCAGTGGTTAATTATCTTAATACCATAGTTCTCCAGGGAGAAAACACAATCCATAAACACAGATACAGTAGAAATGATATTACATTGGACGCAACATGCATCCAATTTAGAAAGTGTCAGATTATATACATTAATACATTTACAGCAACAATAGATACATGACCACTTTAGTCGTAGATATTACAAAATGGTGTTGAAACTCAATGAAAAATAAAAAATATTCCATACCTATTTCTACATTTCTTTGTTTGCTGTAGTTTAAACCTCAATGACAATTAACAACATTGTAAAATATGTGGCCAGACAAAAATACTTTGAAAACCTTTATACATATATGGCACAAAAGGTAAACCGCGCTATTCAAACAAAAAAATGTTTTAACAAATCCTATAAGCAGCAACCCTAATCGTAATACTCCGATATCAAACTAAATAAGTGAACAAAGTGAGCTGCGCTAAAAACAAAAAATATATTACTAAAACCTAATCAAAAACCATATCAATAACCATGAGAAAAAAACTATTTTTCGTGACAAAAATGCAAGTAATGAAATTCAAATAATAAATTATATATGTGAATAATATCTTGTCATCATATAAGTGAAAAAAATATACTAGATCAAAACCAATAATGAAATTAGCATAAATAGTATTCGAAAACAACAAAGGATTTATATATATTGAAACAAAAATTGTCCAAAGAATAGTGTTAGTTCTTCCAAGGTGATATTAAGGTGTAAACACCCACAAATTCCTGTGTGAAAAATAATCCAAACAATCCTCCACCAGTGAGAAGAGGGGCCGCTTACCAGAGTTACAGATCTCAGTGTTAATGAGATCAGCAAAGCAACAGCACAGAAGTTCTGGATGAACCGTCACAGGCACCACACTGCTTCTATCTCCAATACGAAGCCTCCAGTCAGGAAACGAGGGTATCGTGGATCATATAAAAAAATTCAAAAGGCACTCGCATAGCGTAAAACCACTTAGTTTAATGGAATAAAATATAAATTATTACACTCATTATGTGTATAGAAGAAAACGAGCGTATAAAAAAACGAGCTGGCCGGACTCGTGTGCCGCCCGCACTTCCTAGTTGGGCGTAGAACGCGGAGATGTCAGAACGCCTACCTCCCTACGCGCGTTTCGTCACGAACGGACGTGTTCACGGGATGCGGGACGGCGTTCTGACGCACCGCCTATATACCAAATCTTAAACAGACAGCCTCGGTCTGAGCTCCATGTTGTCTCTTAGTCCACCCTATTAGATGAGGGAAAAAGGACTGGAATGCCCATATTGTCACCTAATCCACCATTTTACATGAGGGAAAAAATGAAAATTGCCCTACTACTACGTAAAGCCAGACCTATACCCATAACCAACGAAGTTATCTGAGGACCATGGACTAAAAACACAAAAATATCATAAGAATTCATTGAATATGAAAATTCAATGAATATACCAAAAAAAAAAAGGGAGAGAAAAAAAGGGGGTAGGAAAACCATCCCCAAAAATTGATATTAAAATTAAAATTAAAAAAAATTAAAAAAGCATTTCAAAGCTTGAAATGATGTGGATACATAAATTAAAAAGTTACATCCCTCACAGCCTCAATATTGAAGTAGACGTAAATGCGTTTATTGACAATGCTTGAACAATATATTATTGGTTGGAATAGCTTATATAGCTTAGGCTTCCTGCTGTTTTTTAGGATTGTAAACTTGGTGTGAGTTCCATGTGTCTCCGATAAGGGATTTTTTGTTTCTGTATCTGGGGCACCTTCATACATTTTTTCTATGGTGCTGACATTTTTTAATTAATAATGTATCAAACAAAACATTATACATCTTGGCCATATAAGCCCCCTTGTCCACTCACCTGGATCGTTCTGTCTGTGTCTATTCACATCTAATATTATTTTATATCAATATTATTTTAATTAATATTGTTAAATTTTTTTAATTTTAATTTTAATTTTAATTTTAATATCATTTTTTTGGCCAACAGTCGCTCATCACACAATTCCTGGCGGAGTGTGTACGAGACTTACCTCTGTAATGTAAATATAGATTCCTATTGGATAAAGAACAAGAAGATTCTATCATTCTTCTGGAGTAAGTTACAAAATTAAAATTGACTGCTGAATAATGGTTGGTATAAGACAACAGAAATACAGTATATAAATATAAAATTATATAAAATAGTCAGAGGCATATAGATCCAGAGGATAAAAAAATGGTTAAATGAGAGTAGTTATCAACAAGTTATAATGGGAATGGCCTAGGGTTGTTAGTGGCGTTCCCTATAGCTTAGCTTTGGAACAATTGTTTTTCTAGGGGAGAAGAGGCCACGGAGAGCAATTTTACAACCCAGAGGTTCCTGTAAGAACGGAGGATCTGGTAAAACAAAAATGCTTTTTGTACTTTTACTTGCATTTTGTTCTCCGCAGAGTTCAGTTTTAAAAATACAATTTCTGGAGTTACAAATGACGCAAATCTATGAAGTGCAATAAAGTCCAAACAAGGCGTCTCTGACTACAAAGCTGACCTGGATGCTATTTGATTGGACATGGAAAAGTAAATGTTCATAACTGTAAAGATTGGCAGCTAAAACATGCATACGTCATATGAATTGGGGGGTCAGGCAGGGATGGAGAAGGACCTATACTCCTGTTAAAAATTACTACAATTGCAGCTCAGGATACAATACATGATCAGAAGATTGTAATACAACATGATAAATAAAGTAATAAAGAATGAGGCAAACATAAAGTAATTGCCATCTAGGGCAGATCATTTTTCAACAACCATTTGTCGTATAGGAGAAAATTATTTTCAATAATAAGCTTAAAATGAAATTGTTAATAACAATGAAAATGGTGTTGTGCCTCAACATTAGTGGTCAGCGTAGCTGTAATCTCCTAAATTGGTGGTCAGTGGAAAATTGCCCTCTTCCATTGGTAGTAAGGGTAGGTGGGAGTAGGTAGGTAGGTTCTCCATTGCTCACTCTGCAAGTAACCTTGAGGAACTTCAGGAGGAACCATAGGGGAAATCTGATTGGCCTTTAGGATTAGGAGGAAATGTTTGGACCGCGCTTTATATGTTTTTTTTTTTGCCTTTCTTTGGATCAACTATGGGGTTAAGGTTTTCATTTTATTCTTGTGTACTGGTTTACCTTGATTGGCACTTTTTTTTTCTTTTTAATTCAACTATGTAACTATTTAAAAAAAAAAGGGGGCACAGAAGCTGCGATGCCTGCAATTTAATAGCAGGTACTGTATATATTAAGAAAAAATAATAATATGAACTAGCATCTAAGGGTAAATTAATGATAGAGAAATATGTTCTCATTCAGAGTGAACCGCAGGTTGCAAAGCTGCAATCTGTTGGGAAAAGGTTAAGCACTCCTGAACTAACGCTTTAATGGTGAATTAATCAGAAATATCTTATTAATTTATGGCTAGCTCTTTGCCGGCTGTACCCCCTCTGAGCATCATACAGTAAATGTTCTTGCCTACGTCTAGTTTATATAAAGGTTAGGAGGCCATTGTATCCAAGGAAAGACAGAAGTACATGGAACACTCTGTATTGTCAGTGTAGAAGACTCTGGGGACAGTTCTTCTTTGTGTTGCGGTGTCATGGCCCTGGAGAGGATCTGCTTCTTAAACAACACGGAGCCATTTAAATCCAGGCTGGTTGAAGATAAGGGCACACATTCTGCACGCTAATACTCTGCTGGTATATGGAAATTGAATTTAGTTCTTAATAGGGGTCTTCTAGTTGAATTCCTAGGGCTTCTTAGTCACTGTGATTTTCATAGCATTGTAACCCCAACACCTGCCAAAGTATTTAAAATGGCCCCTGCAATCAACAGTAGACATCATTGGATTGTACAGATTTACTTTACAAGCAACCAGGGTACCCCAGATCCCAAAGACCTTTAATATGCAAATCTGGATGCTTTCCAGTTGGCACAGCTGTTTCCAACCCTGAGACTTCCTTCCAGAAGACTGTTCATTGTAGCATCTGTAACAGAAGACACTTTACACCTTTCCCAGTGTCCATTTGTAGATCACTCAACTGCAGAGGCTAAGTGGTTAGCAATTCCGCCTAGCAGCATTAGGGTCATCAGTTTGTATCCCAACCACAACACTACCTGCCAGAAGTTTGCATGTTCTCCCTGTGCCTGTGTGGGTTTCCTCCAGATATAGAGAAAAACTTGGGGATTACAACAGCCTCAATGAAAATCCACCTGACTATTACATACCTAGAAGTAAGGAGGATTTTGGGAAAAACAATTAAAAATAAATGACTGTAAAAAGTCCATAATAGTCCATTATGTGGCACTTGAAGGCAGCCCAGTGAAGATGAGAAGTAAACTTGTGAGAAGGCTGGTGGGAAGAAGCACAGAGGTGTCACTGCCTATTGGTCCACCATCCCTACCGGCAGTGTCGTCACCCCCCAGATTTCTGTGTGCTCGAGGTCCAGGAAACTTCGGCATCCACCGGCGCAACCTGCTCCACTTCACCAGTGTTCAGCCATGGATGGACTCCATCCTGGGCAGTTGTTTCTCCCACAATTGACATGCCTGCTTTTAAGTTACTCTTATGAGTATATATGCATGATTTGCTCATTAAAATTGATTAACATACTGCACTTAGAGGGGCGCCTCTGTGGTTCTTTCCCCCTGGAAACCTTAGATTGCAAGCTTCTTCTTCGACTGATGTGAATGCATAATACTGTATATATGTAAAAGGCTGCTTAAATTGATGGTTTTATATAAGTACTTGTAATAATAATAATAATTGCAGCAAAGCCACCTGGAGAATCTTCACATCCACACACCTCAAGGTATGTCAGATGCCTGCATCCCCTGACATGCACTATGGTTCCTCCAGCCAGCCCCTATGTTATATGACCCAGGGGCTGACAGCAGGAATCACAGAGTACGATAGGGGGTACAAGCAACCAACATACCCATATGACTGATCTGAAGGTAGCTTTGCTCAGCAACAGAGTGAACATTCTACAAATAGACAGATACATATAGTAAGTGTCTTCTTTTGCAGGTGTTCTTGGTTTTATTTTTATTCCAGTGCAACATTCAGGTAAAAACATTGTGGGGTTCCATTATATCTAAACCAATAGTAAATTTGCCATTTAGGTGAAATAATAGAATTTAGTGGATTTGAACTATAAAACTGAAGATATGCTACCTTACAGGGTACATTTACACATGGTAATTGTGCTTATGATTTACCATTTGTCTGACAAATAGCAGTGCACTGTCTGTGCCTAGGTGCTCCTGTGCCTTGATTGTTATATATCTGCAGCGTGAGATATTCTAAGGCACTGCTGGCTCTGACTGCTAGTCTCAGGAGATTTGGAAGAAGATTTGGTGATGTAACTACTATGCTGCTCACTGTTCTCCTCGACAAAGTGATCACAGGCTGGTTGGGGCTTCACTAAGGAAAATTAAAGCCTTCAGCCCATATATGAAAACTGCTACCCTCAGACCATTGGTTTAAAGAAAAACTAAAGTAAAACATACCAAGATAAAAAAGTTAATATGCTGCAGTTAGACGGTCTCAGCCTTATGACAAGCTTTATTCAATCCATTTCCTCTAAGCCAAGGTCACCCCATCCTGTGACTGGACAGTGAAAGGAGAAACAGCAAACTACATAGCTCTTCTCTCTGTTACTCTGCTTTTTCCTCCAATCAGCACATGATTGTCCTTGTACTGCTTCTTCTTCTCACACTCCAGCCCTGCTATACAGAGACTGCAAAAGGATAATACCAGGTCAGATTCAATCAGGATTCAATCAATTTAATGATGTATTGATGATCACTGAGCTGCATTCATTTGTGTCTTTAATATCTGCCTAGAAATCAACTTTAATGCTGTAATTTGACAAAACAATAAAATAAACAAATTAAATTCTAGAATAAATAATTATGTTTATTATTATTTTATTTTATATTTTTTACATTTTTATGTGTTTGTCACCTTAGGCCCTTGTCCATTCTTCAGGCCGACCTGATCGGGCCACCCATTGTCCTCTATGGGGAGGCAAATGTCAGTGGACATATGTCCGCTGACACCCGCCTGGCATGCAGTCCATTTCCACCCGACTGCCCCATAGAGGAGATCTGGCTCTGTCCTTATCCACTTTGCATAGCAGAGCAGACAGGACATGTCATCTGGTGAAAGGGGCCTTATAGTACAAAAAAACAGAACAGGATTTTTATTAGAGCATGGCAAAAACATAAAGGTTTAATACATCCTTCTGCTAAATTTGAGATGGGCATGTGGGCATCAAAAGCCTCTGGGCATGGGTTAAATAATATATATTTTATTTATATATATGTATATATATATATATATATATATATATATATATATATATACACTCCAGGCAAACTAGTTCATACCATGAGAATTCATTTTTCACAGTATCTGCAAACTTTTGCCAAACTACTGAGCTAATGGCCTTTACTGTCAAGGTTTGAGAATGTGCCAAATATTATACAACCAGTGATGATGAAAAATGTGGATTATTCAATACCCCGGACTGCTGTATTACTGCAATTTGGCATAAGCGAATAACGCAGTAAACTTTTTCAATCCACATAGGAATTTTAAGGAAAAAGTTTGTGCCCGGGCGACAGAATTATATAGAATTCATCAAGCTGCCAGATATATGGATTGCACCATTAACTTACATGTCTTGGATATGGAGAATGCATTTATAAATTTAGCTCTTTCTGACGCGTAAGAGTAATGGGAGTAAAATGTGATCAAACATGAAAATGCAAAAATAAGTGTGGTGAATAAAATACATTAGCACTACTCATGGTGTAATTCTGTTATACAAGATAAAATACTTGTCTTATAGAATCAATCTTTGTATGTTATATGACAACACCCCTTACACAGCCAAACACCACCCAGTTCAATGGTACCTAATATTTATGCCTATTGCCATGTGTCTTAGCTGTTTAAAAGGTTGTCTATTTTACCTGTTGATTTAATGTAACACTCTTTTAAAGGGTTTATTTTTGTATGTCCAGAACTAGAGACTGAAGCACCACCTGCAAAAGAAGACCATTTTTCGCTTACCTATCCAACCACCCATTTCTCCGATCTTTGCTGGCCACCTAAGGAAACTTCACATCTCGCACTTCTGGGAGTGTGGGGTGACTGTGTACCCCTAGAATGCTGTGGTACCTCCTATGTCACTAAAGTGTCTTACAATGGCAAATGGAAACAGAGTGTGCCACGGGTACACAGGGATTCAACACTCCATAAGCGTGCTATATGTGAAGAGGCCAATGAATGAATGAATGAATGAAATACTTGTATAGCGCACAATGCGAACTGAATCGCCTCTAGGCAAGAGGGTGAGAACTGGAGGAATGGCTGGTAGTAAAAAAACTCTTAATTTGCAGGTGGTGCATTTTTCATGTTTTAATTTTGTGAAGGAGTCGCTTTAAGTCATTTTAATTTCAGTCTGGTACATCTAACTTATTCATGTGGATCTTAACTCAAAAAGTGACACAGGCTTCTGAAACTCCCAGAAGTGTTAGGAGAAGAACATTTTTGAGGTGAAGATTGAGGTGGACTTTAAAGCCTCATACATACAATTTTTGTTTTCCACCCAGTGGGCTAAACAAAAAAAAAACTGACAGCTTAGGTTGGAGCTACTGTACTAGCTATCTGATGTTGGTACAGAGTTCTCCCCTGCTGTGCTATTGTGTTCTGACAGGGGGGGCGGCCCCTGTCATTGGCTGAGATCGCTGATTGGCAATTGGTTGGCAGACCCGTTTCAGTCATGTCCCTTCGACAGACCGGTCTGTCAGACCTGCTGTGTAGTACACACAAGCCGAATATTGGTCCGGTTTCTATTGAGCTAAGATTGCTAAACTCTTGTACACACGGTCAGACATTCCGACAACCAAATCTGTCGGATTTTGTCCGAAACTGTTGCATACACACAGTCGGACAAAGTTGTCAGAAAATCCGATCGTACTTAACTTGATGACGTTATTTCGTTAGGACGGGACTACCTTCAGGCTAGTAGCCAATAGCTTTGGTCTAGGAATTTGATCTGAGCATGCGTGGCACTTTGTCCGATCGGAATTCTCTACATATGATCGGACAAAGTCCGATCGGATCACGTTGTCGGAAAATTTTATAGCCCAGCTGGAAAACTTGGTCCGTCAGATACTCAGACGGAAACAGTCCAATGGCGCCCACACACTGTCGGATTATCTGACAACACGGTCCTATCGGACTTTGTCCATCGGAATGTCCGACCGTGTGTACAAGGGCTAAGGGTGTTTCAATCTTTAGTCCTGGACATAAAAATAAATAAATAAAATATGAAAGATGAACCTTTCAGTTAGTTTGGGCTTTGGGTTCAGTATATTGCCTTTAAAGCATACTGAATGAAATTTACAGGTAAAATGGGCAACCCTTTAAATAAGTAGGACATATGGTAATAGGCATGACAAATTAGGTATTGTTGAACTGATTTGGATGAGGTTTGCTGTGTAAGAGGTGTACTTCCAAAGACTATTCTGTATGACAAGTATTTCATCTTGTATAACAAGATTGCACCATGGCTATGGGTAATATATTTTCCTCACCACATTACTCATATATTTGATCACATTTTTTGTGCCTAAGGCTGTGTACACACGGCCGGAATTTCCAATGGAAACAGTCCAATGGGAGCTCTTCATCGGATTTTTCAACCGTGTGTATGCCCATCGGTCTTTTTCTGTCGGCATTTCCGACGGTCTTTGGATTGAGAGCCTGTTCTTAATTTTTGCAGACGGAAAACCTTTCTATCGGATTTTTCGATCGTGTGTATGCAATTCTGAAACTCAAAATTCTGACGCATGCTCAGAAACAATTCGACGCATGCTTGGAAGCATTAAACTTCCATTTCCAATTCCACTTTTATAGTGCAGTTGAACGTGTTGTATGTCACTGTGTTATTGACCATCGGAACTTGGTGTGACCGTGTGTAGGCAAGACAGTTTGAGCGAAATTCCGTCAGAATTCTGACTGGAAAACCATCATAGCTTTTTCGACAAGAATTCCGATCGTGTGTACGTGGCATTAGTGGTACCCTAAACATCTACCTATTCTCTTGTATTTCAACCCAGTGCAGTTCCTGATGTGTGAGTGTGCCTTGGCACTCTATGGGGTTAATTTCCTAAAACCAGAGAGTGCAAAATCTGGTGCAGCTCTTCATAGAATACAATCAGCTTCCAAGTTTTATTATGAAAGCTTAATTGACCCCCATGCAGACCTTTTAGTAAATCAACCCTTATGCCTTTAGTCTCATAGCTACATATCTGCACTGTGTTAGCTCTGTACCTGAAGCTAAATTTGAATCTGGACCCAAAGCCGAAACTTACACAAGTGTCCATTGTCCAAACCATCTTCATAGCTTTAATCTAACACAACATTTTACTGTAGCAGGCACCCAAGTGGAATGGTTAACCGCAATGATATGAAAGACAGACGAACCTCTAAGGAACAATTTTCTACCAGTTCTGAAACTCCAAAGTGAATAAATCAAACACCGTGTCCAAAATGTAATGTGAAACTGAAATAAGATACCTTCAAAACCCATTAATCCTAAGGTACAATAATAAAACTTCTATTTCAGAATACAATAACAATAGCAGAGAATGATCACAAAAAAACACTCTCATACATCAATACTCCAAAGTCAGCTTAGACAACAACTGCAGGAGTTATGAACATCTAAGTTCTCTTAAGTGAAAGTAAAGGACACTTCACATAAAAATATTAAGTCAATAGCCAAAATATGAAATGGATCAATTTGTTTAATAAAAATTGACTTTTTAGGTAGTAAAAACGCACTACATAAAATATATATTTACATTAATGAAACCTGCTGTACTTCATCTAAGATCAATTGTATTTTGAATCTCCATTTATATTATCAGTTGTGTTTGTAGTAAGCTGTACAAATTAGTGTGCAGTAATTAATTAGCACTTGCCACTGCGAAAAAAAAGTATGAAGAAAGTATGAAGAATGTTATTATCATTATTGATTATGACAATAATAATAATAGTTAATAATAATATAATAATGTATCCTTAAAGGGTCTGGAAACTTTCCAAAAACAAGCTATATACTAGGGCTGAAACAACTAATCGATTAATTGACAACTAATTGATTATGAAATGAATCGATTACTATTTTCATAATCGATTAATCAGCCACTAACATAATGGGGTTTAAAAAAAAAACTAAAATTAGCCCTTTATGGTACAAAAAGAGGAAATAATCGCTACTGTAAATATTACTTTCACAGTTCTACAGTAAAAAAATGAACCCCTTACAGTAGTGATTATCTGCTTTTTTTGTACTATAAAGGGCTAATTTTTGTTTTTTTTACCTCCATTATGTTACTAAACGTCTTAGGCCTGGTTCACGTCCATGTGTTTTTTTTTGGTGTTTTCTGCAGAAATGCACTACAGTTCTTTTGCATAGTTTCCTATTGGACACATTCACATCTATGCTTTTTTCAGCTGCTTCATATTTGGAAAGGGTCAGGGAGTCTGATGATATTTACCAGATTCAACCTTTAATAGTATATACAGTATATCTCCTCTAATAGTATATACAGTATATATCTCTTCTAATAGTATATACAGTATATATCCTCTAATAGTATATACAGTATATATCTCTTCTAATAGTATGTACAGTACATCTCTTCTCTCTGTTATTCTCAGAGTGAATTAGATATCTTTCTCCCTAACCATATAGTTGATTATTTAGATTTAACACTACATAGAGATATTTTTAAATAAATTGCCTTTTTTTTAAAACTTTGCATTGACTAAATTATACACCACAATCTTTTTTAAGGTTATTAACCGATTAATCAATTAATCAAAACAATAATCGGCCATCTAATCGATTATGAAAATAATTGTTAGTTGCAGCCCTACTATATACTTTACCAAGTTCTGTTATCTTGTCCTGAATCGTGTTGTTTTCCAGCCAGCAGCCCCTCTTCTTTAGCCCTGGTCCACACTGATGCGATCTGACATGTCAAATGGCATGCCAAAACGGCAGCACTTGCTGGTAATGGCGGCGTCCGAATCGTTGCAATGCGCACACTGATTCCCAAAAGTCGTTTCTGTACTACTTTTGGCGATTTGACGGTGCGATTTCCATTGACATCTGTGCAGAAATCCGCACAGATGTCTCTGAAATCGCCCCCGAATTCAGGACTGACATGCGGGAATGAAATTGTGCGAGTCCAGCTGAACCCTCACGATATTATTCCCACAGTCAGTGTGAACCAGGGCTTATGGTGACTTGAAGTCACCCAAAAGATTGGAGAATTCCCCATTAAAATCTATTGCCACGTACACACGATCAGACTATCCGGCGGACAATCCGCTGGACTTTGCAGAGGAGGTCCGCCGCTCTTTCCGAAAGAGCGGACTTGCCCACACCCCGCCCCTTATGATGTCACAGTCCCATCATCCCCCGGGACTGTGACATCATAAGGGGGGCACCATGTGAGATCAACCGTGACCCGCCCCTTATGCCTATATAAGTCGCCGCGCAACGTGTCCCCTGCATTATGGCCGGAGAGAGCGTTGTGTCAACATCGGAAGAAGAGAAGAAGAAGGAAGAAGAAGAAGAAGGCAGCAACAAGACCGGGCCAACGCTAGTAAAAGATCTGGAAGAAGGAAGCAGAGGCCTAGCAGAAGAAGTGAAGAGCAGGACAAGACCCCCAAAAGTCGGAAGAATACCCCCGGACGGCGGCAACGACGAAGAAGAAAGCCGGGGGGGCGAAGAAGACCCCCAAAGACAGAAGAAGACCCCCGGAGCTGACTAATAAACTACTTTAAAAACCTGTGCTGTGTGTTTTTTTATTTACACTTTTTCCCCCAGGTGAATGGGTAGGGGTACATCGCACACCATACTCATTCACATAGGGTGGGGGGCCGGGATCTGGGGACCCCCTTATTAAAGGGGGCTCCCGGATTCCGATAAGCCCCCGCCCGCAGACCCTGACGTCCAACGGCCAGGGTTGTTGGGAAGAGGCCCTTGTCCTCATTAACATGGGGACAAGGTGCTTTGGGGTGGGGGGGCCGCAGGGCCCCCCTTCCCAAAGCACCCCCCCATGTTGAGGGCACGTGGCCTGGTACGGTTCAGGAGGGGGGGCACTTGCTCGTCCCTACCCCCTTTCCTGACCGGCCAGGCTGAGTGCTCGGATAAGGGTCTGGTATGGACTTTGGGGGGACCCCCACGTTTTTTCGGCATAGGGGTTCCCCTTTAAATCCATACCAGGCGACGGGGCCTGCGAGGTGTCAATCTCGCCGATGGAGGCGACGACATTGATTTCTTTCACTAGTCCCGTCTACCTGGAGTTACGTTCAAAATGAACGGACTTTACTCTGTGTGTGGGCAAGTCCGTTCAATCCAGCGGACTAGCACACAGACGGGTGGATTGTCCACCGGACTTTTGGGAAGAAAAAGTCTGCCTGAGCCCACACACGCCGGATAGTCCGATCGTGTGTACGCGTCATATGGCTTCTTCTGCACATGCAATGGCATTGGGGAAAAAAAGGACTGGCCAAAGCTAATCATTGTATGAAACTTTTGGTTTCCTCGCAATTTCAATGTTTCAGCATTTCCTTTGATTTTCATCAACATGGATTTTGTAAGCCCTGAATCATATACAATGGGGCTGATTTACAAACGGTTGTCGCCATGAGTTGCGGCGCACGCCGATGCGCAACCGCCGTTTTCGTATTCACAAAACATTTGCGCCTGTAACACAGCACAATTCCCCATTTACTATTATATTGCCGGCGCACGAAAGCCGGCGATCGGTGCGCTGCTATAGAAGTGCCAATATTATGGGGGTGATGTGAGGAAGTATAGTTATAACTGTCCAAGTAACAAAATTGCCCAAAATAGAATGAGAAAGTCACTTTTTTCTGAACAAGCCTGCTGTGCCTGAAAATACACTTAGAACTGCGTGGTCAATTTATGCACTGTGCATGCGCAAGCGGTATTTGCGCACGTTCAAATGCTTTGGTTCACTGCGCCGGCAAAATCTTAGTATGTCAAGAATGTCAAGCAACGTAAATGCATTTGCATAAGCTGAATGGGCGCACCTCTCAACTTTTTTTTTACGCTGGTTCGCTTTTATGTTTTTTTTTAAGGCTATTTGCACACAGGTCATGTTAGCATTAAGAAAAAAATAAATAAGAAAAAAAAATGCGTGGGGATCCCCCGAAATTCCATATCAGGCTCTTCAGGTCTGGTATGGATATTAAGGGGAACCCTGTGTCAAAAAAAATGGCGTGGGGGTCCCCCTCAAAATCCATACCAGACCCTGAAGAAGCAGAGGAAGAAGAAGATCGAGAAAGAAACCAAAGGATGAAGGAAGGAAGAAGGAAGAAAATCCGAAGAAGATGGAAAGTAGAAGACTTTAATAAAGGAATTGTCAAAACTGTAATTTTTAACATTTCTGACACTTTTTTGGTGAAACGGTACCCTTACCATTTCACACGGGGGGGGGGGGGCTGGGATCTGGGGGTCCCCTTGATAAAAAGGGCTTCCAGATTACAATAAGCCCTCTGCCCACAGAACCCCACAACCAACGACCAGGGTTGTGGGGATGAGGCCCTTGTCCTCATTAACATGGGGACAAGGTGCTTTGGGGGGCTGGCCTGGTACGGTTCAGATGGGGGGGCGCTCTCTCGTCCCCCCCTCTTTTCCTGTGGCCTGCCAGGTTGCATGCTCAGATAAGGGTCTGGTATGGATTTTGAGGGGGGTCGCCACGCCTTTTTTTTTTTTTTTTTTGGCGCGGGGTTCCTCTTAAAATCCATACCAGACCTGAAGGGCCTGGTATGCTCTTGGAGGGGAACCCATGCTGTTTTTTTATTTAAAAATAAAGTCACCTGGCCTGGGGGCGACTTAAAGTCATGTTGTAAGTCGCCCCAAGTCATGTTGAACTCACCCCAAGTCACGCTGTGATTCATACTCAAGTCGTGTCCAAGTTGCCTCCCAAAGTCGCGCTGGAAGTCGTGTTGCCCCTGTGTGAATGGACTGTTAATGATACTGTGTGTGCTATTATCAATGGCATATTATTATCGCGTGCGCCGGCATATTATCATCTGTTGTGCTTATGCGTGCACCGATTCACACGCTCAATTATTAATTTATCTGGCGCACAAATTAAGGTATGAACCGGAGCAGCACATTCATCTTAGTAAATGACCCCCAATGTGTTTAAAACAACTAATTAATTATTACAAATAGTTAGACAAATACACCAATCCTGAAGATGACATACATACCTACAGCAGAAAATATTTTCTAGAACAAATAGATCCTGCTTCTGAATTATGCAAATAAAATATAGAATCAGCAAGCTCCACTAATTTTAATGTAAAAGATCACCCCCCCCCCCCAGTCCCCTGAACTGGAACATTTTATACAAGTAGCAGATTCTAGATAAGCATGCTTGTTATATTTTGTGATCACATATTACATTTTATGGATGACCTAACCCACATATGTCAAACACAAGACCCACGGGCTCCTGCACCCAGTTTTGCAGCCAGAAAGTAGCAGAACTCCATTTCACCACCTCCGGCTCTCACCATCCGTTCCTTCTCCCCACTGTCACTTGTAAACACAGAAGCCTGTTGTGTTTACAAGGGACAGAGCTTTGCTCTCAGTGGCTCCTGGATCTAACAGATCCCTGCATGTGCTCATGACGAGCACACATCTCCAGAATCTGAGGTAGAGAACGATCTCTCTGCAAGGCGAGGCAGAGCCGCCTACACATGCCTAAACCCTGCTTTCTGTACATAGCACACCCCTGAACCCTGCATTCTGTATGTAATGCACTCATGAACTTTGAACTCTGTACATGACTTAATCCTAAACTCTGCACTCTGTATGTAATGCACTCCTGTACCCTTCACTCTGTGTGTAGTGCACCCAAGATACCCCTTTGAGGGCAACCAAATCGCTGATGCAGCCCGCAATGAAATGGAGTTTGACACCCCTGACATAACCTCAGAAAGATCCCCCCTTATGTGTTCATGTACCACAAGTGTCTTTGTTGTATGAAATGACAGCCAAAAAGAAGAGATGGAGCTCCATTACAAAGATCAAAAGTCTATGCAGGAAGGGCAGATCAACAGTGGCACCATCAACGTGGACCTATATGCAAATCTCAGGTTTGGCCGAACAGGAATTAATTGAAACAGTTTAATGTGGCAAATATATCAATAATGTATCTTTAGCAATTAACTCATTAGAGGTATGTGTAGCTATGGCTAATTTAGTAAATTTCATAGCAAGAACTTTATATAGAAAAAAACATGTTTAGCTACCATCTGGAAGAAAGAGTTTTTCCTCTATTTAAATGGTAATTAACTTGTTTAACTGGTTCAAAAAGGCTAGCTAAACATGGAGTGATGTTGGCAGAAAATGAGCGAAGGAAGGAAATCAGAAAACACAGCCATGTGCTGGCCATACACAGAGTTGGAGACTAAAAGAGCTGGACCAGCTTTGGCCATGCTCCTTGAGCAACTGAGTAAATGTTGATCATCCAGAAGCTTGCATCCACCATCATAATTGATTGAAGTCCCTAATTTGAAGCTAGCTAACAATTAATTGTTTATATAATTGTTTTATGCCTAAACCGGGGTGAATAGATAGGGTTGATTGGTTACATATGTGTATGGATAGATTCACTGGTTTCCCCCGGTTCACTGAAGTAAAACATGGCAGCTGAGTACATCCACATATGTGACTAGTGGATATGAAACCTCCCTTCTTCTCATGGGTGCCTGTCATGGCTCTGACAACATTAGATGCATACCCTGCCCACTCCTACTAGCTATATTATATTGATGGTTTCACTGGGAGGCGGTTGTAGGTTCCACTAATATGACAAGCCCTTCCTAGTCACAAAGCACTGTGGGATGTTTTGAAACGTAGGCAAAAGAGCAGCTGCAAAATGCCTACAGTAAATGCTCTATCCTTCACAGCTATCTTGTCTTGTCCATTTTGAAGGATAAGGTTGAGTCTAGATCCATGTTAATGTTGAGAGTTAAATCATAAGTCCTCTGAGGTCAATATACCCTTTATAAGCAACAACTCAAGGACATCTGAGCATCGCACCTACATTAAACTGCCCACATTATGTGGACACCCTTCCAAAACATTGAGCTCAGGTGTTTCAGTGAAGGGTACAGTTAATATCCAATGTTCGATATTCAAAGACATTTTAAACAACTGTGAACTTATAACAATAATTCACAGAAGGCCCTTTTCTGTTCCAGCATTAGTATGCACATGGGCACAAAACCAGGTCCATATAGACATGGTTTTGCAAGCTTGGTGTGAAAGAAGTTGCGTGGCCTGCATAAAGCCCTAACCTCAACCCTAATGAACACCTCCAACATCAGTACCTCACCTCACAAATGTTCTCTTGAATTAATGGGCATAAATTCCCAAAGATACACAACATTTTGTGGATGTCCTTTCCAGGAGAGGAGAGAAAAGACTGGCAAAGAAGAGATGGGGGCAACTCCATATTAACATTAATATATTAAAGTCAAAACTTTGGAATAAGATGTCCTCAAGCTCATATTGGAGCGATGGTTAGGTGTCTACTGTACATACCTTTGTTTCTATACTGTAATAAGTTGCCCTCTCTTTTGCAGGACAGGCCCCACATCGTGGAAATTACCCCCATATCCTGTGGATTACATTACCACACAGGGGGCAACACAGAGGTTGTTGTGGCAGGAGGTGCGCCTTGCATACCACCATATTTTCCTATCTCATGAAAAAGTCTTCCAAATTTCTTCAAAAATGCTTAATAATTTATGGTGGAGCAGTTATATATCCTATATCTTGTATAATATTTTGCTGCACATAATAAAAAAAAAAAAGAGTACATTGTAATACTAAGTTGTGCCTCATACAAAACTTACTTGGCCTTTCCACAAAACCAGGAGTAGTGCATGGTGGGTAAAAGTTTGCAGTGCTGCAGCCCATAACTAAAATTCAGAAGTGTCAATTGCCAACCACAAGCTACAGTCCTCATCTGCACATTATACAATGGTTTTCTCTCCTCTCCTCCTCTGCCACTCGCTGTATTATGAATATAAACTATTGCACAGCGTTGATTAAAGGAATCTGTTAAGAAAAGAGAGAGGCCTGAAACTTCATTATTTATCTGAATTGAGCTGAGGCCTCTGATATTCATCTTTCCTGTAGGAAAATACAGCTCGGCTTGGCTCGGGTATTAACATACAAAACAAATGTATAAATTATATCGGGAAACAGTTCATTACATGAATGATTTACTCGTCAAATCAATTTTACACGGCTGGGCCACAAACACAGACGGCAGCCGCTGAGGGGGCTGATTTTTCACAGAATGTGTCACGATTGAAGCACACACTGTAAATACACAAATACAGGCCACACTGTTATACTTATAAGTCTTTGTGCTGTTTTGTTTGCTGTAACCAGGTGCTTGGCTAAGAATAGAGAGTGAGAGAAACACTGGCTGCAGCTGCTTTCTGTAGTTGCTTCCCTGTGGTACTGAACTGGTTAACAGTTATATCAGCAAGAGGTGGGAAGGAGCTGCTGAGCAGGAAGAGTTCAACAGACTGACTCAGGCAGCACTGTACTGTGGGAACTGTAGTCCAGAGGAAAGAGGCTCTATTGTAGTCAAGAGCTTTTGAACTGCTTTTCCCAGGGGGAGATTGCCAGAAGAAGAGGAAAGAGCTGTACAGGACACAGCTTTCTCTTGCCTTGAGGGGGGTCCTGACAGTGCCCATCACTGTCCAGTGTGCCCCACCACTTCTGCATAAGCAGGATTCAGACTGCTGAGTCCAGGACATCCAGAGTGGACTAATGTGTATGACTGGATGTTAAGCTGCTGCTGTGGATATTTGCTAGAGAGAGAGAGAGAGAGAGATAGAGAGAGACCGGGCACTTTGGGAACTGAACATACAGAGATCTAGAAGCCCTGTTGCTGCCCGCAAGCTTGGCAAGGACTATTCTCATATGCACCAACAGTACCACTGGGCTCCAACACAAGCCGTCTAAAGAGTTAGGACTAAAGGCTGCCACTTTACAGCTGATACAGAGACCTTTACCTATTGCTTATGCTAAGAGATAACTCTCAGGGGACATTGCACCATATGCTAGTCATTATCCTAGAGTGCACTCTAGGCTAGTTATAGTATAATTATTCACATTGCAGTTAATGTTTATATGCACTGTTTATTGCTGATGTTGCTGATTCATGAGTTAGTCCCAGTCTAGTGGTACAGAACTCTATTCTAAGTTACTTTGGCATAGTGATTGTATGGTACAGCGGACTGTGTCTGAACCTACCTTCTGTGTGTTCATTTATGCTTGAACCACCATTATTTATTGTAACCCGTACCAATACATTGAGCAAATTTACCACTAAACAGTCTTGTGTCTATTTCCTGGTGCTAATTCACAGCCAAGTTAAAGGTATCTATTCTCTTGTTCTTATATTGTAAGTGCTTGCAGTAACTTTCAATTCAAACGGGTGTGTCAGAGGGGCTGAGATGGTTATTGGAGTCATGACTCCGAACAGAGAACCTAAATTAGCAAGCAGCTCCTTCGGGGTAGCGCTACATTTTGCATAGTTCCCTAATATGTGATGGGCAGGGAGCCATTATTTTATCTCAGGGCTATGCAACTTCCAGTCTGCTCCACTCTTTAGCTCCATCATCTCAGCCAAAGCAGAAGGGTAAAGAACACTACTTTGTATGGAGTCACAGCAGAATATAGCCTACACCAGAAATGGTCACAGGGGGGCAATGTAGCCTTTCTTCCATTCTAATGTTTAAATGGAAAGGGGTATAAAGGAGCAATGTGGGCTGAAATTGATTTTGGGCCCATAGCTAGTAGTATTTAGTCATATTAAATTGGACCTATTTTGTAGTGTTGAACACCTTTCATTCTTCATCCAAGTGGATTCCTTAGTTCTACTTGGTGTCAAGAATAAGGATGAGCCAAACACCCCCCTGTTCGGTTCGCACCAGAACCTGTGAACAGACCTAAACTTCACGTGAACTTTAGAACCCTATTAAAGTCTATGGAACTTGAACATTCAAAATCTAAAGTGATAATTTTAAAGGCTAATGTGCAAGTTACTGTCCTAAAAAGTGTTTGGGGACCTGGGTCCTGCCCCAGGGGACATGGATCAATGCAAAAAAAAGTTTTAAAAACTACTGTTTTTTCGGGAGCAGGGATTTTAATAATGATTAAAGTGAAATATTCCTTTAAATTTCGTACCTGGGGGGTGTCTATAGTATGCCTGTGAAGGGGCGCATGTTTCCCGTGCTTAGAACTGTCCCTGCACAAAGTGTAATTTCTGCAGGAAAAAAAGTCTTTTAAAATCACTCGTGGCTATAATGAATTGTCGGCTCTCCGTAATACAGAGAACACTCATTGAAAGTCAGTGATAAAAAAAAAAAAAAGCGTGGGGTTCCCCCAAATTCAATTACCAGGCCCTTCAGGTCTGGTATGGATATTAAGGGAAACCCCACATCAAATTAAAAAAAAAAATTGACGTGGGGGTCCCCCTAAAAATCCATACCAGACCCTTTATCCGAGCACACAACCTGGCAGACCGCAGGAAAAGAGGGGTGGACAAGAGAGCGCCCCCCCCCTCCTGAACCGTACCAGGCCACATGCCCTCAACATTGGGAGGATGCTTGGGGGGTCTGTGAAAGCACCATGTCCCCATGTTGATGGGGACAAAGGCCTCATCCCCACAACCCTGGCCGGTGGTTGTGGGGGTCTGCGGGCGGGGGGCTTATCAGAATCTGGAAGCCCCCTTTAACAAGGGGACCCCCAGATCCTGCCCCCTCTGTTTGAAATGGTAAAGGGGTACAAAAGTACCCCTACCATTTCACAAAGAAAGCGTAAAAAATAGTTAAATAAGACAAACACACTTTTGAAAAATTCCTTTATTAAAAATTAAAAAAAGATTCCAGCGGTGGTAATCCACTCTTGCTATCCAGCGACGGATGATCATCTCTCCGGGGTCCAGCGATGGCTGATCTGATCCAGGGACGGGTGATTTTCAGTCCAGCGCAGTCCATCCATGCATCCATCTTCTGTCTCCACTGTCGGAGACACTGCGGGATCCCAGCGCTGATGTCCCTTATATTAGGAGGGCAGGGCCACCCATCACCTGACCCCGCCCCCTCTAACGCTAGTGAGGGAAGCCAGGGCTTCCCCCATGACGTATGGGTGACCCTGCCCCCCTCTGATGTAACGGAAACCTGCTTTTTTATTTTTTTATTTTTAATAAAGGAATTTTTCAAAAGTGTGTTTGTCTTATTTAACAATTTTTTACACTTTCTTTGTGAAATGGTAGGGGTACATTTGTACCCCCTTACCATTTCAAATGGGGGGGCAGGATCTGAGGGTCCCCTTGTTAAAGCATCCTCCCAATGTTGAGGGCATGTGGCCTGGTACGGTTCAGGAGGGGGGTGCTCTCTCGTCCCCCCCTCTTTTCCTGCGGCCTGCCAGGTTGCGTGCTCGGATAAAGGGTCTGGTATGGATTTTTAGGGGGACCCCACGTCAAATTTTTTTTAAAATTTGATGAGGGGTTCCCCTTAATATCCATACCCGACCTGAAGGGTCTTTCAATGAGTGTTCTCTGTATTACGGGAGCTGACAATTCATAATAGCCGCGAGTGATTTTAAAAGTCTTTTTTTCCTGCAGAAATTACACTTTGTGTAGGGACAGTTCTAAGCACGGGAAACATGCGCCCCTTCACAGGCATACTATAGACACCCCCCAGGTATGAAATTTAAAGGAATATTACACTTTTATTGTTTCACTTTAATCATTATTAAAATCACTGCTCCCGAAAAAACTGCCGTTTTTAAAACTTTTTTTTGCATTGATACATGTCCCCTGGGGCAGGACCCAGGTCCCCAAACACTTTTTAGGACACTAACTTGCATATTAGCCTTTAAAATTAGCACTTTAGATTTCTCCCATAGACCTGTACAGGGTGTTCCCGGCTTTTTGAATTTGCTGCGAACAACCCAAATTGTTCACTGTTCGCTGAACAGGCGAACAGGCAATGTTCGAGTCGAACATGAGTTTGACTCGAAGCTCATCCCTAGTCAGGAACAAAGTGACAACATTTACAACCACATGGGTAGCTCAGTCAGCTTAATCCAGGCACCAGGTTGTCATGCAATATGTCAAGGCAAATGTTTATTGTTCAAGAACATGATGAGAGTGTGCAAGTTTTTGAATTACTATAATTGTATCACCATGAGGTCATGAAGTCTGGGGCAGGTGTTGACTGTTCAATTTGCATGGATAAAGGCAAGGATTGTTGTTTAACCTGGTGTATACTGGTGTCATGGTGAGGGGAAGTAACAAGGCTGGTCGATGATGGAACCAGACTGTAGCGCTCGATAACCATTCTCCATTACCTGAAGAGGCACTGGTTTTAAAAAAAAAAAATGCTTTTTTTAAGTAAAAAATAATAGCTTTAAAGCGGAGTTCCACCCATAAAATCAACTTTACATAAATCCATAGCATTCTCCATTTGCAAATAATTTTTTTTTTACTCACTCAGTAACCACTGCTGCTATGGGGTCCCTTCTGTTCTGCCAGTTCTGATCCGCAGCGATTTACATCATATCCCTCGGTGCTTGTGCTCCTGGGAAATGTGTGTCATCTTTCCCAGGAGTAAGTCAGCAGCGCCGAAGGCTACAATTGCGTTGTTTAGAAACTGGCAGTGATGCGGGCAAAGGCAACAGGGCGGGCACTTCCTCCTTCTCTGACCGTTATGGTAACAACATAATAATCCTTTCCCTGTGTAAACGGCGCACGCGTGAGAACAGAAGGTGCATGCTGGGTATCCAGCATCACCATATCCAGGAAGAGAATGCTAGTGGGCTTCACATGCCCACACTAGAGATGGAAGTGCTCTGCAGAGCAGAAATAAAAAGTAAGTACTATAAAAAAAAAATGGGAATTGAGCAGCGATTTCATTATTAACATGGATTAATAGTGTTTAAAATTGTTTACTAGAACAGAGTACCTTTTAAAAAAAAAAACATTCTGGGTGGAACTCCGCTTTAATGTTGGAGTGTTTTTTTTTTGGGGGGGGGGGGGGTGGCAGGGGGTTGGGTTACGTTTCATTTTGCCAGAAGATAAGCATTAATAAATGTTCTGATATTATTATAGCTACCACAATAAGCTCACAGGGATATTACTGTATATGAAATGAGGACTTCGTTACCACATTACCAAGACCTCTTGGGTGAAGCAAGACTAGGAAAAGGATCGCAATAGATTTTACCAAAGAAATCCTTGGCTGCATATAATTGACCAGTGAGGTCCATGCCCATGGGCTTAAAAAAAGTTTGTTCTCTTGTGAGAAAAAAACGCTCATATAGAGATTTTTTATTTTATTTTTACAAAGTTTAGACGAGTTTAGGGAACTTATACATTTTACTTTTTCTGCCAGTGAGCTCCAATCAGAAACACGAACCAGAAGTTTTTTTTTTCTGCCTCTAAACATTGAGTTCAAAATATGCCTCTTAACGTCCTAACGTGCATGGACACATAGGGCTACTTCTACAGAAAGAACGCAAAACTCCTGTAAAAGCAAAGTTTTTTTAAGCCCAGTGTGCATTGAGCCTAAGCAACTGATTTTTTATTCTCACTAAACTAGAGTTTCACTTTGGGGTAATGATATTAATGTTAATTATGGTAATTGAGGGGCCTGGAAAACAGGTCCAAACATTTTTAGATTCTTTAACCCCTTTCTGTCAGCAGGAGCCAGTCCTTAAAGAGGAGGGCCAATTTAAAAAAAATTTTTTTTAAAAGTCAGCAGCTGCAAACACTGTAGCTGCTGACTTTTAATAAGCAGACTTACCTGTCCAGGGTGCCCGCGATGTTGGCCGCCCGAGGCTGACCCGTCCCTTGGCTCTCGGGTCCCGGCGCCATCATTTTAACTAAGGGAAACAGGCAGTGGAGCCTTGCGGCTTCACTGCCCATTTCCTACTGCGCATGCGCGAGTCGCATGCGCGAGTCGCGCAGCGCTTTGTGAATGGACACACAGTTCCCAGAACACACAGCGCCCCATTACCCAGAAGACGCTGCACGGAGGAGAGAAGACTGAAGATCACCACGGAGGAGGAAGAGGCAGATTAGGACGATGTGCCTAGCAACAGGCATTTCTGGTAAGTTCAAAAACAAATGTTTTCTTTTTTTTTTCAGATTTTTTTCTCTCTAAATTTTAATGTATTTTTGTTTTTCAGGGTGGCCCTCCACTTTAAGAAGGATCTTAATGCCAAAGGATTTTCTTGGGCTTTTTGATCATGTGATCTCTGTGATTAGCCGAGCACAGGACTTTCTGACAGCCAAAGCTCCAACACTTTCTGCTACATCCTGCCCCACAAATTCCTATTGGTCTCACCAATCAAGCAGGAGGCGGAAACAACCAAAGTAGAAGAAAGTTGTAATTTTTCTTATTTGATGAAGTGATAGCAGAATTTATAGTACATACATATTATATGTATATTATATTACATATACCATATAGATCTCTCTCTCTTTTTAGGCTTGTAGTCTTGCTTGAAAGCCAGCAATGGAATACAGGATGTAACATACAATACAACACCGTGCAAATACCTTAACTTCAAACTGAATGGGTGTAGTAAAGTTGCACTGATACCGTGCACCCTTTATTTATTGGCTAGTATGAGTACTGATACTTTCGGTCAAGTACTTGCCGATACCGACTACCGATACTTTGTTGTACAAGCTACGTCAATACAAACAAATCTCACTATAAAGAATCGCATGTGAGATAGATATTTTATAGATAGGCAACTCCTATCCTCATATTGATTAGCGGTTCCAAATTAAAAATAACTACTGCAGTAGGGAACAGACACAAAAGATACTCTCAACATCTTTCCAAATAACTGTTCTCCTTTATTATGACGCATTTGAAGATTTTTATACACATGATTACGTAGGTATCACATTAATATTACAACTGTACGTTTATGGTAACAAGGGGCGTTACATAGGCAGGCTAATTCTAATCAGGACTCGAAAGAATGCAAAACATGTACTGAAAATATTATTAGTGCCATGTGCACAGTGAGGGTAGAGTGCAACACATATAAAATAGAATACAATTATATACAGAACTTACAAATTTCCAATACACATGCGATTTGACCCACTGCTCCTGTGTGTAGAAAGGGAAAATCGCTATCTAGTGGATGCTTTTTTAATTGGAAAGATTTTAATATTTTTAGAACAAAACTATTACATGTAAAACATGTCCATTAAACATTTAAAATTACATTAATAAGAAACAAAAATAAATAAATAAATAAAAGACAGAATAGACTATGTACCCTCCTGATTATATATAAAAGAAGGGGGGAACATTTGGGACTTTGAGTGAGACATAAGGAAAGGTTTACGCCTCCATCCCTGTGCTGTATTCAACAAAGGAGGGGGGCCGTTTGAGACTTTGAATGAGGTATGTGTGGGGAAACCAAACAAATCATGTAGGTAAAAATATCCATATGCTTATTACTTAACCATTAAATGGCATGACATAATACAGTATAACATACATAGTAAAGTTGTCAAATTACTACCCTCATTGACGCTGGAGGATAGCGTAGCTTTGGACCAACCCATAACACAGGAGGAGATATCTGGGGCTATTTCTTCCTTTAAAACTGGTAAGTCTACGGGCCTCGATGGATTCCCGGCTGACTGGTATCAGCTACATAGGGAACAACTGGTCCCTTTTCTGCAAAAAGTTTTTATTGCAGCTGGAAAGGATGAAATACTTCCAGACTCTATGAGAGAAGCGCTGATTGTGGTGATCCCCAAACCCGGGAAAGATCCCCAAGAATGTGAATCATATAGGCCAATCTCGTTAATAAATTCTGACGTCAAGATTCTGGCCAAGGTCTTGGCCAGTAGATTGCTGTCGGTGGTTCTCAAACTAATAAATTCTGATCAGACAGGATTCATACCTGGCCGCTGTGCACAAATGAATCTCCGTAGATTGTATGTTAAGTTACAGACTCAACACATTATATGGGCAGGAGAATGATTGCCTCTCTAAATACAAAGAAGGCGTTCGATTCTGTAGAATGGGACTATCTCATGGGTAAAATTATTGTATAAGGACCCAAGAGCGAGCGTCAGAGTGAATGGACTTAGACTCTTTCCAGATCCATAGGGGAACGAGACAGGGGTGCCCCTCTTCTATTTGCTTTAGCTATTGAGCCACTGGCTGTTAAACTTAGATCTCACGATACGATTAGGGGGTTTTTGGTTGGGGAGCTGGAGGAACGCGTGTCATTATACGCTGATGACATGCTCCTGTATCTGGGAGACCCTGAGGCTTCTTTGTCAGCTGCGGTCTCCCTAGTTCAGGAATTTGGTGACTTTTCCGGTTTCTGCATTAACTGGACTAAGTCAGCCCCTTTTCCTCTAGATCCACAGCTGAACCTGTCCCTTCCCGAACAATGTCCCTTAACCACAGTCTCACAATTTAAATATTTGGAAATAACGATCCAACTCCCAGTGGACTCATTTGTTGAGATGAATTTATGGCCCGTAATTACAGCCTTCCAAGATAGATAGGATTCGGAAGTGGAAGGATTTACCACTTACACTGTTTGGGAGGGCCAATCTATTTAAAATGATTTCCTCCCCAAATTCCTCTACGTCCTCTCTAATGCCCCAACATACATCCCGAAAAAGACATTTAGGCACATTAATTCTCTACTAACCTCTTTTCGGTGGGGCAACGGGGCGGCTAGAATCGTGCTGGAGCTTCTACAACTACCAGTGGGGAGGGGTGGCCTAGCGGTACCTGACCTCCGCCTATATTATCTCGCCTCACAACTAGTACATATTCATTGGCGAATGTCTCCACAGCTGAACAATGTGGCAGTGGCAATTGAGGTGGCTGTGGTGACTTCTTATGAGACTCTATTGAATTTCTTCTTCAGGGGGGTGACACCCACCGAAAGAGGAAATTAAATGCTTGGCTCTGCTAAGCGGATTCTGGGGATTTCTATAAAACATATACTGGACACTCCGCTTCAGCTGTCACCTAATGCCCCATTGTGGTTTAACCCATGCTTGAAGGAGTTTTTTCATTTGGAGGATGGTTATAGATGGGCCAAATTTGGACTGACCTACTTACACCAATTATATGATGATAATGGGGATTTGAAGTCGTTTGTACAACTGAAAAGGGACCTGGATCTTCCAGATACATGGGAATACCAATTTACCAGACTAAAACATGCTGCTCGTGCTCAATTTGGAGCAGAGCCAGTATCCCTTGTAAACTCCAAAATGGAGAGACTCCTCGCGCATCCGGAGCACACAAAACTAATATCCACCTATTATAATACTCTTGCGGGAAAAGTATACCCAAAAGAAAGGAAGCTTAGGGAGAAATGGACTGAGCTTATACCAGAAATTACAGAGGATCAATGGGAGGAGGTACTGGCTTCATATTTACCTATGGTTATATCTGCCAGAGAGACAAAATGATCCAACTAAGGTACCTGCATCAAACGTATTACACCCCACTTAGATTATATAAAATGGGAAGGAGAGACAACCCCACTTGTCATAAATGTTCATCTGCAGAGGGTTCCTTTATACATATGGTCTGGGAATGCGATAGAATAAGGCCACTATGAGTCTAGCCATCGAGACCATATTTTCCCCAACATTTTTGGGCATTTTCTATGTTTACATGTCAATTCCTCCCTTCTTAAATTAACATTAATTGCATCAGAGTATAGAGCAGTTGTTGGTGGAAAGTTTGATATCCATTTCTGCAATATGAGTTTACAGGTTATATACATAGACCGCAACCACATCGCATGCATTTCACGTGGGAGAATATCTTCCGATATAATCCCTAACAAAGCTATTTTTGGATCAGAATGAACGTGTGTAGAGAGTATTCAAGGTATCAAATATATACTAATATCGATGCAGTATCGATGCAGTATCAAATATATACTCCAGTATCGATGCCTGTTTCAGTAGCAAATATCCAGGGCAGTTTGGTGTAACTGCTTTACCCCAAGCATGTAATTTTTTAGGCGTATAATGAGGCCTGTGAAGAGGAATAGGAGACTCTGGTCAAATTCTTCAAAGCTTCCATTCCTCTTCACTAATAGTCTCCAGATCCCTACGCCATCACCCAAGACTACCACTCCTTATACCAGCATTAGTTATTGTCTGTAGGGAGGAATATATGTCACTAATATGTCCCTATTTGGAACTCCTAGTAGACACTACTAGAGTTAAACTTGTAGAACAGTTATATTTTAGTGGAAAGATCACTGCTTGACTCTGCAGACCATGCTGCAACTGCAGGTACTGAAAAAATAATTTGTTCGATGGCATTTCTCAGTCAATTTATTAAATGGTTGTAGAGCCTCTTTATTAAAAATCTGATAAAGAAGGACAATACCAGCCATTTTCCATAAGTCAAAGTTTTTAAGACTTGCTACCTCTGGTAATCATTGATTATTCCATATGGGCATAAATTGGGTGTATCCCTCATGAAAAGTAAGTTGTTGGGTCGTAGTCCAAACTTTATGAATTAATTAAAATGTAGGGAGGCAACATTTACTGCGGAAATAATGAGCTACTATTAAATGCACCAGTGGCTCCTCTGTAAGTTCAGAAAGTATAATTTGTGGTATAGGATCATCAAAATCTATAACGTTCCACCCATATAGATGTTGAAACTGTGATGCCAAGTAGTACAATCTGGCATTGGGGACAGCTAGACCACCTTCATCCTTAGTCTACTGTAAAACTCCCAGGCTAATCTGGGGGTGTTTATACCTCCAGATAAGATCCCTAAAGAGGGGGTCCACCTGTCGAAAAAATACAGGACAATTATGTAAGAGATACAACAATTGTGGCATACAAACCATCTCTAGTGGACAGTTTAAAACTTTTTAGAACTCACAGTACATATCTAGCCACATGCAAAAATAATCCACATACTGTTCCGGTCCGCTGATGATAGCAAATCAGGGCCACTGGAGATGCTCACAGGACTGGGGGAGAAGTTCCGGGACTCTCATGGGTATAGGGTGGAAGTGATATCAGCTTGGCCCTGTGAGCACCTCCAGCAGCCGCGAATGTCTATCATCGGTGGACTGGGACACCTATGTAGATTATTTTGCATGTGGCCAGATATGTACTGTGAGTTCTAACATTTGTTTAAACTGCCCACTAGATGGCGCTTTTCCATTTCTATACACACATACACTGGAGCAGTGTGGGAAATTGCATGCGATTCGGACAGGAATCTCACTGCATTCCTGTTCAAATCACATGAGACTCTTTGCAGTGTGATTTGCAGCCATACATTTTGTATTGTCGCAAATCGCACAGCAAAGTATCGGTTTTGGTATCGGGAGCATTTGGGCGAGTACCGATACTCGCCCAAATGCTTGGTATTGGTACTGATATCAGTATCGGTTCATCCCTAGTGTATAGTATATATTGGTTTATATACTTGTATGGCATAGTATTGTATACATCTGTGTTGTATATTTTTAATATTGTACATATGCAAAGAATAAACTAGCAAAGTAAAAAAGATAGGGAAAGGCATGAAGACTGAGGCCTGGTTCACACCTATGCATTTTTTAGCGCATTTTCAGTTTTGCAGAAACACACTACAGTCCATTTAACATGGTTTCCTATGAGTCACGTTAATATTTGTGCATTTTATGGAAAGTGCCAGGGACTTTTTTCTGTTTTTTTTGCTTCCATAGATGTCAATGGATCAAAAACGGGTATTGAAAAACGCAAACTGCACCTGGGATATTCAAACTGCAACCTGCATAGGTGTGAACCAGGCTTAAAGAACAAAGTAGCAGTTACATACATAGCAGTCTAGGGTGTATATTTGGAGTCAGGATTTTTTTTTCCCTTTGAGATACAATCCACCATCAACTTCCCTGGAATTTTGTTTGCCTTCTTTTGGATCTAAGAAACAGTAATTCCTAAACCAGACCTTGGAGATCCCCCACGTACTAGAGTATTAATCTAAAGGACAGCAACAAATCAGAGCTAAAAGGGGAGTCTTTGTACCTTTTTATATATATATATATATATATATATATATATATATATATATATATATATATATATATATATATAAATATACATACATATACCACTGTTCTGTTTATTGCTAAATTAAGACATCAAAATTTACTTGAGAGCCTGACTGTGAATTATTAATATATTATTTTATATTACAAACAAAAAGTTGACAAAATGAAGGTGCCAGTTAAACACAGCTGCTTTGGGTCTGAATAAAGGCAGATTCTGTTTTGCTGCTTCTCGATCCCACCCAGCAAAAGACATTGGGCACAATCCACCAAGCTATAACAATCCTTATTTGATATAACGGTCATTATTTTCAGCAAGGAGAGCCAAGCGGAAAATAACAGTTACGTGGCTGAAAACAACATTCAGCATGGTGAACAAAACATGCATTATAGCTTAGTGAACTGAGCATACTGTGGTGGTACGAGAGAAAAAAAAAACCTAAGAAACACTTTAATATCGTGTAAATGGGCAATTGTCTGTTTTGGAATTTCTTCCTTCCTTCCTTCCTTTTAAAATTCAGTGTGAATGAATAAGCAGCAACTCCCATCAGTGTTGCCAGCTTACCAGATTGAAATTTACTGACACCCAAAATTTACTGCACTGAGGTAGGGGTGTCTGTACTGATGGAGGTGGGTCTGCACTGAGGTGGGGGTGTCTGTACTGATGGAGGGGGGTCTGCACTGAGGTGGGGGTGTCTGTAACGATGGGGGTCTGCATCAAGGTGGGGGTGTCTGTATTGATGGACGGGTCTGCACTGAGAGGGGAGGTTTATACTGAAAGGGGGGTCTATATTGATGGAGGGTGGTCTGTACTGAGGGGGGACTATAGTTGGTGGAGGGTGACACCATTTTTTTTCGCACAGGGTGACACCAACCCTAGTGACACCACTGATATATATATATATATAGTGACATTATGAAAGGTTAGGTGATTGATGAATGTTATGTTTCACCTCGCATGCGTTCATTTGCAGAGAAATAAGGTGTAATCCGTCCAGGTTTTACCAGCCACCTTGACAGGGTTGGTTCCGGAACAGATATCGTGGTCCAATTGTGTCCACCAACAGGTGATACAAATAAAGTAAGGCTGGAGCAAAGAATTGCTCTTCGCCTGGGACTCAGAAACCCATACTTGAGAGAGAGGTACCATGTGATGTCTTCTTTGTGAGAGACAGGAAAAAAGTTTGCATTATCTTTATTTTGTGGGTGACTGGGAGAAGCCCTACACCTGTGAGTTAGGATCCTTAACTGTTTAGTTAGCGCCCACATGGCGAAGATTTATTTTCCGTTTTGTTTATTTGGTTTTCATGCAATCTTTTAAAAATAAAACTGGCTATAAGTCAGATTTTTAAGAAAACCTGCTGTTTGGACTACCCTTTTTCCCAGGGAAGGTGATCCCCATTGAGCCAACCCCCCACAATGTATATCTGTACCCACTGAGCAATCCCTACCCAATCTGTAGCAATTTTTTAAATAAATGTTCTAACACCAAGCAATGCTCACCTTACCCCATATTCCCACAACAGCTGACTTCCCAGTCATAGTTACATAGCAGTGTTACATAGTAGGTGAGGTTGAAAAAAGACACAAGTCCAACCTACCCTATTTCCCGAAAATAAGACCTAGCATGATTGTCAGTGATGGCTGCAATATAAGACCTACCCCCCAAATAAGCCCTAGTTAAAGTCCTTGAAGGTCTTATTTACGGGGTAACAGGGTAGGGCTTATTTGGGGGGTAAGGATTATATTGCAGCCATCACCGACAATCACGCTAGGTTTTATTTTCAGGGAAACAGGGTATGTGTGTGATTATATGTCAGTATTACAATGTATATCCCTGTATGTTGTGGTTGTTCAGGTGCTTAACTCATAGTTTTTTTTAATTATCAATGCTCCTAGCTGAAACCACTGCGTGTGGAAGAGAATTCCACATCCTAACCACTATTACAGTAAAGGACCCTCTACGCAGTTTAATGTTAAATTTAATTTTCTTCAAATTTTAGTGAATGGCCGCGTGTCTTATTAAATTCCCTTTTGAAAGAAAAGTTTTATCCCTATTGTGGGGTCACCAGTATGGTATTTATACATTGAAATCATATCCCCTCTCAAGCGTCTCTTCTCCAGAGAGAACAAGTTCAGTGCTCGTAACCTTTCCTCTGATCTGAAGTCCCCCAGTCCCTTTATTCATTTTGTTTCCCTTCTCTGGCCTCTCTCCAGTTCCAGCACATCCTTCCTGGGGACTGGTGCCCAGAACTGGACAGCATACTCTAGGTGCGGCCGGACCAGAGTCTTGTACAGTGGGAGAATTATTGTTTTATCTGCCAATATTCTGTTTGCTTTGCTTGCAGCAGTGTGGAATTACATGCCATTGCTGAGCCTGTCATCTACTAGGACCCCAAGTCCTTTTCCATCCTAGGTTCCCCCAGAGGTTCTCCCCCTAGTGAGTAGATTGTATTCAATATTTTTTGCCACCCAAATGCATTATTTTACATTTTTCTACATTAAACCTCATTTGCCATGTAGTTGCCCATCCCATTAATTTGTTCAGATCTTTTTGCAAGGTTTCCACATCCTGTGGAGGAGTTATTGCCCTGCTTAGTATCGTCTGCAAATACAGAGATTGAGGTGTTTATCCTATCCTCCAGGTTGTTTAGGAATAAATTAAATAGGATAGGTCCCAGTACAGAACTCTAGGGGACCCCAATTTCCACCCTGGACCATTCTGAGTGCTCCCCATTTATCACTACTCTCTGAACTCGCCCTTGTAGCCAGTTTTCAAACCATGTACTCACCCTATGTTCAATTCCAACGGACCTTACTTTGTACAATAAACGTTTAAGTGGAACTTTGTCAAATGCTTTTGCAAAATCCAGATACATGGTGTCTACGGGTCTTCCTTTATCTTGATGGCAGCTCACCTCCTCATAGAAGGTTAATAGATTGGTTCGGCAAGAATAATTCTTCATGAATCCATACTGATTACTGCTAATGATATGGTTGTCATTACTAAAATCTTGTATATAATGCCTTATCATTCCCTTCAAGAGCTTGCATACTATTGACGTTAGGCTAACTGGTCTGTAATTCCCAGGGATACATCTTGGCTCTTTTTTCAATATTGGTGCTACATTGGCTTTTCTCCAATCAGCTGGTACCATTCCAGTCAGTAGACTGCTCGTAAAAATTAGGAAAGCATCTGGCAATTACTTGACTGAGTTATTTAAGGACCCTCGGGTGCAAGCCATCTGGTCCCTGGAACTTATTAATGTTACGTTTTTCAAGTCTAATTCTAATTCTGTCCTCTGTTAGCCATGAGGGTGCTTCCTGTGACATGTCATGAGGATAAACATTGCAGTTTTTGTTATTGAAGCCCTCTGATTATTTTGAGAAAACTGAGGAGAAGAATAAATTCAATACCTTCGCCATCTCTCCATCCTTAGTAACCAGATTCCCTTAATCATTCTTTATGGGACCAATATGATCAGACCTCCCTTTCTTTCTATTTATGTACTTAAAGAATTTATTGGGATTTTTTTACTCTCCTGCGCTGTGCGCCTTTCCTGTTCTGCCCTGATTGCACCCTTACATTTCTTTTTGCATTCTTTGTAAAGTTGGAATGCTGATGATGATCCATCAGCCTTGTATTTTTTGAAGGCCTTCTCTTTTGCCTTTATATGCATTTTTACATTGGAGTTAAGCCACCCAGCTTAAATGTATTTCCCATTGGGATGCCCTGGCTAATGCTCTTATTTAATATGCTCTTAAAGCATACCCATTTTTCCTCCGTATTCTTTGTTCCTAAGATTTTATCCCAATTATTATCTTCTAGCAAGGATCGTAGTTTAAGGAAGTTGGCTCTTTTTAAATTCAGTGTCTTTGTATTCCCCTTATGTTTCCTATTTGTGTGATTTAACTGACCTGTGATCGCTGCTTCCTAAATTTCCCCCGTATTTCCACATCTGTGATCAAGTCTGTATTGTTAGTAATCAATAGGTCTGGTAACACTTTGTTTCTAGTTGGTGGATTTACCATCTGACCCATGAAATTGCCCTGCAAGACATTTAGGAACTGCCGAGCCTTAGATAAATGCGCGGTTCCTTCCACCCAGTCTATTTCTGGATAATTAAAATCCCCCATTATAATGGCACTTCCCATTCTTGCCGCTAATTCAATTTGTAGTAGGGGGTCCGCCTCCTCCCTTTGGTTAGCGGGCCTATAGCATACTCCCAGCATTATTTTTCCTTTAATTTCCTCCCTTTGTAGCTCTACCCAAAAGGATTCCACCTCTTCCCTTGCTTCCTTAGTGATGTAATCTCTCACATTCACTTGTACATAATTTTTAATATACAGGCATACCCCTCCCCCTTTTTTACTCTCTCTATCCCTGTGATAAAGGGAATACCCTTGAATGGTTGCCAGCCAATCATGAGAGCTGTCAAACCAAGTCTCTGTAATTCCTAAAAAATCTAAATCCTCCTCGTACAACAGTAGTTCTAGTTCTCAAAACGTGTCCATCAGACTACTGGCATTGGTAAACATGCCACGTAGTTTAGACTGGTCACATAGTATCTCCTTATTGGGTGCTCAGGGGTTGCAAATAGGACTTGTTACTATACTTACTTCGTGTTTAGGTGCTTTAGTCAACCTACCACTAATGCCCCCAATACTACCCTCTGGAATACGTTCCGCACTGACTAGCTCTACCTCTGGACCCTCCACCCGTTGCCTAGTTTAAAAGTGTCTCTAACTTTCCGGGCCATTTTCACATTCGCAGGTCTGCACTTTCCCCATTTATATGCAGTCTGTCCCTTCTATAGAGCTGGTAACCAACTGAGAAGTCGCCCTAGCTCTCCAAGAACCAAAACCCCTCCTTTCTACACCAGCCCCTCAGCCACTTGTTTACTTCCCTAATCTCCCTCTGTATTTCTGGTGTGGCTCGAGGTACCGGTATTTCTGAGAATACTACCTTGGAGGTCCCTTTCCTCAATTTAGTTCCTAAGTCCCTAAAATCCCTAAAAAGTCCCTTCCTCTGACTTTGTCATTGGTGCCAACGTGCACCATGACAGCCGGGTCTTCCCCAACACCTCCCAGCAATCTGTCCACCAGATCTGTGATGTGCCAAACCCAAGCGGCGGGTAGACAACATACAGTTCAGTGTTTCAGGTCTTCGTGACAGATTGCCCTCTCCGTCCTTCTAAGAATTATGTCCCCTACCACCAGAATCTGTCTTTCCTTTCCATTGGCTTCAAGAATGGAATGTAGGCTGGTGCTTCTAGCGCCGTTCAACTGATATTGACAGAGGTAAACCATGCAATCATGCATGAGACAGGAAGGCCAAGAAACAGTTCAAGCAGGTTTGACCTGCATTTTTATTCAGCAAAGCTGAAAACAACCACACATTTTAATGAAGGAGGACTTTGCACAGCAAGTCCATAGCATAAAACAAACAAAACATTTGCTCACCTGAGCCACTAACTAAACTAAAATCAACTCCTGACTAACAAGCTGCCCACTAATAGGTTCCCCAAACAGGCAGCACTTGCACCTTTTCAGTGTTCTGACAGCAGCCAGCCTTTTTACACAGCAGCAGGCTCCCCCAACAGATCGATAAAGAGAGCCCTGAGCATCAGTCAGGTAACATACTGAATATAAAGGACTGTGGATAGTTGACTTTAAGAATGAAGCCTCAATACAAGGTAAGCTCTACAAAGACTCCTGGCTCCAGAAGCCAGTCAGGTTTTTTCCTTGCATTGGTCATAAACCCTGGAGCCCCTTACCATGTCACCATGGAAGAGAGAGAAAGAAAGAGAGAACAAAAGCCACTAAAGATTCTCTTTCAGTTTTTTTTTTTTTTAGCTATGTAACGTGGCAGCTGGGTACATTTTCTTTTTATCGCACCAAGCATGCACCAAAAAAAAAAGTATCTTTTTCCATCATATATAGCAATATTGGTGCACATTTTCTATACCTGGAAATATCATCTAGCATAGTCCTGTGAACAAGCAAATTCCCCGGTAGGTTAAATTGTATCTAAACCCCTAAACAAAAATAACAGGAATCAGCAGCAGGAAGGGTCAGATCTGTGTGGTTATACTCAGGAAACTGAGACAGCAGCCAAAATACACAGCAAACGTGAAAATACAAGTGAACAATAAACTGATTGACAAAATACCTAACAACCTAACTACAGTACAATATATACAATATTTACAAAATGAAGAACACAGGTCACAGATTAAAACCTGAGATGCAAGGAGGGAATCAGGGCTGGAATCAGGAACAAGGGGAGCAGGTACAAGGCACAGGTTAAAGGTACAAGGCAGGATCAGAAATGAGACTCAGGATAATTAGCAAGAATGTCTCTGGCTAGCAGACAAAACACTGAAGCAAAAGACACTAATAGGGGTGTACTTAAATACCCTCCCAGCAGCCAGCATCAAGTGAAAACTGATTACTGGAATCTGCTGGCTGCTGGGAGACATCTGCTGGTAGACACTGGAATTATAACCCTCCACCTAGGGAACCACAGTGCCACCAGTAGGTGACCAGAGTCCTGACAAAAAATATGATATAGTGCAGCTTATCAATCTTTAGATGAGGTGGCTCCATAAGTTTTTGAATTCATGCTTTTTTTTTGTTATGGCAATGCTGCAAATGACACGCTTCCTGTGCCTGTGTGGCTACACTCACTCCACTGTATCTATGGCGGTAGCTAGGGTTGTCACCAAGGCTGAACTTACATAAAGAAGATAACATTGTTTTTGCTTTCAGTTCAGCTTACAGGAAGTGACAAGGACACTGTATTGTTAGCAAGATCAACAGGTATTTTCTGTACTTGTGTTCTTAGCCTGAAAAATTTAAATGTATGCAGTCACTAGATCTATGGACTCTATATACTGTACCATTTTTGTTCTTGAGTTTATATGTCCTTTAAGCCTTTATTGTTCACAGAAACACTAGTCTTGCCCTTGTCTGAAAATTAACAAATATTTTTTTGAAACATCTAAATGACCAATTTTTTGACCCATTATCATGCTCAGATTTGATCTTTGCGCTTTGATATTTGATCTGACGCAGTCAGTTGTCCAAAATGGTTGGAATCATGCATACTGAAGAATCTTTATGCTTATGATTTGAGGAGTTGAAGGTGAGCTATCAAATATAGAGTTTAAGCTAGCATTTTCTATAATTGCCTGTTTACTGCAATTTTCTGAATTACTGGCTGGAAACTTTTAAAATAATTTACTCGTTTTGACTTTGATTGGCATCATAATTATATTTTTAGCATATTAATTTTGACATGTTTGACGTTGATTTTTAAGGAGATGTCTTGCTGTAAAGTAACAAAGTACCATATAGACCATGGGTATGTTTTTCCATACACAGTGTGAATCACTTCATAGGGAATCTAATTACTAGGTATTAACTAATCTTTAGCTTCCAATGGCACCAAATAATTGCAGTGTATGTTGGTGCACTGTAAGAGCAATACATTATTTATTACCGTTGGTATTGACCAATAAATAAAACCTGTGCTCTGCAGAGATGTAAGAAGACCACTTAATTAGATTGTATAAAAAGGAAGAAAAAAACAGAACAGTATTATAGGAGAATGGGAGTGAGGAAGTATTCAAGTCCATACCTTTCCAAATATAATTTGTTTGATTAATATTAAAGGTTAATTAAAATGGAATGATAAGCTGCCAGCAGGCATGGCAATGGAGCATTGTGAATTCATTAGCTGCTTTATTAGATTGTGGGTCTGCAAGATTATTTACGCATGTCATGATGACACAGTGGATAGTATCAGTATATTAGATGTTGTAGATTTAAAGTGGCTCTTTCCTTTGCCAAAATGGTGAACAAAAACTATGACTCTAGAAAGAGTATAGTATAGCTGGTGGCAGTTAGTCCCATTCCACCGGTGTGTTCTGTGATGTCGAAGATGTTTTGCATCTTACACAAGACACTTCTTAGCCCTTGTACACACGGTCGGAGATTCCGACAACCAAATCCATCGGATTTTGTCCGAAACTGTTGTATACACACGGTCGGACGAAGTTGTTGGAAAATGCGATCGTTCAGAACGTGATGACGTTATTTCGTTACGATGGGACTACGTTCAGGCTAGTAGCCAATAGCTTTGGTCTAGGAATTTGATCTGAGCATGCGTGGCACTTTGTCCGATCAGAACTTTCTACACATGAGCAGAGTATGTCCGATCGGAGCATTTTGTCAGAAAATATTTCCGGCAAGTTGGAAAATTTGGTCCGACGGATATTCCAACGGAAACAGTCCCATGCAGACCACACAAAGTCGGAATATCCGACAAAACGCTCCGATCTGACACATTCCGTCGGAATCTCCGATCGTGTGTACAAGGGCTTAGGCCTCTGCCACACAGAATGGAAACCATCCAAGTGAATCTGCCTGCTCAGCGGGGGATCTTTCCACTGACCCAAGCGGATGACAGGCTCGCTGTTCTCTATGGGGCAGTCAGATAGAAATGGACTCCATGTGCGTTTCCATTCAATTGTCATCCGATCCAATCTGCCGAATGGATGGCAAACGTATCCCGATCCATCTATTTTTAGCGGACAGGATCAGATCGGATGCTGCGGGTGATAGCAGACACATGTCCGCTGACATCTGCCGGACCATAGAGAACAATGGGTGGTTCGATCGGGTCAGCCTGAAAAACGGACAGGCAGACCCGATTGGTCTGCTGGTGTGAAAGGGGCCTTAAGGTCTAATGAGTGCCAGAAACATACCTCAGCGTTTACATCCACCTGGGTAACTCAGTCAGCTTTCCCAATCAATATGGATTGTGTTAAGATTGTCTAAGAAGAGCATGGGAGGTTTGAAAGTTGTGAAACCACCTTCTTCTAATTACATAATCCATTCAATGGGGTCATAAAGTCTATAAAGGCCCATACACACGATCTGATTTTTGACAACAAACATACAAATTAGCTGTTTTAAGGCAACATCCGACCGTGTGTACACTCCATCGGACACACTTTTTCGGTTTTCATCTGACTTTTGTTGGCTGTGCGAACGGACAAACTTTCCGGCAACAAAAGTCCGATGGAGCAAAGTCCGATCGTGTGTACAGAAAACCATAGGACTTTTGTACAAAGTTCAAACATGCATGCTCAGAACCAATACAAAAGATCAGACAACAATACAGAAGTTGACCAAAGGTGGCGGTAAAGAACAGAAAACCACGTGATTTGGTGAAAGTTGGCTAAAAAAGTCATGCAGTGTGTATGCAATACAAGCTCACGGCCAATGCCCTTTGTACAAAAATCCACGGGAAAGTTTGTACAAAGTCCGATCGTGTGTATGAGGCTTTAGAAGTATTATTCTTTGGACATTCTTTGGAAAGTCTTAGCTTAGACAATCAACATATGCCTTGACATATTCCACTGCAATTGGATTAAGGTGACTGAGTTACCAGCGAGGATATAAATGTTGGAGTATGCTCCCAAGTGTCACTGTTGATGGGGGGACTCCCTCCTGGCCATGAGAACACACAGTGGGGGTTATTTACGAAACGCAAATCCAATTTGCACTACAAGTTGAAATTGCACTGCAAGTGCACTTGGAAGTGCAGTCGCTGTAAATCTCAGGGGTAGATCTGAAATGAGTGGAGGCTCTGCTGATTTTATCATCCAATCATGTGCAAGCTAAAATGCTGTTTTTTATTTTCCTTGCATGTCCCCCTCGGATCCAAAGCGACTTTACTTCCAAATGCAATTTCAAGTGCACTTTGAAAAATGATTTTGCCTTTCGTAAATGACCCCCCAGTGATTGTTGCTTGCAGTTGTAGCCACTGTCAATAATCACATGAAAACTCCAACAGGCTCTGGTTTTTACCATGTTGATTGATCGATCAACTTGAGTACAATCAGCTTGCCCATACAAGACTTGAATTTCGGCCGCTCCCTGCTGAACTGACCTAGATTAAAACAGTCTATGGCTGGCTTAACTCTACTTGCAGGTGTACATGCATAACACTATTTTTAACTTGCAATTTCAGAGTGTTTGCATTATAAAAGAAAAATTGGTTTTGCTAAACCCAGTTATGGTAATAATTTAAAGGTGGACTACACTGCATCAAAGCACCACAAACCAAATCACTTTGAAAAACACCCACCCTAGCATTTCTGGCCATGTCCATCTTGAGTAAGGGCAGATTATTCAGGTAGCATTTACTTCCTGGAATCTAGTTGTCCTAAGCTCAGGCATGCAGGCAGGAGGGTGTGCTTAGTGGAGAAAAACGCTCTTCCTCCCCTGGAGACTCCTGGGATGTATGACGTCATTTGTCAAGGTAGGAAACCAGAAAGTAATGGAATAAATATGAAAAAAAAGTTTAAAACAAGTAAATATGATATACCTTCCTATCTATTTACTAATACTAGCAGCATAGGCATTTAAAATAATCGAGCCCCATCTAGATCTGGAGACGTGCATAAGAGCAGAGGTTCTCCCGGTTCGCTATCCTCATTGGCCCACACAACAGCAGGAGCAATTGGCCCACACAACAGCAGGAGCCATTGGCTCCTACTGTTGTCAATCACAGCCAGTGAGCCAATGAGGAAAGAGTGCTCCGTGTGAGAATGAACAGACAGAAAACAGCTCAGAAGCAAACCTGCTCAAGTGCCCCCATAGAAGAGATTTGCTATTAGGGGCACTCAGCAGGGGAGAGGAGCCAAGACTGCTGGCGGGGGGCCCAAAAAGAAGAGGATTGGGGCTGCTCTATGCAAAACCATTGCACAGAGCAGGTAAATATAACATATTTTTTTTTTTGTTTTTTATTATTTCCTTTAGAATCACTTTAAAGCGGTAGCAAAGTCCACTTTGTGATTTTTACCTACAGGTAATCCTATATTAAAGCTTACCTATACGTAAAATGGATATCTCAGAAACAGGTGACATTGCCGGTATGCTGGACCTTCAGAGCACCATGCTGGAAATGAGGGCTCCACTCACACAGCCGGAGTCTGCGAACCCAGAAGGAAGACGGGGAAGATGGAAGCATGGTCAGTGGTGACAGCGTGCCACTGGAGGGCTTCATTCTAAGGTAAGTATTTCATAATGTACTAGTATACATTACATTCTAGCACATTATGCAATTGTCTTACAGCGTAAAGCTTTTTTTTTTGTTTTTACTGTGAACCGCTTTAATTGTCGAGGTAGACTTTGCTCCCTAAAAGCATTTCAATGCTTAATTTCAAATACTTGCGTTGGGTCAGTAAAGAAAGAAACTAAGCCAAAGCATCAGTAGGTCTGTCAGACAACTAGCATTTACAGAAGGCAAGTCGGCCATTGTAGCCCCATATATTCATTTGTCTTGGCAACCTCCCTTTTTTAGCATCACTGTACACTGTTTGGAGTTTAATAGGTATAACTCAACTACTCCTTCTTCTGACCACGGTGTCATATTGATGGCACCATCGGAAGGTGGGATTCGGGAAAAGCTGCAAAATGCTGTAAAGCTGGCAATAAAAAAAATGCTATTCTAGTTAATTGTAGCCACTTTCAATTCACCGCAAACTCTAGTAAATAAGCTACTATCCCATTCAACCACCAGAATTTGGTTGATTGTGAATTTGAAACTGGACTACAATTTGACAGCTTCAATACAGATTATTGAAAAATCGAACTGAAATGGGAAAAACACTATAGCAATACTGTCAAAAGTTATTGGATTTTTCTTTCATGTTCAAGCGAGGCAATGTTGATTCCATCTCCTTGCACTCGATCGAAAACCCCCATTTTATGTCTGCAGTTGCTTTGGTGATTTCAACAAAAATAGAATCCAAAGTTTGATTGCTCTATCAAATTGCCATCTGTATGACCAATTTAAGTGCCATATCATCATAACTGGCTTTTCTCGCCCTGTTTGAAGGATAAAGTTCCTCACTCCTCAACTCCCAATATGGCCCCAGTATCCTAAGAGCCTTAAAAACAAACCAATAAAACAAAAAGAAAAAGATTTTTTCAAACAGTATGAATACCAAAATACAGAGTAACCAAAACAAGGCAATAAGGATGAATAACATACAGCAGACATCTTAACTATTTAGACGTTCTACTCTAATTGAAAGCAAACAAAGCCACTGGCAGAATCCATATGATGTGCAAATTATACGATTGAAATTCATTCTTGGCCTGATAATTCATATTGTATAACAGAACTAGATCCGGCTGATTTGAGACAAAACGGATTTTGATAAGAAAATGGAGACACCCCCAGGGTTCCACCAAATGTAACACAGATAAATATTTTCCCTGGTAAGATGGAATGGAATCTAAATGAAACTTGCCAAGTGACTCCATCATATAATTGCATACCAACTGAGTTCTTCTTTTGTAATTTCTACAGCTGAGGATAATGCATACTTATGATTTGAGGGCAATAACACAAATGGCCATTTGAAAGCAAAACATAAAGGCATGTAGCTTTTCATATGTCAATTTTACTCAAATGTAAAAAATAAAGCAAGATTGCTCTATTTTGGGTGTGCTTTGTCAATAAGAGTGATTTCATCCAGGACAATTCAAAAAGTTTGCAAGTGAGTTGAATCATTCAATAATTTATCATTTTAGTCCCATGTTGCCAAATCTAATTTGTCAAGCCCATTGGCTTAGGTAAGGCAGCTCTGATAAGAAAGAGAACTGAAAGGAATGCCCTAAATTGAGCAAAATACCAATTTCTATAGGGTCCTTGAAAATGTTTACTTGCTTAAAGATGGGATAACAAAGAATTAAACAGCCAACACGTTTTGGGGGCTCAAGCTTTCCTCCTTCACCAGGACTTAAACGTTATATAAATTGCAGGGATTTGCCGGTTAGAATATTGGAATTCGTCCAGTTTGGGAGACTTCCGTGGTAATACCAATGCCTAATATTAACACATGCCTAAGTGTAAAACCAGCCTAAATCCAACCTAAGATCTTAAAACTAAACTCCATGAAGATGTACATAAAAGTATATCAAATTTATAATTTTAGTCCCATGTTGTCAAATCTAATTTGTCAAACCCACTGTCTTAGGTAAGGCGGCTCTGATAAGCAAGAGAACTGAAAGGAATGCCCTAAATTGAGCAAAATACCAATGGCTATAGGGTCCTTGAAAATGTTTACTTGCTTAAAGATGGGATAACAAAGAATTAAACAGCCAACACGTTTTGGGGGCTCAAGCTTTCCTCCTTCACCAGGACTTAAAGGGTATATGAATTGCAGGGATTTGCCGGTTAGAATATTGGAATTCGTCCAGTTTGGCAGACTTCCATGGTAATACCAATGCCTAATATTAACACATGCCTAAGTGTAAAACCAGCCTAAATCCAACCTAAGATCTTAAAACGAAACTCCAAGGAGATGTACATAAAGGTATACATTTATGAAAAAAAAATCACAAGTATTTTTAAATACAACTAATGTAAGCATCAGAATTTGTCTTTATTTCTGCCTCCTGTAACCAAATTGCACAGCAGTACTCAAACTGGGAGAGCAAGGGACAGCGTTAAAAGCCAAATCAGGCTCTGCATCACTGACCACGGCTTTGGGCCTGTGTCTGGTTGGATTTGCTGGTGATTTCATGTCTCAGGAGCTTACACATTAAAAGGCTCAAGCAAAATGGAAAAAAAAATGGTTTCTTCTGTTGATATGCCAATGATACTTTCCATTTGTCCCCTCCCCTGACATTGCTAATAAGCTTGATCACACCAACCTTAAAAGTATAAAGAGTGTTCTGATGTTGGCATTGCACTAAGAAGGTCAGTCAATACCAACATTACATTAACATGCCCATAAAATGACCCTATTAGATAAATGGTTGCCCAGAAAAATATCATCTGCAGTGAGGCCAGAGGCAATACCGGTGACTAGTCCTTTGCTCTTCACCATTGTTTATTTGAGTAGAGCTTCTAGAGCTTAATTAAAGACTTATATGGTTGATTTGCTGTTTTCCTTCATGATTTTTTTTCCTGTTTCACAATTCATCTTGTTTATAAAAGCTTATTCAAGGGCTGAGTTTACTGTTTATTAGTCTTCCTGTCAGGTACCTAGTAGAAGCTAAGCTGACAAGAGGGCTTCCCTTACACCTACTGTTCAGTACCCTCTGGAGTCGGTGACAGGGTGTAGCAGAATTAGGTAAGGGAGCCTGTGGTAGGCCCTGAGACAGTGGGTGGCCAGAGGATAGTCTGGGTACTGCTGAAATCCTGTGGATGCAGGATTGGAACTTGTGCAGAATTCCATCACATAGAATTTGTAGGTGCAGGAGTCAAAACTATTGTCAAAGCAAGACAGAGTCAGCAACAACTGAGAAGAAGAGGTATCAATTCAGAAGGCAGAAGCAGGGTCAGAAGCCAGGCAGGGCTTGACAGGCAGAGGACTGAGTCAGCACACAAGCCGATGTCAACAACAGGAGATCAGAAACAAGTGGAGACAGGAGGAAAGTAAGGTCAAAGCATAGGATCATCAGGATGCAGGTTTGGTCACAGGTCACTTAAGAGGACAACCACTCAGCAATTCCCTTTAGTTCGCTAAGCCTTAAAGTGGTTCTAAAGGCAGAAGTTTTTTTTCATCTTCATGTATTCTCTGCATTCAGGTAAAAAAACCTTTTGCAAGCAGCTCGCCCCCCTTATACTTACCTGATCCTGGTATTGATCCAGTGCTGTGCATGAGAGCAGCAGCTTTCACAGCTCTCCCCCTCCTCATTGGGTCAGCCAATGGCTCCCGCTGCTGTCAATCCCAGCCAAAGAGGAAGGAGCAGTGGGTGGAGTTTAGCCCTGCTCTGTGTGTCAATAGAGAGGAGTGAACATGCACAAGTGCCCCTAGAGCAAGTGGCTTGCTATAGGAGCACTCAGTGGGGGGGGGGGCAGGAGTGCCAATCACAACCAGTGTGGAGGGAGAAGGGCTGAGCTGCGCTCTGCACTCTCATGGACACACAGAGGCAGCACAGGAGCAAGCAGCTTGCTCTGGGGGCACTTGGCAGGGGGAGGGACCAGGACCACCTGAGAAGAGGAGGATCGGGGCTGCTCTGTGCAAAGCCCCTACACAGAGCAGGTAAGTATTATGCCCCATACACACGGTCGAAAATTCCGACCACAAAATCCATCTGATTTTTTCCGACGGATTTTGGCCGAAACTTGTGTTGCATACACACGGTCGCACAAAGTTGTCGGAAAATCCGATTGTTCGGAACGAGGTGACATACAAAACGTACAACGGTACTACGTAGAGGCCAGTACCCAATAGCTTTCATCTCCAAATTTTTTTCTGAGCACGCGTAGCACTTTGTGCATTGGAATTCTCTACACACGATCGGAAAAAGTCCGATCGGACTTTGTTGTCGGAAAATTTTAGATCCAGCTCTCAAACTTTTTCCGTTGGAAATTCTGACGGGAAAAGTCAGATACAGCCCACACACAGCAACATAATCCAATCGTACTTTTTCCGTCGGAATTTTTGACCGCGTGCGTGTATGGGGCATAAGAGTTTTGTTATTTTATAAAAAAAAAAAAAAGAGCATAGACAGTAACTTTAAATAGGCCACTGTGATCATGAACATGGGTAGATGTGCAGATGCACGCACAGCCCTGACTCTGTGTACTGGTCCATGAACTGTTCTGTGTGTATGGGCAGGTCTTCAGGCAGTCTTGCACCTGATCCTACTGACTCCTCCACTAGTAGAGTCTCCATTCTGGCCACTTAACAATAATGCAGATCAAATTGGCTTTAGTACAGCCACTAGAGAGTGTAAACATACAACTACGCACAAAAAAATATATGACCATAAAAACATGGCACATCAACCATCCAAATGGGCTCAGCATGTCAACTTTTACATCCAGATAAACCTCATAGTAATAAGTCAAAATGAGAGCTTGCTGAAAAGCCAGTCTCCCCTTTCCCCAGTATATGGATTGTGCAGGCGTACATTCTTCTACCTTGTCTCAAAGGACAACAGAAAACAAATTCCATCTACCTGCACTAAAGTTATTTTATAGCCAGGTCAACATTATAATTAATTTCTTGAACTTTATGCCCTCTTTTATACTTCTAAAATCTCCTTTGCACAGTTTTAGTGCCTTGGCACAATGTGGCCGTATATTAAATGTCAGCTTTATTCAATGCCCTATATCAGTGACTTGTTTAGTGTCTATAAATGTCACACTGTCATTTGCCCCGTGTTTTGTTCTCTGCCAGCCAAGGCACAGCTTTGCTGCCAACGAAAGGTGTTTTTACAATGTGTTTTCGTGCAAATATTCCAAATTTAATGTGTTTGAATTGCTGAGAGATGAGCAAATGATTTGAGTATTTGTGTAGAAGATAAAAGGCTCACGGGTTTTATTGTTACATGCTGGATTTGACATTAAATTATTATCTATTTTGTAGAACAGCAAAACTTTCAGACCGGACCATTTTGGTGGCTTGAGACCAGAGCACTTTTTGCGATTTGGCACTGCGTCGCTTTAACTGACAATTGCGCGGTCATGCGACGTGGCTCCCAAACAAAGTTGGCGTCCTTTTTTCTTTTGGTGGTATTTGATCACCTCTGCGGTTTTTATTTCTTGCGCTATAAACAAAAGACAATTTTGAAAAAAAAAAAACACAATATTTTGTATTTTTGGTATAATAAATATCCCATTAAAAAAAAAAATTTCCCTCAGTTTAGGCCAATACGTATTCTTCTACATATTTTTGGTAAAAATAATTGCAATAAGCGTATATTGATTGGTTTGCGCAAAAGTTAAAAAGTTAACAAGTTAAAAATTGCACTGATTACTGTGTAAATGTGACTGTCAGGGAAGGGGTTAACACCAGGGGGTGCTGCAGGGGTTAATTATGTTCCCTATGGGAGTGATTCTAACTGTGGGGGGAGGGGACTCATAAGGGGAGGAGACCGATTGGTGTTCCTCTGTACTGGGAACACACCTTCGGTCTCCTCTCCTCTGACAGGAGGTGGATCTGTGTGTTTACATACACAGATCCACGGTCCTGCAGTGTTACCGGGCAATCGCAGGTGCCCGGCGGACATTACGGCCACCGGGCACGTGCACTGGGTCCCGAGCAACGCCGCTGGTGCGCGTGCGCCCCCTAGGTGGCCGGGAATGGGAGGACGTCATATGATGCCCACCCAGGATGGGAGATCCCATCTGCGGGCATCATATTACTATGGGTGGGTAGGGAAGTGGTTAAGCACTCCTCCCCCCCTTACCTGCCACATTTGGCATGTCCTTTTTTTGGGGGGGGGGGGGGGGGGTACCTAGTTTTGACACGTACTTCCTGTCCCACTTCCTGCTTCCTTCGTCTCACCGCCTAGGCGACTCCTCCTCTCCCCCTCCCTCTCTGCAAACTACTGGGACACGTCACAGGTCTCAGAAGATCGCATGGCCACTAAGAGAGCTCAGGGAAGTGCAGTTGCTCTAAATCTAAGGGGTAGAACTGAAATGAGGGGAAGCTTTGCTGATTTTATCCAATCACGTGCAAGCTAAAATGCTGTTTTTTATTTTCCTTGCAAGTCCCCCTCGGATCTACAGCAACTTTACTTCCAAGTGCACTTGCAGTGCAAAGTGGATTTTCCTTTACTAAATGACCCCCCTATATTTCTGTTCAATAAAGTGATTCCTTCAGTTTTTACCTCAATTACCTCTGTACGATGATTGCGGTAAAGGGCTAGTTTATGCTACCTTTCTGCTGGAAAGGTTTGGAGGGCAGGACACAAGCGGGGTGCCAGGCGGTCCATCACAAAGGTAAAATACCTTCTGTGTACAGCAGCCCCCCCATATACTTTACTGAGCCCCATCTCAATCCAGTGATGTGCACCAGAGCAGCAGTTCTCCCGGGTCTCTTCCTCCTCATTGGCTCCCGCTACTGTCAATCACAACCAGTGAGCCAATGAGGAGAAAGCGAGGATGGGAGTGGGGGTGGGGCTGCGCTGCACTCCATGTGTAAATGAACACACAGAGCAGCAGCTCAGAAGCAAGCCAACTCGGGTGCCGCATACGAAGCTGCTTGCTATAGGGGCATTCAGCAGGAGGGAGGGGCTAGCAGGTCCGGTGGGGGACTCAAGAAGAGGAGGATGGAGGCTGCTCTGTGCAAAACCAACTGCACAGAGCAGGCAAGTATGAGAAGAAGTGGAACCCTTCTCCACACTACCAGTGTTAAATGCTCATTATGTCCTTGGGCTTGTATACGCTTGTGGTTGGGGGGGTGGGGGGGTGGGGGGGTAAAGACACGTTTGAAACATATTTTGACAGCCCCCAATTGCTCCACTTTAAGCGACAAAGGCAGTGGACAGGTGTAAATATGCCTCAAGATGTCTCACTTGGTGGGCAATTCTGCCCACTGAATGCAACCTATACATTTGAATGTTGTTGCGCCACAACCACCCACGCACATACTGTAGGGGATGATTTATTAAAGGCAAATAGACTGTGCACTTTGCAAAGAGCAGTTGCTTCAGAGATTTGTAAATTAGCAGAAGCTCTGCTGACTTCCATCATCCAATCACACGCAAGCATGCCATAAGCTGTTTCTTTTTTTCTTTTTCTTGATTGTGATTGGGTATTCATTGCAAATAATGCTTCCCCTGATTTACTAAGGTCTGGGGCAACTGCACTTGCAGAGAGAAGTGCTTTGCCTTTAGTAAATCACCCCCACAATGTTCAAAATATGTAATGCTTGGGAGGACTGTCAGAAACTGCAGACCTAATAAAGGAAAGAAGAAAGAAATGGCTGCACATCCAGAACTCCCTCTTTATTGATCACAAGGATGACACCGAATACACCAACAAATGGTCACGTAATACAGGAAACGAGGGACAGAGGGTGTGGACATGCATGATTTTTGGCTGGGGATATGCTGCAGAAGAAAATATGAAACTGAGAACATGTTACATAAGGCTAGGAGATTTCCAAGCTATTACTCGAATCAAGGATCCCACTGCAGACTGCTGAGGTCCGATGGCCGCACATCATAGACCAAAGGGCCGCACCAGGGCTCTAGACATGACAAGCTTTTAACCCTTGAAGTGTGAGGGACACAGTGCAAGGGTAGAGTATTTCTAATTCCCAGAGTTGGGCTTTAAGTAAAGCTGCTTCTGCTATTATTCCCCAGGCCCCTTCCAGGGTGAAAATAAATAAAGATTCGCATTCACTCTTATCCAGGATGAACGGAGATGAGCTCAGGCCTGTGGACTTATACTCAGCTGAAGATATAAGGTGGGAGATTTCTTCTATGACCTTGTGAAGTTCCTTAAGAGTCAGCTAAATCCAGCACCCACGGGCAACACATCTGTGATAAGTGTGTGCGGCATATAAAGGAAAAGAGCAAAGCACCATACAGTATATTCATACAGTATTACCAGATGTCTGAAAATGGGAAAGAGGCACCATTTAGTGTCAAAACGGGGCACGATTTAGTGATAAAACAGGGCACTATTTGGGGTCAAAACGGGGCACCATTTACTGCTAAAATGGGGCACCATTTACTGCTAAAATGGGGCACCATTTACTGCTAAAATGGGGCACCATTTAGTGATAAAACGAGGCACCATTTAGTGATAAAACGAGGCACCATTTAGTGATAAAACGAGGCACCATTTAGTGATAAAACGGGGGACCCATTTAGTGATAAAACGAGGCACCATTTAGTGATAAAACAAGGCACCATTTAGTGCCCTCCCCACACAGCCAATAATATGTCAATCATATTAGATGTAAAAAACAAACCATTGATACTTCATGCATTAAAGAAATGTTTTCTGGACTTACAATGGTCGACATTAGCAATTAAGGCTAAATACATAAAAACCGAATGGAAAAAAGAAGACCAATACTGCTAGAACATCCATCCCCTATACTTTAACCTCTTGCTTACTGGGCACTTAAACCCCCCTCCTGTCCAGACCAATTTTCAGCTTTCAGCGCTGATGCATTTTGAATGACAATTGCGCGGCCATATAACACTGTACCCAAATGAAATTTTTATCATTTTTTTCCCCCACAGAGCTTTCTTTTGGTGGTATTTGATTACCTTTTTTATATATATATATATATATATATATATATATATATATATATATATATATATATATATATATATATATATATATATATATATATTTTGTTATAAAATTTTGCAAACGGGTAATTTTTCTCCTTCATTGATGTACGCTGATGAGGCAGCACCGATGGGCACCAATAGGTGTCAGTGATGGACACTGATGGGTGGCAATAATGGGCACTGGTCAGTTACACTGATAGGCAGCACTGCTAGGTGGCAATGATTGGCACCACTGGTGGGCATTGACTACACAATGATAGGTGGCACTCTTGGGCATTAATAGGTGGCACTGGTCGGCTCTAGCTGGTGGCAAAGGCAGGGGTGTATGGTGGACACAGATGAGGCATAATTGCCTCTTCTTCTTCAGGACTGATGTCCCTTGCAGATAAACTGGTGATCGGCTTTTTTTTCTCCTCACGCTGAGAAAAAAAAAAAGATTACCGAGCTTTTGTTTACATCCTGTGATCAGCTGTCATTGGCTGACAGCTGATCATGTGGTAAGGGGCCCCTTGCTCGGATCTGTGATCACCCGAGTCACCCACGTGCGCAAAGGGGAGGCCATCATATGACAGCCTCCCAGAAATTCAGGTCCGCGCTGTGCCCGTTATTTGGCTATAGAACAGACGGCAAGAGGTTAAAGCAGTTTTAAACCTCTGAAGTGAAAAATGAACATATCACATTCCTCTATAATGTGTAATTGCCTCAATCCAAAGCACCTAGTGTGGTACCTCTCATTCCGCTCTGATCTCCCCACCCTGGGCACCAAGCAATCCTGGGAGATGGCGCCTCACCAAAGCTGTGTGAAAGGGCCTGGAAGCCATCTGGTACAATACCCAAACTGTTAACTGATGCCAGGACCTTCTTATCAGTCCATTGATTGGACACACACAGATCTTCTCTATTAACCAAAACATAATCAGTCTAGGTACCTTCGTAAAGCTGTCAAATGCGCAAGCTTGAGCAACCCAGAAAACAAACAGAGATCTTGCCAAATCACTCCCTATTGTAAAGACCTCAGCTGGAGTCTATAGAAATACACATTTCTGTCTCTTCCTCTTGGTAGAATCCATAATCTCATTATTTTTCACAACTTCTGAAATAAAAACAATAGAGCCAGAATAAGGAAATATTTACCTCCTTCAGTTAACTAATAGTGTTTTGAGCTCAAAGAAAATGCTACCCTGGGAGAACCTGGAGCAGAACCGACCCAATTCCTCTCCTAGGCGAACTGGGCCTCTGAAATGTCATATTTATATTAATTTTGAAGGCAATTAAATGCTGGGCAATGACATACAGTGTAACCTTGGTTTACGAGTAACGTGGTTAACGAGCGTTTTGAAAGACGAACAACTTTTTTTTTTTTTTTTATTCTGACTTGGTTTGCAAGTGTTGTCTTGCAATACAAGCAGAATTCAAGCTAATGGGGTGTGCAGTACCGCATTTGGCTAGAGGTGCGGGGGGCGCCGGGCACACTCGGAACGGTTTGGAGCTGTTCGGAAATACTCAGAATCACTCGCAAATACTCAGTTCCCAAGTGTTTCCAAGCCTGCCCGAGTTCAGCCGAGCTGTCCCTGATTATTTCCGAGGCTTTCCGATGCCCCCCACCTCTGGTCACATGCGGTATTGCATGTAATAAAAGTCAATGCGGAATATCTTCGTTTCCATTGACTTCTACAGGGAAACTCGCTTTGATATGTGAGTGCTTTGGATTACAAGCATTTTCCTGGAATGGATTATGCTCGTAATCCAAGATTTCACTGTACATGTTAACAGACTGTAACATGTAAGTATTTAGAGATATTAATACCTACAGAAAACTGGATCTGTGTCATGATCAGCTTCCTGATTGGTCAAGTCATTTCTGTCAACACCCCCTTGAGGTCCACAAAAGGGGACTGCAACCAAAATTGACAGCTCTTATTTTAACATAAAATGAAGGAACACCTGTCAAATTATATAAGAGCCACTATATCATCTTGCTGATTAATGAAAGTCTGCTGAACCAGGACATTATTAGATATTCTCATCTCAATTCCTTTTTATTTCTCTGTTGCATAATTGTGTCTTTGTTTCTTTGTAATACCTTTTTTTTTTTTGTAAAGATTTTATTGCACCATTTATTACCTTTTCATTATTAAATGCCGGTTCACATATACATGGCTTCAAAGCACACAGCAGGTGATTTACAGCCTAAGCTGTACCTGTTTCATTCATTCATGAAACTCTGTAGGGTATGTTGTGTCTATTCCCTCCATTCAGGTCTCAGATTACACTCAGCTCTCTGCTCTATACTGTGCAGAGTATGATGTCAGATCCCCACCCTCTGCCTTTTGGAGCTGAGAAATAGCCTTTAATCTGTGTGTTTTAGAAAAAGGATTTAGACTTTTCGCTGCCGATGACATGCATAACATGTCATGGCATGGCAATTGCTAAAACAAGCTCAAGCAACATTCACATATCCTCTCTTTGTGTTCTAAACCCAAAAGTGCTTGGCTCTGAACTTCTCCAGGTTCACATCTGTCAGATCTTGAAGCAAATGAAGAATTGCGCATATTCAATTTTGTACAGAACTTGTGCAGGGGAGAACACTATATTACCAAAAGTATTGGGAAGCCTGCCTTTACATGCATTAATGGGATCCCAGTCTTAGTCCATAGGGTTCAATATTGAGTTGGCCCACCCTTTGTAGCTATAACAGTTTAAACTCTTCTGGGAAGGCTGTCCACAAGGTTTAGGAGTAAGTCTATGGGAATGTTTGACCATTTTTCCTGAAGCGCATTTGTGAGGTCAGGCACTGATGTTGGATGAGAAGGCCTGGCTCGCAGTCTCTGCTCTAATTCATCCCAAAAGTATTCTATCAGGTTGAGGTCAGGACTCTGTGCAGGCCAGTCAAGTTCCTCTCCCCCAAAATGTGTTCATCCATGTCTTTATGGACCTTGCTTTGTGCACTGTGAACAGTCATGTTAGAACAGGAAGGGGCCATCACCAAACTGTTCCCACAAAGTTGGGAGCATGACATTGTCCAAAATGTCATGTTATGCTAATGCCTTAAGAGTTCCCTTCACTAGAACTAAGGGGCCAAGCCCAACCCCAAAAAAACACCCACACACCATAATTCCCCCCTCCACCAAATGATTTGGACCAATATACAAAGCAAGGTCCATAAAGACATGGATGAGTGAGTTTGGGTTGGAGGAACTCGACTGGGGTGCACAGAATCCTGACCTCAACCCGATAGAACACCTTTGGGGTGAATTAGAGTGGAGACTGTGAGCCAGGCCTTCTTGTCAACATCAGTGCCTGACCTCACAAAGGCGCTTCTGGAAGAATTGTTAAACATTCCCATAGACACCCTCCTATACCTTGTGGACAGCCTTCCCAGAAGAGTTGAAGCTGTTATAGTAGCAAAGAGTGGACAAACTCAATATTGAACCCTATGGACTAAGACTTGGATGCCATTAAAGTTCATGTGTGTGTAAAGGCAGAAGTCCCAATACTTTTGGTAATATAAATAATATTAAATTATATTAAAAAAAAATAATAAAAAGTGTTTTAAATTCAATAACATATAATAAAACAAATAAAAACCTCGCCTCCTTATACATGTACCTACACACACATGCACACATCTAGGATGCATGTTTGTACGTAAATGTATTTTAAGTAATGCATATTACATTTTTCCAAGAGCCCTGGAGTGAGAGGACTATATAGGCCTATAGATAATTTTTAGTATTGTAATGTTTTATTGTTTTTCAGGTGCACACAGTTTTACAGCTTGACTTATTTGCTAACTATTTACTCAACACAATCTCAATCAATTAAATTTAGCAAAAAGGGAAATACGGTATACTGTGCCTGTGGGCACTAAAATAAATTTGAATGTATCTTTTATTGCAAATATTGCAATTATTTTAAACAAGAACAATCATATGTATTTTTTTGGGCTGTGGAAATTAAAGATTAATATATCGATTAATCGATTAATTTTTTTGATTGAGCAAAATCCTTTTGATTGGTACTTACCTCTCCGCCGGCTTCGGGTCTTCAGGGAGTTCCGTCAGAGATCCGGTGACGTCACAGACATCAATGTCACCAGACTCCTCCCCCCTTCCCCAAGTGCCCCTGTCTGCTAACAAAGGGAAGGGGGAGGAGTCAGGTGACGTTGAAGTTCTGATTGAACGTAACGCGTGCAGTGGGAGGAGCTATGCATGAATTTACCCGCTGCGGAACTAACACGATTGTCGGCTTTACATGCTGTGTTTTGATCATCTTTATGTGAGTAGTTTGTGTTTGAACACAAAAATTAAATCTTATACTTAAGCGGTGAGCACTTCGATCTTTTCTTTCTACCCATGACCTGGCGTCCTTGCTGAGATCTAAGGAGACGTGAGAGAAGTTTATGGTCCGTGTTAACCCTTTTGATACCCGCTGGCATGACCACCTGCTTGCACAGGGGTCCATGCCATAAGGTGAGAGTGATTAGTTAGACCGGAGGTGGAGGGATGGTCACGCCACTGTGGGAAAAAAAATTACTTAGGTCAGTGCTACAGTTTGAATTCAAAACGTATTTGTGTGAACTGTGAAGTTAAGTCATGGATTGTGGAAACTAACTAGTGTCGGGTGATTGTATATAATGTATACCACATTTACCACTAACTAATGCAGAGTTACAATGCAAGGAGATCAGCTAAAAGTAGTTGGATCTGTATGTGCGTTATAATTAATCAAAATTAGTCAATTAATCGATTTAAAAAAAAACGATTAATCGAACACGAAAATTTTAATTAGTAACAGCCCTAGTATTTTTTAAGACCTTTCCCCTGTTGGGCAAAGTGCATGTAGTACTTTGTCTGACATTGCTAGTTGCTTCCTAACCTGAGCTATGAGGTCCTGCACCCTGTCTCACCATTGCCAATCTGAAAACAACTAGGAAAGAGATGGCTGCTTCATAAAGGCACTTTTCTCGACTCTTAGCACCTTCATGAAACAAGCAGCAGCAAGGCGGATGCAAAGAGAGGGGGTGTGTCAGCCTCTGCATTTCTCTTGCTGTTGTTTGTCTCCAGAAAGTGCCCAGAGCGAGGACAAACTGCTGTTATGAAGCAGCCATCTCCTTCCTAGCTGTTGTCAGATCAGCCTTGGCAGCAGGGGACAGTAGCAGGTCAAACCTCATAACTAGTGCTAAGAAGTGCCTAACATGGGACAAAGTACTATATGTACTTTGCCCCATAAGACACAGAACAGTTAAAAATATATTTTTGGGGTACTTTTTTTTTTTTCCACACGTGTACCAGTCTACAAGACCTTTGATGCAATGTCCACTTTTTAGGCCAAGTCTAAAGTTAAATTTGCAATGCAATGCAGCCAGATTTAGAAAGCTTCTCGCAGAGCTTCCAGGGAATCAGTTTAATCTGTTGTCGAAACTATGACCCATTCAACCCTCTTTTTCATGCTCCAGTGTGTAAAGGTTGGGCTGCACTGAGGTTAAATGACAGGGAGGCGTTGGCACTTGCTGGAAAGGCTCACCTACGTTCTTGCAGCCTCCGGGCCATTCAGGACACGAGGATATTGGCAATTATAGAGATTTTAGCGAGCATGTTCAGATGATGCATGTCAGGGTGAAAATTAAAGCGTGTCAGCAGGTAGGAGTCAGTTTGAATGTAAAAATGTTCTCGTTTGACCACAGCTTACCTTCAACAGCACTGTTGTCAATTTAATCATGGTGACATACGAGGGATGCGTCACCCGCCATAAAAAGGCAGTGAATGTATCTATGCTGTAATCACCATTGAAAGGCTATTATTTCACAAAGTAAAAAGATGCACTTCATCTCCTGGGGTCTCTAAAAAAAAAATAAGCTGTCAAATGAATTGGGACAAAGTAAGGCTGTCATCTAAAAAGGTACGCTTCCTTAGAAAAGAGACAATATGAGGACAATGGCGGCAGCATCTAACTTGTTCTTACTCTTTCTAATGCATCTGAATTTCTCTTCACAGTGGGCAAGATATGGGTTACAATGGAGCCACTGGATGCTAATTTATGTTGGGCGAGGTAGGAGAGACATCGCAAAATAAACATGTACAGCTGGAACAGGGATTCATGAAAACCAGTGAAAAACACAGAACATAATGTGTATAGCAGAGGTCACTTTAGAATTTGGGATAAACAAAGCATCCATAACTATACCCATTTCATGTTATATAGACACCACCTACAAAACCATAGTGCTTTTACATAGCTGCCAACTACAATTTTTGGCAGTGGATGTCAGCGTTGCCTTTCTTTTGATTCAGAAGGTATTCACATATCACCGCTACAAAGTACAAAATGATTAAAAGTTATTAGTGGGTGTCCGACAGGTCACCAGTTCACAGTAGGGATGTGCTGGAGCTGGAGAGAGTCCAAAGAAGGGCAACAAAACTCATAAGAGGGTCTGGAGGACCTTAATTATGAGGAACGGCTGCAAACACTAAATGTATTCTCTATGGAGAAAAGACGCTTGAGTGGGGACATGATAGCGATCTACAAATATCTCAATGGGGATCCCAGCATAGGAAATAAACTATTCAGCCCTAGGGAATGTAAAAGGACACAGGGCCACACAACGAGACTGGAGGAGAAGCGGTTTAACCTTAAACTGCTTAGGGGGTTCTTCACTGTTAGGGCAATAAGGATGGGCAACTCTCTCCCACAATTGGTGGTGGATGCAGGGAGTATTGATATCTTTAACTACTTCCCGCCCGGCTAATGTACATATACGGCTGGGTGGGTGCCCTCTCCTTCTGAATGGACGTTCAGGAACGTCCTTTGGAAGGAGGGGGATTGCGCGCATGCATGCCCGCGCATGCATGCCCGCGCAGCAGCGCAATCCCGATGCGCTCGTGTCACCCGGACGCGGCGCACCTCCGATCGGCAGGGGGGCTCTGTGATTGGCCCTCCTGATCACATGACGGCCCTCATGTGATGAAACAAACAGCCGGTTGCTAGGCAATCGGCTCTCCTCTCCTCACACAGAAGTTGTCGCTGAGGAGAGGAGAGCGGATCGCTGCAGCCAGCTGGTGATCAGTGAGTATGAGCTGTTTTTTACAGCTTTTTACTCACTTATCACCAGTCTAGTGTAAACACAAATGTAAAACATACATGTCCCCACACAATGTCCCCAAAACACACATGTCCCCACACAATGTCCCCAAAAAACACATATCCCCAAAACACACAATGTCCCCAAAACACACATGTCCTAAAATAATAAAAACACATGTCCCCCACATATGTCCCACTAAAATCACATGTCCCAATGATTTATCTGCACACGTATGTCCGTGATCACCTGCACACATCTGTACATGATCATTTGCGTACATCTGTCCGTGATCACATAAACCAATTATTATACACTTAATGGAAATTGTTTTACCAAAAACATGCAGCAGAATACATTTTGGCTTAAATTTATGACAAAATTCGATTTTATTGGATTCCTTTTAAAATAGAAAGAAGAAAATATATTTTTTTTTCCAAATTTCCGCTCTTTTTTCGCTTATACCGCAAAAAATAAAAAACGGAGTTGTGAATAAATACCACCAAATAAAGCTCTATTTGTGCGAACAAAATGATAAAAATTTAGCGTAGCATGACCGCGCAATTGTCATTGAAAGTGTGAGAGTGCTGAAAGCTGAAAAATGGTCTGGGAAGGAAGGGGGCGAAAGTGCCCTGTATTGTAGTGGTTAAAAGACTCTTAGATATACATCTTAACCGGTTCCCGGCCGGCGCACACCGATGTACGTCGGCAGAATGGCACGGGCAGGCATATTGGCGTACAGGTACGTCCAATCTTTATCACGGACATCCGCTCATTCTCATACTACGGACGAGGATGAGAGGATGTCCGTGATAGGCGGAACACTGACTGCTGGGAAATTGAGTGTTCCGCCTATCACAGACAGAGAGGCGCGGCTTTTGAACAGTGGAATGGCCGCCGTCTGTCAGACGAGGAGGAGAGGTGCGGCGCGACATGGCACACAGAGGCTGCAGAAGGCAAAGAGACAGGTAGGCTGCGATGGACACAGGGAGGGACGGGACACAGGCATAGACGGGACACAGGCATGGACGGGACACAGGCATGGACGGGACACAGGGATGGACACAGGGATGGACGGGACACAGGGATGTAACAGTAGCTGCTGCATGTCTCACCCTCGGCTTATACACGAGTCAATAAGTTTTCCCAGTTTTTTGTGGTAAATTAGGGGCCTCGGCTTATATTCGGATCGACCTATACTCGAGTATATACGGTACTTATTTTTTGTAAAGTTAAGATAAAAGAATATATATGTACGGCTGAATACGGCTGAGTATGGCTGGGTACGGCAGAGCATGGCTGGGTACGGCAGAGCATGGCTGGGTATGGGACGGCAGAGCATGGCTGGGTAGGGGACGGCAGAGCATGGCTGGGTAGGGGACGGCAGAGCATGGCTGGGTAGGGGACGGCAGAGCATGGCTGGGTAGGGGACGGCAGAGCATGGCTGGGTAGGGGACGGCAGAGCATGGCTGGGTATGGGACGGCAGAGCATGGCTGGGTATGGGACGGCAGAGCATGGCTGGGTAGGGGACGGCAGAGCATGGCTGGGTAGGGGACGGCAGAGCATGGCTGGGTAGGGGACGGCAGAGCATGGCTGGGCAGGGGACGGCAGAGCATGGCTGGGCAGGGGACGGCAAAGCATGGCTAGGCAGGGGACGGCAGAGCATGGCTAGGCAGGGGACGGCAGAGCATGGCTAGGCAGGGGACGGCAGAGCATGGCTAGGAAGGGGACGGCAGAGCATGGCTAGGCAGGGGACAGCAGAGTATGGCTAGGCAGGGGACAGCAGAGTATGGCTAGGCAGGGGACAGCAGAGTATGGCTAGGCAGGGGACGGCAGCACGGAGGAGAGCGGTAGATACTGAGAGATACTAAGCACTGTGACGCATCAACGCCCTGCACGCACGTCGACATATTTTTGTAGTCGACGTAATCGATTACGGCGACTCGTCGTGGCAGCTCTAGTGTTCACTAAATGAAAGCCAAGCCCCCCACAGTTAGTAACACACCCCTAGGAACACTTAACCCCTACACTGCCACCCACTGGTTAACCCCTTCACTGCCAGTGTCATTTACACAGGAATCACTGCATTTATATAGCAGTGATTGCTGTATAAATGACAATGGTCCCAAAAATGTGTCAAAAATGTCCGATATGTCCGCCATAATGTCGCAGTCACAATAAAAATCGCTGATCGCCGCCATTACTAGTAAAAAAAAAATTATTAATAAAAATGCCATAAAACTATCCCCTATTTTGTAAACTCTATAACTTTTGCGCAAACCAATCAATAATCGCTTATTGCAATTTTTTTAACCAAAAATATGTAGAAGAATACGTATTGGCCTAAACTGAGGGAAAAAAATGTTTTTTTATATATTTTTGGGGGATATTTATTATAACAAAAAGTAAAAAATAATGCATTTTTTTCAAGATTGTCGCTCTATTTTTGTTTATAGCGCAAAAAATTAAAACCACAGGGGTGATCAAATACCACCAAAAGAAAGCTCTATTTGAGGGAAAAAAAGGACGCCAATTTTTTTTGGGAACCACGTCGCACGACTGCGCAATTGTCAGTTAAATCGACGCAGTGCAAATCGCAAAAAGTGGTCTGGTCTTTGACCAGCAAAATGGTCCGGGGCTGAAGTGGTTAAAGGACTCAACATACAGGGATATGGGAAATCAGCATAGCCACTGATACATGCACCTACATAGGTTGAACTGGATGGGTTATTATCTTTTCAGCCTTACCAACTATGTAACTATGTAACATGAACCAAAAAGCAACATTCAGTACATTGCATTTTGATGCTGAGATTTTTGTTGCTGATGTATCATGATATAGCGCTGATACAATTTTCACTGTGCTAGTTATAGAAAAAGGAAGGAATATGGCTGACCTTGATGTTTAGGGTTATATATATACTATACTATTAAACCTTCATTTTTTTCAGGGCCAAACGAGGGGACAGTGTCTCCACCAAAAGAATGGAAAGTAAGCAGAAACCTGGACCCGTTCATAGTAAAAACTCCTCAAGAAATGACATCTTAAATGTATTTAACTTGTCAGATTATAATTGAACTACTGCAGAAATAGAAGTACTAGGTTTGGGTCTAACCTTTTGTCCCACTCAGGAAATAGACCAATTTGAGACCATTAAGGACCTAAACTTGTTTGCTTGTAAGCTGACCTACAAGTATTTATTTGATCAAGAGAGAAAGAGAAGGGATAAAGACAAAAAGCTCAGAGATCAATGGAAAACTTTTTCCAGTGAGGGGTTTCCGAGCACTAAGAGATCTTACGGATCTTTTGGAAGAAAATTTAAAATTTGAGCAACAATCACAGACTTCCCAAGTTTTAGAGCGAAATGATGTTCCAAATGTCGCCATTAACAATGCTTCACAAATCACTATAAAAAATAAATCAGAGAAATTTCCCCATTAGAAACCAATCCAAATATCCCGGCTTTTGTTACACAGGTCACAAAGGAAATTGAAAAGCTACAAATATATGTTGATAATTTGTCCCCCGTTCAGAAACAGGCTTTACAAAAACTTTGTGCACAAGTGGGAATTATCATTAAACCCTCAGAGAAAGGGGGCAATATTGTACTCATAGAAAAAGTACAAAATGTGTAACAGGATCCTGGACAATGAAGAATAGTATAAAAAAAATCTCTGTGGAACATGCTAGTAAGGTTCAGAATGAATTACTTCTATTGGACTTGCTTCATCAAGGAGTCATTACTAAAGGTTTATACGAGACTCTTCTCGTTAAACATCTTATTATTCCAACTTTCCATTCTCTTCCAAAGACGTATAAAGCTCTGGTGTGCCCTCCTGGAAGATCAATTATATCTGGAAACGGTGCATATACTGGCTAGTCAATTAGTTGACCAATAACTTCGCTCCTATGTTGTATCACTTCCTTCATATGTTCAGGACACACCAGATCTTTTACAACGTCTGGAAAATATTCAAGTACCGGGGGATACTATTCTAGTGGCTATTGACATCGAAGCCCTGTATAGTAGCATTCCAAATTCTTTGGGTCTGTCTGTTATACAGGATTTCCTGAGTGAGAGAACTTAGGACACATGGTCCTTCAGTAAATTTTGTCTTTCTATTTTGGAGCATATTTTAACAGGGAAATCCTTATCCTTTAATCATTTCCACTACATCCAGGTGCAGGGCGTTACGATGGGCGCCTCTTGTGCGTCATCGTATGCCAACCTGTACCTGGGGGGGTGGGAATGTATGCTTTTTTTCTGACGACAGGTATGCCAAATATTGGGACTCTATCTAATGTGGAATAGGTATATAGATGATGTTTTGATGTTGTGGACTGGGTAAACTGCTGATCTAGCTGAATTAGACCAGAATGCATTTAATTTAAAATTTACTATGTATCAAAGAAATCCATTCCCTTCCTGGATATTACAATTGTGATTGAAGGTGATAGGAATATCAACACCACTCTTTATCGAAAGGAGACAGCAGGGAACACCCTCTTACATGCTAACAGTTTTCATACAACCCCTCTTATTAATAGTATCCCTTATGGACAAAATCTCAGGTTACGCAGAATCTGCTCTAATTATATACTATTAAAGCAAGAAACAGACGAATTACGAATGAGATTATCCAATGGGGATACTCAAAGACAACACTTAAAAAAGCTTACAAAAGAGCATCTAAACAGAACAGACAGGAAGCTCTATGTAAGAGACCCCGACAAAATGAGGAAGATACCACCAGGATGAGTATTACCTATACCCATCAACACTCATGTATAGGAGAAATACTCAAGAAACACTGGTATCTCCTTACCAATGATCCCGTTCTTTACAAATATACAGGTTCTAAACCTAATATCACTTTCAGGAGGGCAAGATCACTCAGGGACAGATTGACACAGCCATTTTACTGAGACAGCCAGGGAAGACAGACGATACTACATCGAGAGGATCCTGGCAATATGGTTCATGCGCTTTTTGTCCACGGATATATGAAAACCATGCAATGTATCAATGTAATGGCAGATTACACTCTACGATACACCGCATCAACTGTCAGAGGGAGGGCATGGTGTACATCAGGGATATGTAATTAGTGGACCTCCAGCTGTTGCAAAACTACAAGTCCCATCATTCCTCTGCCTCTGGGTGTCATGCTTGTGGCTGTCAGAGTCTTGCTATGCCTCATGGGACTTGTAGTTCTGCAACAGCTGGAGGTCCGCTAATTGCATATCCCTGGTGTACATTATGTTTTCTGAATGTGGTAGTTTCTAGGTGGGCAAAACTAAACAAGCTTTTTAGCGTCGAATCAAGGATCATATATACTACATGAACAGCAATCAACTGCTGACACATATAGGACAACATATAAATCAAATGCAAGCTGGTGACAGAGGTGTAGTAACATTTGTAGTAATAGAACACATTCCAATGAACTCTCGAGGGGGTAATCATGATAAAAAGATTCTACAAAGAGAAATGAGATGGATTCATATCCTAGCTGCCGCTACTGCCCCTGGTCTCAATGATGCTATTAGCAATAAGCCTTTTCTTTAAAAATACTCATATCTCTTTCCTCACGAGAAGATATCTGTTCATTTCACTGTCTGTATTGATCTGTTACAGGATGTAACAGAACCATCTTTTGGTCTGGCCATATTCGCCCTATGTGTGTTTTTTATTATTATTTTATTTTTCCATTTATCTGTATTTCCATCTTGTCGTGAGCTTGCCGGTTGCTTGTTGGCGGGAGTTTCCTGATTTCGGGGACTCATGTTGTTGATGTTGTTTTGTTTTGCGTATGTGCGACTTGCGTGGCGTTCATGTGACATGTCAGTGCACCATTTGCCGCATATGCCCTTTTATGGAGGGCTTGTTCTTGTCCGTCCACCTATCTGAAGGGTAGAGTTTTAGTGTCAGCCACTTGGTGTGTGTTTGCGTGGATATGTGTTATTATACTGCTCTATGTACCTTTCCACTTCTTGTGTACATCTATTTAATAACTGGATAAGTCTGCAGTCTTGTGACCAAGCTCACTTTCTGTTAATATTTATTGAACCATTTGAGAAGTCTTTTGTTTGGCCACATGACCATGTTCACATGACTATGATCACATGGTTGATGGTATATGTCATGTGATCAGATATCTTTTTATCTGTAAAGTGTTTGCGGTCGTATGGCCCTGCCCACTTCCTGTTGATATCTGTTCAATTATCTGAAAGGTGGGTTTGTGGACACATGACTACACCCACATGACTACGGTCACATGGCAATGTTATATGTCATGTGACCGGATAGCTCTCTGCTTTATTTATGTCCTATCAAAGATGGGGATGCAGATGGTCACATGACTGAGCATGTGGCCCATGATCATGTGGAGTTGTTCTATGTCACATGACTTGCTTTTTTTGGCACAATTTTTCAAGCTGCCACACCCCTCAACTTCCTTTCCCTCTATATAAGTTGGTATGCACATGGGCTTGGGCCACACACAGCAAGCAAAACCGTACACGGGGGTGCAACACCAAAAGGTAAGCCATATTTTTGCTCAACCATTCCAGTAACCACTTTGCGACTTTATGTCCTAAAGTGGATATTTATTCCATTTAATTGCTTTTATTACAGTGGTACACTTCTCCCCTATGTATGCGGCAATACAAACTTGAGCCCCAACAAAAGGTCTCCCCCTATGTGATGAGCACAGTTCTTACACATTCAGGTGAGTCCATGCAATTTTTTTTTCATATGCCAAATACCTAATAGCTTGCTATGCTCCCTCTCAGATATTCCATTCTTAAGGGGACTGTATACTTACCCATTTAATAACTTGGTCCGGTATCCATGGGCCATCTCTTGGTACTATTGGTAAGTACCATTTGTATATACTCTCTGGATATTTTCTTTGGTAATGTTTCCCTATTATATAAATCTTATCTAAAGGGTCAATAATTAATTATTGACTTGTTTTATTTTTAGATATTGCATTAAACATGCCTATAGTGGGAATTTGTGACCACTTACTGCTGTGTGGGATTTATATTGAAATACCTATACATGAATAATATTTACCAGGTGAGAGTCAAGTCTAATATAAACCGGTCTTTGAATTGGGGGATTTTTATAATAGCACCTTAATCTATAATGTATGTTTGTTGTTTTCTGTCTTATTTAGTGGTATCTACTATAGACCACACGATATAGGTGTATCCCACTACTATAGACACATATGCAATTTAGTTTTTTGGTTGTTTGTCAGTTAGGTCAAGTTCTTCCACGCCTTGAGCCACAAGTTTACCAGGCAAGCATACACGTTGTTATGTTTATATGTAATTAGTCTCTGTTTATATGTAGACCTCCTGGGGAAATCTTGTGACAATCATAATTCATACTTATATAGATATATACTACATTGCATACTTACACATGTACTCTCTTGTTTTTAAATATACCAGCACCTACTCAGTATCTGTCCTGAGGAAGCTAATATTTTAGTGAAACGCACCAAGCAAGTTTTTGGAGGCATTACTGGATCAGAAATTTTTCTTTTACCTTGATACAGTATTAATATTTGTACCATAGGTCCAGTCCTCTATAACTGCATTATTGAGTAACTGGTAAATGTGTGCATACAGGGTGTTGTTTGTATGTTGTTTATGTTTTTTAACTATGTTGTAATACAATATATACTTTTTTTTACTGATTCTCTCTCTCACATTATGTGCCCACAAAGTCCATTAATTTTTTGGCTTGGTCGATCCTTGAGTATATATTTTGGATGTTGGCATGCTGAGGGTCTTCCCCACTTGGGTTATATAAGCATAAGCATAAAAGCATTGAATTCGGTTTGGGGACAGAGCTCAGGCCACATGGACCTTTCTGTAACTACACAAGTGTGCAGCAATAACTTCCTGATTATCATTAAACCCACAACACATGTGCTGGGAGTGAAGATGGAAGTTAGAGGGGTTTTTAAACTAGGCGACGGAGGGGAGGGTCCAGAGATAGAGATAATCAGAAATGAACATATTCCAGAGGGTAGTATTGGGGGCATTAGTGGGTACAACAGGTCCTATTTGCAATCTCGGAACACCCAATAAGAGGACAGTATGCGACCGGTATAAACTACGTGGCATGTTCACCAATGCCAGGAGCCTTGCGGACAAGATGGGTGAACTAGAGATACTGTTGAATGAGGAGGATTTGGATTTTGTGGGAATTTCAGAGACCTGGATCAACAGCTTGAATGATTGGCTGGCAACCATTCAAGGGTATTCCCTTTATTGCAGGGATAGAGAGGGTAAAAAAGGGGGAGGGGTATGCCTATATATCAAGAATAATGTACAAGTGAATGTAAGAGATGACATCAATAAGGGAGCTAGGGAGGAGGTGGAATCCTTTTGGGAAGAGTTCAGTCTTGTAAACTACCATTCGTAATCTAGAATTAACATTCGTGATGTGGCATCTGATGAAATCTTGAAATGCAGCGCACATTCTCATCTTCTTTATCGGGATAATAATGAAGCTGCTTTGCTGGCGATACTGATGTAGTTAAGCTAAACATATTTTAAAAGGCATTTGTTTTGTGCGATCTGAAAATCGCGAATCAACGCTCGCCAAAATTCTACTAATACGAAATTAGCATAAGGGGCCCAAAGTCGTCCAACAATCAAACCGTGTGTATGAGGCCTTAAGGTTTGACCTATATGGTTTTGGTAAATCTGAAGGGAAAAAAATCTACAGAAAATAATACAATGTGTATCCAGCTGTATACTGTGGATAATGAACTTAAAAGTCTCAAAGTAATTTTTTTATTTTAGGTGGTCTTATGGCCCGTACACACGATCCGAATATCATACGAAAACGGTCGTCCGGGGAAGGATCGCACGATTTTCGGATTAAGTGTACGCTACTTTCAACAGCCGATCACAACCGTTCATACGATTATTATTCGATCGGACATACACAGAAATTTTCCTCGTATGATTCCAGATCGTACGATTTTCGTTTAGTCAGTATAGTTGTTGTCCGAAAATACAATACAAATAAATTACAACACATGACATAACTTCCGATTTTTTTTTTTCTATCATACGAGAATTTTCATGACTTTATTTAGCTATTCAATTTCTACTTGCGATTATTAACCGAAAGCGGTCGTACGATCAGTCGTACGATATTCGGATTATGTGTATGGGCATTAGTCTGTTGACACATGGTTCTACATATCTTGTTAATATTTATTTATTTCCGGTACTTACATAGCACCATCAATTTACGCAGTGCTTTACATATACATTGAACATTCACATCAGTCCCTGCCCTCAAGGAGCTTACAAGCTAATGCCCCATACACACGATCAGAAATTCTGCCAGCAAAAGTCGGATGTGAGCTTTTGGTTAGAAATTCTGACCCTGTGTATGCTCCATCAGACTTTTGCTGGCATACTTCCAGCCAGCAAAAGATTGAGAGCAGGTTCTCTATTTTTCGGTTGGAAAAAGTTCCTATCCAAAAATGCATTCGCCTGTATGCAATTCGAACGCGCAAAAAATCAAGCATGCTCGGAAACAATTTGACGCATGCTCGGAAGCATTGCACTTAATTTTCTTGGCTCGTCGTAGTGTGGTACGTCACCGCGTTCTTGACGGTCGAAAGTTCAGAGAACTTTTGTGTGACCGTGTGTATGCAAGACAGCTTGAGCGGAATTCCATCGGTAAAACATCCAAGTTTTTTCTGAAGGAATTTCTGATCGTGTATGGTCCCTAACACATTCATACATACTCGGGCCAATGTAGACACGATCCAATTAACCTATCAGCATGTCTTTAGATTGTGGGAGGAAACCCACGCAGGCACGAGAAGAACCTGCAAACTCCAGGCAGATGGTGTTGTGGTCGGGATTCAAACCAGCATCCCTTTTTGCTGCTAGATGAAAGTGCTAACCACTACACCACTGTGCTGTATTATATTATATAGATAATATCATTGTACCGTAGTTACTGCCTGTATAACTAACCTAAACAATCATCTCTACAGAAAGCTGACAGAAGATATGACTTCGCGTCGTGGCGCATTTTGTTTCCTACACGCGCATTTTTTTGGATCATGGACATTTCAAGGCTACTTATATAGAATCTCATTTCCGATGCAATTGCAATCTGTCCGGCTTTAAAGATGAACTTTTTTTGCTTGACATCGTCAGCGACATACGTCTTGAAAAAATACAGCCGCTGTCATTGTAACTGAAATATGGAGTCATTAGTGGAGGCTAAACTGTCAATGAATAACATCCTTAATTCACTGTTATCACTGAAACACCATATGTCACATCCACTGGTCATATGACAACAGCAATGGAAGACTTTGCTAAACGAGACTCTTTTCCTATCTGCTAAGAAAGAACAATTTTTCTTGCAGTCCTGTGAAATCTCTAACGCTGCACATCATACCACATAGTGTATATTGCCTGGTAAGACGTGCTTCAGTAATCAAAAAAGCAATGACAAAAATTGCTGGGAAAATATATACGGTAACTTCTCAAATTTTCCAATTTTATTTATTTTTTCATCAAAGCACACTACCTATTATTCGCTTTGCAGTTGTACCAATGTAGACGTTTCTAAGCTTAGGCATTTGTACAATAGTATACGGACTTCAATATCATTTAAAAAGAAAAACAGTTCAAAGTTGTCATTATCAGGTTTGTCAGAACTGTAATGGGGACCTTTCATCAACTTTACAAGTCTACATGAATACATTCCTTGCATGTCACAATAGATACAGTATCTCACAAAAGTGAGTACACCCCTCACATTTTTATAAATATTTTATTATATCTTTTCATGTGACAACACTGAAGAAATGACACTTTGTTACAATGTAAAGCAGTGAGTGTACAGCTTGTATAACAGTGTAAATTTGTTGTCCCCTCAAAATAACTCAACAACAAAAGGGAGTACACCCCTAAGTGAAAATGTCCAAATTGGACCTAATTAGCTATTTTCCCTCTCTGGTGTCATGTGACTCATTAGTGTTACAAGGTCTCAGGTGTGAATGGGGAGCAGGAGTGTTACATTTGGTGTTATCGCTGTCATACTGGTCACTGGAAGGTCAACATGGCACCTCATGGTAAAGAACTCTCTGAGGATCTGAAAAAAAGAATTGTTGCTCCACATAATGATGGTCTAGGCCAGGGGTGCTCAACCTGTGGCTCTCCAGCTGTTGCAAAACTACAAGTCCCATCATGCCTCTGCCTCTGGGTGTCATGCGTGTGGCTGTCGGAGTCTTGCTATGCCTCATGGGACTTGTAGTTCTGCAAAAGCTGGAGAGCCACAGGTTGAGCACCCTTGGTCTAGGCTATAAGAAGTTTGCCAAGACCCTGAAACTGAGCTGCAGCATGGTGGCCAAGACCATACAACGTTTTAACAGGACAGGTTTCACTCCGAACAGGCCTCGCCATGGTTGACCAAAGAAGTTGAGTGCACATGCTCAGCGTCATAAACCAGAGGTTGCCTTTGGGAAATAGAAGTATGAGTGCTGCCAGCATTGCTGCAGAGGTTGAACAGGGTGGGGGGTCAGCCTGTCAGTGCTCAGACCATACACCGCACACTGCATTAAATTGGTCTGCGTGGCTGTCCTCCCAGAAGGAAGCATCTTTTAAAGATGATGCACACGAAAGCCCGCAAACAATTTGCTGAAAACAAGCAGACTAAGGACATGGATTTCTGGAACCATGTCCTGTGGTCTGATGAGACCAAGATAAACGTATTTGGTTCAGATGGTGTCAAGCGTGTGTGGCGGCAACCAGGTGAGGAGTACAAAGACAAGTGTGTCTTGCCTACAGTCAAGCATGGTGGTGGGATTGTCATGGAACTGCATAAGTGCTGCCGACACTGGGGAACTACAGATCATTGAGGGAACCATGAATGCCAACATGTACTGTGACATGTACTGAGCATGATCCCCTCCCTTCAGAGACTGGGCTGCAGGGCAGTATTACAATGTGATAACGGCCCCAAACACATATCCAAGACAATCACTGCCTTGCTAAAGAAGCTGAGGGTAAAGGTGATGGACTGGCCAAGCATGTCTCCAGCCCTAAACCCTATTGAGCATCTGTGGGACATGTGGGAAAGTGGCAAAGTCTCTAACATCCACCAGCTCCATGATGCCATCATGGAGAAGAGCAAGAGGCCCCCCCAGTGGCAACCTGTGAAGCTCTGGTGAACTCCATGCCCAAGAGGGTTAAAGCAGTGCTGGAAAATAATGGTGGCTACTTTTGTTGCCAGCAGTTTAGACATTAATGGCTGTGTGTTTAGTTATTTAGAGGGGACATCAAATTTACACTGTTATACAAGCTGTACACTCACTACATTACATTGTAGCAAAGTGTCATCTCTTCAGTGTTGTCACATGACAAGATATACTAAAATATTTACAAAAATGTGAGGGGTGTACTCACTTTTGTGAGATACTGTATGTCTACGTTGTAACGACACTCTCTTTAACCTGATGTGTGACATATTATTATATTGTTTAAATAAAAAAACGATTGAACGAAAACCAGAGTTTTGTGTCAGGTTGTGTTATATGGACCATTTTAGGTATTGCTTATTGGAGTTTTTCTTCAATCCGAAATACAATCAATACTATTGGGCTAGCTGTAGCATAAAAAAAATAAAATAAAAAATAAAATAAAAGTCAAAGCCCATCATGCTGAAACCAAAGGAAGTTGCTGACAGAAAGCGATAATGATAAATCAAAGGGACATGAAACGCTGTAGCTGCCAGAGTAAGACTCTGAGGACTGAATCACATTGTCATTACATGTGACATGTAAAAGCCATATATCTAGCCGGAGCACTCAGAAATAGCTGGTAAATATCAACAATTGTACAATAATTTGTCACATTACATAACCAGATCTCCAAGGTGATGACGGATCTTACTTGTACATTCAGACTTCAAAAGTGAAAGAAGACGCATCAAAGAAAAACCTTCGGAGGATCTATAACAAACACTGACATGTATTACTGTACTGTATTAACACTTTCTAATGTCACCGACAACGTATGTAAATCCACTGTTGTGTGTAATGACCAGGGATGGACTGGCCATTGGGACTACCGGGAGTTTCTCTGTGGGCCTAATGGCTCAGTGGGCCGGTTTCAGCGGCTGCTTATTGCATCTGCGATGTCTTACAATTTACCCCTCAATCGCCGACAGCTGGCACCCAACTGGGAAGATCGAGATACATGCAGAGTAGCGCAGGAAGTGCCTGTCTGTAGTAAGTTTTCTCTCATGTCACGCAGCGCTGCTCGCTCCCCAGCAGCCCCTCCTCTCTTCTCCTCTATCCCCATTTGCTTGTGACATCATCTGGGATAGACGAGTAGAGAGGAGGGGCCGTTGGGGAGCGAGCAGCGCTGCGTGACATGAGAGAAAACTTACTACAGACAGGCGCTTCCTGCACTACTCTGCATTTGAAGAAAACAAGTAAACGATGTGCCCTGAATGTACACCCTCATGTGCCCCATGTACCCTCATGTGCCATGTGCCCCATGTACCCTCATGTGCCCCATGTACCCTGAATGTGCCCTGAATGTGCCCCATGTACCCTGATGTGCTGGGCTCTGTACCCTGATAAACTGTGTCCTGTTCCCATGATGTGCTGTTCCCCGATGTGCCCCATGTACCCTCATGTGCTGTGCCCTGATGTGATGGTCTCTGTACCCTGATGTGCTGTGTCCTGTTCCCTAAATGTGCTCTGCCCCAGTGTGCGCTGTACCCTGATGTGCAATGTGCCCTGATGTGCGATGTGCCCTGATGTGCTGTGCCCTGGGCCGGGCCAGGGCCACATTTTTGTTCCAGTCTAGGTAATGACTGCTTATTAATATTGAAAACTGAGGCTGATTACTATAAATGAGGCATGCCACTTAATAAGGAGCTATGGTATATATTCATTAAAGCGCAACTCAAGGCAAATTTTTTTTCAATAGGCCAATCTAATCTGTATAAAAATAAAAACTGCAGCTCTAGCTGCAATACTCATCTCTGCTCAAGAGCTGTAACCTGCCATACCTCTTCTCCACCACAAGATGTCCTCAGTTTTCTGGGTTAAAGCGGAGTTCCACCCAAAAATGGAACTTCTGCTTTTAAGAATCCTCCCCTCCTCCGGTGTCACATTTGGCATCTTTCAGGGGGGAGGGGAGAGCAGATACCTGTATAATCCAGGTATTTACTCCCACTTCCGGGCATAGATATCCTCGGGTACCCGCGAATATCTATGCCATATTCGGTGCCCCCCCCCACTGTCTTCTGGGAGACACACAGGTCCCAGAAGACAGCAGGGACCTGTGGGATTGTACTGCCAGGGAAACTTGTGCATGCATAGAAGGGAACCATAATGTGAAGCTGCAAGGCGGCTGGCGGGGCCTCCACCCGACAACTAAGGGTCAGATCGGCTGTGGGTACCGACATAGCGGATGCCCTGGATAGGTAAGTGTCCATATTTTAAAAGTCAGTATTTGTAGCTGCTGACTTTAAAAAAAAAAAAAAAAATTCGGCAGGACCTCCACTTTAACTTCAGCCCCGGAATGACCAGGCCATTTTTTGCGATTTGGCACTGCGTTACTTTAGCTGACAATTGCGCGGTCATGCAACGCTGTACCCAAATAAAATTGATGTCCTTTTTTCCCACACAAATAGAGCTTTCTTTTGGTGGTATTTGATCACCTCTGCAGTTTTTATTTTTTGCCTTTTAAACAAAAATACAGACAATTAAAAAAAAAAAAACACACCCAATAAAGTTTTTTTAAAAAATCTTTCTTCATCGATTTAGGCCAATTTGTATTCTGCTATATATTTTAGCTATAATAAAAAAAATCCCAAAAAGTGTTTATTGATTGGTTTGCGCAAAAGTTACAGTGTCTACAAAATAGGTGATAGATTTCTGGCATTTTTTTTTTTTTACTAGTAATGGCGATGATCAGTGATTTTTAGCGGGACTGCGATATTGCGGCGGACACATCGGACACCTAACTGCCAATTTTGACACTTTTTTGGGAACCAGTGACATTATTACAGTGATCTGTGCTAAAAATATGCACTGACATTGTACTATTGGTACTGGTAAGGAAAGAGTGAACATCAGGGGGGGATCAAGGGGTTACCTGTGTTCCCTCAGTGTGTTTCTAACGGGTTAAAGTAACGAAAAGATAGAAGTCCTGTCAAGTTTTTAATGCATTCTATGTCCCCAATAGGAAGACCATTACACCAGATGGGAAAGTAATGGAAAGTTCAACGTTTTAAAGTTATCACAGGAACAAGAGGTGGAGTGCATTATATCTCAATTTTCTTACACATCTCTCTATGGTGAATGAAGGGAAGCCTCCGCAATGGGATGCAGATGGAAAAATAGGCTGGGAGCTCAATTTTATTTAAAGAAAAAGTCCAAAAGTAACTTATAGCATTACCATTAAAGGGATTTCCAACACTACTCCAAAACACAAAAGCAAATCAGTAGGAAGCCTCCTGGCTTTTTCTTGTAGTATCACTGCTCCAGCCTCAAGTTTAGGCCGTGTGTCTGCTCCTCCAGACTGAGCTCATGTACAATTTCTGTACCTGTCACTCGCAGTTTCCTGGTGGAGCCCTAGGTCACGTTCAGATCCCCCAGTAAAACCTAGATCCAGGAATAGAGGCTTCTCTTCCACGGCTATTTAAAGCCTCTGGACTCCAGAACCCAATCCAAGAGCTACAAACCCCAGAGAAAACTGCCTAGAACCAACATTCAGGTGCACCTCAACCTACAGCCGTGAGAACCCTATGTGATCTTTAGGCCTCATGCACACAGGGCACTAGAAAAAATTAGCTGCAAAGCCACTACCAACGCCGGGAAAAAGAGGAGGTAAAAACATTTTTTTTAGTAGCTTTTAGCATTGGTGTTAATGATCGTTTAGCTGCGCTAGCTTTTGGCAGCACTCATCTGCCTCTATTCAAAATCAATGGTTTCCAATGAGAGCCCATTAATTTGAACAGAAGTTACACCACAAGTTGGATCATGATGATCCGACTTGCGGAGCGGCTTGCACACTGAGGATCTTGAAGGGGAACCCTCAAAAAAAGGAACAAAAAAAAAAAAAAACTGGCGTGGGGTTCCCCTCTAAGAGCATACCAGGCCGGATTTTAAGGGGAACCCCCCACGCCCAAAACATTGGTGTGGGGTCCTCCACAAAATCCATACCCGTCCCTTATCCGAGCATGCAGCCTGGCAGGTTAGGAAAGGGCCCACCAACCTAAAGCACCTTGCGCCCATGTTGATGGGGACAAGGGCCTCTTCCCGACAACTCTGGGCGGTGGTTGTCAGGGTCTGCAGGTGGAGGGGCTTATCAAGGGGGCCCCCAGCCCTATGTGAAGGACTATGAGGTACATTGTACCCCTACCCACTCACCCAAAAAAAGTGTCAAAAATAAAAACAGTACACAGGTTTTTGTCAAAGTAATTTATTAAAGCAGCTCCAGCATCTCTTCTCCTCCCGATTTATTCTTCCTCCCCATCATGTCCCGGGCAGTAACTTCACAAGGGGCAGGGTCTCAACATGGGGACAAGGTGCTTTGGGGTGGGGGGGTTCAGGGCCACCCTGCCCCCAAGCACCCCCCCCATGTTGAGGGCATGTGGCTTGGTATGGTCCAGGAGGGGGGCGCCCTTTCTTGACCTGCTGGGCTGCATGCTCAGATAAGGGCCTGGTATGGATTTTGGGGGGTTCCCCTCAAAATCTATACCAGATTTGGCGAGGGTTCCCCTTCAAGATCCTCAGAGCACAAGCAGCACTGCAAGTCGGGTCATCATGATCCGACATCATGATCCGACTTCTATTGAAATCAATGGGCTCTCATAGGGAACGATTATGACATATAAAAAAAAAAACCTCTACGAGGCCCAGCGCGGCTGTATCCAGCGTTAAGCAATGTTTTTAAGCTGCAAAAAAAAAAAAAAAAACATCTGACGCTGCTAAAAGCAGTTGTAAAAACGCCATGTGTGCATGGGGGCTAAATTCTACTAACATAGTGGCAGGGTATGGCACTGTCACAATATACAGTATATACTTTGGGCATGCAACCTGAATTATCAAGTTATTTCTGTAAAGAATTACAACTTTTGGGGTGCCAGGGGTAGAGGGAGAGGGGAACCAACAGTACTGGGGACTGAAAAGCCTCTTTAAAAGCAATACAGCTGATAAAGAAACTAGGAGCTGACAAGATCTAATACAGAATCAACGGGCATCTTTTGAACTCTTTAAACAGATATAAGATAACAGGAGGTAGGGAAATTAAGCTTTGAGTTTCACCTGGACAGAAGATTACATTTACGGGTATTTTTTTTACTCCCTATCATAATATAGAAATGATATATTTACCAAACCTCCTTTTAAAAAGCATGCAAACAGCTCCAAAACATGCCTAGAATTTTCACAAATAGTATAAAATATGTCAAGGTGCACGCATTTTTAAAGTCAAGAGCTGTAACCAGGACCTTATCTGCCAACAGCATTAATGTCTTCACAATGCACTGGGGTTGCACCGCCTTCACTTTGGAAATTAGGCTAAAGAAACGGGAGATTTGTACAGAAGACCTTTTCGTAGACAAACGTTGCCAAGAAAATCGATCTGCAGAGCCAGAATTTTTTGGCTGTTATCTGACAGCTGAACGGTTGATTACTTCCCAGTCTTAATATGATTGACCGATGGTACACAATATGCACAGACCTTTCCTGAGCCTGGAAACATCATTTCAGTATTATCTGATACCGCTGTTCTTACATGATGCAGGCCAATTTTTTCTAGTAGGTAAGATTTGTAACTGTTTGGGGAAAGATCTTTAATAGAAAAGATATTTTCACAAGCCTGGAGAATGAGTGTCTTTTGTCTACTGATAGCCTAATGAAAAAAGAAAATTGACGTGCTTGATAAACACAGATAAGTGGATCTTCTATCTACACGGTTACCAAAAGCTTCCAAATCTACACATCCTGGAGAAGCATACTAAAAGGCTGCTTGCTAAATTCTGCCTTAAAACATAGGCAGGCCATGCAAAATGCTTCATTCCCCCACAGTCAGTGTTGAGGGGGGACTCCCTCCCGCAGGGCTATTGTATGCTGACAACTGGAAGTTTCCCAGGTGGCAGAATACAATGAATACTTCCAGCAGCGATCTAATAAAGAAATAAAATGACTGACTGGTTGTACTGAAGTCGATTGATAGATTGACTTTAGTACAACCAGCCTGCCCATAGATGGATCAAAATTTGTCTAGTTCCTGCTGTATGGCCAAATTTTGATCGTTCTATTGCTGGCTTACGTTGAACAAATATACAAGGGCAAGGGAACATGAAACCCCTTAGTGGCCATAATTTCAAAAAAGAAGGCTCCCACTGTGTCAGACGACAGTGTGGTGGTCCCATCCCTAGATTAGATAGAACAAGAAAACCCCCTAAATGGGACTCTGACAGACCACCAACACATTGAATAGGACTAATAAAATATTGATTTTTTATTGGTACAAAAAGTCAAAACTTCACAGGATAAAAAAAGACTAGCATCTGAACAATGTGCAATACAATACAAATCGACAATAGGACATCACAAATAACACTTATACTCTCATTAGGGTAGGATACCCCAATGCCCAACACGTTTCCAGTTTTGCTTGAAAACTTTCATCAGGGGTAGAGAGTAGAATGAGATGAAGTGTAATTTAAAGCTCATGATAGAGCAATTTCTCAATAGGATGTCATCATAGGTGATGAAGACGCAGCTGGATGCCAACACAAGGTCCCTAGCGACCCACACCCAGGAAGTAAATAACCCCTCCACCGAGTATACAGGCCGGAGTAAATCACAGATTAAGAGTTCACCTCTCACTATAGATGTGGGGAGGTGTGTATAAGCTGTAGCCAACGCAGATCAGAGCCTCAAATGTGGCCCCCAGGAGGTCCCCTGTTTTTTGGATCCCTTGTTAGAAACACCAACGAGGATGTCCTGTGAAGTGTCACGCCTTGAACAGATGCAGCATGCTCCACAATGCTCATAAACAAAACAAAATGCTTCTTCTCAGTGGTTGGTAGCCATGTTAGCAATAACTAATCTTTAATGAATAAGCATAGAAGAATGATGGTAGAAAAAAGACCAAGTGGTCCATTGAGTCTGCCCAATTTTTGGAGGTAAAATTATACTTTCTAAGATTAGTTTTGAACTTTCCACCTGCTAGTTTGAGGTAATGTTCCTGTGTTCTTGGCTTTATACTGAAAATACTGCCCTCCTGAACTTTATTCATCCCCTTGATGTATTTACAGGTTTCAATCATGGTTCCCCTTTTTTTCCTTCTTTTCTCCACAATGTACATATTAAGTTCCTGAAACTTATCCTTATGTGTTTCATTCCTTAGACCTTTCACCATTTTTATTGCCCATCTCTGCACTCCTTGTGGCTTATCACTATAAGCAACAAAGTAAAGCAGTCAGTAAGCTGCTGATGCTACCCAACAATTGCATTAAAGTGGTTGTAAACCCATGGGGGAAAAAAATAAAAATAAAACAACCTGCAAGTCAAAGGCATAATGAGCTATTATGCATAGCATACTAGCTCATTAGGAATAACTTACCTGAGAACGAAGCCCCCGAAGCGGTCCTCCGTCTTCATGTCTGCCACTGCCATGGATCCCGGAGTGACTTCCGGGTCTCGCTGCTCCGGCGCTGTGATTCGCCAGAGTAGCGATGACGTAATTCCCGCGCATGCGCACGGGAGCCGACACTCGCAGCATATCGCCGCGATCTGCGGCCTGCCCAGTACAGCAGTGCGCCGCTGTCTACGGCGCATGCGCCGTAGACAGCGGTGGCTGTCTTTTTGGAAAGATCTCCTAAACCGTATAGGTTTAGGAGATATTTCTTGGACCTACAGGTAAGCCTTAATCTAGGCTTACCTGTAGGTCAAAGTGGTTTGTAAGGGTTTACAACCACTTTAAAGTCAATAGCAGGGTTCTATCTTGACAAAGAAGGGTGGCAACAAGACCGGTTGGCAGGGGGCTCAGACTCCAAAACTAGATCACTGGTTGACACTTACAGAAAAAGAGCAGCGAAGGGCACATAATGGGGGAATAGGGAGGAGGGTTAAGGTATGCCCACAGATGGGGTTTAATCTGGAGCACATCCCCCATATATTCCTTTTGAGAACCCACCAAAAGTCCAGTGACACAAAAATGCTGGCATCTCCGGTTCTCTAATGGATTCTTTGTGGAAACATATCAGACAGAGCCCTGGCTGGAATTTTAAACCCTGTCACACGCCACTCAAAAGAAAAAAAAAGAAATACTAGGGTTAGCGTTCTACTTTAAAAAGATGGAAATGAAAAGCACACAAATCCTGAGAGTAATTATATTTGCAAAGTGTTCACTTTAGTTTTTAGACTATTAATAATTTGTAGATGATCGGTTTATTCAATTCTTGAGAAGTCTTTAAAACCTCACCCTCTTCCAACTGTTTTTGGCAGATACATACATATATCACTTCTAGAATATTATTTATTTAGAAATCTGTAATAAGCCAAAAACTGCGTTATTCCCAACACTTGCACAAAAAACATCTGTAAGTTCTTTAGCCATTTAATACAGGAATCTGCCTGAACTTCTCTGTTAACTCCTGTTTAAATTTGGACGGCAGCTGATGTACGCTGACCTACTTTGGTGCATTCTGACCTTCACATACACAAATTTAACTGCCAAGATGAGATGTCATTAAGAGTCATTAATAAGGCTAGCCATACATTCAATGATTTGGCAAATCCTAATATACAAAAATAATTGGAAATTATCAATAAACTCTAAGGCCGCGTACACACGGGCGGACTGTTCGCCCAACCTTGTCCGCTGAACAGTGTTTGGGCGGACAGTCCGCTCGTGTGTGGGCTTTCAGCGGACAGTTTCAGCGGACAGTTGGACGGACAAAGTCTTTCGGAAATTCCGAAAAACTGTCCGCTGAAACTGTGTTTGAGCGAACAGTCCGCCCGTGTGTGGGCCTGTCCGCTGTACTTTCGAAATGAGCGCTCGGAAAGTCCGCCCATTTCGAGCGCGTGTACAGGTAGGCGGGGCCCGCGAAGGAGACGTTGCGGGCTCCGCCGCCTGGAATGGGCTTAAAGGGGAACCCCAACGCTGAAAAAAAATCGGCGTGGGGGTTCCCCCAAAGTCCACACCAGACCCTTGTCCGAGCACGCTACCCGGCCGGCCAGGAAAGGGGGGCGAGCGAGCGCGCCCCCCCCTCCTGAGCCGTACCAGGCCGCGTGCCCTCAACATGGGGGGTGCCTTGGGGAAGGGGGGGCCGCGCGGCCCCCCCCCACACCAAAGCACCTTGTCCCCATGTTGATGAGGACAAAGGCCTCTTCCCGACAACCCTGGCCGTTGGTTGTCGGGGTCTGCGGGCGGGGGGCTTATCGGAATCCGGGAGCCCCCTTTAAGAAGGGGGCCCCCGGATACCGGCCCCCCACCCTATGTGAATGAGTATGGGGTACAATGTACCCCTACCCATTCACCTGTGAAATAAAGTACAAAAAAAAAACACAACACAGGGAAAAAATATTTTATTGCACAGCTCCGGGGGTCTTCCGTCTTCGGGGGTCTTCTCGCCGGACTCCTCCGCTATCTGTGTGTAGCTCTTTTACTAGCGGAGGAGTCCGGCTTTCTTCCTCCCCGCCGCCGGCCTCTTCTCCCGACTTTGGGGGTCTTGTCCCCCTCTTCGGTTCTTCTGCCGGGCCACCGCGCCTTCTTGTAGCTCTTTTACAGGCGGTGGCCCGGTCTTCTGTCGCCGCTGCCTTCCGTTCTTCTGTCGCCGCCTTCGGTTCTTCTGCCGGGCCACCGCGCCTTCTTGTAGCTCTTTTACAGGCGGTGGCCCGGTCTTCTGTCGCCGCTGTCGTCGCCGCCGCCGCCTTCCGTTCTTGTTCTTCTTCTTGTTCTTCTTCTTCTTCTCCAGGCGATGTTGACACGTCGCTCCCTCCGGCCGGAATGCCAGAGCCGCGCTGTGCGGTCACTTATATAGTGACAATGGGGCGGTGTCACATGGTATATGTCACATGGGTTGGTCACATGGTGACCCCGCCCCCTTACGATGTCATAGTCCCCATGTGACATCAACCCATGTGACCAACCCATGTGACATATACCATGTGACACCGCCCCATTGTCACTATATAAGTGACCGCACAGCGCGGCTCTGGCATTCCGGCCGGAGGGAGCGACGTGTCAACATCGCCTGGAGAAGAAGAAGAAGAACAAGAAGAAGAACAAGAACGGAAGGCGGCGGCGGCGACGACAGCGGCGACAGAAGACCGGGCCACCGCCTGTAAAAGAGCTACAAGAAGGCGCGGTGGCCCGGCAGAAGAACCGAAGGCGGCGACAGAAGAACGGAAGGCAGCGGCGACAGAAGACCGGGCCACCGCCTGTAAAAGAGCTACAAGAAGGCGCGGTGGCCCGGCAGAAGAACCGAAGAGGGGGACAAGACCCCCGAAGTCGGGAGAAGAGGCCGGCGGCGGGGAGGAAGAAAGCCGGACTCCTCCGCTAGTAAAAGAGCTACACACAGATAGCGGAGGAGTCCGGCGAGAAGACCCCCGAAGACGGAAGACCCCCGGAGCTGTGCAATAAAATATTTTTTCCCTGTGTTGTGTTTTTTTTTGTACTTTATTTCACAGGTGAATGGGTAGGGGTACATTGTACCCCATACTCATTCACATAGGGTGGGGGGCCGGTATCCGGGGGCCCCCTTCTTAAAGGGGGCTCCCGGATTCCGATAAGCCCCCCGCCCGCAGACCCCGACAACCAACGGCCAGGGTTGTCGGGAAGAGGCCCTTGTCCTCATCAACATGGGAACAAGGTGCTTTGGGGTGGGGGGGCCGCGCGGCCCCCCCTTCCCCAAGGCACCCCCCATGTTGAGGGCACGCGGCCTGGTACGGCTCAGGAGGGGGGGCACGCTCGCTCGCCCCCCTTTCCTGGCCGGCCGGGTAGCGTGCTCGGACAAGGGTCTGGTGTGGACTTTGGGGGAACCCCCACGCCGATTTTTTTCGGCGTTGGGGTTCCCCTTTAAGCCCATTCCAGGCGGCGGAGCCCGCGAAGTCTCCTTCGCGGGCCCCGCCTACCTGTACACGCGCTCGAAATGGGCGGATTTGCCTCCTCCTTACGTGGGCGAGTCCGTTCATTTCAAAAGTTGAGCGAACTGTTTGCCCAACCTTGTTCGTCAAACAGTCCGCTCGTGTGTGGGCAAGTCCGCTCATGCAAATTTTGAGCGGACTGTTTGCCGAAACTGTTTGACGAACAAGGTTGGGCAAACAGTCCGCGCGTGTGTACGCGGCCTAAAACATCAAAAGTGGAAACCCTAAAACCCTAAAGTGGACCTTCCGCTCATCGGAACCCTCCCCCCCTCCGGTGCCACAATCGGCACCTTTCAGGGGGGAGGGGGGTGCAGTTACCTGGATAATCCAGGTAACTGCACCCACTTCCGGGATAGCTCTCTGCGGAAAGGGGCGTAACTTACGCCCCTTCCCGCAAGTGCCCCGCTGCCTGCTGGGAAACATACAGATCCCAGAGGCAGCGGGGAGTGTCCTTATTGCGCAGCGCGATTCGCACATGCGCAGTAGGGAACCGGGAAATGAAGCCGAAAGGCTCCATTTCCTGATTCCCATACCCAAGATGGCGGCGGCAGGACCCGACAGGCGACCTAGAGATCGGCTTCGGGTGCCGACATCGTGGGTGTGCTGGACAGGTAAGTGTCACTATTTTAAAAGTCAGCAGCTGCAGTATTTGTAGCTGCTGGCTTTTAAAAAAAAAAAAACGCGGAGTCCCGGTGGACCACCGCTTTAACCAATGTTCCAACATGAAGGAAAACTATTTTGGCAAGTGATTTTTAAAGGGCAAGTGAACTCTAATTGCCACCAAACAGTGAGGCAGTTTCTCTAGTCAACAAGATGTGAAGAGCTGGGAGTACGCAGGCTTCCCTTATTTCTATGTATAGTTTGCAACTATATATGCATATTGTTGAGCCCTATTTGTTCATTACGCATATGGATCTGCTTCTTGTTTGTATCTTGCTGATCCTCATATCTCATTTCAACTAACAGCTCTACAGGGACTATGAGGTCCAGGCTAAAAAATGACCACTCATGTTGACCAGGGCGAAGTAAAAGGTTCTCTAAAGCCCCATACACACTATCAGTTTTTCTGCTGAGTTTTTCCTTCAGATTTACCAAAACCATATAATAGGAGGTCAAACCTTAGGAGTTTCAATGTGTATACAATCAGCCAGGCCCTTGCACTACACGGTTTTGGTAAAGCTGATGGAAAAACTCAGCAAAAAAACTGATAGTGTGTATGGGGCTTTAATAATCCATCTCCTCTGTTACTGATACTCTAGAGAGAGACCATGAGGTTTAGGCTGTCTAGGCGTAAGAAGTACCTCTTATGATGCCTATTGAGGGCAAAGTAAAAGGTTTTCTTGATGATCTATCTTCCCTGTTCTTGATACTTAATCTGCAAAGACTATGGGGCACAAGCTGCCTAGGCTTAAAGGATAAGTATGGGAAATAATAAAAAGAAACATACTGTGCATGCTCACCTATATGGCTGCAGCATTGGACCCCCGCTGACTCCAACAACGAGAACTGGATGTGACCGCTAATCTCTCAGTACTCACTGAGCAGAGAACGGTGACTGTCAGTCACCACTTTCTGCTCTGCCCCTCCAGCTCACACTAGAGCGCCAGGTTGTGGATGGGGCAGGAGCGGTTGACTCATGCTTTCAGCAGTACACGGAGAAGCTCAGGCATCTGGGTGTATTCCAACGTTAAAGTCAGGATCCTTGCAGAGCTTGGACCTGCTTCATGATGTCCATGTGGGTTTTAGCCCGCTGTTGGCTGAATCTGGGTCCCATGAGTACTGTGACCCAGAAGAGAAGTGAGGCCAAAGAAACTTTGGCCATGCTTCTCTTTACCAAGAACCTGCTCTTGTTGCCTATTCAGGCGAAAGTAAAAGGTGTCTTTGCTAATCCAAATCCCCTATTCCTGATACTTACTCTGCAAAGACTATGAGGTCTAGGCTGTCTAGGCTTAGGAATTACCTCTCATGTTGCCAATTCTTGGCAAAGTAAAAGGTTCTTTTGATAATTCACCTCCTCTGGTACTGATACTAAATTTCTCTGCACTTTCCTGTAGCCCATTTAATGAGCCATAACTTTTGTGAAAGTTTCTCAAGTGCATTCTAAAAATTGTGCAGCTTCTACACGTTCTAGACAGGTGCACAAAATTAGAACGTTCTTCACCACTTTAAGCCCCTGTACACACGGTCGGAGATTTCCACAACCAAACCCGTCGGATTTTGCCTGTCGGATTTTGTCCGTTGGATCTTGTCCGAAACTGTTGCATACACACGGTCGGGCCAAGTTGGTGAAAAATCCGATCTTTCAGAACGTGATGACATAATTTCATTACAATGGGACTACGTTCAGGCTAGTAGCCAATAGCTTTGATGTAGGAATTTGATCTGAGCATGCGTGGCACTTGGTCTGATGAAAATGCTCTACACATGATCGGATTAGGTCCGTCCGGCCCAGTTGGTCGGGAAATATTTCCAACATGTTGGAAAATTGGATTGGACGGAGATTCGGACGGAATCAGTCCGATGCATACCACACACAGTCGGATTATCCGACGACAAGGTCCGAAAAGATGCAATCCGACAGATTATCCGACCGTGTGTACAAGGGCTTAGAATGCATTAGATAGACACTTTTGCTAAATCTGTCAGTGCCAGACTAATCCATGGGACTAATCCATGCTCCTGCGACATTCCACCCTTTCATTTTGGAGCTTGCCCTAGTTTATATCCTCGCTCCCCGACATGTTACAGAGTTCAAGATTGTCGATTGGCTACCCAAGCTTGAGCTTTGTCAAAAGGAGGATGTCACATGTTCTCCCACACCTCCACTGCACAATGAAGCTAGGGCTATGACACAGCATGGAAGTGGTGAAGGAGCTTTGAAATGTAAGTATACCTTCCTACAGCTGAAATATCAGAGCGCTCTGTCACTTTGCCCTAAGTATTTATTTAAGAAAACCTGTTGCTTTACTCTCCAAAGTCAAAGCTAAAGGATGCCAACCGCAAATTCCTAGAATCTACGGACTCACTAATTAGCTGTAATCTGTGGGCAGAATTAAACATTTCTGACTATTTGAGAACTTCCAATATTATTCTGGGCCCTTATTTGCGGTCTTAATTCACAGTTTGTACATCCAGTCTCTGGATCAGGTTTTATCCTCTTTTGTATTTATGACTATACTGTATACCTACATAAAAAAAAAAAAAATCATGGATCACTCTTAAACTTTTATGTTTTAGATTTTGTAAATATTAATGTGTTTTTTTGTGTTGTCCAATTAAATTCATGTAGCAGAAAACAATATAGTAGATAAAGGAAATAATCCTGTATAGCACAGAATATTACCGTCAGCTGAAGAATGTGATAGAAGGAATCCAATTCTTACAACTAGGGATGCTCCAGGACAGAAAAATAATAACCTATAACAATAACCGCTACAAGAAAATAGGTTTCTGTTAAACAGATATTGTGAACATTTAACGTCTGAGCAGAAACAGTTTTAAAGTTTTTAATAAACAAGACTTTTCATTTGGAAAGTAAATTTACTGTCATATTTAAGGTGCTTAAAGTAAAGCTGTCACAAAGCTGAGCAATTCAAACTGTACATGGGATGAAGAAAATCAGACCTTTAAGAAAAAATGATCCCTTGGTTCTAAGGCAACAGAAAAACAATGCCAACTGCGACTTTTCTTTGAAAGTCAATCTTAGCGTTGGACTCCCAAAGTATTTGTATTGGTGTAGGCCTGGGGTCTTCTACCGAAGCACCAGCTTACTGTCCTTTAGACTTAGAGGGTCTGGACTGTGACCATCGGGAGTAGAAACAGTCTCAAAATCAGTGAGAAAAAATAATGCCCCATTGTTTGTTTCAGTGGGATTAATAGTGCCCCATCATTGGTGTCAGTGGGAGGAATTGGACCCCATTATTGGTGTCATTGGGAGGAATTGTGCTCCATCATTGGTGTCATTGGGAGGAAATGTGGCCCTTCATTGGTGTCAATGGAGGGAATTATGCCCCATTGTTGGTATCAGTAAATGGAACTGTGCACCACAGGCCAGATAAAAACAAACAAAGGGCCACATATGGCCCCCAGACCACAGTTTGGAAACCACTGGTGTAGACCAAAGAGGAGGCTTGAGCATTTGGGTGGGTGGGGGGCTGATAAGACTTTAACAGGGAAAGTCAAGTTTTACAGATAACTATATCTAGTTTTATCTCTGGATCCACGAGGCACATGTGGTTTTCACTAAGACCCCTTTCACATGGAGGCGCTTTACAGGCACTACAGAGCTAAACATAGCGCCTGTAAAGAGCCTCTCCTGTCTCTCCAGTGTGAAAGCCCGAGGGCTTTCACACTGGAGAGGTGTGCTTGCAGGACGGTAAAAAAGTCCTGCAAGTCGCATCTTTGCAGTGCTATAGGAGCGGTGTATACACCGCTCCTAAAGTGCCCCTGCCCATTGAAAATAATGGGGCAGCGCCAGAAAACTGCTACTGCAGGGGTGCTTTGCGGGCAGTTTTAACCCTTTTTGGGCCGCTAGCGGGAGTTAAAACTGGTACACTAGTGGCCGAATAGCACCGCTAAAACGACAGTAAAGCAGCGCTAAAAATAGTGCCGCTTTACCGCTGACGCCTGCCCGCCCCAATGTGAAAGAGCTGTAAAGGTAGCCATCATTCTTGCTGAGTAAAGTGACTTTAGTTAGAAATATTTTAGTACCCAACAAAGAAAATATTCTATGCAATGTACCAGGCTGAAACAAACTATGCACATTGGATCCCACTTGTGATCCCTGGTGAATTGACACAGCCTGTGGAACTTGTCAAGTCGGCAAGATGCCATACTGTCTATACAGACTGGGAACTGGGTCCCAGGGGGAATGTCTGTTGCATAAAGCAAGATAATGGACAGAACACTCTACTTTCTGTATTTAGTCTGTCTAGAACTCTGTTACCAAGCAATGCTGTGTTCCTGGGCTCAACTCCAACAATGGCATTTTTTGCAGGGCATATATTCTTCCTGCGTTTTTCCTAAAGATGCTCTGCAGTCCCCACATAATCCAAAACAATACCAGCAAAACACAGGTAAACGGACTTCCATCCAAATCATTCCCCAAAGTGTGACAGTTGCCATGGCGGCATGGTGGGGACATTGGATTACAAGCCTAACTGGAGCAGAGGGTTTTGTTAAGATATGTGCCATGGACAGTACTGTAACGTTTAAAAAAAATAGCTAAAAAAATACTTTGTTGTGTTTTCCCATTTTAAAAGCACTGGGGAAGGGTTAGATCCCCTATCGTGTTTTTATTTCTGCCCCTTCAGAGAGATTTCACTTCCCGTCCTAGAGAAGTGTAGTAAGTTAAACCCCTTTCTAGTCAATTTGCCAAGTATATACTGTATGTGAAGAATGAACCGAACATTGGAACCAGGAAGTCCCACTCAGAGCAATGTCTTGGTAGTCGCCTTTGTACAGTACAGGAAGTGAAGAGAAATCATCTGTCAATAAAAACCTAATAGCCCATCCTTACCTTATTCTATCTTAAAAAATATGAGTTGAGTTTCTTTTTATTATTAACTGCTCATTTCTAAACCTACTCCAATGGACCCCTTAAATGATATTTAGGTCTCAGGAAACCCTTGGCAAAATGAATTAATTTGGATGTCAGTGGGAAGAATGCTCCTTACATTAGCTGCTGAGATGAATGCATCCATTACAGTGGTAGACAGGAGTAAAGATGGACCGAACACCCCCTGTCCAGTTCGCACCAGAACTCCGAAACAGAGAAAATGTTCTGATCTGAATGGCGAACCCTATTGAAGTCTATGGGAACCGAACTTGAAAAATCAAAAGTCCCCATTTTGAAGGCTTTAATGCAAGTTATTGGCAATAAAAAAAGAGCATGGGGGTCTGAGTAATGCCCTGGGGGTATCAATGCAAAAATGTTTTTTTTTCAAAAGATAATTTTTAAAGGAGCAGTGATTTTAATGATGCTTAAAGTGCAACAATTAAAAATTAAATACAGTGCCTGGGGGTGTCCTTAGTCTGCTTGTAAAGTGGCACATCTGTACCATGGATAGAATCTGCAGCAAAACTGAAATTTTGAAAGTAAAAAAAAAAAAAAAATTAGTCAAATCACCTTTAAATTGCCGGGAATAAAAAGGTAAAAAAAAAATGGCATGGGGGTTCCCCCAAAATCTAAGCCAGACCCTTATTTAAGCATGCAGGCTGGCAGGCTAGAAAAGGGGGGGGACGAGGATGAGCGAGTGCCCCCCCCCCGAACCATACCAGGCCACATTCCCTCAACATAGGGACAAGGGCTTCATCCCCACAACCCTAACCGGTGGTTGTAGGGGTCTGCGGGTGGGGGGATTATGGGAATATGGAAGCCCCCTTTAACGAGGTGGCCCCCAGATCCCGCCCCCTATGTGAATGAGTATGGGATACATAGTATCCCTACCCATTCACCATTAAAAGTGTAAAAATAAATAAAATCAGGAGGCATTTTTTGACAATTCCTTTATTTAAAACAAAAAAACGGTGTCCCCTGACATAAACCTACCATCAATCACGATGCCGCTGCCACTGCCAGACCCAAAAAAGAAAAAAAGAAAACACTCTGCTGTCAACTAAGGCAAATCACTGAATGCATGGCTTGCCGTTTGACAGTTTTTATATAGGTAACGGCGGGGCCACTCCGCGATGTCACCTGGTTGCACAGCCCCTTGTGATGTCACTGACCAAACATGGGGTGGTGGTGCCATCAGCTGACGTCGTCAGGTGGCTCCGCTCGGCGAACACTCACAGAAAGCCCTGCAAATTTGGGTGTTCGCCGAACAGACAATGATCAGGCCGAAATTGTTACTCGCCCCGAACCGTTCGCCCAACTCTAGTCAGAATGCCACCAGAACAGAAAAGCTAAAAAGATCATTGCGACTTTTGTGATTTTAACATAGCGGCCTATGGCACTCATGTCTCAAGGATGACACAGAAAAAGTAGTACAGGAACTATTTTTTTTTTGCTGTGACCTGGGTCGCAGCAATTAAGGCGGCACCCATTGAGATAATTGCATTTTTACTTTTCATGTGACTTTCTGTGTCGCACGTCGCAGCAAATTGCATGAGAAGTTTCAGTAGTGTGAACCAGGGCTAAGCGTCTGTTATCTCTTTATAATAAAACCCCTTTCACACTGGGGCGTTTTTCAGGCGTTTTTCAGACGCTTTAGCGTTAAAAAAAGCGCCTGTAAAGCGCTTGAAAGAAGCCTCATCTGCAGTCCCAATGTGAAAGCCCAAGTGCTTTAAGAACCCTTTCACAATGTCAGCGCCCGAAAAATGCTCGTAAAGCGCCGCTTAAACTAGCAGCGCTTTACCAGCGTTTTTTGAGCGTTATTGGGGCGCTTTTAACCCCTGCTAGTGGCCAAATAAAGGGTTAAAAGCGCCCACAAAACGCTGCTGCCAATAGCGTTTTTCTGGCGTTTTACAGGCGCTTCCCATTGATTTCAATGGGAAGGGGCGCTTTAGGAGCGTTGTATTCACCGCTCCAAAAGCGCTGCAAAGAAGCTGCTTGCAGGACTTTTTTTTGATGCCCTGCCAGCGCAGCGCCTTGGTGTGAAAGCACTCGGGCTTTTACATTGGGATTGCAGTTGCAGCTTCTTTCAGGCGCTTTTTTTAACGCTGAAGCGCCTGAAAAACGCCCCAGTATGAAAGGGATCTCGGTGTGAAAGCACTCGGGCTTTTACATTGGGATTGCATTTGCGGCTTCTTTCAGGCGCTTTTTTTTAACGCTAACGTGCATGAAAAACGCCCCAGTGTGAAAGGGGTCTTAATGTATGTTTGTAGAGCACTTTTCTTTTAATCTGCAGTTGCTTTCAAAGATAAAGTCAGTATACAGAACCACTTCTACAGCTATATGTGCATTATAAATATCAGCAATTTACCAGATCCTTCTTTGTACAATTACATATTATAAAATTGAGTTGAGATTCTTCTTCATCTACGACTCGCTTGCCTGACCACCTCCAAAATTCAACTTGTTTTCATCCTGTCAATTCATTAGTACCTACCGTAGTAATGTCACCAGGGTGTCAGACTTTAAGAGACTCAGTCACCATCTTCAATAAAATACAGGCTAAAGCCCAGAAAATCTATCATGTTAATTGCCCACATACAGTGTTTTCCTTTCCATAAATGATTTCCTTATTCACTTGCAATGTGCCTCTGAACTTGCTAGAAAATTTGACTGCTCCAGGTGGAAAGTTCCCAGAGTAAATTTCCTATCATAGCCCTCTCCCTCTTTGCCAGTCCTAGCCCTCTCCTCTTCTGGAAATGTCCAATTACTGTCTGAGCTGGCCCAGCTTCTGTGCCCCTCCCCTCACCTCTCTACATAAGTGTAGCACTAACCCCCCGAAGGAGCTGCTGGTTATTTTTGGGCTTACCGTTACCTTCTGTTCTCCTTGTGGCACGTCTAGGGGATGTCCCGTGGTAAATAGCCCAGTAACTCGAGACTGACAACAGATCCACTTGAATGGATTTTATTTGCAAAACTCAGTCAATTAAACAGTCTTTCAACTTGGGATCAAAGGGTTGGGAAGGAAGTCCAGGTACTCTTAATGTCAAAGTCAAAAACGTTGAAGAACTTGCTTGCTTTGACTGCATCCAGAGAATAGCCATTCGCAGCTGGATGGTCACTCAGGTTGGAAAGTCCCTTTCTCACAGGCCTAGCAGCCAACAAGGTGTTTACTCAGGAAAAAGTCTCTGCCACAGACGTTGTTGTAGAACGTACAAAATAATGTCTCTGCCACAGACGTTGTTGTAGAACGTACAAAATAATGTCTCTGCCACAGACGTTGTTGTAGAACATGTAGGGAAACTAAACTTGAAACACTCGATATCCACAAGACCGGATTCTCTCGGTTACTTCACCCTTCCAGGCTCTTGTTAAGAAAACCAACACGTACGTAGTGTTCTTCTAAAGAGTCCTCCCCTGGAATGCTTGAAGTACACTGGCTCTCTCCCGAACCAGAGACGGCACCCAACCACCTCAGAATACTTCTTTAGTGTCCTTGCCTCGGGCTAGCCATCCCCGAGACATTAAAGTCAGGTGGATCCACACCCCAGGCCATAGCCTTCCTGGGGGCTGGTCAGGAGGACCATGAAGTCAGCACATCATACTGGACCGGAACCCCGAACCACGTTGACTTCCGCATCTTAAATACCCTCTCCCAGAGGGCACAGTGAGAGGGCCACTCCCCCTGACCTGGCCCCGAAAGAGAGTAACTTAAGCACCTAACCAGACCATAGTTCCATGCCTGCCACCAGAGACAGTGCCCCTTGTGGCCAGGCTGAACATCTCACAGTCCAGACTGATGCAGAGGTCCAATTTAGACAAATAAACCCAAACCAAACTGCAGTTTAAGCAAAGTTTAATTTTGAAAAACGCATAGCGCGTGCTCTTCAGAAACCACCGCTACATAAGTCTGAGGTGGATTCCAGCCCAAGTGGTATTACTTTGACTGCAGTACACAACATAGAGGTTGGAGACACTATACTGTCTGGCAAGTGTGCCTGGATTATACAACTGGATACACATTTTTGGCAGAAAATACAATGTGCATGTATTTATTTTAAAGTGTTACTAAACCCAGGACCCTGCATTCACTATATCTAGTCCCCCAATGTACATAGAACATGCAATTATTTTACTAAGTAAGAACTGCTAAATACCTTTTCTCATCAGCAGTATATAGCAGTCTTGTGACTTCTATCAGTGTCCAGCAGAGCATGTTAAGCACAGGTGTCAAATCGGTAGCCCTCCAGCTGTTGCAGAACTACAAGTTCCATGAGGCATTGCAAGGTTGACAGTTGCAAGTATGAATCCCACAGGCAGAGGCATGATGGGTATTGTAGTTCCGCAACAGCTGGAGGGCTGACAGTTTTACACCCCTGGGTTAAAGCTTTTAAGAGGACCGTTCCTTCTACTCTGACTGTTCATTCTACTCTGACTGTCCTATGAGGCTGCAGGACCTGTTGATTGGCCCTGTGCTGATCACTTGCACTCTCCCGAAAAGAAAACAAAAAACTCTCTAGCAGTACACACCAAACTGAGCATATGCATAGTGCCCCCATGGCTCTGTTCTATAAGGAGATGGGTTGGGGACAGTGGAAGATGGGTAGGATCGTAGAAGACAGGATCAAACAGAGTATAACAAGCATGCTTTATTTTGTATACAGACTGATTTTACTGTTGTGGGTTTAGTATTACTTTAACAGTATGCAGTTGTGCTCATAAGTTTACATACCCTGGCAGAATTTATGATTTCTTGGCCATTTTTCAGAGAATATGAATGATAACACAAAAACATTTCTTTCACTCATGGTTAGTTTTTGGCTGAAGCCATTTATTATCAATCAACTGCATTTACTCTTTTTAAATCATAATGACAACAGAAACTACCCAAAGGACCCTAGTCAAAAGTTTACATACCCTGAAGATTTTGGCCTGATAACATGCACACAAGTTGAACCAAAGGGCCATTAAAGGTAACCATCCTCACCTGTGATCTGTTTTCTTGTAATTAGTGTGTGTGTGTGTGTGTGTGTGTGTGTGTGTGTATAAAAGGTCAATGAGTTTCTGGACTCCTGAAAGATCCTTGCATCTATCATCCAGTGCTGCACTGACGTTTCTGGATTCTGAGTCATGAGGAAAGCAAAAGAATTGTCAAAGGATCTGCGAAAAAAGGTAGCTGAATTGCATAAAACAGTAAAGGGATATAAAAAGATACCCAAGGAATTGAGAATGCCAGTGTTCAAACTGCAAGAAGTGGAAAATGAGGGGTTCTGTTGAAACCAAACCACGGTCAGGTAGACCAACTAAAGTTTCAGCCACAACTGCCAGGAAAATTGTTCGGGATGCAAAGAAAATCCCACAAATAACTTCAGGTGAAACACATGACACTCTGTAAACATGTGGTGTGGCTGTTTCAAGATGCACAATAAGGAGGCACTTGAAGAAAGATGGGCTGCATGGTCGAGTCACCAGAAGAAAGCCATTACTATGCAAATGCCACAAAGTATCCCAAACATCACAGAGACAAGCCTCAAACCCTCTGGCACCAAAATTTAGCTTTTTGGCCACAACCATAAACACCACATTTGGAGAGGAGTCAACAAGGCCTATGATGAAAGGTACACCATTCCTACTGTGAAACACGGAGGTGGATCGCTGATGTTTTGGGGATGTGTGAGCTACAAAGGCACAGGAAATTTGGTCAAAATTGATGGCAAGATGAATGCAGTATTATCAAAAAATACTGGAGGAACATTTGTATTCATCAGCCAGGAAGCTGCGCATGGGATGTACTTGGACATTCCAAAATGACCATGCTCCAAAACACAAGGCCAAGTCGACCCGTCATTGGCTACAGCAGAATAAATTGAAGGTTCTGGAGTGGCCATTTCAGTCTCCTAACCTCAATATCATTGTGGTAGCGCCGGCCTTGACCGGTCTTTGTGCTGGAAGTGTGCAGTGAGAATGCTCTCAGCAGAAAAATATCAGCCACTCAACACATATGTGTTAGGAAGTCATAAAGGGGTAAAGTGATACTAAAGTTCTGTTTTTTGTTTAAAAAACAAACATGTCATACTTACCTGCTCTTTGCAGTAGTTTTGCACAGAGCAGCCCCGATTCTCCTCTTCTTGGGGTCCCTTGCCGACGCTCCTGGCCCCTCCCCCCTTCCGAGTGCCTCCACGGCAAGCAGCTTGCTTTGGGGGCACCCGAGCCGAGCTGATGCTCTGTGTGTTTATTCAGACACTGAGCCACGGCTTGGCCCTGCCTCCTCTCTCTCCTCATTGGCTGACTGCCATTGACTGACATTGGTGGGAGCCAATAGCACCACTGTTCTGTCTCAGCCAATCAGGAGGAGTGTTCTGGATGGCTTAGACCAGTGATGGCGAACCTTGGCACCCCAGATGTTTTGGAACTACATTTCCCATGATGCTCATGCACTCTGCAGTGTAATTGAGCATCATGGGAAATGTAGTTCTAAAACATCTGGAGTGCCAAGGTTCGCCATCACTGGCTTAGACACTCGTGGACATCGCTGGAGAGAGATGGAGCTCAGGTAAGTATTAGGAGGTGCTGGAGCTGCTACATACAGAAGGTTTTTTATCTTTATACATAGAATGCATTAAGATAAAAAAAACTTATGCCTTTACAACAATGACGCCCAACATCATGACACCCACTTCCTGTGAACCCAGGCTGTCATAGACATGCTCCATAGTGGTGCATCACATGCAGCCCAAGCTCATAGTACAATATTGAAGACCAGTGGTTCTCAATCTCAGTCTTCAAGTACCCCCAACAGGCCATGTTTGCAGGTTTTTCTTTATCTTGCACAGCTGCTTTAAATCAGAGTCAATGGCTTGGTATTTTGGTAAGCCATTTTATCTAAGAGAAGTTCCCAAAACATGGCCTGTTGAGGACTGAGGTTGAGAACCCTTGCTGTAGACTACATGGGTCAAACACAAGGCTCTGGGCGGAATCTGGCCAGCCAGGTAATTTCAATAGTGGCCCTCGCACCTCTCCTGGTCCTCATCAAGACCCTGCCTTTTCTGCTTCCCAGCTCTGCCCCAAGCTTCTTCCCAGCAGCAGCATAAAGTAAGGAGCATGCACTATGATGTAAGAGAGGGTGGTTAACTTTGGACTTGTGATGGTGGGGGGCTCTTGATATCTGATGTAAGGGGGTGGGGTTATTGAATGGAATGCAGAGGCAATTTTTTTAATATGATAGAGTTTATCGTTTATATAGTCTTACAGATACAAACTGCCCTTTGAGGGCAACCATAATGCTGATGCAGCCTGCAATGAAACTGAGTTTGACACCCTTGCTGTAAACAATGGCGCTCGTATGTCACACAATAACTGAATAAAACTGTCAAGCCTGGCCTCCTTCTGTAAATGCAAGCTTCCTGACTTTTACTTAACCAGAACAAGCATGCAGAAAATGTAAGTTGAAGAAAAGTCAGATCATTTTTTTTTTTTTTTTTTATATATATGTCAAGTAATAGCTTCTGAATGTATGCAAGTTCCAACAATCTGAGGATTACAAAAATCTTCTACAGAAGCACGTTAGGGATTCTGACCCAGCAGGTTGACCCCCTGCAATGTTTTAAGAAATGTATACTGTCTAAATCTAGTTTTGAGGCCTTGGAAAACCCAGAGAGGTCTAATATGACAGATCCAATGACTATGCAGTCTAGACTTCATCCTGATAAAGGCTAATCCAAACTCTCTTCTGCCAAAATGTGGACTGTTGCTTCTTAGGGGGGATCCTGGACCAAATGGTATGTATAAATAACTGCTTTAAGACTCGTGCCGACACGTATTCTTGTCAAACTGTGTCTTATACAGATGTGTTTGTATGAAAATGCAGCTTTTAGCAAGAAAAGGCTGAATTTAACCACTTTAGTCCTGGATCCCACCCCCCCCCCTTTTTTCTTTTTACATGTTTAACCACTTCAGCCCCGGAAGAATTTACCACCTTCCTGACAAGAGCACTTTTTGCGATTCGGCACTGCGCCGTTTTAATTGACAATTGTGCAGTCGTGCGACGTGTCTCCCAAACAAAATGGATGTTCTTTTTTTTCCCACAAATAGAGCTTTCTTGTAGTGTTATTTGATCACCATGGCGTTTTTTTTTTTTGCGCTATAAACAAAAAAAGACCGACAATTTTGAAAAAAACGCATTATTTTTTACATTTTGCCATCATAAATATCCCCCAAAAATATATAAAAAAAACATTTTTAGGGGATAGTTTTATGGCATTTTTAATAATAATTTTTTTTTAAATGAAGGCGATCAGCGATTTTTATTCTGACTGCGACATTATGGCGGACACTTTTTTGACACATTTTTGGGAGCACTGTCATTTATATAGCAATCAGTGCTATACAAATGCACTGATTCCTGTGTAAATGACACTGGCAATGAAGGGGTTAACCACTAGGTGGCAGTGTAGGGGTTAAGTGTGTCCTGGGGTGTATTTTTAACTGTGGGGGGGGGGGCGTGGCTGTGTGTGGCACGTCACTGATCTCTGCTCCGATCACACGGTACATGATCTGGTGCAGTAGAGCCATATGTAAGTTATACGTTCAGGCAAGAGGTTAAAAAATCTATTTAGATCTGAAGAGTACATAAACCCCAAAAACGTTGAATATTTTCTGAAAGCAGACTCCCTGGATAATAAAATAGTGACAGTTCCAATTTTTTTTATGTTACACAATACAGCAGTTTATGCAAACACATTATCTCAATATATTAAGCAATAATTTTGAATCTTATGGTAAAATATGAAACATAAGGTTGCCGCGAGTAAATAGATACCCAATATGTCAAGTCTTCCTATTGCGTGCACCCAAGAAACAGCAACAAACTTCTGTCCCCTATATACCTTAGGTGCTTTGGTGTAACTAATCTTTTTTTTTTTGGTGAAAGGCTCTTTTTAATGAGACATCAGGGGTCTAAAAGACCCCTAATGTCTCACCTGTCCTCAACTGAATCCAATGGAGTCACCTCTGTGTTGATAGCAGGAAGGGAAGATCATAGAATGGACATTTATTGATCTCTCTTCCCTCTACCCGGCAGAATGCGCCATACCAGTACTGGGACCACCAATGAGTGCGCAGATCCCAGGAAACATGGCGGTTGTGGCAGGTCAAAGCCACCTGCATCAATTCCACCAGAAAACTAACAGTTGGCATAAAAAAATTTGCACACACCCCCAGCCGCTATAGCAGCTAAGAGGTATGTTTAAAAGCCCCTGATCCCATCTCTATTCTAAAACAGTTCTGGGACTCAAGTGTTTGCCTGAAGGTCCACTTCAACACAATAGGACATTTTGTATTCAAATAAACAAGTGCAACTTAAGGAAAAGCAGGTTAAGCTCAGTCATGTGTACTGCTCCATTAAAGTCAATGGGATTTTGCTGACCTGTATTGGACAAACATTTCAAATGCATTTAAAAAGTAGTGTCCATCAACATGAACCCTTAAGCCCCATACACACTATCAGATTTTCTGCTGGTTTTTGTCTTCAGATTTTACCAAAACCATGTGGTGCAAGGGCCTGCCTGACTGCATACAAATTGAAACTCCTAAAGTTTGACCTCATATTATATGGTTTTGGTAAATCTGAAGGAAAAAAATCATCAGAAAATCTGATAGTGTGTATGGGGCTTTAGATAACTGTGGCTTTAAAGAGCTTCATAATTGTGCAATTCTTTTTGGTATAAATATAAATTCGGACACATTTTGTGATATTTGGAGACTCGGATGGATCTGAATCTCCGAATGAAATAGTAACGAATGTTGTTGAAATTCATTTAACCACTTGCCTACCGGGCACCTACACCCCCTTCCTGCCCAAGCCATTTTTCAGCTTTCAGCACTGTCGCACTTTGAATGACAGTTGCGCGGTCATGCTACACTGTACCCAAACAAATTTGTTATAATTTTCTTCACACAAATAGAGCTTTCTTTTGGTGGTATTTAATCACTGCTGTTTTTTTTTTTTTTTACAAAAAAAAACAGACCAAAAATTTAGAAAAAAAAAATGTTTTCCTTTTTTTTCTGTCAGTAAAGTTTGTAACTTTGTAATTTTTTTTGCCTTCACTGATGTGAGATGAGACAGTACTGATAGGCTGAACTGATAGACATTGATGAGGTGGCACTTATGGGCACTGATGAGGCAGCACTTTTGGGCACTGATGAGGAAGTACTAATATGCCGGTCTTATGGGTACTGATAGGTGGCACTGATGAGCACTGATATGTGGCACTGATGGGCACTGATAGGCGGCACTGGTGGGCACTGATAGGTGGCATGGATAGGCGGAACAGATGGGCATTGATGGGTGGCACTGATGGGCATTGATCGGCAGCAGTGATGGGCATCCATGCGCAGCACTGTTAGGAAGCACTGATTCCTAGCACTGACTGGCATTGCTAATGAGCACTGATTGGTGCCACTTGTGGGCAGTGGTGTGCACCGATTGCTGCCACTGGTGAGCACTAGACACTGGCATTGGTGGGCAATGTTTGTGACACTGTATTTATTTATTGTTATATGATTACATATCTAGATGTCCCCCTGTGAAGAGATACCACTGATCGGCTCTCCTCTCCTCACACTCTGTCAGTGTGAGGCGGGGAGAGCTGATTACCGGCATCTCCTTGTTTACATGTGATCGGCTGTGATTGGACACAGCCGATTAGATGGTTGGAGAGCCACGGAAGTGGCTTTTTGCACAGATCGGGGTTGCGCCGTGTCCTAGCAACACGGCGCAGCCTCGATTGCCATGCTGCACGCCCCCGCGTCATATGACGTTGTCCCAGAATAAGAGCCGCACCGCCCGCCGTCATTTGACGGTGGACGGGCAGCAAGCGGTTAAATTAATTTCATATATTCGTTTTGTAACGAATTTCACATTTTCGGAACGATTAGAATTCTGATCCATCAAAAAATGATCGAAATGTTGTCATTATTCTTTTTTTTACACTTTGTTGATGAATGGGTGGGGGTACTATGTATGTACCCCTTATTCACTCACATGGGGGTGGGGCTTTCCTAGCCTGGTATGGATTTGATGGGGGACCCCATGCTGTTTTTTTCAAAATTTTCATTGTCGCAATTCTTTTGTTTACATTTGAGCTGTCAGTGGGGAAGTCCACTGACAGTTATTAAGACGTCGGTTGTTAAGGACGCAGCAGGCTGGTTTCCTGGCCCCGCTCCTTAACAACCAGCAATTTTTCACATAGAGTTCGAATCGGCCAATCATTTTGAGATCGATCCGGATTCGAATCATTCAGAAAATGTGGAATTTATTTGAAAATTAATAAACAAAACAAAACTAAAAGAATTCCGAAACTAAATGAAATTAGTAACATAAGGAATCTATCCGAAACTAAAAGTTTTTTCGCATATTCTAATCTGTATACAATGGCCAACAATCTCTTCTACATATTTAGAAGCAGTAAGATTTCTCTGACTGTCCAATCTGAACTGTCTGAACTGACCCAAAAGTCTCATTTTTATTTGTTTTGTATTTTGAAGACTCTATAGTCTATATACCTCTATAGTTTTCTCTAAAACAGAGCTGCCTTTGGTTTATTTTTACATTTTAAAATAATTACATTTTTTTCTACAAAAACAAACTCCCGTGTCTTCCACAGCCTGCACTTTTTCACTGTAACATACTGAAAAGGTGACTGTTGCTATTAAAAAAATAATATAACCATAATTCAAAGGTATCATATTCAAGGTCAGGTGCCATATTGTTCCCGGAGAAAAGTATTTTCTGTGTGTTTTTTTTTTTTTAAGCTATAGCTTTCCAACACAACACAGTTTTAAAAGATGTGCCTAGCAAAGGCTAGACCTTATGCTACTTCTGATATTTTATCCCATTGAGAAAAGCAACATCCTCTGAATCGAAAAGTCCTACTTAAGAAAACAGATGGGGTTTTCGGTCAGGGAAATACCTTTATATTCCATGCACTGGAAAAAAAATAAAAAATCAAAGACTAAATACTGAAAATATTTATATACATGTGAAAAAATAAAACAAAAATACATGTTTCAACTTTACTGCATGTATATTTTAATAAAAATCTGAACTTTGAAAATTGTCCTAATAAAAGTGTATCTAAACCCTACCAAAACTCTATACTACAGTATATTGCAGCTTATGAGTCCTTAGACATGGTAACTCCATAAGGTTTCTTTTATTTCAGGCTTTTCTTCCATTATTTTCACCTGGTGATCCTGCCAGTAACAGACTTCCTGTCTGGGGGTGACAGTACTCACTCCCTGTATACTATACAGTATTTATGGAGGAACAGCATTGTTTCTACAGGACAGGGCTCTTCAAATTTTTCAGTATAAGGTGACATCTCATATTTTACAAAAAAAATCACAGGCTGATTTTTCTGTTCACAGCATGATATGATTTGGTCCTACAAGTGTAGCCCGGTTCCGGATAAAAGCAAGGTTTAGAATGCATCTGGTTGCTATCCCCCTGTAAGTCTTTATGCTGGTGTCACATCCCATCCCCACCAGCAAAGAGAAAACCAAGCTACACTAAGCCTACAGACTTGGATACCAAGCTCTTGGGGTACTGGGAGATGTCATTCTGCCTAAGCGACCCTTGATTTGTGAAACGCGTTAATTTTGCCATGCTTGCATAGAGGTCTCATGATGTATCTTGATGGATTTTTATCTTAAATAAAGTAATCATCACTGCTTCATACCTGGGAGTGTGGCTGCGGCGTCACTCTTCCATTGACCCGCCCGCGCCCCCTAGTGGTCAAAAGGCGAACCGACGTACAGCTACGTCGGTTCGCACAGGGCAGCCATCCTGCCAGAGTACAACTGCGGCGGCTGGTTGGGGAGGGATTAAAAAGGTGCGCAATCTGGAAATGTTGCGGAGGCTAAGACGGCATTACTGAACAGGTATTGGATGTGGGCCTGAAAGGACAGTTCAGAGTCTAAGGTTACCCCTAGCACCCTGGCATGTGGGGACGGACTGATGTGCCATTGATCTTGATAGAGAAGTCAGGGGAAGGGGATCGTGGGGGAGAGCTCGGTTTTAGATAGATTCAGTTTGAGGAAGTGGTTTGACATCCATGCTGATATGTCTGTTAGTAAATCAGTGATGCCTGAGGAGACTGACGGGGATGTCATCAGCATATAAATGGAAGTGGAAGCCATGGGAGGCTATCAGTTGACCCAGAGAGGACGTGTAGATCAAGAATAATTGAGGTCCAAGGACAGAACCTTGGGAGACCCCAACGGTAAGAGGAGTTGGAGAGGAGGAAGTGAAGTTGTGAGTGACACTGAAGGTGCGATGAGATAAGTAACATTCGAATCAACAGAGAGCTCAGTCATGGAGACCAAGCAAATTGAGTTTAGGAGGAGGGGGTGGTCAAGTGTATCAAAGACAGAGGAAAGTTTTAAGAGTAAGAGTACGGAATAATGACCATTGATTTTGGCTGTTAGTAAGTTGTTTGTGAGTTTTAGGAGGGCAGTTTCTTTGGAGTGCTGTGGGCGAAATCCAGACTGAAGGGGATCAAGGAGGTTATTCTCAATGACGTGGTCGCTCAGTCGGTTGTAGACTAAATGTTCAAGGAGATTGGAGGCAAAAGGTAGTAAAGAAATGGGTCTTAGGTTGTTAAGACTGGTGGGGTTTAGTGAGGCCTATTTTTGGTATGGGAGTGACTAGTGCATGTTTTAGAGGGTTGGGGAAGATGCCAGTAGAGAGTTATGCCCCATACACATGGTCGGATATTTCGATGGAAAAAGTCCCATCAGATTATGTTGTTGGAAAATCTGATCGTGTGCAAGCTCTATCTGACTTTTTCTGTCGGAATTTCCAATGGAAAAAGTTTGAGAGCTGGATCTAAAATTTTCTGACAACAAAATCCGATCTGACTTTTTCCGATCGTGTAGAGAATTCCGACGCACAAAGTGCCACGCATGCTCAGAAAAAAATTGGAGACGAAAGCTATATTTGTTTCGTCACCTCGTTCCAAACGATCTGATTTTCCAACAACTTTGTGCGACTGTGTGTATGCAAGACAAGTTTGGGCCAAAATCCTTCTGAGAAAATCCGACGGATTTTGTGGTCAGAATGTCCGACCGTGTGTATGGAGCATAAGATGTTGAAGATATTAGTTAAAGAGTGTAGGATAGAGCCAGATGGGGACCGTAGTATTTGAGAAGGAACAGGGTCCAGGGGGCAGGAGGTTAGGTGGGCGTTAGAAAAAAGTTTAGTGACTTCCTCTATAGTAGCTGGGTTAAAAGAGGGTAGTATTGATTGTGCAGGAGGACAAGGAGTTTTAATGAGGGAACAGGGAGTCAGAGGTTGTGAGAAGACAGCCAGACGCTTTCTCCAACTTGGTAGGAAGGCGCAGGTAGGCGTCTGCAGTTAGAATGGAGTCTGTGCCTATCGTTGGTACGTCACAAGGACTCTTGGACCTGTACCCAAGTGGAATGAAGACCACAGAGATGCTCCTCCAATGCAGGAATGCTCTGAGGAACAAATGAGTCAGGCTACATGGATGGTTGGAAACCATAATTCGCCATGAATGAAGACAATCTGGAAGCGGTATTGACAGCATTATTGAGCAAACTCCGCCAAAGGTAAGAGGTCTGACCAGTTGTTATGGTGGTGGTCAGAAATGTAGCAACATAAAAACTGTTCCAAGGACTGGTTGACTCGTTCTGTGGCCCCATTGGACTGTGGGTGATAAGCAGAAGAGAAGGCTGAATTCCCAACTGTGCTCAAAAGATTCACCAGAACCTGGACACATACTGGCTACCCCTGTCCGAGACGATCATCTTGGGTATCCCATGTAAGCAAAAGCGAGCAAAAATGGAAGCCAGTTCTTTTTAAGTGGAATACAATGAGACATTTTCGAGAACTGGTCAACCACTATAAGGATAACTGTGTTGCCCTGAGAGTTGGGTAACTCCACAATGAAATCCATAGACAGGTGGGTCCAAGGCCTCTCTCCATTGGGTATTTATTGTAGGAGACCCACTGGAAGTTGTCGTGGTGTCTTACTCGGAGAACAGATGGAACAAGCAGTTACGAAGGTGGCTACATCAGCACGTAGACTAGGACACCAGAATTGTTGGCAAATGGCCCATAAGAGTTGACTCTTCCCTGGGTGGCCAGCAGTCCTAGGAGAATGGTAAATCTGGAGCATGGCAGTACGAAGACTCTCAGGGACAAAGCAGCAGTCACAAGGTTTCTCAGGAGGAGAATGGATCTGAGCGGCAAGAATTTTGTCCCAAAAAGGAAAAGTTAGACTGGTGTGAACCGTAGCCAGAATACGATCAGAAGGAATCACAGAAACAGACTCCATCTTGGAAGTGGAAGAAAACTGTCACTACAATGAAACAGCCCTTACATTCTTAGTACCGGGTAAGAATGAGACTATGTAATTGAAACTTGACAGGAAAAGCGCTCATCACGCCCTTCTGGGAGAGAGGCGTTTAGCCTCAGAAAAGAATGTAAGATTCTTATGGGCAGTCAGAATAAGAACCGACATAGTGCTACATTTGAGGAGATGCCTCTGTCCCCGTCTCATAATTGCATTCACGCAGGAGATAAGGTAGGCCGTTGAAACAGCAGGAGATGAGGATTTTCAGATGAATGCTTGAGAAACTGCGTTGGTCACTCCTCCATGTGTTTTTCCTCCGAGATAGACAAAGTGTAGACCTGACCATGAGGGGTATGGCACCAGGTTGAAGGTCAATTGTGCAATCAAACGACCAATGCGTAGGCAAACTACCGGCTTGACCTTTGACAAAGACATCGCAAAATTTGAAGTATTCCTTCGGCAGGGTGGAGAGTGAAGGGGTGCACAAGACCTTAGCTTCTTTCAGAAAATATGTCTACCTGCATTTTGGTGACCAGGAAAGCACCTCAGTAGGAAGCCAATAAAAAGAGGGGTTGTGCCTCTGTAACCAAGGATAACCAATAACCACCAGAAAATGAGGTGAGGAAATGACTTGGAATTTGATTATCTCCTGGTGAAGAGCTCCTACGGCCATGGTCAATGGAACAGTCTCATGAGTCACATGGGCAGGCTATAGAGGTCTCCTATCAATAGCCTCAATGGCAAGTAGAGTGGCACAAAACTGCAGTGGAATCGAGTGCTTAGACACAAAGGTACCATCTATGAAGAGGCCTGCAGCCCCAGAGTCGATTAGAGACTGTATCTCGATGGACGACTCAGACCAAGAAAGGGTATCCCGAACCAGGGCTTATCCTTCTGGATAACTGGGAACATAACAATGCCACCTAAGGTCTGTCCCCTACAGTACCTTAGGTGCAAGCGTTTCCTGAAGGAAACGCTTGGTAGGACAATACTTCAAAAAGTGACCTGCCTGGCCACAATAAAGGCACAATCTCTCCCTCCTCCTAAAGGCCCTCTCATCCGCAGAGAAGTGTGAAGCCCAACTGCATGGGTTCTACCTCACTGGCAGACTCGGTACCAGGAGGTATGGAAGGTGAGGGAGGCAAGGGTGGGGCTACAAAGCTCAGAGCCAAATGTACATGAGGCTTCCGCAAGTGCTCCTTAAAGGAAGGTCTCTCTCGGAGTCTGTAGTCAATAAGAATGGCAAGCATGATCAACTTCTCCAGCTCAAAGGGTATTTCTCAGGCTTCTATCTCATCTTTGATGTTATCCGAGAGGCCATGTGGCCTCATTGTTCCAAGCAACCTCTGCTGCCAGAGTACAGAAGTCAATGGCGTAATTGACAACAGTTCTCTTACCCTGTTTAATGGACATAAGTGGAGCATGCGGGAACGTCAAATACCCTTTTAAAGGAAGCCACAAACTCTGGGTAACTCAGGAGGACAGGTTTTTGCACCTCCCATAGAGGGTTTGCTCATGCCAAGGCTATCTCAGAAAGCAAAGATTTCACAAAGCCTACTTTGCTTCTGTCCGTGGGAAATGCCTGGGGCAGCATCTCAAAGTATATCTCAACCTGGTTGAGAAACCCTCTGCATTGAACTGGATCGCCCCTGAATCACTGGGGAAGCGGAGCAGAACCAGACATACCTCTTATAGAGGTAATACTCGAGGCGGGGGCCTGCACCTTAGACTGGAGCAGCAGGAGGGGTGGCCTGCAACACAGGTTGTCCTGGAGCAGCCACAGTGCGAGATTCCAGGTGAGCAGTGAGATTCAGGAGCGTCTGTACTGCTATGGCAAACTGATCCATGCGATGATCCTGCTCATCCAATCTGGAAAAAATATTACCAACAAGTTGATTGCCTGCAACTACTGAATTCATGGCCTTTGCCTATCAGGAATCATGATTCAGACTGAAACAGAAGTGCAGTAAAAATCACACTATTTAATAAAATGGTAAAAAAGGTATAAACAGAGCAAACATACTCAAAATATAGCCAGAGTTCGGTAACCAGGATGGGTAGTCAGAACAAACAGGGGTCCAGAGAAACAGGGGTCCAGAGAAACAGGGGTCCAGAGAAACAGGGGTCCAGAGATCAGCTTAGTCGGGTGCAGCAAATAGGATCAGGAACCAGAAGGGAAGTCAGCCAAGCAAAAGTCTATCACAGGAAAACACAACAGAGAGAGTCCGGATATGTTGACCAAGGCAAAGGCACAGACGATCTGATCCAGGGAGTTTATATAACCAGCAGCTCTAGCTGACAAGCAGGAAATTAAAGAGGAAGTAAACCCTGATGAGTTTACTTCCTCTTTTTTTCCCTGCAAAGGTAAAGCATAATGGACTACTATGCATCGCATAGTAGCCCATTATGTGTCACTTACCTAACACAGGAGCCAGCGAAGTCGCCGCTGTCCCCTGTAGTCCGCCGCATCCATCTTGCTGGTGGCGTCTCGCAGCTCCGCCGCTGTCATTCGGCGAAGCCGCGATGACGTCACTCCCGCGCATGCGCACGGGAGTCGACAAGTGCGGCAGCTCCATTTTTGGAACTGCCGCGCTCAGTGCGCCTGCGCGCCGCTGTCTACGGCGCATGCGCCGTAGACAGCGGTGCCCGTTTTCGGGCAAATATCTCCTAAACCATATAGGTTTAGGAGATATTGCTTGGACCTACAGGTAAGCCTTAATCTAGGCTTACCTGTAGGTCAAAGTGGTTTGTAAGGGTTTACAACCACTTTAAGACCAGGTTAGTCACTGTGGAATGAAGAGTCTTTGGCAATTAACAGCTGAGCACAGAGCCCTGTCAGTGATGAATTGTGAAAGGTTAACAGACTTTGATTGTATTTGTTCAAAAAACACATCTTGCCAATTCATAATCAACCAGTTTACACTTTTCATGTCTCTTGTCTCCCGTAGACCAACTGAGTATAGAGTGTTAAGGAGTTTGAATTTGTTCATCCCGCTATAAATAAGAAAAATAAAAAACCTGGTGTGTCAGTAGAACATCAAACCTGTCTTTACCAGTAACCCCTTCAGGGGTAGTGCTACACAGAGAAAGAACTTCAGTAAAGCAAGTCAACTCCAAATATGTTTGAACCATTGATGAAGGTCGAAGAAAAATAAATTCAGTCTGCACCTGTCCTTCCTTACATCCAGGTCCTCATCAGAGTCCCTCTTACCTCTGTAAGGTGGAGGAAGTCTACTAGAAGGAGTTGAATTCTATATTAAAGTGGATCTGAACTCAAAAAGTGGAGATTTGCTATGTTAAAGGGAACATCTACAAACATTACTTGTGCCTAAGCAGTATTCTGAAACATCTACCTTTGTCCTGAACTCCTCCTAAAAAATAGAAAAGCTCTTCCTGGTATAGGGTGTGCCTACTGCCTAATATCTGTATGTCAGCAATGTGAGATATAAGGCCCTGCTGTCTCTGTCTGACTGTCAAGTATATACAGTGAAACGCATCGAGGCAGTGATGTCAGCACATCTGGCCAGAACCGGAAGTAGTGATTCCACCACTGTTGTTTTTGAGTGCATTATCTTTAATATATTTTTATGCAAGCATAGTTTTAAATAAAGCGGTTGATTCTGAATTATATTAAATTATGGGGCAGTTTATTTTGTAATGTATCTTAGGGGTATATGAGGTGACTCAAGTAGGGAGAGTCTGGTGATGATATGCTACATATGACTCTATGTCATTTATGGGTCTCTTTTTGGTGACAGTCCATCGCATGTGGGTGTGACACACCGGTGGTTGGATTGACAGGAAGACTGAGTGCACGCACAGTTTATTTAAGGATACTTGGGTGATGCACTCTCATATTTATTTTTCACTTTTTTGTTTGATTGTTTTGAAATACTACACTATGATTGTTCTTTCTGTTTTTTTATATATTGATGTGAGAAAATAAAAAGCAAAAGATGGATGTATAGAATGAGAAGAGGAAGAGGGACACCTGGTGGCCATGAATGCACTTAATCACATGCCTGATATGACCCATTTATTTATGAGGGTCTGATCATCTAGTGAGCATTTATTCCTTCTGAATATTACACGAAGGATATATTGAAGATTTTATAACTTTCACTGCGTTTGAATGGACACCTTAAATTGTCGAAGGACACTGGTTGTGTTGGGAGCTAGTAGGTTATAACTCAAAGCGTTGGGAATATATAATTTGTGATTTTGGAACTTGTCGGGGGGAGATAGGGTGATTCCAGCTGCGGGAATGATTTGGTATGGTTTGATATCATCTTATGTGCTGGTTCTTTATTCATAAATCACCCAGTCACAACTACACAAGACACCCCCCTTCTTTCTATTTTCCCAATATATGTTTCTTTTTTGCTCCACTCACTTTTTTCCTTTATCTCCTAGTCTTATAGAGGAAAAAAAAGCCTATTTCTATTCTATATTTATAGTTCTTATTACATTTCACGGTATATATATATATATATATATATATATATATATATATATATATATATATATATATATATATATATTTATATCAAAAATTTGGGAAGGAACCAAGGAGCCCATGTAGGAAATGCTGAATCTGCAAAGCTTGCTTTGAAAGGCATGACTATGCTTTTCATTAATATAATTTCATGCATTCTTGGAATATCTAGTTACAGATCTATGTTTTATATAATCTATGAGTATTCTGTTTCAGATTTGTGAGTGTATCTGATATAAATTTATTATTGTCCTTCCGGATTTCCCATCTGTAATAAATAAAAGACCCAAGGCGTTAACCCCTTTATCAAATTGCCAGTGTTTCCTAGCCCTAATCAGTACAATTTAAATAAACCATAGGGGTTGATTTACTAAAACTGGAGAGTGCAAAATCTGATGCAACTTTGCACAGAAACCAATCAGCTTCCAGGTTTTTTGTCAAAACTTAAAGTGATTGTAAAGTCTTTGGGTTATTGTTAGTTAAAAATAACAAACACGTCATACTTACCTGCTCTGTGTAGTGGATTTGCACAGAGCAGCCCCAATCCACTTCTTCTCGGGTCCCTCTTTGGTGCTCCTGACCCCTCCCTCCTGCTGAGTGCCCCCACAGCAAGCAGCTTGCTATGGGGGCACCTAAGTCGAGCCATTGCTCCCCATGTCCATTCAGACACAGTGCCGTGACCTTGTCCCGCCCCCTTTTCTCTTCATTGGCTGACTGACTTTGACAGCAGTGGGAGCTAGTGGTGTCACACTGTTATCTCAGCCAATGAGGAGGGGAGTCCCAGGCAGCCGGGACACTCCTCCAACATCTCTGGATCTAGATGGACCTCAGGTAAACATTGGGGGGGCTGAAGGGGAGCTGCTGGACACGGGAGGCTTTTTATCTTAAATCATAGAATGCATTAAGATAAAAAAAACCTTCTGCCTTTACAATCACTTTAATTGAAAAAATAGGGGGAAAAACACTGCGCTAGAATCAAATGTACACAAAAAGCACAGCAGCCAACACCTAAACAAACAAAGTTGAACAAGCAAAAAGTAAAAAATAGTGTAGCGCTTCTTAAGTGATAAATGTAATCAACATGTGTTAGGAGAATGATCATATAACAAAGATCATATAAATAATATAAATGAGCAAAATAAAGTCCAAGAAATGGGTATAAGCTTCCGTGATAAAGCTGGCACGAAGATGGTCAGACCGTATCAAAGTAAGAGGCAAATCCTACTAAACGAATATGTCCATGTACATCAGCTTGTCTGGAAACATTAAGGAAAGTAGATCGATACTTCTTACCAACTATGTTGGACTCACACAGTCGTATGACAGTTGAGTCAGTAAGGCTTGGGGTCTCAATCTGGGACCGAGGAGTGGATCAAGGAAGGTCCGTCAACTTGGTGGGGAAACTCCAAAAGACTGTATGCCCAATGATGAATCTCACCGATGGAACTTCAGAATGGTTTGGAAATCCAGCTCAGATGAGGCCCATTACACACCGATACTCCAAATACCCCAAGATGAAGGGGAAGGTATTTTGGGGGTTTTTAGACCAAAAAAGAAAAAAGGAAGAAAGAGCTCCACATGGTGCGGGTCAGGCGGTAAAAATGGTAATTTATTAAAAGTCAAAAGAATTACTAATGACTTAGTGATCACAAAGCGAATAGAATAAAAATGAAAATAAAAGCAATGTAGGGTGCCAACAGCTAACCCGACGCGTTTCGACACATATGTCTTCGACAGGGGCATATGTGTCGAAACGCGTCGGGCTAGCTGTTGGCATCCTACATTGCTTTTATTTTCATTTTTATTCTATTCGCTTTGTGATCACTAAGTCATTAGTAATTCTTTTGACTTTTAATAAATTACCATTTTTACCGCCTGACCCGCACCATGTGGAGCTCTTTCTTCCTTTTTTCTTTTTTGGTCTAAAAACCCCCAAAATACCTTCCCCTTCATCTTGGGGTATTTGGAGTATCGGTGTGTAATGGGCCGCATCTGAGCTGGATTTCCAAACCATTCTGAAGTTCCATCGGTGAGATTCATCATTGGGCATACAGTCTTTTGGAGTTTCCCCACCAAGTTGACGGACCTTCCTTGATCCACTCCTCGGTCCCAGATTGAGACCCCAAGCCTTACTGACTCAACTGTCATACGACTGTGTGAGTCCAACATAGTTGGTAAGAAGTATCTATCTACTTTCCTTAATGTTTCCAGACAAGCTGATGTACATGGACATATTCGTTTAGTAGGATTTGCCTCTTACTTTGATACGGTCTGACCATCTTCGTGCCAGCTTTATCACGGAAGCTTATACCCATTTCTTGGACTTTATTTTGCTCATTTATATTATTTATATGATCTTTGTTATATGATCATTCTCCTAACACATGTTGATTACATTTATCACTTAAGAAGCGCTACACTATTTTTTACTAATCACTTTAATTGAACAAGCTGAAGCTAGAAGCTGGTTGGCTACCCTACCCTTCTTAAAGCAGTTAGCAATCATATGTTGCTTATCTTCATCATTTTAGAGTATCTCTTCTCAATCTTATTACCCCAGAGGAACCCCTAAAATGATTTTCAAGCTACTGGAAACCCATGCTGAAACCATTTCATCGGGTAGTCATGAAGCTAGCCTTACAGATAAATAGTGTCATGCTAAAGAGTTTTTCAAGTGGTGCTGGCCCTTGAACTATGCAGAAACCCTCAAATAGGCGATTAGCTTAAACAACCCCTAACAACCTCTAGAGGAACCATAGGGTTCCATAATATAAAAAAATAAAAAAAATGAACATCCAACTGAACAGTAGGTTGCCAACATCCCTGATGTACGAGATAAAGGAGGTACCCCCAAAGAAATGGGATTTTAACGGCAACAAAATAAAAAACAATATGATTTTTTCAAAAATATGAGTATAATATAGTATAATTAATTCAAAAAACAATATACAAATGTATTTATTTTTACTAAAACCATTTAATGGGGGGGGGGGGGGGGGGTCAACAGGAAAGATGCCCTTTGGTGGTCAATGGAAATAATGCCCCCTTTAAAGCAGTAGTCATGAAGCTAGCCTTACAAACTGATACATAGTGTCGTGCTACGGAATTTTTCAAGTGGTGTTGGCCCTTGAACTATGCAGGAACAATCAAATAGACGATTAGCTTAAAGAACCCCTAACAACCTCTAGAGGAACCATAGGGTTCCATAGGACCCTGGTTGAGAATGGCTGTTCTAGAGCTTGAAATAAAAAAACAAGCCAATTTTCCTTTAAGTGGAACTAAAATACCGTATCTTTTTTAATGCAAAAACTCGGAAATGCAAGTTCACAAAAGTGCATGTACTTGCAACTCTGTGTTATCATTTGCATTACTCATATTTTTTATTATCCATATGTCATCTTGCATAGTCTGTTCTTTGGCATTAGTAGTGGGAGGTAATAAACAGGTGCTACCATCTGGGGGAGTGATGCAATCATTCTCTCACAGGTAGATCTCTACAGAAACTATTTTCAATTATTTTTTTAGAACTGGGTGTGTATTAGTGTGGTTTAGTGTGGTTTAATCTCCACAGAATCCCTTTTCCTGCTATGTTAACAACCACCTATTACTTGTTTTAAAGACACCTTTTTGTACTAGAAAATGCGTGGGAATGCTGACTAGCATCTCCCATTCTGCTAGCTGCCCATCCCCAGAATACGCTGTAAAAAACATCTCCTCACTATCTGCTAGCTGCCTGAGTGAGAAACAGTGTGAGAGAATCCTTCAAACAAGCCTTAATAAATCCACAACAGTACATTCTATCGAAACAGCGACTTCACCGTTACAGACACATGACCTTTGTGAACGTATTGGTATAAAATTTATGTTGACAAACATAAAAATGTGGGCATGTCAGTGATTTAAAAAAGAAGTTGGCTGTGCGTTTTACTGGAAAATGTGAAGAATTTTATACATCAAAATTTCTCCATCATATTGCCCCATCAACACTGCCCGATCATATTGCTCCATCAAAATTTCTCCATCAAAATTGCCCCTATCAAACTGCCCCATCAAATTTGCCCCATACAAACTGCCCCATCATATTGCCACTGTCAAACCTGCCCCATCATATTGCCCCCATCAAAACTGCCCAATCAAAATGGCCCCCATCAAATTTGCCCCATCATATTGCCACCGTCAAAACTAAAGTTGACTATGCAGTCAAGAGGCGCCAATAGGCTAACCAACACTGTGCAACTTAGAAAATGTTACTTAGTTTAAATACCATAACTATAGGCCATGAGCAGCACTCCCGAAGCTTGACCAAAAACCTCCTATTCCAACTGATGAGTCCCTCTCCGTAGTGGCAGTATCTATATTCAGTGCTGCCACTACAAGGAGAGGAAGCTGCTCATGCATGGGTTTTGAATGAGGTTAAGGACTCACTTTTCTGATGCTGGGCGCAAGCTTCAAACGTACTGTACGTTGCCTCCGCAGGTTGGGGCTAAAATTAAAATAGGTGTTTGTATGGCCTACAGGCGTGGCATTTAAATTAAGCAAAAAGTTCACTGCATAGTCTGTTTTATTCCACAAGTGAACTCAGCCTTTAAAACGCTGCTGTCAACACATCAGAAGTGAGAAAAAAGAGGAATGATGTCTCAAACATAAAAAATGACATATTGAAATTGGTTGGTTAGAACAACTAGATGATATATGCTATTGGTATTTTCTATTTCCTTTAGCTAATGTTGGTCAGTAAAACCTTACCTGAATTTTTGACATTCTATGCAGAAAGTAAAACACAAATGAATCGCCGTATAATTTACCTGTTATATCGTGCTCCTTAAAAGAAGGATGGTAGAGTTGATACTGGTTTGGACAATGCTTCTTCAACCACTTACACACATCATGCTGTGTCCAAAATGCTACGGGTTTGGTTGCTTTAAGTATAGTGGGCTAAAAAAAAGAAAAAAACATATTTGTTACACTTTTTCATAGAACACGGTTTAGAAAAATACAAACCAAAAAAAAAAAAAACTTCAAAGAGAATTCCAGGTATGGCATTTTACATATGGTTACACTTCAGTGATCTCCACTAGCTTTTGGGTCTTGTGGCGAGCGGCTGCCCTACTGCATTCTGAATGTTTTTCCCAATGAATGCAAGGCATTCGCTGATTGGACACGGTGGAGAGGTGGGGTGGTGATGTCATGCTCTCCATCTCATCTAACCAGAGAACACTGTGCAAATACCTCCCATGTTTAGAATGCAACAGGGCAGCATGTACTACTGGACAGCAACTGTTGCCTGGTTTTGCCTACTCTGGTTGTACAGCTGCAGGCTTGTCTGTCTCAGTCCTGTCTTTCCTTAAGTCTCTGGAACATAGCGGGTGGAGAGGCTAGATTCTGAGCAGGCCTGGATACAGACCCAGCTAACCCTTAGTCGGAAAATCGGGCAGCAGGGGGCTGAGAGACGTATATTTTAAGGGTTACAGCAGAGAGTAGAAGGGTCCTTTGCCTGCTAGAGCGTGGCCCAGCTTGGAAATGTTGTTAAACCTTCCAAGGCTTAGGGGAAGCTTTATCAAGTTCTGGATGATTCTAGCTTACTCAAGGACCTCAAGGATCACCCCAAGGTCGCACGAACACCAAATCCAACACCCAAAAAGGACCCTCCTGGAAGACTTTGTGCCAGTGCTAGCCAAAGCTGGAGGAAAGTCTTCAGATTGCCTAGATCACAGTCAGTAGGCCTTATGCCCCGTACACACGAACACATTTTCCATCAGAAAAAAATTGGATGTTTTTTCTGACAGAATTCCGCTCAAGCTTGGCTTGCATGCAAACGGTCGCACAAGAGTTCTCTGAACTTTTGCCCGTCAAGAACGCAGTGACGCACAACACTACGACGAGCCAAGAAAATTAAGTTCAATGCTTCCAAGCATGCGTCGAATTGTTTCCGAGCATGTGTAGGAATTTTGTACGTCGGAATTTGTACAGACGATCGGAATTTCCGATTGGAACTTTTTCCGACCGAAAAATAGAGAACCTGCTCTCAATCTATTGCTGGCTGGAATTCTGCCAGCAAAAGTCTGATGGAGCATACACACAGTTCGAATTTTTGACCAAAAGCTCACATCCGACTTTCGCTGGCAGAATTTCTGATCGTGTGTATGGGGCTTCAGATAATTCTCAGGAGAGAGACTGTTGCCTTTATGCTCCTTTTTCTAGAGGGACTGTTCCAGACCTGCTACCAGGGCTGTACCCTCAGAGGAAGCCCCCTGTGCTGAGCTATTGCTACTGTCTGTACAGAATATTCTACTCCCTATCCCAGTTCTACATTCCATATGAAATGGGAAAGCAAACCTCATTCCAATTAAAACTTGGAGATTAATGTGAATTCCATATGTGAGACTATCATGGCTTACCAACAGCCTGGCTAAAAAAAACTACTACTGGGAGAGATGTGCTGTCTTGCTTGTGATGGAGGACACCCCTTACATTGTGCGTCCTCCAAGCATCATGGGAATGAGCACTCTCCAATTATCAAGCATTACATATACACATTACATATTCCCTTCTCTGTGACAAGGCGAGCATTGGCATGGATGGATCTTAAAAGAGGGAGAGCCCTCATTCCAGGGCATTCCAGATACTAGGCAGGAAAACACAGATCTCTCCCATTAGTGTTTTTTTTATCTAGACGGTGGAAAAATTGCAATGGCCCTATAGGTAGGGCACCTGAATTAAACTCGAAATTGTAAATTTTATTAGAAAGGTGAACTTTAAAAACGATCATCAAGGAAGCAGTGAAAGACAGATGAAATGCATATATGGGAGCTGTTTTTTCTTGTCTTAAGACTTTGATTTATGGGAGTTTTCCTGTCAGGTTTCATGATTGGTACATAATTGGCCTACACCTAAGGTATTATTCAACTTTAACCGCTTGTTGACATATAACTTGCATATATACAGCGGCAAGGCGGCTCAGCTGTATCATATCACATACCTAGTACATGATCTGACACTTCCAGGTAGGGGGCACACGCATGCGCCACCGGTGAACAGGCCACACTGTGATTAAGCACAGCAGATGTGGATCACTGGGTGCTGACCAATGGATTACCGCCAGCACCCTGGGATCATCAATAATTCACACAGGACAGAGCCCTGCCTGTGTAAACAAGGCAGAGCCCTGTCCTGTCAGTGGGGAAGTAATAGATTTTCTTCACCTGCAAAAGCAGGGAATAAAATCTATTACTTTCCCTAGTAAAAACACAATACAAAGAACACATAAACATTAGTTAGGCACATATTTAACCCTTTGATTGCCCTAGATGTTTAACCTCTTCCAAGCCAGTGTCACATAAACATTGGTTAGGCACATATTTAACCCTTTGATTTCCCTAGATGTTTAACCCCTTTCAAGCCAGTGTCATTAGAACAGTGACAGTGCATATTTTTTTAGAACTGGTCACTGTATTAGTGTCATTGGTTCCAAAAAGTGTCAAAATTGTCAGTTAATGTCCACATTTCTGTCGCAATATCACAGTCCCGCTATAAGTCGCTGATCACCGCCATTACTAGTAAAAATAAGTAAATAACAATTTCAATATATATCATAGTTTTTAGACGCTGTAACTTTTGACCAAACCAATCAACATACACTTAATGAGATATTTTGTTAATTTTAAAACATGTAGCGTAATACACATTATAGTAAAACAGTGCTGCGCTATTCAAAAAGGACCATAATAAATTATAACATGCGTATATAAACGAAAAGTCCCAACTATTGCATGTGGAGACAACATAAATCACTGATTGGTGCAGGTGAAACACATAAAAAAATTATGATAGATCAGGTGACTATGATCCCTCCACCACAAATAAAGATGGCCTCTCACCTCCAAAATTCCACCTGAAACAGGTCATAGAGCAATAAACAGATTACCAGGCAGACAAATACCCACTCTAGATTCTGTCCTCAGATCCACACTCAATAAGATATTTGATCGCATGTATAAAAATAACAAAACGATCTAATGCTCTCCGCTTGTAATGTTTATTAATAAAAAGTACAGACATATATTTACATTCAGTTGCACTCAGATCCAACCAACAAGATGGCTGCGGGTGACATCATACGTGACTCCTGACCCCTCGTACACATTACATCCAGTGGGCCCAGTGGGCATTGCACACCAAAGGTTATGTTCGTAGAGCTTAGTTTGTGTCCAGGCCACTGTACTAACACCATCATATGTTGTGGATGACTCAAGTCCCATCGCTGAGAACTTGTCCAGCGAACGTTCACCCCCAAGGCTAGTTGTATACTATGCCATGTTTCAAACTGTTTTGGGATCTATGCTCCGGCAGAGTTTGGGCAGCTGAGAGCTGGGAGGGGGGTTATGGGTTTGTATAAGTTTTGGTTAAGGTTAATGTTTTTGATTCTTAGCATGTTGTACAAGTAATGAATCTACAAGGTACAAACTGAAGTTTGGCCTATTTGTATGGTATAATGATTGCTGGAGTGTAGAATGCCCAGCCCTGGGGACCGGTTCTAATCCTGCCCGACGAATAATTCTCATACCTACTAAATGATTAAGGTGAAACTCCTGTCTTGGAATGTCCGTGGGATTCAAGACAAACTAAAGCGCACAGCAATACTTGGCTGCCTCAAATCCTACAGGGCTGACATTGTATTAGTCGAGACCCACGTCACTGGTCAACTCCAAATTGCATTAAAACGCCTGTGGCTTACCATGCCACATACACATCTTACTCCCGTGGAGTGTCTATCCTAATAGCCAAAACAAACCAATTTGGTCTAATCTCGCTACAATCGGATCCCCTGGGCAGGTATATATTTATGCATTGTGTTCTATATGGGGAACAGCACCTCATCCTAGCCTATTATGTACCTCCACCCTATAATTCTAAGGTAATCTCTGATGGGCTCTCGTTCATGGCCCAGCACCCCACGATTCCAGAGATTTGGCTCGGGGATTTTAATATGGTGCTTAGCCCGCTTAAAGATAGGTTGTGCCCGACCAGGCAAAGCAGCTCCCTAACGAGACCCGGTTAGGCCGTACATTCATGGAATTCTCTCCAACTGATCCATGGCACTACAAGTATCCAGATAGGTGAGCATATTCATGTTTCTCTGCGACTCACTCTTCTATGTCCCAAATAGACTTTATTGTGGTTTCAAATGCCTTGCTACCCCGGCTGGTGGATGTGGGCTATTGTGCAAGATCTCTATCTGATCATGCCCCTTGCTGGGCTACGCTTTCACTGGCCCAGTCTGTCGGTCCCAGAACCTGGAGACTCCATTCATTTTGGCTGTTGGCCCTGAGTGACCGGGAGGACATACAGAGTGAGTGGCAATTCTTCTTTCGTACAAATCGGGACAAGGCACCAGTGGGCCAAATTTGGGAGGCCTTTAAGCTGCACGTTCGCTCCACTCTCTCATGGCACATCAACAGACTGAAGCAGTCATCTAAAATAATGCTGCAACAAGCCATTGGGGGACTGGAGTCGGCAACTGCTGCCTTCACCGCTGACCCTACACCCGCAAAAGCCCAGGCACTTAAACAACAAACGCGCCTAGTTGATCATCTTCAGTATCAGCAGGCCAAACAAAAGCTCTTCTTTATTAGGCAGTGGGTTTTTGAGCAGGGGGAACGGGTGGGAAAGCTACTGGCATACCTGGCCCACCAGAACTCTAAGCCCCCGGTGGTGGTCTCCCTAACTAACCCACAGGGCACGGCGGTGATGGATACACCGGCGGTAGCTGAAATGTTCCAGGCGTAATACGCTAATTTCTATACCTCCCAGGTGATTACCCCGGGGGCTGAGACCAGGGCTTACTTGCAGATGGTTTCCCTCCCTCGGCTATCTGACACACAAGTCAGTGATCTTGAAGCCCCTTTAAGTGTGGACGAGATTGCACTTGCGATAGCGTCCCTGGCTCCGGCCAAAGCCCCAGGCCAAGATGGCATCCCATTCGATTTTTATGCCCAATACTCTGAAACATTGGTACCGGAACTCTTGAGGCTATACAACTATATATTTGAATCCGAATCCCTCCCTGACAGTTTAAGGCAAGCAGTCATTATTGTACTTCATAAACCAGGTAAAAACCCCCACTTCCCCGGTTCATACCGCCGTATTTCGCTATTTCGCTACTACAGGCCGATATAAAAACTTTAGCTAAAATACTAGCCACCCGCCTCATTAAAGTTATTCTGTCCCTTATTCACCCGGATCAAACGGGTTTCATGCCTGGTAAAAATACAGCCATGAATATCCGTCACCTACACATGAATATCCAGGCCAGGCACGACTCAGTGGGAACGAGAGATATCTGTGGGAATGCCTTGGACACTTTGGCTTTGGCCCAAACTTCATTAAATGGGTAGCGGTGAATGGATGGGTGTCGGATCCCTTCCCACTGGGGCGGGGAACCCGCCAAGGCTGTCCATTATCCCCCCTTTTATATGCTCTGGCAGCGGAACCTTTGGACGTTCTCCTCAGAACGAACCCGGGAATAGCTGGCCTTCGAAGGGGCTCTCTAGTGGAGACGGTCAGTTTATACGCAGACAATACGCTTCTGTACATGGAGGATGCGGGACCGTCTTTATAGTCTGCCCTTAGGGTCATTGAGGAGTTTGGCAGGCATTCTGGCCTGCGCATAAACTGGTCCAAATCGCAAATTTTGCCACTGGACTTGTCCCCACCGGACAGCAGTTCAGCTTCCCTCCCATTAAATAGTTTCCGAGATCCAGTATTGGGGGGTACGGGTCACCAGGGAGCCTTGGGACTACATCCTGCATAACATAGAACCTTTATTTTTATTTTTAAAATCACACACACAGGCATGGTCATATCTCCCCCTTGGGGTCACGGGAGGGTTAACCTCACTAAAATGATTCTACTACCGAAACTCCTTTATATGTTCTGGCATTCCCCAGTTATAATCCCCCTACGGATGTTCAAGATGCTCGATAGTATCCTTAACACCTTAATTTGGGGACTGGCTAGACACAAATTAGCCTGGAATACCCTTAAAAACCCAACTTCGTCTGGCGGGGTGGCCCTCCCGGATTTCCGCACCTATTACATAGCAGCTCAACTTTCACACTTTTATCACTTACATAAATCAGATGGGCATAGATACCAGACTTTAGTATGCGAGGGCGCCGGCCTTAACACACACACTCCCACCCAGGTGTTGTTCAGAGGGGGGAGGGTGGGCGGTGCTCGTGCTCAGCTACTTGCCCATCATAAGAAGATTTGGGAGCTGGTACTTGGGATCATTGGAGCTGATTTCTACCACACGCATACCCCCCTTTGGTGCAATTCCCAGATGAAGGAGTTAACCCAGATCCCAGATGTAGACCTATGGGCCTCTAGAGGCGTTCTTTACCTACACCAAGTTATCTCCCCACTTGCAGTGCGGGACTTCCAATCACTGCAGGCAGAATTTGAGTTGCCTCCTCACGTGCTGTTCAGATACCTACAGTTAAGGCATGTGCTCCGGACCCAGTTCGCAGAAGGCTTCCCAAACCTGCAACCATTAACCCTGGTAGATGTGATAATAGGGGATAATCCATCTCAATTGATATCTACTATGTATAGCTTGCTGAGAGCCCGGACGGTAGCGCAAATCACTCAAAGAGCCAGAGTTAGATGGGAGGAGGATGTTGGTCCCTTGGAGGGGTCAGACTGGGATGCAGTCTTGGAAAATACTAGACATGTATCGCTTAGGTTGTCAAACCACCTGATTCAGATATATATAGTTCATAAATCATACTTAACCCCAGTAAGAATTGCCAAGTATCATTCCAATTACATCCCGGTGTGCCCCAGTGTACTAGTCCTACTTGCACATTTTATCACCTAATATGGTCATGCCCTATGATCCAGGCATATTGGGCACAGATAATTACATTCTTGCATGACCCCATGGGCTCACCCTTACAGTTGGACCCAAAAGTTTGTGTACTGGGCCTATTTCCAGACACCACTATTCACAAATTCCTGGCCACATTCCTACATTCAGCGTGGTTTAGTGCAAGAAAGCTGGTGGTGAGACACTGGAGGCGACCCCCTCCCCTGACATTTTGGGCTTGGATTACTGAAATTAATATTAATCTGCCCTACATAAAAGTAGTATACAGGCACCGCGGATGTCCCGCTAAATATAACAAGGTTTGGGATAGATGGCTGGAAAATATGGATACGTGTATAGAGTAGACTGCCGCTGATAATATATGGTTAGGGGGCTCCAAATGTATTGCATTTTGTTGGAAAGTGTGGCCTGAGTCTAGCCACTACTGTTTTAGATGATCTGTGTGACTAGGAAGAAGAGTATATATGCTCGCTGGTAACGCAAGGGAAGGTAACAAAACGCAGCGGGGCGAACCATGGTGTCAAAGTATAACTGAGATTTTGTGCTGTACTTGGTACCCCTGTTGACATACTCCAAAATGACACTGTAATTACTTTGTTTGTATCTTTGTACCCTTTTATTGTGAATAAACTTGTGCTTAGAGGTGAGAGGCCATCTTTATTTGTGGTGGAGGGATCACAGTCACCGGATCTATAATTTTTTGTGTGTTTCACCGCACCAATCAGTGATTTAGGCTGTCTCCACATGCACTAGTTGGGATTTTTCTTATATACGTATGTTATAATTTATTATGGACCCATATGAATAGCGCAGCACTGTTTTACTATAATGTTTATCTGAGGTATTGTTTGAGTTACCTTGAGTGCCAGCTAGCAGTTCATTTTTATTTTTGTCCTTGTGTGTCAGCGCTGAATATTCTTTCATTTTTCTCTGAGCGTAATACACATTGGCCTAAACTGATGAAGAAATTCAATCTTTTGCATTTTTTATTGGATGTGTTTTATAGCAGAAAGCAAAAAATACCGTTTTTTTTTTTTTCGAAATTTTGGTGTTTTTTTTTTGTTTATAGCGCAAAAAAAAAGCGGTGATCAAATACCACCAAAAGAAAGCTTTATTGGTGGGGGAAAAAAAGGACATACATTTTGCTTGGGTACAGCGTTGCATGTCCGCGCAATTAGTTAAATCGACGCAGTGCCATATCGCAAAAAATGGCCTGGTTATTAAGGGGGTGAATCTTCTGAAGGTCAAGGTTAATGGTTAATCAAAGCTGCACAGTTTGTCTTTATCTACAGATGCCCCTTACCTTTGTAAAGGTGAACTAAATGAATGCGATATATTTATTTGTGTCTTTCATATCTGCCTTGGGTTCAGATTTAATAATTCCCTAACATGCTGGTCTGGAAGAGATGGGATGATCATAAGCACAAATATAATCAATTTACTCATGGCTCCAGACTCAGGAGGGATTGAGTTTTGATTATTATCATAATGGTTGCCATTATACACTATACCAGGGCACAATCTGGTATGAAATTTAGTGCACCGTAGCATTTTTCAGTGTATAAATATGACTTTAAGATAGAGGATAGATTCCTGTAGAATATTATGTAACTCTAATAGGTGAGCCAATTAAATTAAATATTGGTCATCAATATTTAAAGGGAATATAAGACAACGCTACAGATATGGGAATATATATGTATCATGAAACTTTTTTTTTGTGTGAATTAATAAAAAGTAAAACATTGCATTGCAGAGTCATCTACATTGTTTGAGCCCCACTTGTGTCATTTCTTTTATGTTAAAATATTTTATAACTGAAGCATCTGGGCCCACAACAACATTTAATAATTCAGCTTGTTTATTTTTGGATAAGTAGCTCTCAGAAATTCTAAAACTTCACGTATTAGACTCATAATTTGTTCTGTTTATCAAAATGTAAGCTACATGATTTTCTCCCCATGCTATTTTACATGAAGTATTTTTCTCCAATTACTTAATACGGTGATTAACCAGTGTTTTGTTGATACTTGACCCTATGTCACTGGATGGGAGAAGAACCACTTTATGGACTGACTCACTACAGACTTAAAGTATGGGTGATTAGAGGTGAACTCTGGGCACCAACTTTTTACTAATATATTTATGCGTATATACCTTTTACCTTTATAGGGGTAATGTAGTGGAGCCCCTACTAGGGCCTTCTTATCTCTGTGTAGGCAGTAGTCTTGGTGTGTGTGATGTAGGGAAATAAAGTTGGTCTCTCCTCCGACACCACCAAGTGTCCCAAGGTGTTTAGAACATTTCCAATCAAAGGTAGTGGAACATGCCAACGCAAGGTTTAAACCATAATGTAAGGGGACCACATGGTTACATAGTTAGTAAGGTTGAATAAAGACACCAGTTCAACCTGAGTGAATGTCTACAATTGTCCCTATCTTTGTACACTGCACACTCACATCAGTCCCTACCCTCAAGGAGCCCACAATCCAAGGTCCCCACTCATATACTAGGGCCAATTTTGGACAGAAGGCATGTAACCTACCAGCATGTCTTTGGAGTGTGGGAGGAAACCGGAGTACTCGGGAGGAAACCCACGCAGGCACAGGGAGAACATGAAAACTCCAGGCAGGTAGTGTCTTGGTTGGGATTTGAACCAGCAACCCTTTTTACTGCTAGGTGAGAGTGCTACTCACTACACCACTGTGCCGCACATGTAGTGTCCATTAACTCTTTCCTTGCTGGCTCAGGTAATCCATGAGAATGCTATGGTTTCTTAGCATGTGACTCCCCAAGATTCCCACAATAGACAGGGCAGAACTCACTGGGGAGCATACCAGCCTAACATAAACTGACTCTGAAGTCCTCCACTCTTCCTGCCTGTCTTGGTCCTGCTCATTCCCCCAGCAAACAAGCCATTGTATAAGAGTATTGCCCCATTGGTACAAAATAAACAGCAGGCTTAAATGACTAAAAGGATGTTTAACCCTACTGGAGAACATTCAGCCATGCAGGGTAATGGTGGTACCATATTTAAAGCTAAAGTTTGCATATGTTTTATTTATCTATGCAGCACAACCTACCGCTAATATAACATGTCCTATGTTCAGCTGGATGCTGCATAGTGTAGACTGCCACCTAGTCCACCCTACATTGCTGATCTTTGATGCTGCTGGGCTTTCCATCAACAACTGAGAGTATAAAAGGTTTGTGCTGCCCATTTTCCCCTTCCTACCGCTCCACTCATAATGGGGTGTAGTATTCTTTCCCAGAAGGTAATGCATTCTGCAAATGGAAGACAAGTAAAGGGTAAGTGATGCAACTTCTGCACCCTTGAAGCCAGTAATGTTAACTCCTGTAGCACTGGAAGATCAGTGCTGTGGGGAGGACACGGCAGCAATGGAGAGAAGATTTCTACACTATGCAGTGAATTTCACAAAGAAAGGCTTCCTAGATACATTATGCCTGCAAACAGGTCTAAGATGAGAAATACTGCAAGATTCTTAGCACAAACTGAAGGCTCTCTACACTAACCTTCCAACTTACTTATATAGCCCTCCAGGAACATTCCAGACTTTCACAAAACAAACAGTTGCCAATCTAAAGTTGAGTGCCACATTAAATGGCTTTACTAACGGGCTTTTTATAAGTGCTTTAATATAACTATTGTGTTCTCCATCTATTTAAATTAGAAGGCTTCAACTGCATCAAAAAGCCTACTGTTTCTCACGCCACCTCTTTTTTAACATAAAGGGGCAGTATAAAATGGATATTTTAAAACAAAGCAGCGTTCTTGCATTTTAAGTTTGTCAAGCACCAATGTCAAAATACAGTTGTCACTAGGAGACTGGCCATGTGTTTAGCTTCCGGTTCCTTCAGCGTGGCTGCCATGACTGTAAATAACAGCCTGATCACAGCAAGAATACAATATAGGTGAGCACAAATATTCATTACAGGCTGGAGCTATAATAAATCGCAAAGCTTCCTGCAAGCAAGCCCGGCATTGAGGTAGGGCAGTATTTCCTGACTATTTCAGACAAATGGCTGTAAGACTTCAGCCCTTAGATGTTTATTCTTCTTAGAGGTTTATTTGTTGAATGCAAGCAGTAATACACAGTATATACTGTAAAAAAAAAAAAATGATATATATATATATATATATATATATATATATATATATATATATATATATATATATATATATATAAATAAAACACAGTTGCTTGGTAAACTTTGATCACCATGGCAAAATGATTGTTTATTTTTGTGAAATGTAGCAAACAGCTACTGCATGGAACACTAGGATAAAAATGTAAAAAAAAAACACATATTTGCAAACATTAATACACACTTCAATTTTTTTTTTTTCTACATGGTTTATAGCACCGGAACAAAGAACATGGTAATTGTGACAAGCAAATGTGCAGACACCCTTCTACAATGTTTCTAACATGGTTTTAAAGGTACCTGGGCCCAATTACCTCATTAGGCCTAAATAGCTACAGTATTAGGAGTTGTCACCGGTTGATGGCTGCAGAGCTTAGTAAAATCTTTGACACTCCAATGGTTGGGTGTTATGCAACAGGATCTGAAAATAAAGCAAACTGATGCTTACAAAGCAGGAGAAAGCTATAAAAAGATTGAAAAATATATTCCACTGTACATAATGCCATGAAGGAAGACAGGTAATGGGAACTGTTGTGGAAGTCAAAGCAAGACCTTGAAAACCAAAAAAACTGTTTCTACACTGGCAAAGAAAGCCTTCGATGACTGCAAAGGACCTCTAGAAAGGTTTGGCTGACAAATAAATAATTTTGCACAGTTCCACAATGCAGTGTTATGTGCATGAACATAATCACCATAGAAAAAATGATCAGGCAGAATCTTCACCTGCAATCCCATCACAAATGTCAAGGTCTTATGCCGCGTACACACGACCGGACTTTTTGACGGTCTTCCCGATGGACTTTTGGCGGAGGTCCGACTGACTTTCTGAATGAAAAGGACTTGGCCAAACACGACCGGACTAAGTCCATTCATTTTGAACGTGATGACGTAAACGGAACTAAACAAGGAAGTTCAATAACCAGTAGCCAATAGCTGCCCTTGCGTCGTATTTGGTCCGTCGGACTAGTGCACAGACAAATGGTTTTCCAGATTTTTAGTCCATCGGATAGATTTGAAACATGTTTTATTTCTAGGTCCGTCTGACTTTTGGGGAAAAAAAGTTAGCTGGAGCCCATACAAGATCGAATTGTCCGACAGATTCCGGTCTGCCGGACCAAGTCTGCGGGAAAGTCCGTACGTGGCATTAAGCAACCTTTCTCAGCCAGATTTCTTCCAGCAGCTTCTAGACCAGGGGGAGTCAACCTTAAAGAGGTGGAGATTTACCTAAAAAAAATGTGAGGTGTCAAAGATCTCCGGACATAGTGTCGCCCAGTGTTGACTCCTCACACCTGATTTAAACCTCTAATTGCCATACTACCATGTCGCAATCGTGTACATTGCATGGAAATCATTAGTTTCAATCAGGTGGTGAGGAGGCAACATATCGCCTTCTCACCATCTGTCAACACACACTCAGGTCGCTTTTCAGAGGAGCAGCAGTGTCTGTTGTACTTATGAATGAGCTCTTAGTTGCATTCGGCAACGGCACCCTTAGGACTTGTTCACACCTAAAGTTGGGGGGTGGTAAGACAGTAGGATATAATAAAAATCTATGGCTAAGTGCAGCAAACATGCAGGAAAGCTGCAGGTACACTACAGCTACAGGTGTGGGTAAACCGAAGCGCATCAGTGTGAAAGCAGCCCTATAATATTATGCCCAGTGTATTGCTTCATACTGTCCTGAAAATCTCTTCCTTCCTGCTGCTGGCACCACTCTGGAGACCACTTGCTGGGAAAAGAGGTGGAGTGCAGTTGGTATCACTCTACATGAGACAGGAGCAAGAATTACAGAGGATGCATCGGCTTATGCAGATCTTGCTCTCTCCTACAGCTCCAACTTTACAAGTAGTCTCTTTACAATGCACTCTGTTTGATGCTCTAGAATGGTGGGTCAGCAAGACGAGACTGAGATCTACCAGTCACCTGTCCGCAATCTACAGGTTGCTTACACCCGTTCCAGATGTTCCTTAACCCTTTCCTGCCTAAGCCTATTTCTGACATTTCTTGCTTACAAGTTAAAATCTGTATTTTTTGATGCTACAAAATTACTTAGAACCCCCAAACATTATATATATATATTTTTTAGCAGTGATCCTAGAGAATAAAAAGGCGATCGTTGCAAATTTTTTATGTCACACGGTATTTGTACAGCAGTCTTTCAAACGCTATTTTTTTGGGAAAAAAGACACATTCATGAATTTAAAAACAAAACAAATAAAAAAAGTAAAGTTAGCCCAATTTTTTGTATAATGTGAAAGATGATGTTGTGCCGAGTAAATAGATACCAAACATTTTATGCTTTGAAATTGCGACAAATAATGGTACTTAAAAATCTCCATAGGTAACACTTAAAAAAAAAAAAAAGTAACATTACAGGTTAGAGTTAGAGGAGGTCTTTTGCTAAAATTATTGCTCTCACGCTGACGATCGCGGTGATACCTCACATGTGTGATTTGAACACTGTTTAAATTTGCAGGTGCGACTTACATATGCGTTTTCTTTGCTGCGTGAGCTCATGGGGATGCTTTAAAAAAAATGTTTTTATAATTTTTTTTTTAACATTGTCCCTTAAAACAAACAAAAAAAACTGATCACTTTTATTGCTGTCACAAGGGATGTAAACATCCCTTGTGACAGTAATAGGTGGTGGACTGGTGCTCTTTATGAAGGGATCGGGGGTCTTTTGACATCCCTTCCAGAATCTTACATCGGAGACCCAATCAGAGCCAAATCTGGCTTCGGCCTAGGTTGTTGATGCACCGAATGGTGGCTCGGTCCTCCGGGTGGGACGGGAGGCCCGCAAAGAGTGGCGTAAGGTGGTGGGGGGCATCTCCTCCCACTCCATTAAGATAACAGGCAAGCGGCTTTTAGCCGCATCGGTTGTTATCACTAAAAACCCAACCGTTGGCTCTAAAAAAACAGTATGGGGTGAGGCCTGCAGCTAACCCCTTCAAGCCATGAACGCATATTTGCTTATGGTCGACGTGAAGGAGTTAAGCTGTGGCTGATTGGCCACCCATCTGATGGTGCCTGCATGCTTCTGGAGGCAATGCCACACAGCCAGCTGCATGACATGACATAATGATCTTTTTAGCTTTGTAAATTCCGACCACAAAATCCGACTGATTTTTTCCGATGGATTTTGTCCGAAACTGGTTTTGCATACACACAGTCGGACAAAGTTGTCGGAAAATCCGATCGTTCGGAACATGATGACGTTCGTTCGTTCCAACGGGACTACGTTCAGCCTAGTAGCCAATAGCTTTGCTCTCATACTTTGATCTGAGCATGCGTGACACTTTGTCCGATCGGAATTCTCTACAAACGATCGGAAAAAGTCCAATCGGATTTTGTTGTCGGAAAATTTGAGATCCTACTTACCGACGGAAAAAGTCCGATAGAGCCCACACACGATCATATTTTCCGACAATATAATCTGATCGGACCGTTTCCGTCTGAATTTCTGACCGTGTGTACAAGGGCTTAGAAATATCCCCTAATATGACTAAGATGTGTAAGAAAGATCTGTATACTTACCTATTTTCTGGCTGCACCAGTCCAGTCATGTGATCCTGCTCCCCTGTGTAAGACAGCACCAGCTGCAGGGGAGAGGCGGGAGTGCCAACAATGGATGGGCCATTGGAAGCTATGGGTGATGTCACTCCTACCCAGCCCTACCAGCTGTTGGCCCATCGAGCCTGAAAATTGGTAAGTATACAAATCTTTCTTACAAAGGTTAGTGAAAATAGTTGATGGGGGGGGGGGCATTTTAGTGGTTAGGATTTTCTGGAACTCTACTTTCACTCTCTGGCCACAATCAACAAAGGTAAAAAAGACAAAAATACACCTTGCCAACTGTTTGGGGTGAATCTATTAGACTCAGATGTAGCGTGGCTATCATATAAATGTACTCAACGAGGCCAAGATGCCGAGAGCGGTCGCTGTTGGGACTCGGCGCAGACCATCCCTGAAGCTGGCACAGAGGGTGGTTGCACCAAGAGGCACAAGCTACCAGTAGGACAGTCACTTGCTAGGAGATCAGCAGGTAGCTTGAGCAGAGCAGAAAGGTGATGTTCCATGAGAAGGTCCAGAAGCAATGGTAGCAAGTCCGTAAGGCAAAGGCAGAATCCAGGAGGCAGGCCAGGGGTCAAACACAGTCCAGATCAGAAGACAACAAGTACCAGGAACGCTGAAACAGAAGGATAATTCAAAGACAAGCCAGGGGTCGAACACAGGAGATAGTAGGTAAGTCCAGATGCAGGCCGAGGGTCAAACAGTCCAGAAAGCAGGAGTCCAAGGTCAAGCCAGAGGTCGGGTCAGGAGAAGATCAGCGAGGTCGATGAGGCAATCTGGGCCACAACAGGTAATACAGATCACAGGAACAGCCGTGGGAATCACAGGAAGCTGAAGACGAACCAGCAGTGTGTTTGGACGACCTCACTTCCTTTATAGGTCAGCGAGGGGTCACACCCTGTGAGTGTGTGCTTTAGCTTATTCCTATTGCACACAGCTGTGCGCCAGAGCGCTTTACCCGTGCGCATCTTATGACAGTGGCATCTAGTCCAGTGGCACGGAAAATATTGAATGTTTAAAAGGGAAAAGTAGATTCTCCTAAATAATAGCAAATTCTGCATACCAATGTGAAAAAGTCAGCCAAAAAGCTGACACGGAAAATGGCTCCTACGACGAGGCAATATTCGGAAACATACTTTAGAGGCCACATATGTAGATTGGATTGGAAATGGTAATCATTTTTAAGAGTTGGTACAGGTGTCTTTGTTTTGTTTCCTAATAACAAATGTGAGCAAATTATCAGCAGTTTGGCATTCAATCCCACACAATTATCACATGAGGCTAATTTCACGATAAAAATGAGCAATCCTGATACGTTAAATGTAATCATATTCTAAAAGTGTAAACAGTGTTAAATAGGAGTAAAATATGATTTCGGCAGAAAAGACATTTTTTTGGAAACCTATTCACTGTTTTGCCTTGGTGAGATTCATTAGTGAACTCTATTTAAATATATTCAGAAATTCTCAACTTCCATGGTAGAAACCGCTTCTATTTTGGGCTCAGAGCCACAGAGGGATAGAGAGAGAGAAAGAGAGATGTTCATAGTTAAAGAATTCAAACAAAACAGGCATCAGCGTGAAGCTGGAGAACAACAAGAAGACAAAAAAAAAATTACAACAGTAAGCCAGTCAGTCACTCTCAGCAATTAAAAGTGTGGAAAATACCGTGAGATTATGAACAGATCATCTTTTTCTCCCGCTGTGACAGCTGGAGAGAACGAGTGGAAATTTAGAGTCTTGAAATTGAAAATTAGAATCCTAAAATTAAAAACGAAAGCCCTAAAATTCTGGCCCTGCTTTCGGACAGAAAAATACGGCTATTTATTTATTTATTTTATGGGTTTTTTGTATGTCAAATTCCAGTAAGATTAAATATCTAAAAGAATATCCAAAGTCCTAGTTTTTTTTTTTTTTTTTAGATTGAGTAGAGAGGAGTCCTTATCATTTTTTTCTGATCTGTGTTCTATCGGGGATATTTCCCTTAATTTAAGGCCTGTAAACACGATCAAAAAATACCGCTTTCAAATCGATCATATGATAATCTGATCGTTAGTATATAGCTTTTATCAAATAAAAAAAAAAAAAAAGACAAAACTTGAAAATGTATTTCGTATGATACCAGATTAAACGATTTTTGTTTAAGAGGTACAGTTTTTGTCCAAAAATACAATACAGATACAATACAACACATGACATCGCTTCCAAATTTTTATTTGGTAATGCGAGAATTTTTGATCTTGAGACTAGAATGCAAAAAATAAAAAAAATAAAAAGTGCTGATGATCATTCGTCCGATAATCACGTCGTGTGTACTAGGCTTTACTGTCCTGAAAACACAAGAACCTCTCCAAAGTACGGCAAATCCTCCCTGAAACAGATGTCTGACTGGAAGATTTTCACTCTTTTCCTGTTCCAGAGACAACCAAAAATTTGGGGATTTCACATCTAGTAGAAAAAAAAACTGTCACCCAGACAAATAAAGAGAGCGAACATACATCAATAAAAACCTGAGCATACTAATAATTCCCCAAAACGAAAATTTGTCTAAAAAAATAAAAATAAAACTTTGGCCCCAGATATACTTTCATGGCTAGCTCCATCTAAAATCAAGATTAGAGTTTTACATGGCTGCTGGTCAGGTTAAAGTGATGCTAAAGTCTTGTTTTTTCATTTTTTTTTGTTAAAAATAACAAATATGTTATACTTACCTGCACTGTGCAGTGGATATGAACAGAGCATCCCGGATCCTCCTCTTCTTGAGTCCCTCTTCGGTTCTTCTGGCCTCTCCCTATTGCTGATTGCCCCCACAGCAAGCAGCTTGCTATGGGGGCACCCAAGCCCCACCCCCTTTCTTTTCCCATTGGCTGACTGATTTTGATTGACAGCAGCGGGAGGCAATGGTGTCAAGTCTCCATCTTTGTTCAGGCATCATTAAGGGCAACCATCTACTTCTAGGACTGATTTGCCAGCTTAGAGATAACACAAACATATAAATCCAGGTGTCAGTGGGGTTCTCAACTGTGTTTACAAAATGTCTGACACTTACAGGTCCCTATTGCACCCTTCCACTGTGCGACTTGCTGCAGAATTACAATTTTGCAATCTGGGATTTAGGCGGTGGTGGGCCACAAATGTCTGAGAGATCTGACCGTAGAAAGATCCGAAGTCTCCACCATAAAAGAGAGAGGAGAGGCAGAAGCCCCTTTATAGTGTAGCATGTATCTAAAATAGAGTAAATACCTAAAAACAAAACAAAAACAAAAAAATGGGAAAAGAACAGCAAAAAAGTACTTACATCTGATGGGGTTGCAGTGACTCAGTTGGGTAAAATCACGCAACCTTCCGTGAATGCAGGTGGAAAACAATCTTGTCTCCATGCACGATGAAATTGGTCACTTTTGAAGCCAAGGTGATCCCAACCCAGGATTTTCTAAAGTGGCAGGTGTTGTAATGGTAGGATAGGAGGAGTTAAAATCCCGTTGGCAATCTTAATGGCAGAAGCACCTAGTGTGGTTTGTCTAAGGATGGGTCAAAGTCATTTGAAGAGTATCATATGTTTCAGTGCTTTATCTTTCCACTCCTCAGTTCAAGATGATACATACATTTTTGTCTCCTTCTGGGTTATTGTGTTTGTGTTAGTTTATTTCAATTTAAAGTGTCACTAAACCTAAATCATAAAAATATAAATAAATGGTGTATTTCATCCCCTTCACACACATGAGATTTGTTTTCTGTATTCTGCAAACAAGCTGGTTGATCCTGCTGTTCTCTATCTCCCCCTTCTTTCCATGTCCCCAATTCAGCTAGGGATTTTGCAGAGCAGTGTTGGCAGCACTACACATACTCAGTTTTCAATGGGTTTCTATGCTTAAAATTTCCTTAACAACACATCTAAGCACTTCATGTGACTATAGAGTCACACATGTTGGCAAATACACAGTGGTATAGGACAGCCAACTCCCTTCTTCCTCCTCGTCCATGCCCAGCTACACACAATGGGGGCAGTATATTATGTGTAGATTAATGGAGGCTTCGCCTCCCTCTTATTCTAAGACACAGGCTGGAGAGGCGTGACACAGCCTGTGACTGGCAGAAATCTGCCCACACCATGTTATTGCCAAAAAATATTTTATAGATGTATATATATATATATATATATATATATATATATATACACATATTTATTAAACAAGTTTATTTGTATTATTTATTTTTACTTCATATTCCAAAGGCTGATTTTTTTGTTTTTTTTAACTCCTTCAGATATGTGCTATAGCCGAATGATGGCTACAATACTTTGCCGGGAGTATGTCTATTGACGTCCTCCCCTTTGCAGCCTTGCCACGCCCCACGCTGTTATCACCTGAGTCAATGAGACTTGGGTGGTCACAGATCCGAGTAAGGGGTCGATCCCGGCCTCTTACCACATGATCAGCTGTCAGCCAATGACAGCTGATCAAGTGATGTAAACAGAGGATTGGTAATTGTTTTTTTTTTTCATCTCACACTGTCAGCATGAGAAGAAAAAAAGCTGATCACCGGCTTCAGTTTGCAGGGACATCGGTCCCAAAGAGGAGCAGCATGTTATGTGCCCACCAGTACCGCCTACAAATGCCATAAATCAGTGCCAAAAATCTGTGCCAACAGTGCCCACCAATCAGTGCCCATGTTGCTTAATTTCCAGCAATCAGTGCCACCTAGCAGTGCCCACAAGTGCCACCTATCAATGCTCACCAGTGGTGCCAATCAATGCCTCATCAGTACCACCTAGCAGTGCTGCCTATCAGTGTCACCTAGCAGTGCCCATCACTGCCACCCATCAGTGCCCATCACTGCCAACCATGCCCATCAGTGCCACGAATTAGTGCCCTTCAGTGCCGCCCATCAGTGCTACCCATTAGTATCCCCAATGCCACCTATCAGTGCTCACCAGTGGCGCCTATTAGTGCCCATCATTATTGACTTACCAGTGCCCATCAGTGTCGCCTTACCAGTGCAGCCTATCAGTGCTCATCAGTGTAGCCTCATCAGCATACATCAATGAAGGAGAAAAACTACCTGTTTGCAAAACTTATTAACAAAATATAAAACTTTTTTTTTTGTTTTACAAAAAAGAAAAAAACAGAGGTGATGGAATACCACCAAAAGAAAGCTCTATTTGGGGGGGGGGGAATTATTTGGTACATTTGGGTACAGTGTTGTAGGACCGCACATTCAAAGAGTGACAGCGCTAAAGCTGAAAAATGGTCTGTGCAAGAGGGGGGTTTAGGTGCCCAGTAAGCAAGTGATTAACATGTGACCAGCAGCAGAGGACTAGAAGCTCCTCCTGCTAATGTTTCCCTGCAGACAGGCTGGGAAAGAGCTGGATCATATAACAGTTGTATATTGATTTGGAAAAAGGTACTTGGATGTTTTATTTTATTAAAATAACTAGAAAAGCTAAAATTTATGGGGAAATTGTGTGAAGTGTTCTTGCCTCCACCTACTGGAGTGGGCGGAGTAATGTCATAATGTTTTGGCTGGTCATAATATTTTGGCTAGTCATCGGGTTGTCAGCTTTGTCACCTCCCACTCTAGTTTTGAACATTTCGCCATTCATTCCTATGGGATAAATTTTTACGAAAAAACGCTGATATTTCTTGAACCATTCGGAGAAACGTTCCACAAAGTAATAGCACACTAATGGGGAATAATCCGCACGTTTTGGTATATTACTGTCTATGTAGTGTTAAAGCTCTGGAAGGAGTTAGGGTGGTAAATTTGGCTATAATAATAATAATATATATGTGAGATAACAGTAAGTGCTCTTGCTATGCAAGAACACTTAATTAAAGTGCCAGCATCCACAGGGAAAATGTACATTAAACAGTGTGTGTTCAGTATCACTTTAAAACCAATAAACACATAAAGTTCCCTAATGTTTGTCACATATGATGAGTTTGACCCATCCATAGACACACCACACTGGGCCGAAAGTTGCAGAGAGGCTCACAATCGGCGAGGGATCAGCGTATAACATGCATCCACGATTTTCCCCTGATTTTAAGGGGAAAAAAGTGCGTGTTATACGCAGATAAATACGGTATATATTTTATATATATATATATATATATATATATATATATAATATATACAATATATACAGTGAGGTCTACATATATTTCGACACAGGCACAATATTCTTTTTCTAGTATTAACCAAAACATACTCATATAGTTATATAATGAATATGGGCTGAAAGTGCACACTCTCAGGTTTAATGTGAGGGTATGTACATCCAAATCGGAGGAAGGGTTTAGGAATTACAGCTCTTAAGAATAGCCATCCCCTTTTTCAAGGGCCCAATAGTAATTGGACAATTGAATCAAAAGCTGTTTCATAGCCAGGTTATTTCTTCATCAATTAAGCAGGTAAAAGGTCTGGAGTTGATTCTAAGTGTGGTATTAGCATTTGGAGTCTCTTGCTGTGAGCCTACATCATGCGTTCAAGGGAGCTGTCCATGCAAGTGAAACAGGACATTGTAAGGCTTCAAAAACAAAACAAATCCATCAGAGAGATAGCAGCAACATTAGGAGTGGCCAAATCGTACTGGTGAGCTTGGCAAATAAAAAGGCCTGGATGTCCACAGAAGGTGGTTAGCACTCTCGCCTAGCAGTAAGAAGGGTCACTGGTTCAAATCGCAACCACAACACTACCTGCCTGGAGTTTGCATGTTCTCCCTGTGCCTGCGTGGGTTTCCTCCGGGTACTCTGGTTTCCTCCCACAATCCAAAGACGTGCAGGTAGGTTAATTGGCTTATGTCCAAAATTGGCCCTAGTATATGAATGGGGACCTTGGATTGTGGGCTCCTTGAGGGTAGGGGCCAATGTGAGTGTTCAGTGTACAGGGATAGGGATAATTGTAGACACTCACTCAGGTTGAACTGGAAGGACTGGTGTCTTTATTCAACCTTACTAACTATGAAACTATGAATGATCCAAAACACACTGCAAAAGCAATCCAGGAGCTTATGAAGGAAAAGAAGTGGAATATTCTGCAATGACCAAGTCAATGAGCATGTATATCACTTTCTAAAGGCAAAACTAAAGGCAGAAAGACCCACAAAGAACAACTGAAGACAGCTGCAATTTGAGCCTGGCAAAGCATCAGAAAGGAGGTAACCTGTGTGTGTGTGTGTGTGTATATATATATATATATATATATATATTGTGACAGAGCGAGGCTCTGTCCTTATGGAATCAGAGGAAAAAGAGACAGAGTTTACATATCTCCAGCCCTGTGTCCAGGTATTGATGATAACGAGCAGGGTGTGTGCCCAGCTGCACACAGGCCATATAATGAAGGGCTGTTGGGAATGGAGTGTGAAGGATGGTGGAGTAGCTTGAAGCTGTGTGAGTCCAGAGAGCCCAAAGCTGTGTGCGTTGAAGGGTTGAAGCTGTGTGCGTCCAAAGAGCCCAAAGCTGTGTGCGTTGAAGGGTTGAAGCTGTGTGCGTCCAAAGAGCCCAAAGCTGTGTGCGTTGAAGGGTTGAAGCTGTGTGCGTCCAAGGAGCCTAAGACTGTGTGTATCCAAGCAGCTCGTTTGAGGGGCAAGTACTTATAGCAGCACTACTGCTGAAGAGTAGCCAGGTGGGCTAGCATTTTTCATTTGGATTGTGTGTATTTAATTTAAGATTGGACCCCTGCGTGGGATTCCTGGATGGACTTTTATTTAGTTTTTTCTTTTTAATAAACGTGGGCTACCAGGCCCTTAACTATAAACGCCTGCCTGATGTGGACTGAAAAATGCCTCTAACCACTTGAGCTAAACACCCCAATGTCACAATATATATATATATATATATATATATATATATATATATATATATATATATATATATACACACACATACACACACACTAAATTTACAAAAGTATTGGGACACCTGCCTTTACACGCACATGAACTTTAATGGCATCCCAGTCTTAGTCCATAGAGTTCAATATTGAGTTGGCCCACCCTTTGCAGCTCTAACAGCTTCAATTCTTCTGGAAAGGCTGTCCACATGGTTTAGGAGTATGTCAATGGGAATGTTTGACCATTCTTCCAGAAGATCATTTGTGAGGTCAGGCACTGAGGTTGGATGAGAAGGCCTGGATCTCAGTCTCCGCTCTAATTCATCCCAAAGGTTTTATAACAGGTTGAGGTCATGACTATGTGCAGGCCAGTCAAGGATTTCTACCCCAAACCCGCTCATCCATGTCTTTGTGGACCTGGTTTGTACGCAGTCATGTTGGAACAGGAAGGAGCCATCCCCAAACTGTTCCCACAAAGTTTGGAGCATGAAATCGTCCAAAATGTCAATGGAACTAATTCCCTCCACCAAATGATTTGGACTATGATAAACGTATTTGGTTCAGATGGTGTCAAGCGTGTGTGGTGGCAACCAGGTGAGGAGTACAAAAAAAAAGTGTCTTGCCTTTAGTCATTGAGGGAACCATGAATGCCAACATGTACTGTGACATACTGAAGCAGAGCATGATCCCTTCCCGTCGGAGACTGGGCCGCAGGGCAGTATTCCAACATAACGACCCAATACACACTTCCAAGATGACCACTGCCTTGCTAAAGAAGCTGAGGGTAAAGGTGATGGACTGGCCAAGCATGTCTCCAGACCTAAACCCTATTAAGCATCAGTGGGGCATCATCAAACGGAAGGTGGAGGAGCGCAAGGTCTCTAACATCCACCAGCTCCGTAATGTCGTCATGGAGGAGTGAAAGAGGACTCCAGTGGCAACCTGCGAAGCTTAGGTGAACTCCATGCCCAAGAGGGTTAAGGCAGTGCTGGAAAATAATTGTGGCCACACAAAATATTGACACGTTGGGCCCTTTTGTTGCCAGGCATTTAGACATTAATGGCTGTGTGTTGAGTTATTCTGAGGGGACAGCAAATTTACACTGTTATACAAGCTGTACACTCACTACTTTACATTGTAGGAAAGTGTCATTTCTTCAGTGTTTTCACATGAAAAGATATAATAAAATATTTACAAAAATGTAAGGGGTGTACTTACTTTTGTGAGATACTATATATATATATATTCATTCAATATATATTCATTCTGACTTCGTAAGGTTGCTTAGAGGTCCAACTAAAGTATATTTTGCACATTTGCTTAGAGTTCTTTCATACCATGACACATTTACCACCCCATTTAAAAAAAAAAATTTCTGACACAAGGCTCAAATACGCAGCTCAGTTCTGGAAGAAAGAGGATAAACACATCATATGGCGCAAAATGTTGGCATTTTTACAAATAAATAGCAGTTATGAAAATGCAGGTCATTAAAGACACAGAGTGAACCTGAGTTTGGAGCCTCAAAAATGATCCACAATTCAACCGAACAGTGAAAAAGAAAAGTGGGCAATTTTCCATTCAGCCCAGACAAGCGTATGCGGCATTAGACTTGGCGTTCGGCAAATTTTTTACATTGAGAGAAAAATAAAAATCAATAGGTGATATGAGCAGCCGTGACTTAAGGTAATAGAAATAAATAAATTGTAATTGTGTATTTGCACAGTTCTTAAAAGCAATATGAAATAAATCAATATCGCCTCGCAGTAAATGATGTTTTCGCACATGGGGTAAAATACTTTTGAAAATTATTAGAAGTGTTTTTCTTTTTTTTTTTTTGTTCCAGCAGCAGATGATGTGTTAAATACAGACTGCAAACATGTCTGATAAATGTGTGACATATAGCAAGGGCACAGAGAAGTGAAATTCCAGTCAGTGGTACTGACAAGTAGAAAGGGCCTTTTAAAGTGTACCTGTCCTAATACATTTTGGTGACAAACACAACCCATGTTAGCCATGCATGAAACACTTCAGCCCAACACACCTAGAAAGCTCAACACATTGCACTTGTGTTGTAATGAACAATAATGCACAAAGGTGAAGCATCCATATGTTGGTGAAAAAATGCTGCCAATCCACTAAAACTTCAGTTGTATTGCATTGATGCCCATTCAAAATAAAAATAAAATGAAATTCAAGTCGCTGCCTTATAAGGGGCTCATGCATGGGTGTAGAGATGTATGCAAGATCTTGTAGGCATAAAGCTGGCAGCAAGATTTTGTGTAAAAACTGTCCATAGTACTATGTACAACTCAATGCCGAGGTCATTTTGTGCCTAAACCTGTGCTGCCACTACCTAGGGAATGACCTATTCAGGGTAAGGGGAAGATGTAAACATTAACAAGGCACACATTGTTTATATTTACAACTTCCAATTGGTCCAGAATGAATAGGCAGGAGCACATATAGCCAAATCCATTTACGTTTTATGTGGCATATTTGTAAGCCCTTGTACACACGGTCGGAGATTCCGACGGAATGTGTCCTATCGGACCGTTTTGTCGGATATTCCGACTGTGTGTGGTCTCCATCGGACTGTTTCCGTTGGAATATCCGACGGACCAACTTTTCCAACTTGCCGGTAAAATTTTCCGACAAAATGCTCCGATCGGACATACTCCGATCATGTGTAGCCTACTCCGACGGACAAAGTGCCACGCATGCTCAGATCAAATTCCTAGACCAAAGCTATTGGCTACTAGCGTGAACGTAGTCCCGTCGTAACGAAATAACATCATCACGTTCTGTACAATTGGATTTTCCGACAACTTTGTCCAACCGTGTGTATGCAACATAACTTCATAGTTTCATAGTTAGTAAGGTTGAATAAAGACACCAGTCCATCCAGTTCAACCTGAGTGAGTGTCTACAATTGCCCCTGTACATTGCATACTCACATTGGTCCCTACCCTCAAAGAGCCTACAATCCAAGGTCCCCATTCATATACTAGGGCCAATTTTGGACAGAAGCCAATTAACCTACCTGCATGTCTTTGGATTGTGGGAGGAAACCGGAGTACCCGGAGGAAACCCACGCAGGCACAGGGAGAACATGCAAACTCCAGGCAGGTAGTGTTGTGGTTGGGATTTGAACCAGCGACCCTTCTTACTGCTAGGTGAGAGTGCTAACCACTACACCACTGTGCTGCCCTGGACCTCTTTTCCGGAATTAATCCGGCGGAATTACTCCGACGGATTTGGTTGTCGGAATCTCTGCCGGTGGAAACAAGGGCTAAGAGTCAAGGCCAATATATATTATTTTATTGACAGCTCATAGCTATAAATACATATATATGTCTTCCACGTTTTCCCTGCTGTAGACCTTTCTATGCTGTGACATTTGTACCTCTTCGGTGACTGACGCCAAATTTGAGCACTGTGAGCTAAGTTTGGGAGATCCAACTGGAGCCCAAGGTGGGTGGCTTCCATCTAGGAGGGTACTCTCTCCCCCACTCCATATAGCCAATTGGATCAGTGGTATCAGTGGCTTGAGCTACACGAAACAATATAAATATTTGTAGTTAATTTCCTTTTGTATGTTTATTAATTGATTTTTCTTTATTTAGTTTGTTGTTGGGACTTAAATAATTCCTGAAGAAGCCATATTGGCGAAACACGTAGAAGAAATCAAAGCGGATGTGCACTCGCAATTTTTATTTTTTTTACACTTAAAAATTCACATCTTTACAATGCCACAATCAATTTTTGCAATCATTTCCTCCCAAGATGTCCGTTTTTGTTTCAAGTAGTAAGTTATATAAAATGTGTACTGTTGTTTTCATCTTGCATGGTAAACAGGTCCTTTATGATCTCAAAGCAAGCCTCACTATACCAGGAGTGCTGACAGTTTTAAAGTTTAGTATAGAAGCCCCATGGCATTTACATACAGTAAAAAAACTGGAGGGATTAAAGGACTTTTCCTACTTTCAGGGCAGAATATTTACATACAATGACCATACTGTAGGGTACTGCTAAATGCTTCCAACGATTGTGATTGCTACAATGTCTTCTTGCACTACAAGGGGCAGGGTACAGTGATATTGACAATACAGATCGAAGGACCATCACAAGCTACCTCAAAACTGTCACCTGATGTTACAGGGGCCCGTCCTCTTTTTGTGGTGGAAGAAGAAGACATTATGCCAGCAGGACAGTGCGATGACTAATGTCACCATTTAGGCTCTACAGCAATAGGCTCTACTACAGCAATAGTCAAAGCTTGTTAAAGTAATAAAAGTCCATAAAAAGTAAACCATTCTTTTATCAGCCAACATTCCCAGTGAAATGTAGGTGTCATTTTATGTTGCAAATCAGCTTTAAACAGGTAGCATCATTTACGGTAGGCTTTCCGATGCCGCTTTGCTAAGCTCCATATTTTTGTGCTGAAACTGTTACTCCTTTAACAGCCAAATGTGGTCAAATCTGCAGCTGTGAGTGCTGACCATGAGCCCAGGTGTAATGCCTCCAAACAAATACCATTATGCCCGAGGCCATTGTACAGCATTGAAATCAAACTTGTTTTATTCAGGATTCCTACTGCTACATTTTCACAATAATTCTTCAATGTACTGTTTTCTGCTTGAAATTAGGATATTAGATCTAATATTCAGAATGCTTTAAACAGTTTTAAGGAAACTGAATGGGGCACATTAGTTATTTGTAAAAATATATACAAACTTTAAAGTGTCACTAAATGCACATCATTAAAAACTGTCAATAAATGGTGCATTCCATGCTGTTCATACTCAGTCACTATGCAATTTGTTTTCTGTGTTCTGCACCTGATTGATCCTGCTGCTCTCTATCTCCCCCTTCTGTTCATATCCCCAATTCAGCTAGGGATTTTGCAGCTGTGATGGCAACTCCGCACATGCTCAGTTTTCAGTGAGTTTTTACGATGAGCATTTTCTCCTTATCACATCTGAGCAGCCCATGTGACTATAGAGTCACAGATGTGAGAGTATACATAGTTGTAAATGACAGCCCACTCCCTCCCTCCCTCTTCCATGCCCACTAACCAGCTAAACGCAATGGGGGAGGGATATTACATGTAGATGAATGGAGGCTTCACCTCCCTCTTATTCTAAGACACAGGCTAGAGGGGCATGACATAGCCTGGAACTGACAGAAATCCGCCCACACCATGTTATTGCCAGAAAATAATAAAGATTTGATTTCAAATACATATTTATAAGCCAATTTAAAACTATTTATTGATATTGTTTATTTATTGTTACTCTGTATTCCAAAGGCTGTGTTTTTTTTTTAACATGTGACCAGCAGCGGAGGACTAGTAGCTCCTCCTGCTTATGTTTTCCTGCAGACAGGCTGGGGAAGATCTGGGTCATGTGACAGCTGTATATCGAAGGTACTTAGATGTGTGTTTTTATTTTAAATTAAAATAATTACAGCACCATCATCCACATACAAAAATAGAAGGGATAATGTAAATGAAACAGTGTGTGTTTAGTATCACTTTAACCACTTCCCGACCGCCATAAAGCAAAATGACGTGCGCAAAAAGGTTAAGTTATCCTGACTGGACATCATATGACGTCCAGCAGGACAAGCTGCGATCGTAGGGGCGTGCAGCACAGCGATCGTTAGTGTGATGTGTCAGTCTGATACACCGCTTCACTGGTCTCGGTAAAGAGCCTCTGACATAGGTTCTTTACCATGTGATCAGCTGTGTCCAATCACAGCTGATAACAGCGTAAACAGGAAGAGATGTAGGGTGGTACACCCATTCTATGGCCTTTATTAAAAGGGTTGTAAACCTGTGTTTGTTTTTAATAAAAATAACAAACATCGCTATACTTACCTACTCGTTTTGCACATTGCAGCCCTGATCCTCTTCTTCTGGGGTGCCCACCGGTGCTCCAGGCCCCTCCTCTGCATCGGTTGCCCCCACAGAAAGCCACTTTCTCTGTGGGGGCAACTGATGTCCCTCTAACCCATTAACACAGACAGTGGGACTCTGCCCCCCCCCCCCCCCCCATGGCTCTTGCTGTTATCAATCTGTCCAATGAGAAGAGAGGCAGCAGCTAGAGCTGCTGCGCTCGTGCACATTGCTAGATCGCTCAGGTAAGAAAAAAGGGGGGGGGGCTGGGGGGGTCTGGAACACAAAAGGTTTTCCACCCTAAAGGGCCTGTACAGTCAGGAGATTTTTTTATTTTAATGCATTCTATGTCCACTCCATATACTCCAGTGGATAGTAGGGAAAGGGTGAAAGTTGATATTTGAAAACTTACTTGATTTGTCCAGTTATATTAAAAGAGCTCAGGTGCTGTATTCTTTACCTACAGTGAAAGGCCTAGTTAGAGTAACATTTCTGTTAAATATTTCCTATAGATTGTTCCTATCCATGGCTATTTCCTTCTCTTTCAACCGTCATCTTTTATCAGACGTTTAACCTCTGGCAGCAAACACTTAAAACCGCAGAGGTGACTTTTTCTCTGTTCACCTCTGACAATCTATACAGTTCCTGACAGCTTGCGATAGCGGCTGGCGAAGAGGTGAAGCTCAGGAATGAAGTATGCTCCAATCTTTGTTCGCTCCCTTTTAATGCAAGAAATTTGTGTCCGCTGGCATTTTATTTTGCACGCCGCGCTGTTAATATTTCATAAAACAGCAAAACCCGTTCTGCGGCTGCATTTGTTCGTATTGATTTGAACATAACGCTGGCGTTTCTCAGCTTAACAATGGGTTTCAACCTTTTTACGGATGCTTTCAGTTCCGTCTAAATAATCAAATGGTTTCCCTTTATTCAGACTGACTGCATGGAATTCGCTTCTTGCGCTCTCTAAATGTACTCATTGTTATATGGCTCGTATTTTGAGAGCCTTTAAAAAAAAAATTAAAACGCAGTAGATCAGACGTACAACCTAATTTCATGCTCTGTTTGTCCCCCATTGTTCGGAGCAAACAGTATTGAGATCTCTGGTGCCCATGCTGTGACAAACATCTCTCTACACCAACATACACACTTCTAAAGCAGAGATATATAATAATTTCTATGCCCTGTAATCACGGCTGACATGCACAGGAACTGTACAGTGCATAAAATTTGCTCAAGAAGTTTATAAGGTGACAGAGCACCTTTGACGAAACTTATGAGGCAGAACATTGAAAAGTAGACATCTGCCCCCTACTGGAGGAAAGCGGGTGTGCTTGAAGCTAAAGTTTAATCTGCTCACACTTTGCCTTACCCGGTATCTCCATCCTTATGGTATGTAATGAAAATGGAAAGGTTTTACTTAAAATGAAGGCTTCATTCATGTCAATTACATTTTTGACCACTTGCCTACCGGGCCCTTTTGCTCCCTCTCTGCCTAGGCCGATTTTCAGCTTTGAGCGCTGTCACATACATTTTGAATGACAATTGTACGGTCGTGCAACACTGTACTCAAATGAAATTTTTGTCTTTTTTTCACCATAAATAGAGCTTTCTTTTGGTGGTATTTAATCATCACCAAGATTTTTTATTTTTTGATAAACAAACTAAAAAAGACCGAAAATTTTGAAAAAACAAAAATAGGATTTTTAAAACAGCTTACCTGTAAAATCATTTTCTTTGATGTACACCAGAGGACACAGAGCAAAGAAAGGAAATCGTATCAGGCGTATCAGGGCGTATCAGGTGCTGGACACTGGCACGCCCCTTAAGGCGTGTTCTTCCCCCATATAACCCCTCTCATTACTGGGAGTCCTCAGTTTTCTAGCCAAGCAATACAAGTGTATAAGAAGAAGAAGGGAGGGACCTCTGTGTCCCCTGATGTACATCAAAGAAAAGGATTTTACTGGTAATCTGTTTAAAAAATCCTATTTTCTTTTCTTACATCAGGGGACACAGGGCCATAGTAATAACTATGTGGGATGTCCCATAGCAATGGCAACTGAAGGGGGGGGGGGGGACAGAACAAAAAACAGGAGGCCAGAGGACTCATACTGCAGCCTGCAGTATATGCTGTCCCCAAGGGCAATATCCTCATGACCTTTAATATCGATTTAATACAATTGGATAAACGTCTGAACCGAAGACTAAGTCACAGCCTTACAGATCTGAGCCATAGAGGCCTGATGATGAACCGTCCAAGAGGCACTAATCGCCCTGGATGAGTGTGCTCTTAATCTGAGAAGGAAGAATTTTCTTCTTTAAGCTGAAGCTTGAACAATCGCTTGACAAATCCATTTGGAAAATAGTGGATCTTGATGCTGCCTGTCCATATCTTGGACCCTTTTGGCAATACAAACAAGACCTGTGTTTTGCAAACCTGAGCGGTCGCCTTTAAAAAGACTCTGATTGCTCTTTTCATCAAGAAAATGTAGTGCTTTCTCTTCCCCAGATAAGGCTCTGGGAAAAAAGGAAGAATAACATCTTGGTTTAAATGAAAACCCGTTACCACTTTTGGTAAGAATTCAGGACAAGGACATAAAACCACCTCATCCTTATGCATGATGAAATATGGCTCTTACAAGACAGAGCAGTTAGTTCCAATACTCTTCTAACAGAAGAAATGGCAAGCAGAAAAGATTATCTTTCTTGTCAAAGAAACAAGGGAATGACTCATAAGGTTCAAACAGCCGATTTAGCAAAGCCGATAAGACCAATTTTAAATCTCAAGGATTTAGAAGTGCCCTGATAGGGGGAATAAACCATGTTACCCCCTGAATAAGCTACGCACCCAGAGTGGGAAGCAAGAGGCCATAGGAAAAGACATCAACATGGCCTGGATCTGGCTCTTGATAAAAAAGTCAAGGCCAGCTTCATTTCAGTTCCCATATGCAGGAATCCTGCCTATTGACATACTTCCTGGAGTGCCAACCCCTGAATCCACACCAAGAAACCTATGCCTTCCAGACTCTAAAGTAAGTGATTCTGGAAGCCGGATTCCTGGTATTAGTCAAAGCAGATGCTACCGAAGGAGATCACCCATGATTTTTTATAGAGTGGGATTCAACGGTCAAACCTGTTAAACTCCTTGTCCGTAAGGTAGGATGAAATACCGGACCCTGTGCAAGCAGGTCTGGCTATATTGGCAGAGTCCAAAGGACTCCTACTGCCATCTTTATGATCTTGATAAATTAAGATCTTCTGGGACCCGCTGGGGCCACCAGAATCACCTCCTTTTGTTCCTGCTTAATCCTGCAGAGAAGGCACGGAAGTAGCAGAACTGGAGGAAATGAATAGATCAGTGAAAACCTGGGAAGACTAATGCTCCTGTTCTGCATGCTAGCAGACCCCTTTTTCACATAAAGTTGTCGACCTTATTAATGAATCTGGACTTGAATAGGTCCATGTCCTGAGTACCCCATCTGACATATTGCTAAGGAAGATGTCGGGGTGAAGAGATCATTCTCCCGGAAATAATTGTTGGCGTCTCAAGTAGTACGTTGTGTTCTGTTCTGCCAAAGCTAGAACATTATTCACCTCTTTTTTGGGCTGCACGACTTCTCGTGCCTCCCCTGGTGATCGATGTAAGCCACCGTGGCACTGTGGCCCTGTCAGACTGAATCCTGTCAGGACAGTCCCATAGTCTGACCGCCAAGATTCTATGGCCAGATGTACTGCCTGAAACTTCCAAAAAACTTCCATGTTGATAGGCAAGGTCCTCTAACCTGGACCATCTCCCCTGGACAGAATCTTCTTCCAGGGCTGCTCCCCAGCTTAGAAGACTGGCATCTGTTGTTAACACCTTCCAGGGTAAATATTTTCCATCCTGCTGGATAACAACCACCAATTTAGGCTCTGACCTATGTCGGGAGCCAAGCGTCTTGGAAACAAACAAGGCCTGAATCCTGTTTATTCCAGACCGACAGGATGTTGTCTTGAAGCAGTCCTTGAATAAAACCGCGCGTAAGGGACGGCCTTGAAGGAGGCCCCCATTTCCCCTAAAAATCTCCTGCACCCGAAATTAAGGAATTTTCCTTTGTCCTGATAAGTGGAATTAGTCCTACAATGGAACTGATTCTCGCCTGGGGTAAGAATACCTTCTTCTGTATGGTATCCATAACCAGCCCCCAAGTAACCTCCTTGATGGTTTTAAGGAGAATCTTCCTAGGCTGAGAATCCAACCTAGAGATTTCAGCTATCTACGGCTGAGATCAGACTCTGGTTTTAGACCTGAGCCTGAATGGTCTATTAAAAGTGGATCTTCTAATAGGCTAGGACCGTTATGCCTTGAGCCCTTAACCTGGCTAATGGAGGTGCCAGAATCTTTCAGAACACTTATGGTGCTGTGGCTAAGCCAAATGGCAGTGCCACCACTGAAAAAATAATTTTGTATTTCAAACCGCAGACCTTGCAGGATGGACACAGCCGATCGAATTATGAAAGCATCAGTTGTTTAAGTGCCGATTCAGATCCCCAAGATCTAGAATGGGTCTTACCTCTCTGTTTGGCTCTGGGACCTTAAAAGGTTTTAGCCAAAAAAAACCTGTACCACTAAGGGAATCTCTGATATCACCGACTGGGATAACAGCTGATCCAGAGGCCAGAAAGAGAGACATCTCTTTTTTTTTGGAACCTTAGGAGCATTCTCTGAGGAGACGGACACTCTTGCATAAAGACTGGCGCATCAGCAGCCCCAAGGACCCCACAGGCAGCACCCAAACAGGGACCTGAACCCCGGACCCTCAGATCGAAAGCTGACTGAGCCATCAAGGCTCTTGGAACTCTAGATGTAACCTAGAGAAAAAAATCACAGAAATCCCTCTGCTCTTAACATTGTTCCTGCCAGACCTTGAGAATCACAGGACTTTCCCCCTCACTCAAACGAGTGGGGGTGCTCCTTCATGAGAAGGCCTTAGCGTTCTCCTTTATAGGCTCGCTGCCCCCAAGATCCTGGTGCTGCCCTTGGGAACTTTCTCCTGAACCTGACGAATGAGACCGTCAAGACTGCCTAAAGGCAGATGCCCCAGGCATAGGAGAGGCGGCATGATTAAAGGAAACATGTTTAACCTCCTTTTACTGGTAAAGAGAGCTTTACCCCTTTTGGATATACTTATCTACTCTAAATAGCCGTACCCCAGGAAGGGGCACAGACTGGCTAAGGGTTTTTACCTGGTGCTTCGGCTGATCAATATTTCAGCCACAGACCTCTGCAAGAATGCACTAGTTCAAGTATAAGCCATAAGGCTTAAACGATCGAGTCCTTCATAGCATCTGTGAGACACAGTGTGTCAAATACACCAGCCCCTTGCCGGGCCTGCTGATCAGGCAGAATTTTCAGGTATCTCACACCTGTTCCTTAACCCCTTGGAGTCCACATTTTCCAATGCATTGGCGTGACTCAAAATGTACTCCACCAAAATATTGGAGCAGATGTTAAAGGGTTAATGGACTGAGCTACTCCAAATGTAGCAAGAACTGCAAAAGACATCCTGTCTTTAAAAGGAAAATCCAACCTTAACTTGCTGGATCCTTTAACATCAGCGCATTATCCACTGGACATGTGAGACTCTGCTCACTGATGTGATTGTAGCATTAATAGCTAGAACCCCCCATTTCTTCATAAAAATATTCCCATTCAGAATACATAGCTATGCATGAAATAGGAAAAAACATCTCCGGTGGGGGGAGGTTTCAAATGAACCTTATTAAAGGTAGATACCTCAAGAGCCTGTGCTGCAGGCAACAAAAGGGTTAAGTGAGGGAGTAGACAAACACCTGACTTGTGCAGCTACTCCTTCCCTGTTAGGATCCTCCAAAGAGGAAAGATAAGTATCTTCCAATATTTGGGAAGATCTAAAAGAAAAAAAGGGAAAAAAAACTGCGCTAAGGTAAAATATATAGAAATGTGAATATACAAGATGTGAAAAATATGTGAAAAATATTATGAGATGAAGGTATTCAGCTGCGGCTCAACTGTGTCACATAAATACAGGATAAATAAAACAAAAGAATCATAAGCCGCGCTAAACAAATACTAGCAATTAAAAAGACAATGTGTAATAATGTTAGAATAAATATAATACAGGGTATAGCAACCCTATATGTATACGTGATACAAAGCACATATGTGTAAATATATCAAAACCAAAACCTAGCTAATATAATTTAGCATATACATATACAGTAAGGTTTTTTAACATAAACCTCTAAAAGCAACTTAAACACCCAGTGTGCATAAATAAGTTCGTGTATAAAAACCGCCAAATTGGTTGACGTAAAACTGTGCGTAGGAATCTTCTATAGATAAACCACAATATTCCTAGAGGTTCACTGTTAAATCCAAACTTGAAAACGTTGTGATCAATCCACCACCAACATATGGTAAGGTTTGCTGCTTACCAGATAGGTATGACCCCCCACTACAGGGGGTCACACGAAGCTTTATGGAATTAAACGCCACTTCCAGCCAAGGGGGGGGGGGGTTCCTCGATATCCTCCTGATTCCACTGCTCCAACAGATCTCAAAAAGGGGACTCACTCCCAGATGCTTCACTTTGCAGTCCAAAGGAAGAACTCAAAGGCAGGGGCACCAAAGATCATAAAGGGAAAAAGAGGGGCTCAAGATAGTGTAAAACCCTTTATTTATAAAGATAAAAAAGTAAAAATGCACTTACAAGTATGTAAAAGAAAATAAGCCTTAAGTCCGTGGCGCCGGCCGGACGCACACAGACAGACCCGTTCTCCTGGAGCCCGTCACAAACACGAGGTGATAAGTAGCGTACCGTTCAGCCCTACGCGTTTCGCAACAAAATTGCGTCATCCAGGGGCACGGTGCCCCTGGATGACGAGCCCCTCTTTTTCCCTTTATGATCTTTGGTGCCCCTGCCTTTGAGTTCTTCCTTTGGACTGCAAAGTGAAGCATCTGGGAGTGAGTCCCGTTTTTGAGATCTGTTGGAGCAGTGGAATCAGGAGGATATCGAGGAACCCCCCCCCCCCCCCCTTGGCTGGAAGTGGTGTTTAATTCCATAAAGCTTCGTGTGACCCTCTGTAGTGGGGGGTCATACCTATCTGGTAAGCAGTAAACCTTACCATATGTTGGTGGTGGATTGATCACAACGTTTTCAAGTTTGGATTTAACAGTGAACCTCTAGGAATATTGTGGTTTATCTATAGAAGATTCCTATACACAGTTTTACGTCAACCAATTTGGCGGTTTTTATACACGGACTTATTTATGCACACTGGGTGTTTAAGTTGCTTTTAGAGGTTTATGTTAAAAAACCTTACTGTATATGTATATGCTAAATTATATTAGCTAGGTTTTGGTTTTGATATATTTACACATATGTGCTTTGTATCACGTATACATATAGGGTTGCTATACCCTGTATTATATTTATTCTAACATTATTACACATTGCCTTTTTAATTGCTAGTATTTGTTTAGCGCGGCTTATGATTCTTTTGTTTTATTTGGGAAGATCTACCTGATCCCCAGCCTCCTGCACCTCAACAAAAGGACCCAGAGGAATAGATGGGAATCTGCTATGTTTATTCCTAATATGGAGAGACATCATAGCCATAATCTTTTAAATGGTAGAAGAAAAAAACTGTTTGTATGAAATAAACAGGGACAGAAGTGTTCTACCCTTGACGTCTCATCTGACTGGCCGTATACCTCTCAGGGGAGGATGGCATTATTTTGGAAGGGTTTTTAGTTTGTTGTATACCATTAACCGCTTAAAACCCTTAGAGGAGTTCCTGGTCCCTTTGTAGCTTACAGTAAAAAGCAGAGTCAGTACCAGCAAAACAATGTTTCACTTGCTAGGCTATAGTACAGTACAATAACTGCTATTAATCCTAGCTATACAGTACAATGTTGTCAAAAGGGAAAAGCCTGTGTCACCAAACCTGACCAGCAAGCACTCTGCTCTGTCCCTCCACCGCCAGGCAGCAGCTTTTCTTGCAGAGCTTTGAAATACTTCCTACACGTGTGGCCGGCATCTGACGCCATTTAGCCACACCCCCCGCACGGAATACGGGCCCCCCCTTCCTCTTTCAAACAAGGAAGTTGAATCTCCTGTGCGAGCACTGGAATCATGGCGGGGGGGGGGGGGTAAATCCCTTGCTCAGTGAGCGACAGCAGTTAGGCAAAAAAAACTTTTTTTTCATGAAAAAAAAGGCAGCTGGCTGGCATTAATTAGACAAAAATGCCAATCTGGGGGCCCAGGAAGTGATCAGACCCCCCTTTTTCTTACCTGATGGTCTGAGCTGGATTAGACGGAGAGGAGAGTGGAGCTTCTGTTGTTTCCAGCATCAGAATGGTGAGTACTCAATACAGCCTCCAGTGGTGACACATAAACATGACATGACAACACAATACATGGAAGGAGAGATTCCTGAGAAAATCTCCCCTACCTTATCCTCGCAGCAGGGTTTTATCAGAGATGAAAACCCAGTCTTCGCCCTTCATGGTAGGCTCCGAGACCTTAAAAGGAAACTTTCAGAAACCTTCATTTAGTCCATTACGGAGACATGAGAATGGATCCGATCAGGATGGCTGGCTCTCATCAAGGATTACTGCCTGTGGAGCTCAGTACAACACATCCTTACTCGTGCCCAACACCTTAGACACTGGCGAAAAAACTGAGGACTCCCAGTAATGGGAGGGGTTATATGGGGGAAGTACACGCCTTAAGGGGCATGCCAGTGTCCAGCACCTGATATGCCAATATAACCCACATAGTTATTACCATGGCTTTGTGTCCCCTGATGTAAGAAAACAAACTTTTTTTTCATAGTTCGTTATAAAATTTTACAAACAGGTCTTTTTTCTCCTTCACTGATGTGCACTGATTAGGCTGCACTGATGGGCTCTGATGAGATGGCATTGATGGGCAATGATAGGTGGAGCTGATGAAGCAACTGTGGCGGGCACTGATGAGAAGGCACTGATGAGGTTGCACTCATAGGCAACACTGATGGGCACTGATAGATGGCACTGATAGGTGACACTGCTGAGGAGGCACTGATGGGCAGCACTAGTGGGCACTGATTGGGATCACTGGTGGGCACTGTTGGGACTGCACTGATAATCAGGGCCTTGATTATCAGTGTAGATGTCCCCTTAGAAGCCAGTTATCGGCTCTCCTCTCCTCGCGCTGACAGTGTGAGGAAAGGGGTGCCAATAACCAACTTCTGTTTACATTGTGATCAGCTGTCATTGGACACAGCTGATCACATGGTAAATGTCAGGCATGTCCGTGGGCATTCTTAGGTGGTATAGTAATGCTTTTGTTAGATCCTGAGCCTTCAGGATTGATAAAACAGAAGTTGAATGAATGAAAGGGGTGGTCCAGGGACAGTCAGCTTGGGAAGAAAAGGCTAGATGATGCTGGATGTCCTCTACCCAGGAAATTAAGCTGGCTCTACTCAACTTGCTGCAGCTTCTAATGCACACTGTGAAATCAGAGTAAGCTATTTCAGTACAGGAAAGGAGCATGTGCAATTGTGCATGAAAGGTTGGAGTTCCAGGTAGGGGTAGCTATAGATCATTGTTATGAGAACAAAAATACTTAAGAATGACAAAGATTTGGAAAGAAAGTGAATGACTCTGCAATCAGCTTAAAGAGACATTATCTTGCTGAATAAGACTCCTTATCTCAAATCACACTCATGAATGCCTAGACAGGGGTTTATTTACTAAAGGCAAATAGACTGTGCACTTTGCAAGCGCAGTTGCACTCTACAAGGGCATTTAATCCAGAGCTTAGCAAATGAGGTGAAGCTTCACTTTACAAACAATGCCAAATTACATGCAAGGAAAATAAAAAACAGCATGTTTGTAGGCACCTGATTGGATAATGGAAGTCAGCTGAGTTTCTGCTCATTTGCTAAGCTACGGTCTATGTGCTTTTAGTAAATCTTTCCCATGGATTAACATGGGAGCTTAAAGAGGAAGTAAACCCTGATGAGTTTACTTCCTCTTTTTTTCCCTGCAAAGGTAAAGCATAATAGACTACTATGCATCGCATAGTAGCCCATTATGTGTCACTTACCTGACACAGGAGCCAGCGAAGTCGCCGCTGTCCCCTGTAGTCCGCCGCATCCATCTTGCTGGTGGCGTCTCGCAGCTCCGGCGCTGTCATTCGGCGAAGCCGCGATGACGTCACTCCTGTGCATGCGCACGGGAGTCGACAAATGCGGCAGCTCCATTCTTGGAACTGCCGCGCTCAGTGCGCCTGCGCGCCGCTGTCTACGACGCATGCGCCGTAGACAGCGGTGCCCGTTTTCGGGCAAATATCTCCTAAACCATATAGGTTTAGGAGATATTGCTTGGACCTACAGGTAAGCCTTAATCTAGGCTTACCTGTAGGTCAAAGTGGTTTGTAAGGGTTTACAACCACTTTAATGCAGTTCAGCTTCTTGGCAGATTGGGTTTAACCCCTTCCCGCCGAGTGTACGCAGATGTGCGTACTCGGCTGCACTTGCAGGCATCATCCCGGTACCGTTTTTTTCAGCGGGCGATTGGCTATCCAGCTATAACAACCAATGCGGCTAAAAGCCGCTCGGCTGTTATGCCGGAGGAGCGGGAGGGGACGTCCCCCCCTCCCGCCACCTCCCGCCGCTGTTACCGGTGCTCCCGCTCAATCGGGAGCACCGATTCCACGTCCGCTGCCTCCGGCTGCTGGGGAGGAACTGGAACGAAGCCGTAATCGGCTTCACTCCAGTATCCTTATAGTAAACACGGAAGCGACGTCATGATGTCACTTCCCGTTTACTCGGCTGCCAATGGCGCCTTTTTTAAAAATATATACGGTATTCAGAATCGCTGTTTTCGATCTGAATACATTGAAGTGTAAACTCCATAAAGAGTACCTGTCACCACCTATTACTGACACAAGGGATGTTTACATTCCTTGTGACAGCAATAAAGTGATCAATTTTTTTTTTCTTTAAACAATTTAGTCATTATAAAATAAATAAAATAAATAAAAATATATATATTTTTTTTAAAGCGCTCTTTCACATTATGCAAAAAAATTTGGCTAATTTTACTGTTTTGTTTTTTTTTAATTCATGAAAGTGTCCCTTTTCCCAAAAAGTTGCGTTTAAAACACCGCTGCGCAAATACCGTGCGACATAAATTATTGTAACAAACTCCGTTTTATTCTCTAGAGTCTCTGCTAAAAAAATAGATATAATGTTTGGAGGTTCCAAGTAATTTTCTAGCAAAAAAATATGTATTTTAACTTGTAAACACCAAATGCCAAAAATAGGCTTAGTCATGAAAGGGTTAAACACTACACCTTGGGTAATTTTGACCAACTGGATGGGTACCCTTCCTGATCCTACAGATATAATCAGGTCAACACTTTACTTCTGCCATTCTCAACCCTGGGGTTCCTTCATAGGTTGCTAGGGGTTCCTTGAGCTGTGGCTGAAGAACCACCTTTTTGATGGCGCCTACAGAGTTCAAGTTTCAGCATCACTTAGTAAAGCCAGCAGCATGACACCAAATATCTTTTTAGCTGTCTTTAAGGGTGGCAATCTGAGCACCACTTTAAGGGGGGCATTATTCCTATTGGTCACCAGTATCTGGGGCATTGTTCCTATTGAACCCTGATAAATTGGTTTTAGTAAGGGTTCCTCCAAAATTGATGAAAAGAACTGGTCAGGGAGGAATATCTGGGAAGTACTGGCTGTGTGGTGCATGTGACAACAATCTCCAGTATTCTTCATATGTCTGGGCTCTGAAGTAGAAAAACATCCAAACCTGGGTACATTTTGCAAAAAAACATACAAAGTCTCCCAAAAGCAAGTGGGAAAATGTGTTATGGCCTGATGAAACCAAGGTTGAACTTTTTGGCCATAATTCCAAAAGATATTTTCCCCCCAAAAACAACACTGCACATCACCAAAAGAACACCTTACCCACATGGTGGTGGCAGCATCATGCTTTGGAGCTTTTTTTCTTCAGCTGGAACGGGGGCCTTAGTCGAGGTAGAGGGAATTATGAACAGTTCCAAATGTCAGTCAATATTGGCACAAAAACCTTCTGGCGAAAACTGAACATGATGAGGAACTTCATCTTTCAGCATGACAACAACCCAAAGCATACTTCCAAATCAACAAAGGAATGGCTTCACCAGAAGAAGATTAAAGTTTTGGAATGGCCCAGCCAGAGCCCAGACCTGAATCCGATTGAAAATCTGTGGGGTGATCTGAAGAGGGCTGTGCGCAGGAGATGCTCTCAAAATCTCACAGATTTGCAGTGTTTTTACAAAGAAGAGTGGGCAAATATTGCAAAGTTAAGACATGCCATGCTGATAGACTCATACCCAGAAACACTCGGGTGTGTAGACTTTTTATATCCACTGTAGATGAGTTCTTGGTGGAAACAAAAATATAAAAAGCAACAGGCAACGTGGATCCATGAAAGACCAAAGTTGTCAAACAAACTTGATTTCTTTTTATGAGGAGGCAAGTAAAGCCTTAGACAAAGGGGTGGCTGTGGACATGGCATTCTTGGATTTTGTAAAAGCGTATGACACAGTTCCCCATGCACAGCTGCTGTGTAAGGTAAAGTCTACAGCAGGGGTGCCCAACCAGTGGCCCGGGGGCCACATGTGGCCCGCGGAGCCCTCTGATGTGGCCCGCAACCTCCTGCTCTGGGATGGTGGTTTGACAAGCCCAGATCGCAGGTTGCCAACCCACCATGCCAGAGCATCAGTGTTGTGAATGAAGCCAGCGGTAGAGAAAGCAAGAAGCTGCAGAGCAGAGCCGCATAAGCTGATGCTTCCTGTATAGCGCCGGCTCCTGTCACAATCGATACCAAATGAACTCTGCCTGGGACAGCAACAGCTGGGGGAAAACTGAATGGAAGATTGATATTAAAGGTGTGTTTGTTACTGAAATCAGTGTATATATGGGCATATCTGTTCTTCAGTGGTTACTAGGCTGCTGTTAAACTAATCCTGCACATGCGGGTTACCTGCACTGAGCCATAGACTTCTGATACCATCAGGATATAATAGAAGTCTATGGCAAAGTGCAGCTAACCTGCAGGAAAGCCACAGGTTCACATGGCGCATCAGTGTGAAAGCAGCCTTAGGACCCAATCGGACCCTCCATTCACCACTATGTCCATTTACCCCTGCTCTACCCCGTCCCTTCCATCAGATTGAATTGGAGGGCTCATAGAGTAGCATGGGCTGTGTCCATTTCCGTTCTGCATATGCAGCGTAGATACAGATCTGTTGTCCGCCCATTACACTTGTTTTGGCCTGTGACCGGTTACCAAGTCGCTTCAATGGCCCTCGCTCTTCAAAAGGTTGGGCACCCCTGGTCTACAGGCTTGGAAAGATCTGTTTGTAAATGGTTGAAAACTGGCTAAAAGACAGAATTCAGAGAGTAGTGGTCAATGATTCTTACTTGGTCTAAGGTTATTAGTGGTGTACCCCAAGGTTCAGTACTTTTTAATATCTTTATTAACCACTTGCACACTGGGCACTTAAACCCCCTTCCTAACCAGATCAGCTTTCGGTGCTCTCACATTTTGAATGACAATTACTCAGTCATGCAACATTGTACCCATATGAAATGTTTGTACTTTTTTCACACAAATAGAGCTTTCTTTTGGTGGTATTTGATCACCTCTGGGTTTTCTAATTTTTGTGCTATAAATAAAAAAGACCGAAATTTTGTAAAAAAAATGTTTTCTTTGTTTCTGTCCTAAAATTTTATTAAAAAATATTAAAATTGTTTATTTATCGGCGTATAACATGCACTTTTTCCCCCTTAAAATCGGGGGAAAGTCGTATGTGCGTGTTATACGCCGATCCCCACTGTCTGTGAAGCAAAAATACCAAGCGCCGCCGAAAAATACAGAGCGCCGCCGAAAAAGACAGAGCCGACTGCTCGGCTCCGCTCATAGTCCCGCCTCCCTGCTGTTTCTGGAGCGAGCGCTGCCGAAAAAGACCGAGCCAACTGTACTGTGTACTCGGCTCGGCTCCGGACACTGATCATTCTGCAATGATGGACAAGGCTGCAGATGCACACTGATAAGGCTGCATTGACGGGCATTTAAATGTACGTTTTTTTTTCCTTAAACTTCCCTCCTAAAACTTTTTTCCTTAAAATGCCCTCCTAAACTTGCGGTGCGTGTTATACGCCGGTGCATGTTATACCCCGATAAATACGGTATACTGCTACATATATTTGGTAAAAATAACCCAAATCCGTGAATATTATTTGGTCTTTGTGAATGTTATAAAGTCTACAATCTATGGTGCCAATCATTGAAAATTTATCACACCTGATGGCCCCCCAAATTACCCCTTTTTGGAAAGTAGACATTCCAAAGTATTTAGCATGAGGCATAGTGAGTTTTTTGAAGTTGTAATTTTTTCCCCACAGTTCTTTGCAAAATGAAGATTTTTTTTTTTTTTCACAAAATTGTCATATTAACAAGTTATTTCTCACACACAGCATATGAATACTTTCAATGACCCCCAAAATACATTCTACTACTCTTCCTATGGAGATACCACATGTGTGAGACTTTTACACAGCCTGGCCACATACAGCGGTCCAACATGCAGGAAGCACCGTCAGGTGTTCTAGGGACATAAATTACACATATCTTTTCTTTACTACCTCTTGCATTTTGAAGGCCCTGGAGCACCAGGACAATGGAAACACCCAATTTTGGAAAGCAAAGACCTCAAAGTATATTCTATGAGCATAATGATTTACACAAAGTTGTCCATTTGTACAATATATCTAACACATAGCAGCATGTACATAGCCAAAATTAAACCCCACAATATATTCTGCTACTCCTCCTGAGTATAACTATACCACATGTGTGAGGCTTTTACACAGCCTGGCCACATACAGAGGCCCAACATGCAGGGAGTACCATCAGGTGTTCTAGGGGCATACATTTCAAATCTAATTTAACTACCTATTACACTTTTTTGAGGCACTGTAGTGGCACTGATGGGCACTCTAGTGGCATGAATGTGGCACAGATGAGAACTTATGTGGCATGGATGAGGCATGGATGAGATGTGGATGGGGATAGATGAGCCGTGGATGGATAAGCCGCGGATGGGGATAGATGAGCCATGGATGGGGATGGATGAGCCATGGAAGGGGATGGCTGAGGAGCATGGATGGGATGGCTGAGTATGGATTGATGGATGAGTATGGATGTCATGGCTGAGTATGGTTGTATGAGTATGGTTGTATGAGTATGGATGGCATGGCTGAGTATAGATTGCATAGCTGAGCAGGAATGGCAGAGCTGAGCATGGATGGATGAGTATGGTTGGGATGGCTGAGCACGGATTGATGTCTGAGTATGGATGACATGGCTGAATATGGATAGATGGCTCAGCATGGATGGATGGATGAGTATGGATGGCATGGCTGAGCATGGATGGATGGCACAGCTGAGCATGAATGGATAAGTATGGATGGATGGCTGATCGTGGATAAATGGCTGAGTATGGATGGGATGGCTGAGCATAGATGGATGGATGAGGCAGAAATGGGCACAGAGCAGTGCTCTGGGCACTACAGATCCAGCCCACAGTGCTGCTGCAACCGATCTCTCCCCCTCTCCTCTCACATTGTGCCGATCGGTACAGAGAGGGTAGAGATGAACCGGGCATGCACCGGCTTGTTTACAAGTGATCACTCTGTCATTTGATGGAACGATCACATGATAAAGGGCCGCTGCCATCGGACCTATACCGTGATCTGTAAGGATATTCCCAGGTGCGCTCCCCAGGGGGTGCATGGGAGCGTGATTCTGGGATGACATTATAGTACGCCCTCCCAGAATTATCTGGCCGCCCTGCAGCCGTTTTTCAGCTATGGGAGGTCAGCAATTGGTTAATGATGTAGGGTCTAGGATTAAAAGTACCATTTCAGTCTTTGCAGATGACACCAAGCTATACAGTGGAATAACATCCTTACAAGATGTCTTCAACTTACAAGACGACCTAAATGCACTGTTCAATTGGGCAACTATGTGGCAAATGAGGTTAACTGCAAAGTTATGCACTTGAGGGTAAGAATATGCATGCATCATACATACTAGGGAAAGTACAACTGGGGGAATCAATAGTGGAGAAGGATCTGGGGGTTTTGGTAGATCATAAGCTTAATAATAGCATGCAATGCCAAGCTGCGGTTTCCAAAGCGAGGAAAATCCTCTCTTGTATTGTCTTATATTATTGTCTTGTTTAATTGTATTAAAAGTCCTTTCATCCAAAGGCTGAGTGGCTTAGATGGCCGCTCCCCGCCTCTCCACAGCTCAGTGCTCCAGTGAGTGTGGAGGAGCAGAGCAGGAGAGCTGCTGATTGATAGTCAGTAGCTCTCCTCTTGGGGAGCCGAGAGAACCGAGCCATCAAACACAGCTGATGGCTTCCCAAGAGGAGAGTTACTGACTATCAGTGCAGAGACATGGGGGAACAGATGCAGCATCGGCCCAATGCTACATCTACCTAGGTAAGTATGATTATAGGAAGAAAGCAAAACCCCCACGTCTCCTTTAAGAGAGGTATGGACTCCAGAGAGAGGGATATCATTTTGCTCCTGTACAAATCATTAGTAAGACCTCATTTGGAATATGCAGGAGCTCAGCTATGAGGAAAGATTAGAGGAACAGAATTTATTCTTTCTTGGGAAGAGGAGATTAAGGGGGATATGCTCAACATGTACAAATACATAAGGGGTCCATATAGTGAACTTAGTGTTGAGTTATTCACTTTAAAGTCATCACAGAGGACAAGGAGGCACTCTATACATTTAAGGAAAAGAGATTTCATCTCCGAATACAGAAAGGTTTCTTTACAGTAAGTAGTGAAAAATTGATGAAATATGGCTTTGAATGTGGTACCACATCCAAATATAGATATAGAAAGAGAAACCAAAGATGAATATGGACTTTAAATTGGTAGCCACCAGTAGACCCAAATGGAAGAGAGAGCACTCAATTGAATAAAAACTCAATATTTATTATAACATCATAGTCAAAACCATTTTATAAAATCAAAATTGGAAACCAGTATATACATAATATTGTCCCAAATAGGTATAACCTATATGAACACAGGAAAACCTGTAGGTATGCCCATAGATATGGTGGACTCTGTAGCTGGTCTATAGAGAAGGTCTTTCATATCAGGGCCCCACAGGAAATCAGGGTACAGAGGGATCGTTATATGTTTTGCTTTACAGCTTCCTCGGGAGATCCTATTGGTACCAGATTGCAATAGAAAAACAAGGAATGCCCAGCTTGATGTCACAGGGTGAGACAGAGGAACAATGCACGGGCAGTCCCAATGCGAGAGTGCATCAAGCGCATTTCAGCCAAAAAAGGGAGCTTGCCATAAGGTAAAAGCATACCTCATGCAAAAAGTTTGTCCAAGAGAGTATGTCCAATAAAGCAGGACTTGCAGAGATGTAACATATATGTTTATTTAGAGTAGTATGATGCCATCCTTTATGGATAAGAAATCTCCAAACATCACATGTCCGCTTGTGTGTAATGCACTCTCCTAGTGCTTATGTCTATCCTGGTTGTAATAAGAGCTGTAAAAATGTGGAATAGACTCAATCCAGAGGTGGTTTTGGCCAGCTCAGTAGATTGCTTTAAAAAAGGCCTGGGATCTTCCCTTAATGTACATAATATAACTAGGTGCTAACATTTATAGGCAAAGTTGATCCAGGGAATATCTGTTTGCCTCTTGTGGGATCAGGAAGGAAGGATTTTTTTTTCCCCTATGAGCAAATTGGACCATGCTTTGCTGGGTTTTTTTTTGCCTTCCTCTGGATCAACTGAGTATAGGATTGTATAAATGGCTGAATGAATGATTTATATATATATATATATATATATATATATATTTTTTTTGTTATTGGTTGAACTACAGTAGATGGACTTTTTTTCTTTTTTCAACCTGACTAGGTAGCATACCTTATGAAGCCTGACTGGAATACTCCCAGGACATTGCTAAGTACTCCTAGGATGTTGCTAAGTGAGGCCTAGTCATCACTGCTCACATCCACCATTCGATTCAAACCTCCACACATACCCTTTCTCTCCCCTGATGCAGTAGCTCTGAGCTCAACATTTGAGAGCTCACTGCTGTGATGGTGGAGGTGAGCAGTGATGACTAGGCCTCACTTAGCAACATCCTGGGAGTGCTTAGCAACCTCCTGGGAGTATTCCAGTCAGGCTTCATAAGATATGCAAATGGACTACACCTATAGAAGGGATTTATTCAACTTTATTCAGAGTTGCACAGTTTGTTTTTATTTACAGATGCACCTTATCTGCATTGCATAAGCTGTTTTTTGGTAAAGGTGAACTATCCCTTTAAATATGCCTGTGTGAACGAGGCCTTATAGTCTCAATGTATGCATTTCGTTAATTGAAAAGTCATAAAATGAAACTAGCATAAGTATCTGAATTTGACTTGGTATTACCCTCCTAGCATTCCTTGCACAGCAGACCTCGGGTGGAGGAAGAGGATGTTGCATGCATATGTTCTGTCAAGGAGAGGAGAGAGATGACCACATCCATAGTTTGCTTCACTGTCCAATCACAGACTGGGGAAGGAGGGTGACCCAGCTGTACTGCTTAAATTGCAGCAGAGACAAGTCAGGTCACCAGTCTGGCTGTGCGGTGTGGCAGAGGTATGCAAATGTTAGGACTGGTTGGAAAAAAAATACAAATCCTCTGTAAGGTAAAGCAGCTCATATATACAGCACATAGCTATATCTTTATTTAGCTGTTTGTCGGGGGTTCAGCTTTAAAGCTCAACACCTTTATCCTTTAATAAGAAAAGTGGAAACCCATTTATTGTGTTTTTGTTTGCCAGTAACACAACAAGCTATAAATACACCAAAAAGATTATAATACACTTTTAGATACAACTTTCTTGTAAAAACGCAGATGAGGTTCCGCACTAAAAAATTGTGTTCATTACAGACCAAGAGACCCATCAGCGCTTAACTTTACAATCTCTCATAACGAAGAAAAATATACACTTAAGAGTTTATTTATTTCCTCCCCCAAAGTTTCATTAAAATTTTTTATCTGGTACTTTCCAGCTCGTGCATCAAAATAAACGCCATATAACAAAACACTCACTTTTTATTCTGGGACATGAACTTTTAGTGGATGTAATCCAGAATAAGTAAAGCACAGTAGATAACAAGCCTCACCAAGCGGGGTGAATGAACACAATTTCATTACGGGAGCCGTGTATCACACTGAGGGTATTAAGAGCGCACTGCGAAGCTGTAATGTCCTCCACTGATTCGGCAGCCAGGGAAGAACACGTTATCTGGTTTCGTACATCTGATCCGGGAGAAGGGACGGTGGTACACAATGTATAGTTTAGAAAATTGTCTTATTTTTATGTTTGTTTACTGAAAGAATAAAACATTATCTTCTTTATTTATACAGTACTGACATACTCCACAACTCTATATAGAGTATATAGGCCTTCTCCAGCTGTCCCTACCCCAAAGTAGCTTACAATCTAGACATAAAATGCTATACAGACACAAAACAGGTCCTGTGTGGGTGGAAACCAATGAACCTACCTCTATTTAATTCTATTATAAGCAGGTGTGCACATATAGGAATCCAAGCTCAGCTCTCTCGCCTAAAGAATCCCAAAAAGACATAGATACACAAATTAGAGCCTACCTCTGGGACTCTAAAAAATGATGCAAGCAGCAGGACTGAAAAAAGGATCCCCCATGCTGCTAGTCCATGCAACATCTTTTCCCTACACTCCAATGGTTTGACCTCTTGAATGCAACATCATTTCCCCTAAACTCCAAAGGTGCTGACCTGACTCTCCCCTAGACTAAACTGCAGTTAACCCTTCCAGTGAGGATGCAGCCATACAACAAGGGATCATTTTTAGATTTCACAGAGTTGGACCTTAAAAAAAAAACAAAAAAAAACGCATATCCATCTAATTTGGCCCCCGCAATAAGAAAAAAAAAAAAAACACCTTGGACTCTTAGAACCCTAAACCTAAAGTTGATCCAGAGGAAGGGATAAAAACCCTTACAATACTTGGTCCAATTTGCTCTCACAGGGAAAAATTTATTCTTGATTCCCAACAACAACAAAATAACTCCTGGGGTAACACAAGAAACCAGAATCAAACCCATTTTAAATAGTCTGCCACAGGGTTTCTCAACCAGAGTTCCTCCAGATGTTGCTAGGGGTTCCTTCAGCAATGAGAAATGTCTGCCTCTGAGATAAGTTCCCACTGACACCATTGATCTTTTTAGCTATCCGTAAGGGGGGAATTCTTTCCAATGACCACATGTGTAAGGAGCATTGTTCCCACTGACCATCACACGTATGTATAATGAGCTGTAGATATAGTTATTTTAGCAGGGGTTCCCTGAAACTGGAAAGTTATTTCAAAGGCTCCTCTGTGTTAAAAAAAGGTTGAGAAAAGCTGGTTTACCACATGGAACAAGTCTACTACAAAGAATCATTTCTTCTGGAAGATTATTCTTTGATTTTACAGAACCCATTCCAAACAAGGAGGTTAAAGTATATGTGAGCCCTTTCCTTATAAAACAACCTATTCAGTGTAAAATGGAAATGAAAGGTAAGCCATTTGTGTATATATTATACCTTCTGTTGTCAGCTACATACGGGCTTTAGAGAGCTGGGGGTGGAGAAACAGCAGCACATCAATCATTCCAGTGAATGGCTGTGCAGAAGGGCGTGTCAGCCATTGGAGGACAAGCAGATTGTTCTCTTAGCAATATATATATATATATATATATATATATATATATATATATATATATATATATATGACAATATATATATATATATATATATATGACAATATATATTGGAATCAGTTTAAACACAATGAATATAAAAATAGTCCACGAATTGAAAAAGTTTCTAATAAAAAAGTATGCAAGTAGTGTCCACCAAGTGAAACAAATGATGAATAATAAAATTCAAAAAGTCCTGGTATCAGTGAATGTCAGAAACAATGAACATCTCAAAAACATTGATAAGGTAAGTGATATCAATTTGAAGAAACTCTATGAAGAGAAAAACCTCTGTGAAGAGAAGCTTGTAGAAGACACCACCACCAATTGCATGAAGGCTTACCAGAAGTAATGAACTTAAAGGGGCTTATACCTCTTAAGTCTAACAGGCTTATGGCGATATACACCGTATATGGAAAACCATCAGAAATCCCAGACATATCTTTGAATAGTGTTGTTTAACATCAAATCCACAGCATACAGGCACATAAGGCTCAGAAATGGAAGGAGGAAAAGCCAGAGGATATCCTTTGCTCACCAAAAATCAAAGAAAGGTTCCATTCATATCAGTGTGATATTGTTGAAAAATTGCATTTATTTAAAAAGAGTAACAGTGGAACACTCACATTTAGGAAGTGCATATAAGGCTCACAAAAGCACATGAAGAGGGGCGATAATGTTGACAGAGGTCGACTCGACGCTTTTCAACTGCTTAGTCGTTATCTGGGGTATGGCCTACTGCCAACAAACCACGCGTTTAAAAAGACTGTGTGGCCCCAAATTATGCCGGAGAACAGGCAGTGGAAAATCTGGAGATTGACATCCCCAAAGCTGAAGTGCTGACAACAGGGCAAAGCTCTGCTAACCTCTGCTCAGCACCGATAGCATCTTCTGGATTCCACAGACAGATGGTGAAACTCTATCCTCAGACACCAGTTGCCGAGACAGGGGATTTGATAGACTTTTGTGCTGAAGAAGAAGAACGGGATGAGCCTCCAGCAGAAGAGCTGGTATTAGGGCCAAACTTTACTGTGCTCTGCCAAGCACCAACAGTAGTATCTCTGGAATTACAAGGAACTTCCCCAGCTGAAGCACTGGTCACCGGACAGAGGGTCCAAGGCCTCTGCCCCACGTCTGTGGCAGTTCCGGAGGTTCAGGGTGACAAGGTGGTGGTCACTTCCCAGCAGCAGATCAGGATACAGGGGGAGAACGCAGAGGATGTGTTCTTCGTCCCTCCCTAACAGTCGGCCAGGGTGGAGGAAGCAGTCTTTCCTCTCCAGCAAAGATCCGTGCACCTGGAAGACAGTGATAGAAAAATGTCATCCCAGCAGCCAGATGAGGGAACGGAAAAGGAATAACCTGGCTCACCTTCCCCATGGTAGTTACACCATTTGGGAGTGGAGGAAGCCAGCCTCCTGCCACAACAGTTAACCGGAGCGGTGGATGTGGAGTCCCCCGCAGAAGTACTGGCAACAGGTCAGAGTGCTACCAACCTCTGCCGAGCACCGGCAACTGTGGAGTTACAAGAGACTCCTCCAGCTGAAGTGCTGGCCACCAGACAGAGGGTCCAAGACCTCTGCCCCACACCTGCAGTAGTTCTAGGGGCCCATGGTAAGAAGATGACGGTCACTCCCCAACTGTTAGCCAGAGTGGATGATGTGGGGCCCTCAGCTGATCTGCTAACAGGGCAGAATGCTACTGGCCCCTACACACAACTGCAGCTTGAGCTGATATCGGGGTATGGAACTTTGGTCTCCACTGACACAACGCCAGAAAATGGTGAGACAGACACTGAGACAGGAGGATGTCAGCCTTGCTTTGCAAGAACTGCGGGATTTTCACCTACCAAAAGTGGATGGGACTTCAGTCCCCACTTGTATACCCCAGGGATGCTGGCCGGTTGGCCCAGATCCCCAACAGCATTACAGAGTGAGCCCAGTCACCCTGTCTTCTCTCCAGCATCTGAAAGGACTCCAGGGAGAAGGGCCAGTCCAGGCCTCTCCCCAGCGGCGGGTGTGTTCTCCAAGAGAGGCAGAGGTTGGCTCTGTTTGGGACACTTTATCTGGGGTACTGTGTGGATACCAGCATTAGAGGACTGGAACCCCTGACTAACTTCGGAGTCAACCCGTCTGGGGTCTCCTCCTGTGTTAGTCTCCTGCCGAAAGGGGAGAAATGTGACAGACCTAGCTGGGACCGAGGCTCTTGGAGGGGACTGAATGCGAGCCTCTTGCCTTGTGATTATGGGCCCTCGCATTTGGGGGAATGGTGCTCTTTGTGAGCTGTATGCCTGGGGAACCCTGAGGTGGTGTTACTTAGATTCAGATCCATGTTCCCCCCAAGACACACAGACTCTGGATATGTAAATGCCATGTTAGCAATAGACTGAATCACACTATTGGGACACAAACTCTTAGATGCTAATATCACCTCCAGCCACCTGTCTGTATCTTGTATAATGTAAATGAGTCTAGTCTGGCTTGACACAGATTCCAAAGAGTGTTTTACCTATTGTTGTGTTGTTGTTTGTGCTAATTAACCTGCAATTGAATTGTTAGTGAGCTAGGAGCCGAAAAGTCTTATCCCTCAGTCAACTAGTCTGAGTGTTGATTTAGATAATTAGCTCATGCTAATTAGGTTAGGTTTTAGTCTTCTACTGTATTATAAATACTTGGCATTTTGGCTCTAATAAAGGAGTCCATGTTGAGCAGCTAAGCGAGTGTCGTCTTGCTTTGTGCTTGTGAGCGGTTGGAATATCTGATCTCTATATTCAGACTTAGGAAGCGTTATACTGACAGAAGCACTCAATTGGAGTGTGGGATCGGTTCCGTCACACATTTTTTCTGATATTCACTGATACCAGGACTCTTTGAATTTTATTATTCATCATTTATGTGTATATATATATATATATATATATATATATATATATATATATATATATATATATATATATATATATATATATATATATATATATATATATATATATATATATGAGCTGCATTTCATTACACGTTTCATCTTTTGCAGTTTGTCTCCGGCCGTGCTGGCTGCTGTATATATATAGCTTTGTCTTTTCTTCACAGCGCGGTAATTTATTTTTGTTTTGCAGAATACAAAACACGCTGGGAAGGATGTGGTTTTATGCTAAGTGTGGTCAGTGGATCACCAGGTATTTCACACAATGGAAGCAATACAAAGACCATTGGACACTTTTTAATACAAGTAAATGGTACAACAGAAATGTATCTGGTATATGAAATGTTGGTGTAACTTAATTATAATTAAATTGTTAAAAAGTGATATAGAAAAACAATTCCCCAAGGTGTGAATACATGTATAAATAAAAAGTTAAAACTTAAAAAAAAAAAAAATCTCTCTGGTGTCTGGTCTTTTGACCTTTGCCGAGGCATTGCTCACAACATGTCTGTGGCCTTGCTACTGTCCGAATTGGAGTCCAGTGGCTCATTAACTTTTCTCTGTTGGTAATTTTTTTCGAATTAAATGTACTGATAGTATAGCACCAACTGATAGTATGGCACCAACCAATTACTGCTCGATAATTTTCTTAGGTTACCTAGATATTTCTTCCAGTGTAAAATAAAATGGCTACATGATACTATATATCTTTTACGTTATTTGGTGACAATGCTGATATATATTGCACTGCTATGGTTACTGTGACAAATATGTGGCAAGATATAATCAGATATGATTTGGTTTGGAACAGCCTGAAATGTGTGTAGAATCGCAGAGATGCTGCTAGCAGAAAATGTGATGACATATTGATAATTTTAATTGTTATGGTCAATCACCCAGACAGAAGAAGCAACACATATGAAGTAATATAGTCATCCCATTAGTGGTTGAAAATGTCATAAAAAAGAAGAAAGATTTAAAAAAATATATCATCCCTGTGTTTTTTAAGCTTAACCACTTCCCGCCAACATGGCGTATACATGCAGCATCTTGCCGGGGGGGGGGGGGGGGGGGGCGGCATATATGCACCCTTGTGTAAACAGTTTTCTGTGCTGACAGTGCGCTCCCTGAGCACAGTCACCGGCGGGGACTGAAAAGCTCCCGATGCATGCTTTCAAACAGGAGCTTTCTGATCATCTGACCACTGTGAGAGCCAATCACAGCAGTCAAATCACCTGAATGCCAAACTCCTGGCTTTTATAAGCTCTTAAAGGGCCGGAAGGCAACGGCGGAAAAGGGTTTTAACAATAAACTGAGACAGAAGCTTGTATGTCTATAAGACTGGACACCCAAATCTAAGAAAAGTAATCTGGAATGTTCAGTCCATTGTAGTGAGGAAGGGGAAGACCGTTACACTGGGGAGACAAACCAACCTGGCAGGTGCAGTCTGTATTCTCCACTGCAGTTGATGCTTGACCGCAGTGCCAATGCAGATGAGGGAAGAAGTTGAGGGGAACGTGGTTCCTCTACGATTTCTTTGGTCACAGGAGAGCAGCTATCTGATTGGATGCTGGTGCCCCATCTGACTTTGGTGACCATCTTGGGTCAGGCAAGGTCTATTTAAGAGTCAGATTCCTAGGTTTGGCATTCTTTATGCGAGTGGCTAGCGTAGGGACAGGCAGGGCCGTCTTTAAGGCAGGGCAAAAGGGGCAGCTGCCCTGGGCCCTGTCATTGTTGTGGGGCCCAAAACAGTTGCCTCATACTTGCCAACTATCCTGGTTTAAATTCCCTTGAATCTTGAAGTTTTATTCCTGTGCTGTGTACCAATATCTCAGTGTGAAGTGCTGGTACTGATGCTGCCCAGCTCTGCCCTATTGTTGTGTGTAGATGACTCACCTGCAGATCCTATGTTTACATGTAAATAACCGGCATTCGTATGTAAATAGCGGTGACAATACTAAGTAAATAGCTGCGGCCGGTGGCATTGGTATGCAAATAAAGGCAGCATTCCTATGTATATGATGCTCCCCTGCTGTGAGGAGGTGATGCTGTAACCTCTAGCAACTAGTCAGTAAACAGTAATGATATGCTGTAACTGCTGGCAACCAATCTCAATTGCTGCCTGATCCGATACAGAAAACTAGCTGTTATTTATTGTATGTCTCAGAGTAGGTGGAGAGGGAAATTGCATGGGGGGCCTAAGAAATTTTTTGCCCAGGGTCCAATCTATACTAAAGACGGCCCTGGGGACAGGTTCCCCACCTGCTCGGGGATAGGGTAGGGTTCCAGAGTAGGGAGAGTGCAGGTACCATGTCTACCTCTTCTAGAAAACCTTCCCTTTGGATGTGGACTGGCCAGGCCGCATTCTGCTCCTTGTGACAGATGCTGTCGGCATCTTCTACTCTTCAGACCACTGTTCTGCCACTGTTCCAGTTTGTAAGTGGCAAGATGGGTGTGCTTCCCTACCAATGCCTGTTTGTACTTGCTGAATTTTTCTACAATACATAGCTAAACTTGGACTCACTGCCTGCTGCACAATGCTGCACCTAGCCCACAAACCACTGAGCAAAAGGACGGCACAACATAGGAGGGGGAACTGTTCAGGCCATTAATTTCCCGTAATTGACAAGGGGACATTTTTTCAAGTTTAGCAAGGTCCACATGTTGAACGGAAAAAACAACTGGTTCATAAGAGGCATGAAGTGGGCCATTTACGTCAAACTGGAAAAGACGATATCTAAACAGGGGTAGGTGTCTTCTGCATCACCTATCACCCACATATGTTAACATCTCTTCCACATGTTTTAACATCTCTTCCCTGGTGATCTGATAACAATTCACACCTTAAGCCTATATAACTTTATCAATAACATCTGTTATAGCACTATTGTGATTGGATTATGTTAATTAGAGCAAGGTGTTTTCACAAATTTTCACTTCTACGGTCATGTTCTTGAAAAATCAACATCTGCATTGACACATTTCATAACAATTAAATATCTTTGGATTATTATGATAGAAATTTAAGGTACCATAAAATTATCTTTCCATATGTGTACAGTGGAAAAATAATTATCTAACCACCTGCACATTTTGTTAGTTTGCCCACTTACAAAGAAATGAAGGGTCTATAATTTTTTATCATAGGTGTATTTTAAATGATAGAGACATAATATCAACCAAAAATTCAGAAAAAAAAACACGAGGCAAATGTTAGAAATTGAGTTGCAGTTCAGTGAGTAAAATAAGTATTTGAACCCCAAGCAAGTAGTTGTTTACCAGGTTTGTACACATCTCAAGAGAGATTTTGGTCCACTCTTCTTTACAGATCTTCACTAAATCCTTACGGTTTCTTGGCTGTCACTTGGCAACTCAAAGTTTCTGATTTCTCCATAAATTGTCTATAGGATTAAGGTCTGAAGACTGGCTAGGTCACTACATGACCTTAATGTGCTTCTTCTTGAGCCACTCCTTTGATGCCATAGTGGTATGTTTTGGGTCATTGTCATGCTGGAAGACTCATCCCCGACCCATCTTCAGTGTTCTGGCTGAGGGAAGAAGGCTCTCATTCAACATTTTACAATACATGGCCCCGTACATTGGCCCCTCAATGCGGCACAGGCGGCCTGTACCTTTAGCAGAGAAACAGACCCAAAGCATAATGTTTCCACCTCCATGCTTGTTTGTAGGGATGGTGTTCTTAGGGTCATAGTCAGCATTTTTCTTCCTCCAAACACGGTGAGTCGAGTTAATGTCAAAGAGCTCAATTTTGGACTCATCTGACCACAGCACTATCTCTCAATCCTTCTCTGAATCATTTAGATGTTCATTGTTAAATTTCAGACCGGCCTGTACATGTGCCTTGAGCAGGGGGCCATGCGGGTGCTGCAGGATTCCAATCCATGGTGGACTATTTTATTATCAATGGTTTGTTTGGGGACTGTAGTCCCAACTGTGGCATGAGGCAAAATCTTGCATGAAGCTCCAAACCGAGGGCGATTGGTGGATATTTTGTATTTCTTCCATTTACGAAAAATCGCTCCTTCTTAACAAACTTCTTGTGCATGGTCTCGTAGCCCATTCCAGCCTTGTGCAGGTCTACAATCTTGTCCCTGACGTCCTTTGACAGCTCTTTGGTCTTGCCCATGATGGTGAGGTTTGAATGGAGAGATTCTGTGGACAGGATTCTTTTATATTGTGGTTAAGGACTTGTCAGGCCACTTTTATTGAAAAACTTGAAGTAGAACTATAGGAAAAACCTTTTTATGTTTTTATTCGGATAGAGTAAAGGAAGGTTATAAACCCTGTAAGGTTTATTTTTGCCAGCTTTGTCCCATTGGGGAGATTTACCTTCACTTTTTGTCCCATAGCCAAAAAGGGGTGAGGGGAAATCCCTGCAAATTAGCCACTTGACCACTGGGCACTTAAACCCCCTTAATAACCAGACCAATTTTCAGCTTTCGGTGCTCTCACATTTTGAATGACAATTACTGTACCTATATGAAATGTTTGCCTTTTTTTTCACACAAATAGAGCTTTCTTTTGGTGGTATTTAATCACCACTGGGTTTTTTATTTTTTGTGATATAAAAGAAAAAAAGATCGAAAATTCTGTAAAAAAAATGGATTTTTCTTTGTTTCTGTTATAAAATTTAGCAAATTAGTAATTTTTCTTCATAAATATTGGCCAAAATTTATACTACTACATATCTTTGGTAAAAATAAGTACAAATTGGTGGATATTATTTGGTCTGTGTGAAAGTTATAGAGTCCACAAGCTGTGGTGCCAATATCTGAAAATTGATCACACCTGAAGTACTGACGGCATATCTCATTTCTTGAGACCCTAACATGCCAGAAAAGTACAAATACTCTCCAAATGACCCATTTTTGGAAAGAAGACATTCCAAGGTATTTAGTAAGAGGCATGATGAGTTTTTTGAAGTTGTAATTTTTTCCTACAATTCTTTGAAAAATCAAGATTTTTTTTTACTTTTTTTTCCCACAAAATTGTCATATTATCAGGTTATTTATCACACACAGCATATTACACCCCAAAACACATTCTGCTATTATATTACTCCCGTGTATGGCGATACCACATGTGTGAGACTTTTACACAGAGTGGCTACATACAGAGGCCCAACATGCAGGGAGCACCATCAGGCGTTGTGGAGCACCCAGGCCAATTCTGACATTTCTCTCCTACATGTAAAAAATCATAATTTATTTGCTAGAAAATTACATAGAACCCCAAAACATTATATATATATGTTTTTTTAGCAAAGACCCCAGAGAATACAATGGTGGTCATTGCAACTTTTAATCTCGCACGGTATTTGCGCAGCAATTTTTCGAACGTGTTTTTTTTGTAACAAAAAACAGTTTTGTGCTTTAAAAAAAAGAAAAACAGTAAAGTTAGCCCAATGTTTTTGCATAATGTGAAAGATGAAGTTACGCCGAGTAAATAGATACCTAACATGTCACCCTTCAAAATTGCACACACTGAAATGGCGTCAAACGTCGCTGCATAAAAATCCCCATAGGCAACGCTTTAAATTTTTTTTACTGGTTACATATTTTGAGTTACAGAGGAGGTCTCGGGCAAAAATTATTGCTCTCGCTCTAACGTTCACAGCGATACCTCACATGTGTGGTTCGAACAGCGTTTTCATATGTGGGCGGGACTTGCGTATGCGTTCGCCTTCTGCATGCGAGCACACGGGGACGGGGGAATTCAATTTTTTTTATTTTTTTTTTATTGTTCATTTTACTTTATTTTATTTTGACACTTTTTTCCCCCAAAATAATTTTTTTGATCACTTTTATTCCTTTTACAAGGAATGTAAACATCCCTTGTAATAGGAATATGGCATGACAGGTCCTCTTTACAGTGAGATATGGGGTCAATAAGACCCCACATCTCACCTCTAGACTGGGAAGCCTGAAATAAAAAAACGATTCTGGCTTTGATCGTATTGGCGATTCGGTAGAAGCACCAGAGGGCGGCAGGAGAGGGGGGGGGGGGGAGTCCCCTCTCGCCTCCTGTAAGTACGATCAAGCAGCGGAACAGCCACTATGATCATTCCTATGGTGTAGGGAATCACCGGCTGAAAAAGCTGATATCTGATTGATGCCTGTAGTTGCACCCATCATTCAGATATTCCCACACAAAGTCAAGGATGTCATATGACAGCCGGCGGGAGGGAAGTGGTTAAAATGCATTTTTTTTTTAACACAAAGTTGTCCATTTATACAATATTTCTAACACGTAGCATGTACATACCAAAAATGACACTCCAACATAGATTCTCCTACTCCTGAGTACGGCGATACCACATGTGTGAGACTTCCACAGCCTGGCCATATACAGAGGCCGAGTATGGCTGAGCATGGCTGGGTATCACCGAGTATGGCTGGGTATTGCAGGGTATCACTGAGTATGGCTGGGTATTGCAGGGTATCAACGAGTATTGCAGGGTATCACCAAGTATGCCTGGGTATTGCAGGGTATCACAGAGTATTGCAGGGTATCACCGAGTATGGCTGGGTATTGCAGAGTATCACCAAGTATGACTGAGCATGGCTGAGTATGGCTGGGTATTGTAGAATATGGCTGGGTATTGCAGAGTATCACCGGGTATGGCTGGGTATTGCAGGGTATCACTGAGTATGGCTGGGTATTGCAGAGTATGGCTGGGTATTGCAGGGTATCACCGAGTATGGCTGGGTATTGCTGGGTATGGCAGTTTATGGCAGAGTATTGGCAGGGTATTGCAGGCTATTGCTGGGTATTGGCTGGGTATTGCAGATTATTGCTGGGTATCGCAGAGTGTTGGCAGGGCATTGCTGGGTATTGCAGACTATTGGCAGGGTATTGCAAGGCATTGCTGGGCATTGCAGAGTATTGGCAGGGCATTGCAGAGTAATGGCAAGGTATCGCAGAGTATTGGCAGGGCATTGCAGAGTAATGGAAGGGTATTGCAGAGTATTGGCAGGGAATTTCAGGGTTAATTGTCGGTGAGCAGTGCTGTGGGCACTGCAGATCCAGCTCACAGTGCTGCTGACACCGATTTCTCCCCTCTCACTGTATCGAGCGGTACAGAGAGGGGAGGGAGGAACCGGCGTGATAACATGACGCCGGTTTGTTTACAAGTGATCGCTCCGTCATTTGATGAGCGGCCGTTTACCGTGATCCGTGATGCTCATGTATGCTTTTGAGTGCGTGCCCCAGGGGGCGCACGAGAGCGGAATTCTGGGAGGACATCATATGACGGTCTCCCAGAGTTAAGCAACCACCCTGTAGCCGTCATTCGGCTATGGGCCGGTTGTTAATTGGTTAAGGGAATTTATTGGGGACCCCCCAAGCCATCAGAACTAGTGTCCCCATTGGAAGATGTCCCCTCTATTACTTTCCTGGGAACAACCCAAAATGTGTGGGTTTTCTTTGTATTTCAATTTCAATAATAATGGTAAACAGGACAAATAGAGAATACATACTACTATTTCCCTTTAAATTTCCTGGAAGAGTGAAGTTGACAAGTCTATTTCCAGCCTATGCATTATGCCACACACAATAAATCATGTCTCTATAAAAAGCTCACAATACATCTGTACAACTTGTTAATTGCCTCTGATATGGTATTTATACAAGGCTGGAGAATCAAATCAGTAGATATTTATTCTTAACTGGAAACGTCCAAGTTGAAGAAATGCGTTGTACTGAATTTAAATTGGCGCTGCCTGAAGACACGGAATAATTCCCCAAGACCTGTACATTGCACAATATACAATCACACGTGCCAAAAATAAATTCTGTACAGCAGCTAATTATTTTCTGTCTTTCTATATCAAGTCCTGCAGAATGTGCCAGCTCCACGTTAGATCAGTTAATGTACGAACAGGTAAAGCGTGCTTTTACTCTTTGGGCATTTTCTTTCGGCGCTGCTTAGGGACCTGCCGTATAAGGTCTAGTTATTAATCAAACTCATTAGCACTGTACGTAGGTGAAGAAAAATCGTCCACTTCCAAGGAAAACCATTAAATCCATTAGTTAAGTCTAGCAATTAGAAAAAGTGGTTTCTCATTTAAAGTGCATGTAAACTCTATATCTAATTTTCAGTATGTTGATCATACCACTGTACACTTTATTTTTTTGGGAGCGAATCTTTTTTTGTAAATCTGTTGCCAAATTTCTGAACTGAAGATCCTGCCAGTAAGAAATAGTAAAAAGCAGGGCGCTGAGGTTAATACCAAGCACAAAAACATATTTATTGAAAGCAGCACACTTAGAGTCGGTTCACACTGAGGCAGCACGACTTGCAGCGCGACTCCCTCAGGCGACCGGGATCCGACTTTAGCGGCGACTTCCAAAATGACTTCTGTATAGAAGTCAATGCAAGTCGACCCAAAAGTCGTACAGGAACCTTTTTCTAAGTTGGAGCGACTTGAGTCGCTCCTATTAGAACGGTTCCATTGCACAGAACGGGACGAGACTTGTCAGGCGGCTAAGTCGCCTGATGAGTCGCCCCTGTGTGAACCAGCTCTAACATGTCACCAGTCCACCAGTGGATAGTAATACAGCAAGTTGAGACACCAGAATTGATCAGCTGAAGGTACACAGAGGCAATGAATGGCTGCCAAGAATGCAGCAGCACAGGCTCCAAAGCTCCAGCAGGTAGTGTGGACTGGCTGCGTCTCCAGATGCACTGTGAAGATGACAGCTGCAGGGTGGATATAAATCAATGAATAAAAAAAAAACAATCTTATTTTTTTGCTTTAAATCAATTTTTTTTTATTTTTATGAAATTTATTTTAATAAAGTGCTTTTGGAGTAAAAATCTATCTAAAGATATGTAGCGCTGGGTCCTGATGAGCAGGCGCTATTTGTTTTTTAAAGTTCATTTTCCTGAAACCACAGTTGAGTTTTGCGGCTAATTTTCTAAATTTCTGGTTTCAGTACCAGTCCAGCTGGGTTCTCCTTGACCGAAGGTGTCGCGGTCACCGCCGGCAAGAGTAAAAACGCAGTCTAGCTGGGTGTATTGAATGCCACTGTTCTTTCGGAACCAGCCCAGTGGGAGTGTTCTCCTGCTATGCATTCTGGGAGGTGGTATTTAAGGTACTGACATCACGTGTTTCGGGGTTTTTTCTGGTCTGGTCTGCTCTGATCTGTTCTGTTTGGGTGGTCCTCCTGACCCAGCCCCCATGGCCCTCCTGGCCTGGGGTGCGGAACCATGCATTTCGAGTCTCGGGGCTGGCTAGCCCGAGGCTACACAACTGCAGGGACAGGCCTGAATGGATTTCCGGGCCTATTGATCCAAAGGTGGTCCCGTGCCGTCTCATCTAAGGGAGAAGTCCAGCAACTGGAGAAACCCCAGGGGAGGACTCTTCAGGAGAAGCCCCTGCGCAAAGCTGGCTTCTCTGAAGGAGCCTGGAGGCTTAGTTGAAGGACACTACACGGATCTACACTGAAGCGGTATCGCCGAATCGGCTGAGAGATACTGGTACCGTATGATAGCTCTTTAAATTTGTATAAGTCCCTCAGTAACGCTCAAGTCTGTGGCAGAGACTTTCTCAAATATTCTACACTTAAGTCAGTGGCAGAGACTTTACTCAACACCGTAACGGCTTCTAAGCCTAGTGAGAGGAGGTCTATCCGGGGGTTATAAAATCCAGTTGTGAAACGGTTGCCATTCTCTGGATTTTTCTATAAGAGACTTTCCATTTTTGCAATCTAAAGTACCTGAACATACTCCTAACCCTCTACCCTAAACTGATAGACTCTGTTTTCTGTTTCAAATAAATAACCCAAAAGAAGATTCAGTGTCAGTTTCCACATTTCTTTGGACCATCTACCACGGGAATCCCTAGATGGAGAAGCAGTCAAGAAGGTAATGGTAAGCCCAATAAAACCAGTAGCTTCTTCGGTGGTCAGTGCTACAGATAGTTTTCTATTTAAGATACATTAATAATTTAGTTTATTCAACATGAAATTGAGCTTGTAGCATGAGGCTGTATATTCTGCAATATTTACATTTTTGGTAAACTCATTCAATGAATCCAAGCCCTGCATCCCATTGTCCCCCTGTGCATCCCACTGTCCCCCTGTCTATACCACTGTCCCCTGTGCACCCACTGTCCCCCTGTGCAAGCCCTGCATCCCACTGTTCTCCTGTGCATCCCACTGTTCTCCTGTGCATCCCACTGTCCCCCTATCCATACCATTGTCCCCCTGTCCATACCACAGTCCCCCTGTGCATCCCACTGTACCCCTGTGCATCCCACTGCCCCCCCAATGTTCTCCTGTGCATCCCACTGTCCCCCTTTATTCAACATGAAATTGAGCTTGTAGCATGAGGCTGTATATTCTGCAATATTTACATTTTTGGTAAACTCATTCAATGAATCCAAGCCCTGCATCCCATTGTCCCCCTGTGCATCCCACTGTCCCCCTGTGCACCCACTGTCCCCCTGTGCAAGCCCTGCATCCCACTGTTCTCCTGTGCATCCCACTGTTCTTCTGTGCATCCCACTGTCCCCCTATCCATACCATTGTCCCCCTGTCCATACCACAGTCCCCCTGTGCATCCCACTGTCCCCCTGTGCATCCCACTGCCCCCCCAATGTTCTCCTGTGCATCCCACTGTCCCCCTTTATTCAACATGAAATTGAGCTTGTAGCATGAGGCTGTATATTCTGCAATATTTACATTTTTGGTAAACTCATTCAATGAATCCAAGCCCTGCATCCCACTGTCCCCCTGTGCATCCCACTGTCCCCTGTGCACCCCACTGTCCCCCTGTCCATCCCACTATCCCCCTGTCCATCCCACTGTCCTCCCCACTGTTCTCCTGTGCATAGCACTGTCCCACTGTCCCTATGACTATTCTGCGGCCCCCCCTGACCACTGTGCAGTCCCGACCCCCCCCAACAGGTCCTCTTTATACTCCTATATACATGTATAGAACCATGACAGGTCCACTTTAGTTATCATGATATAAAATAATGGATGTGGGGGCATTTTGGTGGGTGTGATTTTTTTTTTGGGGGGGGGGGGGGCAGCATTTCATTCTTGGTACCAGGCAGCACAAAGTCTTGGGCCGGCACTGCCAGGCAGGCTTCAGTGCAAAATGATTTGAGACCCCACCACTTCAAAGAAACTAAGAATGGTTCAGTACACAGAGATACGTCTTCTTCAGCTTTCTGTTTCATCATCATTCATCTGCCACACCAGATAAGCAAACAACATCAATTAAACCATCAGCTCTCAGGCAGTGCTCCTGGAGAGGCTCCATGACACAAGGAGAACTACGAGAATTCCATTTCACAGGTGATTAACAAAACTGTTTCTTTTCTCCCCTTTTAATATAAAACATCTCAAAGCATGTTTCCAAGATCCAATAAACTGAATAATACTGGTGTTGCTTCTTGAGGTAAAAAATAAGTAAATAAATAAATAATGACCAAAAGCACATGTTTGCTTCAACATTACAAGAGAAGTATGGGCAAAGCTGATATTGACTGACAATGGATACTGCCCGCTATGAGCTTACATGGCAGAGGACCTCAAGGTTTTGGAAGGATCCGGACAAAAATTGCTGGGTTCCACCCAGCTGTCCGACTGACAGTTGGCTTCTCCTCTTAGCACAAGCCTGAGAGCCAGAGCCAACTGCGCCCACCTCATTCCCGACCTCGGTGCTCCAGTGAGCGCTGGAGGGGCAGAGCAGAGAGTGATGACAGGCAGTCACCGCTCTCTGCTCTAAGCAGGCTGAGAACTGAGCAATCAGTGGTTTTGTGAACAAATCAGTATTTGAGTTTAAGCCCCGTACACACGATTGGATTTTCCGACGGGAAATGTGTGATGACAGGCTGTTGGCGGAAAAATCCGACCGTATGTACGCTCCATCAGACAATTATTGTCAGATTTTCCACGGACAAATGTTGGATCGCAGGCTTTAAAATTTTCCGCAGAAAAATGCGTGTTGTTGGATTTTCCGAGCGTGTGTACACAAGTCCGTCGGACAAAAGTCCAAAGTACAAACACGCATGCTCAGAAGCAAGGACGAGTCGGAAGCAATCGGTCTTGTAAACTAGCGTTTGTAATGGAGAATTAACATTTGTGACGTGGCAAATTATGAAATCTTGAAATGCAGCAATTCTCTTCTTCTTTATTTAATGGGATAATAATGAAGCTGCTTTGCTGGTGATACTGATGGAGTTATTGCAAACAAATTTTCAAAGGCTTTTTTTTTCTAGTAATATCAAAAATAATAATAATATTATTATGCTTTTTTTTTTTTTTTTTTGGCACAAGTTACCACAACACCATTATCCTGTAGTTTTTAAGATCAAAGATACAACTATGTTGGTGTCCCTTGTTAATTTTACTTTGTATTTTTTTTTAAATGTAACTGCCTACTCCCAAACTGTCATTTGAAGTAAAACACATAGCCAAGTATTATTCTACACAATTTTTTTTATTGTGCATTAAAAAAAGAAAACAAATAAAATTAGACATGCTATCTGCCAATAGAACTTAACCAAAAAGTGCATTCTATGCATCCAAAAATATAGAAAATATACCAAATCAAATCATTATTCAACCAAAAAACTATGTCAAAGCAATAACTCCAAGGCCAATAATAAATACACGTTATCTCCTCCGATTACGCAACATGTCTGGTTGACGAACGGCCGTTCAGAAATGAACAGAACTAAAAAGCGCGAATCAACACTCACCAAACTTCTATTAACATGAAATTAGCTGAAGGAGCCCAAAGGGTGGCGCTAAAGGGCTGAAAAAACACGTAGTACGTCACTAAGTTCGTGTTTGTTGGCCGACAATTCCTTGCCATTTGTATGCAAGACAAGATCCTGGCCAACGCCCTTCGGACAAAAGTACACGGTTTTGTTGGCCAACAATCTGATCGTGTTTACGAAGCTTTGGAGCTGACTGGGGACAGCTGCAGCAAATAGGTGAGTAAGTTTGTTTTTTATAAACCCGAGAAATTTCCTTTAACCACTCCAGCTTTCTACTATAAAACATATCCAATAAAAAAAAATTAATTTCTTCATAAATTTTAGCCAAAATGTATCCTGCTACATGTGTTTGGTAAAAAAAAAAAAACATCCTAATAAGTGTATATTGATTGGTTTGTGAGAAAGTTACAGTGTCCAAAAAGTATTGGATTTTTAATGTATTTTCTAATACTAGTAATTGCGGTGATCAGAACGGGACTGCGATAGTGTAGCGGGCAATCTTGCACTGACATCACCAGTGAAACTAACACTGTGATCAGTGCTAATAATACACTGTCACTGTATTAATGACACTGGCTTAGAAGGGGTTAACATCTAGGGGCGATCAAAGGGTTAAATGTGTGCCCAACAATGTGTAAAGTGTGCTGTGTTTTCTAAATGCCTTTTTGTTTCTTATCCCTGCTTTACAGAGATAAAAAAAAACAGAGAGATTGTTCCCTCTGTACAGAGCCCTGTGTTGATTGTCAATACAGGGCTCTGGGCTGTGATTGCACACAGCTGAGTAGGAGGTCCTGGCCATGAAGAATTGGCTGGGACTTGCTGACAGACTCCCGCTGTACAATCACAGCAGGTGTCGGCGGTGGGGGGGCGTGCCCTAAATATGGAAGCAGGCCGCGATGTACGGTTATATCGCTATGCCTGCACGGGGCGGCAGTCCACAAGATGTTAAAAACCAATTACTAAAATCACCTTAACAATCAATGAGTCATCAGCTGTCAGCTAAATGTAAAAAGAAATTACTGGCAATGAAAAATAAAATGGCGTGGGGTCTCCCCAATCCATGTCGACCCATCATGCCCCAACCAGTGACATCACAAGGGGTGGGGCCACTTCTTAATTTATTTTTATTTTTTTCTTCGGGTCAGCGGTGGTGGCGGGCATCATGATTGATGATGGATGTCCATTCATTTTTTTTATTATTCTTTTTTTAATAAAGGACTTTACTCAGAAACTGCCTTCTGTGTTTTTTACACTACATTTCTTTGGGGTGAATGAGTAGGGTTACTATTCCTCCCATTGACCCCAAATAATGGGGCAATAGTCCTACAATTTATCACCATCATTGGTATCAGTGAGGGGAATTGTACTGTATCACTGGTGTCAATGGGAGAAATAGTGCCCCATTATTGGGTCAGTGAGGGGAATTGTACCCCATCATTGGTGTCATTGAACATGGGAGGAATTATGTGCAACTGTTGGTGTCAGTGGAAGGACAGGTACCTCATTATAGGTGTCAATCAGTGAAATAGCGCCTTGTATCATTGGAGGAATAGTGCCCCAAAGGCCGTACAAAGGCAAGCAAAGGGCCACATCTCACTCATGGGCCACAGTTTGGAGACCGCTGCTTTGAATAAGTAGTGTACATCAGCTGTGGTCATGTGTACTGCTCTATGTACACTACAAATCCCCCAGCCCATAGTCTCTAGTCCATCTTGAACGTGAGAAAGTGAAGGTGGCTACCAGTCCTCAGGAAGAATGTACTGGAAATGGAGCGAGTACAAAGAAGGGCAACTAAGCTAATAAAGGGTCTGGAGGATATTAGTTATGAGGAAAGGTTGCGAGCACTGAACTTATTCTCTCTGGAGAAGAGACGCTTGAGAGGGGATATGATTTCAATTTATAAATACCGTACTGGTGACCCCACAATAGGGATAAAACATTTTCGCGGAAAGGAGTTTAACAAGACCACTCATTAAAATTAGAAGAAAAGAGGTTTAACCTTAAACTACGTAGAGGGTTCCTTACTGTAAGCCCACGATCGGAGATTCCGACGGAATGTGTCCGATCGGAGCGTTTTGTCGGATATTCCGACTGTGTGTGGGCTGCATCGGACTGTTTCCGTCGGACCAAATTTTCCAACTCCGATCATGTGTAGAGAATTCCGATCGGACAAAGTGCCACGCATGCTCAGATCAAATTCCTACATCAAAGCTATTGGCTACTAGCCTGAACGTAGTCCCATCGTAACGAAATTACGTCATCACGTTCCGAACGATCGGATTTTTTCCGACAACTTTGTCCGACCGTGTGTATGCAACAGTTTCAGACAAGATCCGTCGGACAAAATCCGACGGATTTGCTTGTCGGAATCTCCGACCATGTGTACAAGGGCTAAGAGTGGCAAGGATGTGGAATTCCCTTCCACGAGCGATGGTCTCAGTGGGGAGCATCAAAAAACTATTAGATAAACACCTGAACAACCACAACATACAGGGATTTACAATGTAATACTGACATATAATCACACACATAGGTTGGACTTGATGGACTTGTGTCTTTTTTCAACCTCACCTACTATGTAGCTATATGATGAGTTTGGTGTGGAGGAACTTGAGTGTGCACCTCCAACCTTGGCCAAGAGTTATCTAATCCAGCATGACTGTCCCTGTGTACTAAGGCAACTCCATAAAGATATGGATTGATGAGTTTGGTGTGGAGGAACTTCAGTGTACACCTCCATGCTTGGCCAACAGTTCTTTGTTCCAGCATAACTGTGTCCCTATGTACGAGTGGCAAGGATGTGGAATTCCCTTCCACAGGTGGTGGTCTCCGCGGGGGGCATCAATAGTTTCAAGAAACTATTAGATAAGTACCTGAACGACCACAACAACAGGGATATACAATGTAATACTGACATATAATCACATAGGTTGGACTTGATGGACTGTCTTCTTTTCTGTGTCTTTTTTCAACCTCACCTACTATGCAACTACAAAGAGGGGGTGGCTATGTACCTACATACAATGGGACAATGAAGAACGAAAGTAGCCACCTTCTAACAGGAAGTCAGATCACAGCCGTGAAAAAAAAAAGGAATTTCGAAATTTGGAAGAGACTGAGATCAATAGAAGGTTGAGTTAAGAATACATACCGAACTAAATTATTTTTTTAAACTAGAGTTTAGTTTCAATAATAATAAGAAAATACACAATACTAAAAAAATGTCTATTTTCGGCAGAAGTTGTAAACACGGTAATGCAAAAATTTAACTGATAAGTGCACTTTGAATATATATTATTCCTTATAAAAGAAACTCCCAAATTGAAACTCCCCCCCCCCCCCCAATGGCCTTGACTGGTGAATGGAGCTTTGGATGCATCTTGCCAGTATAATCCTCTCTAATTAGTGATTCAACTATACAACATTTATCCTAAACTGAAATTTGGCTTTTAAGAGAGGCAGACAGAAACACAAAGAAAAAATGTTTTCCTCCAATTTTATTCAACAAATCCTTTCGTCTCACTTGTATAACGTTACCTTGGCCCTACTGCTATCATAAATACCACGCCATTATTTGTGAAGGCGCCAGGAAAAGTAACATTCTCTGTTTCATCCAAGTACCAAGGCCGTCGTCCTGATCATTGTCTGGCACCTTCCGCGGGCCTATTTATCCCGCTCATGTCTCTCCTTCCACAAAACATTAATATTCATTATCCTGAGGCTACAATGGGGAGTTGTGATGTAAGAATCCCGTTAGGATGGAAATTCATGTTTAATAAAGACATACTGGAGAGATCTAACCAGCAAGAGGATAAATTAAATCAATATTACACAGGTGAATAACGCATGAGGATCACCGAGGTCAAGAGCCGGCGAGGCGCAGATGAAACGATGGAAATTGTGCTTAGAGATCAGAGGAGGAAAAAAAAAAAAAGAGGAAATGGAAAGTTTAAGAAGAAATGAAGAACAGATCAGAAGTTTGAGTGAGGAATGCGAGGTGACATGTTGAGAAAAGGTAAAGTCACGAGACCATGACACTTTGTACGAACTTGAAAGAGAAGTATAGCATTCTGACTCAGAGGAACAGATGGCAAACAGCTGGATGAAAAAGGCTCTAGTACCCATCCAGACAGAAATAACAATCAACCTCTATCAGGGGGACATCCACAATGAAGACAGATCAGGTTCAATTGACCCACTTAAAGTGGTAGTAACCTCAGGTTTTTAATGTACCTTATAACAAGGCTTACCTGTAAACACAGAATCTCCTAAACTTGCACCGTTTAGGAGATATTCACACTGCGTGCAGCCGGTGACGTTAACGGTACATGCCCTCGGCTATGGCATGGAGCTCGGAAGGTCCAGCACAGTATGCCGGACCTTCAGAGCTCCATGTCATAGCCAAGCGAGTGCCGTCATCGTGGCCCCGGCCACTCATGTAGCTGGAGGCCGCAAACCCAGAAGGAAGACTGGGGGAAGATGGAAGCCCTGTCAGCAGTTACAGCGAGCCACTAGAGGGCTTCATTTTAAGGTAGGCTTCTCATAATGTGCTAGTATGCAATGTATACTGGCACATTATAACATTGCCTTGCATGGGATTTATTTTTTCTTTAAGCTGCAGTTTACTACTGCTTTAACTTCTGTATTTTTGCATAGTCAGGTTGGAGAGCTAGTTAAGCCTCAAAACCCAAATATAGTATTAAAGTCATACTAAAGTCTAGTTTTTTTTTTTTCCTATAAAAAAAAAAAAACATGTTATACTTACCTGCTCTGTTGCAGTGGATTTGCACAGAGCAGCCCTGATCCTCCTCTTCTCGGGTACCTCTTCTGTGCTCCTGGCCCCTCCCTCCTGTTCAGTGCCTCCACAGCAAGCAGCTAGCTATGGGGACACCCGAGCTGAGAGACAGCTTCCTGTGTGCATTGAGACATGGAGCTCCAACCCGGCCCCGTCCCCTTTCTCCTCTGATTGGCTAGCTAACTGAGTGACAGCAGTGGTAGCCAATTGCGCTGCTGCTGTATCTCAGCCAATCAGGAGGGAGAATCTCACGCGGTTCACTAATGCCCAGTACACGCGGTCAGATTTTGCAACAGAAAACGTTAGATGGGAGCTATTTGTTGGAGCTTCCGACCGTGTGCACGCTCCATCGGACCGTTTTCCATCAGAATTTCTGACACACAAAATTTGATATCTAGATCTCAAATTTTCCGACAACAAACAAAATTAATAATAGTTAATAATTTAACTATAATAGGAAATACGAAAAATGAAATTATCCAAATGTAATCGATTTGTTAAACTTGGAGGTTGAATAATTTTTCGTTCTTTTGGATTTCTGTATTTTTGGGTTTTTGTTCTTTTGGGTTTTCGTTCTTTCGGATTTTTGTTCTGCCAGTTTTTTCATATGCATTCGTTAAAAGAGTCTTTCATTCATTGGCATGCCTCTGAATGAACGAATATGCAGAATTTTGTCCGAAAACAAATTCGTAACAAAATGTATTGCACATGTCTACCTCTACCCATCATTGGCTGAGAGCGCTGACTGGAGCGTTTGAGCGCCCCCCTCCCCGTCAGACAGTAAGGGAGATCACTGTACTAACATCAGATTGTTAGTACAACGGCTCCGACCAGAGCTGTCAGTTTTTCTTTTCCGTTCAACCCAGCAAAAAAAATAAAAAAATAGTGGTGTGTACTAGGCTTAAAATGTTTTGTTAATGCACTTATATAGGACCATGCCTGCCCCTCTATTGGAGGCTGACATAGCACACTGTGTAGGTTGTTTTGAAAAACGAGTGTTCTAAATACTTAACTTCAGCTGTCTTCAGGCCGGTCACATGACTCTGGGCCACTTTGCAGCTGTGATTAATGTCTTCTGTGGGAGGGGTCATGATCTCCCTCTGACGTCAGCCGGGAAGATCACGTGGCCGCTCGTCTCCTCCGCAGAAGCCCCCCATTGGAGCTGTAAAGCGTCATGTGACCAGCCTGAAGACAGCTGGAATTCGGCCACTTATTTTTCAAACAACTTACACAGTGTGCTATGCCAGCCTCTAATAGAGGGGATGGCAGTGACAAATTAAAGTTTTTAGTTTTACAATAATATCGGCAGGGGGGTGGGGCCCGATCAGAGACAGACAGAGAGGCAGCCCTGATTTTCGTGGTCAGTTTAGAGAGGGCATACTGGAAGTGGCAAGTTCAAGGAGATTTTTTTACAGTTTAGAGGGGGGCAGATTACACAGCACAAGCACTGTGCTGTGTAATCTGCTTTAAGGGACCAGGATCTATATATTTTCTTTTTTTTGGGTTAACAAACGCTTTAAAAAACTGTTTCTTGAAACATAGATTACAGGGCTATTAGGTAGTGGATGTGGATGTTTTTTTTTTGGAAAATAATGATACAGTTTAGTGTCACTTTAATAAAACAAGCAATTATTAAAATAAGCAGCATATGATGAAAAGGTGCTTGGATGCACTATATACTTACCAATCTGCTTTCCAATGATCAGCTTTTCTGTCCAGATTGTATATATATATATATATATATATATATATATATATATATATATATATATATATATATATATATATATATATACATATATATATATATATATATATATATATATATACATACACACCCAAAAGTAGGATACATGGGCATTTTAACATTTTAACTAGGGGTCAGACATGAAGGGTGCAAGGGAGTTATCAATCTTTTAAATTAAAATAGTAAGAGCTGAGTTTTTTTTTTTTTTTTCATGGATATGATCATTTTAAATATAATGCACAATACTGCAATACTGGTAAAAGTTTACTTTAAATGTAATTGTAATTCTATTACCACCAGTCTATCAGCCTCCACCTTCTCTTGCTTCAGATGTTGATTTTCCCTGCACACAGTCTTTAAAGTGATTTTTTTTTAAAAACAAGCGTGTTATACTTGCCTGCTCTGTGCTATTGTTTGCACAGAGCAGCCCTGATTCTCCTTTTCTGGGGTCTACCTCCAGCCTTCAGAGTGCCCCAATAGAAAGGTGCAAATTATAGTATAGAGCGCCCCAATAGCAAGGGAAAAAAACTTCTGCCCAGGACTACATGTCCCATGAGGCATTGCTCCTCACACATTCAAATTCACAAGTTCTCAGGCACTTACTGACATGTATGGATGGTGTACTGAGCTGTATGTATGCTGAACTGTGTCTTCTGACATGCATGGATGGTGTACTGAGCTGTATGTGTGCTGAACTGTGTCTTCTGACATGCATGGATGGAGTACTGAGCTGTATGTGTGTTGCACTGTATTTCCTGATATGTAAACAAATAATGCATTCTGTATGCAGGTCAACTAATCGGCTGGCCTATTAATCGATTATGAAAATAGCTGTCAACTATTTTCACAATCAATTAGTTGTCGATTAATTGTTTCGGCCCTAGTGCATGACATTCCAAAATCATGGCTTTAATAATCAGTTAACATCACATTTGCTACTACAGGCTTTATTCTTTTGAGAAGGCTTTGCAAGGGTCTGTAGGAACTTGTCCATTTAGCCAAATAAGCATTTGTAAAGTCAGGTATTTATACTGATGGGGAAGACATGACTCACAATTGGTTTTTCTAATTCATCTTAAAGGAGTTCTGTATTGTTAGGTCTTGGGCTTTGTGAAGGCTAATCAAGTTCCTCCACACCAAACTCATCAGACCATGTCTTTATGGAGCTGGCTTTGTACACCCGGACACAGTCATGCTGGAACAAAAAACTTTGGCCTAGGTTGGAAGTACAAACTTAAGTTCCTCTACATCAAACTCATCAATCCATGTTTTTTTTGCAGTTGGCTTTGTACATAGGGACACAGTAATGTTGGAGCAAATAACTTTTGGCCAAGGATGGAGGCTCCTCTACTTCAAACTCATCAATCTATGTCTTTATGGCTTTGTACATAGGGTCACAGTCATGTAGAACAAAGAACTTTTGGCCAAGGTTTGAAAGGGCGAACTCAAATTCCTCCACACCAAATTCATAAATCCATGTCCTGATGGAGTTGGCTTAGTACACAGGGACACAGTCATGCTTGAACAAAGAACTTTAGGCAAAGACTGGAGGTGCACACTTGAGTTCCTCTACTACAAACTTATCAATCTGTGTATTTATGGAGCTGGCTTCATACATACACACAGTTATGCTGGAACAAAGAACGGTTGGCCAAGCATGGAGGTGTACACTGAAGTTCCTCCACACCAAACAACAATCCATAGCTTTATGGAGTTGTCTTAGTACACAGGGACAGTCATGCTGGGACAGCCATGCTGGAACAGAGAACTTTTGGCCAAGGTTAGAGGTGCACTCTCAAGTTCCTCCACACCAAACTCATCATATAGTTATATTGTTACATAGTAGGTGAGGTTGAAAAAAGACACAAGTCCATCAAGTCCAACCTTTCTGTGTGATTATATGTCAGTATTACATTGTATATCCCTGTATGTTGTGGTCGTTCAGGTGCTTAACTAATAATTTTTTTAAACTATTGATGCTCCCCGCTGAGACCACCACCTGTGGAAGGGAATTCCACATCCTTGCCGCTCTTACAGTAAACAGCCCTTTACGTAGTTTATGGTTAAACCTCTTTTCTTCTAATTTTAGTGGCCATGTGTCTTGTTAAACTCCCTTCCGTGAAAATTTTTTATCCCTATTGTGGGGTCACCAGTACGGTATTTGTAAATTGCTATGACTTTATGGAGTTGGCTTTGTATACAGGGACACGGTCATGCTGGAAGAGACTGTTACCTCAAGGTTGGAAAAGCACAATTGTCTTTGTAAGTTGGAGCACTACCAGCACCCTTCACAGGAAACACCTAATTTCAATCATTTGGAATACGATCCAGATAGTTAGGTGCCCACAAATTTTTTGCCACATATTGTAAGTTGCATAACTTTGCAGCCATCAGTGAAAAGATCAGAGACAAAAATCAGTCATTTGTGTGTGCATAATGGCTGTAAAAAGCAGTTAGAGTGCTTGAGATGTATGTTGCTGCTAGGAAGATAGGTGCAATTCTTTGTCATCATGTGTCATTAACTGTCAGTTAAATGATGATACATAAGAGCTTTTGCCGTCTAAGGAATCCAGGGTTCATTAAAAATTGGTTTACAAATGACTTTCGATTTCGGCAGTTCTTTATAAAGAAGTACAAAGACAAAAGTGTTTGTGCTATTACAATCTGCAATGAGTGGAGTCCAAATTGTGTTTGTTTCCCTAAATCACAATGAAGAATTAAAAAGCACACAATCTGTACTGCTGGCAGAATGGTTACTAATGGCAGGGCGGTTCCAACGCTCTAAACACAACCTATTATATTAAACCTGCCGTGAGAAAAATACAGAGGAAATCATTGCAGGTCTCCTTCTAGAAATACTAATGCTGTTATGCGAACCCTTTGGCTTATAGTGGCTTTTAAAAATTATAGTTTGGCTTTTAAAATTTTTTTAAAAGCCAGCAGCTACAAATACTGCAGCTGCTGACTTTTAATAATCGGACACTTACCTGTCCCAGGATCCAGCAAAGCGGGGGAACGAAGCCCCCCCTCGTTCCCCGCTCCGCTCGCGGCGCCGGCATTCTTACCGTGGGCACTCGGCTGTGGCTTCACAGCTGGGCACCCACTGCGCATGCGCGAGCGGCGCAGGGTGCCGTGATACGTCGCACAGTCATCTGGGACACGTGACAGGTCCCAGATGACTGTGCGGCACCGAGCGGAAGTGATGTCACCAGCCCGGGCACTGAAGGAGGCAGACTACGAGGGACTAGCAACAGGCATTTAGAGGTGAGTAAAAAAATATTTATTTCCAATTATTTTTTTATTTTATTTTTTTTATGAATTTTAAGCTTTTTTTTTTTTTTTTTTTTGGTGGCAACACCACTAAGTTCTGTCCACATCACTGACCACCGACAACTATGCACATCAGAAAAGTTATAGAAAAACGTCAAGTCCCCAAAGTGGCACTAAACTCTGGTTTATAAGAAAATATTCTATTCATGTATGTATTCTTAAAGTGGTGTTCCCACCATAAAACAAAAAAAATAAAAGTCAGCAGCTACAAATACTGCAGCTGCTGACTTTTAATAATCGGACACTTACCTGTCCCAGGGTCCAGCGATGCGGGGGATCGAAGCCCCGCTCTTCTCCCTCTATGTTCTGCGACGCCGACATTGTAACTGTGGGCGCCCGGCTGTGGCTTCACAACCGGGCATCCACTGCACATGCGCGTGCGGCGCCGCATGCCATGATTGGCCACGCAATCATCTGGGACCTGTCACATGTCCCAGATTGACAAGAGGGAGGGGGTAGAGCTCAGGCCTTCCTGTGCCGAGGGGAAGTGATGTCAAGAGCCCAGGCACTGAAGGAGGCAGACTACGAGGGACCCCTAGCAACAGCCATTTAGAGGTGAGTAAAAAAAAAAAAATTCCACATTTTTTATTTTTTTAGGCACATTCATTATTTTTTTTTTTGGATGGAACGCCACTTTAACTCAAAAAGTCCTTTCTGTTGCTCTCGTCCAAATCTCTAAATATTTTTTTTTTTGCTGCCTTGATCTGACTTTCTATGTCTTTATGCCCTGTACACACGGTCAGACTTTCCGACGGAAAATGTGCAATCGGATCTTGTTGTCGGTAAATCTGATCGTGTGTGGGCTCCATCGCACTTTTTTCCGACACACAAGGTTTGAGCGCAGGATCTAAAATTTTCCGACAACAAAATCCGATCGTTTAAATTCTGATCGCGTGTAGACAATTCCGACGGACAAAGTGCCGCGCATGCTCAGAATAAATTACGAGACGAAAGCTATTGGCTACTGCCCTCTTTATAGTCCTGTCGTAAGTGTTCTACTTCACTGTGTTCTGAACGATCGGATTTTCCGACAACTTTGTGCGACTGTGTGTATGCAAGGCAAGTTTGTGCCAAAATCTGTAGGAAAAAATCTGACGGATCTTGTAGTCGAAATGTCCGACCGTGTGTACAGGGCATTATTATTTTCAATAGGTCATTCCCCTCCCCCTACAGTTAGAAATACACACAGGCAACATAGTTAACCCCATGATCACCCCCTATTGTTAACCCCTTC